>NC_143013.1:207232891-207922266 GCF_055824585.1 Amblyomma mixtum
AATAGCCTTCAAACTTGTTCGCCTACACATGGTGCCCCGCGCCCTCCATGCTCTCCAATCCAAATCCACTCCACATTAGGAATTCCCTTAAACTTTTCACCAACACCGTTCCTACTTCGATTTGTTGATCAATTCATTCTCTCCCTCAAATACGGTAGGCGTTCCTTTTCCTTCGGTTGATAGAGCGGCTGCTCCAGTGGTGCTATGGTCCCACGTCCGTAGTCCAGACCAGGAGACTTCTTCAAACTGCGCAGTTTGAGCGAAAGTTGTATAGTTTTTCTTTCTAGTCATGTAGTTGCGCTTGGGTGGAGGCTAATGAATAAGAATTCCTTATAAAACACCTACTTTACCTTGAGAGAAAGCAATGAAGGGAAAGAGGGAGGGCAGGGATGTTAGAAGTGTTTTTTTGGTACCCTACACTGGGGAAGAGGGATGAGCGGATTGAAAAAGGAAGCACAAAAGCGCTGAGATGCCGGTGGTGGTGGAAAGCTTTTATTGAGGCTGTATACATGAGAGAGTGGCGACTGGCCTTAAGGGCCAGCCACTTAAAAATTCTAGGAGAGGTCCCTAGTCCGGCACCCCTGTAGCTTCCACGGCAGCTCGGCCCTAGCGACGAGGGCTCTTTGGCTCTCTAACGTACAGCAGCCGAGCAGGGCAGCCTCCCAGCTCTCTCGATTAGGTGAGGGGAAAGGGGGCGGGGGTAAGCAGGGTTAGAGGAGCATGCCCACACAATGTGGTACGCGTCCGAGAGCGCGCATCCACAATGCGGGCACTCCCCGTCAAAAGCCGGATTAAAATATTGCAGCACTGCCGGGCAGACTACCGTGTTGGTGTATAAGTGAAGGAGCCAACGCTCATCGCTTTTGGTTAGCCCTTTCTCAGGGGAATGAAAGCGGCTATGCTGTGTTTGAAAAAATTTAATAAGGTGATACCCGGATCAGGTTCTCATACCTCAGGCGGCGAGTGACGAGGCGATGCCCGGTGGTTGAGCGTGCGGGCGGAGGCGTCTGCAGCCACGTTGTCCTCTAGTCCCGCAGGTGCTGCGGTACAGATGACGACAGGTGTATTCGAGTGATCGCGATACTCACATTTATGTAAAATTTCGGCGCGCGTGAACATAGCCGTCCTTGTAGATCGACATGATTCCCGGGAGTCGGTAATCATAACCCAGGAGCCTGGTTCTGCAGCGGCGAGTGCTATGGCGACCATCCCCGCGTGTTTAATGTTGAGGGACGGAAAGTGATGCCCTAAACGTACGTATTTTGATGAATAACTGCGGCCTTATACCATTCCCCGTGGTGTGGGCCAGCAGCATCCGTGTAGAAGACTCCGTAGCGAGAGCCATAGCGGTCGATGAGGGCCGTCACGCGCACGGTTCGGCGGCTCTCGTGAGTCTCTTTTGTCATGTTTTGTGGCAGAGGTTGGACCTGTAGCGCGTGGCGCCAGTCCTCTGGAACCATGGTCTTTTCCTCTGAATGCGCTTTGTAGGCAATGTGCAGGCGGTTTAGAAGACTATTGTCGGCTGAACATTTGTTCAACCGCAAGTATGAGCTTTGCCCATACCCTCTAGGTACCAGAAGAACTCCGCAGGGAGCAGTCTTCTCTCCCCTCCTCTTTAATCTCGCCATGGCTCACCTCCCTGCACTGCTTAATGATGTCCCAGGCATCAGGAATGCCGTTTATGCAGAGGACATCACGCTCTGGGCAAGACATGGATCGCTGGGACAGATCTAGGCCCACCCCTATTGAAAATATTGAGCGTGAATTCTGCGTGCCTATCTTTGCGTGTTTATTGCCACGCAAAATGCGACGATTGAGCGAGGTTGCAGAACGCGACATATTTCACATAATTTGCGCAAGCCGAGCAAGCTCGCAAACGCGAGACATCTCTCACATAAAGTGCGCAAGCCGCGTAAGGCTCGTACAGCAGGAGACATTCTCGCGTAATATGCGCAAGCCGGGTGAGGCTTCCAGAATGTCCGAGAGCCAAGGGCGAGTCCCAGAATGTTCAAGAGCAGAGTCTGGGTCACAGAGCACTAGACAGTGTCAAATGGAGTTACCATCATGATAGCGATAGTACCTTGCATGGCTGCAAGGCTCCTACATTACTGCTCAACACGTTACACCAATGCCCTACCTTAAGGCCTCCTCATCTGTCTGTCACTGCCTCATTCAGCATGCATGTTGTGAGATAACAAGCTTTGCAGAAACGGTGCTTCGTGGGATGGCTCTCATGTGTGTAGCATGCTTGCAAAAGGACATAGATAAGGTCACCTTAACTGGCTTTATTAATGCCACATCCCTCATGATGGGTGCCACACAGTGGCTAAACAATTTCTTCAGTTTCTCCAAGTCCAGCAGGTTGGCGTCTTGATACAGGTTCTCACTATGCAGCACCTGCAAAAAGGTAGCAGTATATGCAAAAAAATTCAGTTCATCTGTTTTCTGGAAATTCCAGAAAAGGGCACAAGTAGTTCTTCCATTAATGAACTAATGATGATTTCGAAAAGTTTCAGGTTTGAAATACAGACATTGGAAAACCCGACTCAAGCACGCAGGCTGCTCAGCATCAAACCTGCACAAAATCTAATAACCGTGTCACACAGGCATTTTGAAGGCTTTCAAATGGCTATCAGCTCAGTGGCACTTGAATGCAGCTAAATGGGCATTTCCAATAGCCACAGAGTCCCTAGAACAGTGTGGACATCTATCAAGATTTTGAAGGCTTTTCAGTGGTAGAAATTTGCACTCAGACATGGAGCACTCGCAACTTACACTAAGGAATAAAATCAAAGCAATTTAATCGCTGAAAGAATACTCAACATGAAATGTACAACTTATTTCACTAAAAAAAAAGAAGGCTGGCCACAAAACACTGCAGCAAACGTATTATCACTGTTGCCAATAGCACAAAAACAATGAATACCACCTTTTCAAAACTGCGTGAGTGCTACAACAGCTTCCCAGCAAAATTATCAACTGTGACAGTGGCGCCACAGCAGTTTGGTGTGAGATGATGAAATATCTCTACGGCGATCAAGTATTCTGTGCAGCAGCGGCATAACTCCCTAGTTGAAGTGCAAATCTCAAAGCTCAATCTCCCACCTTAACTGTTATCTTTAAATACATATTTAAATTCATTGGAGCGTGCTGCATAAGTAGGTGGTCAGATCATTCGAGAGGATACCTGCAAGCTATCTCAGGAGACGAAAGATCTGATGAAGAAACGCCAAAGCATGAGGACGTCTAACTTCAGAGATAGAATAGGACTAGGAGAGCTATCGAAGTTATTTATAAGTGCAAGGTAGCCAACATAAGAAAGTTTAACATGGAGAAAACCTAGCATGCTCTAAAGCATGGAGGTAGCCTAAAATCAGTGAAGAGAAAACTAATCACTGGTAAAAACCAGATGTATGCGCTAAAAGACAAAGAGGGCAATGTCATAAGCAATATGGATAAGATAGTTAAAGCAGCCGAAGAGTTTAGACAAATCTCTACAGTAGTGAATGTAATCAGAACGTTACAGAGAGAGGCAGTAGAGCACAGCAATGGGACATCCCGCCAGTAACGAGGGAGGAAGTAAAGAAAGCCTCAGGAGCAATGCAAAGGGGTAAAGCAGCTGGTGAGGATCAGGTAACAGCAGATTTGTTGAAGGATGGAGAGAGTGTGATAGAGAAACTAGCCACCCTGCATACGCTTGCCTCGTGACCACGAGCGTATCAGGAGCTTGAAAGAATGCGAACATTATTTTAATTCATAAGAAAGAAGATGTCAAGGACTTGAAGATTTACAGACCGATCAGCTTACTATCCATTGTCTACAAGGTATTTACTAAGGTAATCACTAATAGACTCAGGACAACCTTCGAATTCAATCAACCAGATGATCAGGCAGGCTTTCATAAAGGATACTCAACAAGAGACCACATTCATGCAATCAATCAGGTGATAGAGAAATGGGCAGAATACAACCAACCCCAATATATAGCCTTCATTGACTACCAGACAGCAATTGACTCAGTGGAACCACAGCTGTCATGCAGGCATTGGGAATCAGGGTGTAGAAGAGTGTTATGTGAAAATATTGGAAGATACTTATAACGACTGCACAGCAACCATAGTTCTCCATAAGGTCAGCAATAAAATTCCAATAAGGCAAGGTGTCAGGCAGGGGGACACGATTTCACCAATGCTATTCACCGCCTGTTTACACGAGGTGTTCCGGGGCCTGAAATGGGAACAGTTGGGGAGAAGAGTTACTGGAAAATACCTAAGTAATTTGCGATTCGCTGATGACATTGCCTGGCTAAGCCACTCAGGATATGAACTGCAAAGCATGATGAATGAGTTAGACAGGCAGAGCAGAATTGTGAACAGGCAGAAAACCAAAGTAATGCTCAACAGTCTATCAAGGGAACAGCAGTTCACAATTGGTAGCGAGGTGCTAGAAGTAGTAAGAGGATATGTATACTTGGGGCAGGTAGTGACCGCTGATCCGGATCATGAGAGGGAAATAACTAGAAAAATAAGAACGGGGTGGAGCGCATATGGCAGGTTCTCTCAGATCGTGAAAGCCAGTTTGCCAATATCCCCCAAGAGAAAAGTCTAACACAGCTGTATCTTACTGGTACTCACCTATGGGGCAGAAATGTGGAGGCTAACAATGAGGGTTCAGCTTAATTCAAGGACAACGCAGCGAGCTATGGAAAGAAAAATGATAGGTGTAACGTTAAGAGACCGGAAGCGGGCGGAGTGGGTGAGGGAAAAAACGCGGGTTAATGAAATCCTATTTGAAATCAAGAGGAAGAAATGGCCTGGGGCAGGGAATGTAAGGCGAAGGCAAGACAACCGCTGGTCCTTGAGGGTAACAGAGTGGATTCCATGAGAAGGTAAATGTAGCAGGGGGCGGCAGAAAATTAGGTGGGCGGATGAGATTAAGAAGTTTGCGGGGATACGGTGGCCACAATTGGCAGAGGACAGGGTTAATTGGAGAGACATGGGAGAGGCCTTTGCCCTGCAGTGGGTGTAGTCAGGCTGATGACGATGAATTTTAACTAATGTATACAGCACTCTATGCATTACAGTTATATGTGTCTGGCCTGCTACAGCCTAGAAATCTTCCATTACAAAATAGGGAAGTGGATAGCAAAACTACAGCACAACAGTGGCTATGAAAACAGATATGGCACATCTGCAGGTAGTAGTCCTGGAAAGTGCATGTTTTTCAGTCAGAGTCAATAACACTCTAAATTCACAGATGCCATCTCTCGTGTATGTCAACAGGCTATCACAGAAGCTCAGACCAGGAAGACTATCAAGAAGGAAAAGGACCCAGAGATGAGGGGCAAAGGAAGTACACAGCATGAGCAATGACTCACAACTGAATTTACTGCCAGAAACCTCATTGCAATCGTAATTGCAATTGTAATCATGTAGGAAGGTTGATGCTTGCATTGCGCATGACACTGTTTTTAGCTGAGCGGTCGGGAGCTTGGCAGTTCCTTGCATCTGCTAGACATGGTGCCAAAAAACAAAGGCAGCATTGGAAACATTCCCCTGTCCAGATGGACAAGTTACAATGACCCACAAGATTGTGGAGATGAGGCAGCTAGGTATGCAAGTTCTACTCCCTTAATATTGGGTTGATGCAACAGCCGGCCTGGACAAAGTACACCTGCCTTCAAACCGTAATGTGCGAAATTTATTGGTGCACTATATAATTTGGGCAATCTAAATTAGGCTATGAAATCAAAAATTTTCACTAATACTGCTTTCCATTTACTTTCATTTACTTTGATAGCACCTTTATCTTCAATCATGTAGCAAAGAAGTGAGAAAAAACACAACCGAGCACAGTTTACATTTGTTAAGCTGTGCTTGACATTGTGCTTTTTTCACTTACTAATGCCTGTCTTCCATTAGTCAATGAGTGGGCAAAGGTGCTCAAGCTTATTAGGGGCCAAAAGGCCCTCACAACCTTGCACCTGGCTCCAGCATTCTTCAAAGAATGAGATAACTGGTGTATGCACGGAAGGATCGCAATCCTATGTCACTTTTCTTCCAATGGACGCATTTCCTGATAGCTATTTTTGGCAAGGCTTTTGCATACAGAGGTTAAAACAGATGCCAAAACACCAGCACCTTGAAGGCCGGCTACAAGTCACAAAAACCTTTCATTTACAAAATATATGCATGAAGGCAACAGAGCTGCGGCCTTCAAGTTCTTGCAGCAATCAAAACATCCCTTTGTAACACTGGCCTTGAATGCACCACTATACTTTTGTGGCAGGCCAAATACTTATACAATTTATGTTTTATAACCACACAGAAACCCACAACTGCCATTATGAAAACAACCTAGTAATGTAACCATAAGCGTACCTGGCCAGCATGATCAGCATGGAAAGGCGCACAGCTTGTGTGCAGCTCCTAAAATGAAAGCAAATTCACATGATTAATTGCAATTTCCACAAAGACATTCTTGAAAAATCATGTTTTTGCACCACTTAGCCTCAAGCCTGCCTTATTGCTCCTGCAGCAATGAGGCAAATCTGAGCACAGCTTGGGGTGAGCTGGTGGTATCACATTACGCACCTGACACTACGTGCATCAATCCATTTGTATGATTGAATTTCAGAATGGCGAAAAAGACACAGACACAGGAAAAAATGGTGGGTGGATGAGATTAAGAAGTTTGTGGGGATACAGTGGCTGCAAGTGGCAAAGGACAGGGTTAATTGGAGAGACATGGGAGAGGCTTTGCCCTGCAGTGGGTGTAGTCAGGCTGCTGCTGCTGCTGCTGCTGATGATGATGATGACAGCCTGAGCACACCTACAAAGTAAAACTGTGAACTCGACCCAGCAGCACTTTACTGTGTTGAAAGAGAACAGGTAAAATTGAATTACTGCATTACCTTGTTATTATCATTAAAAAGTACAGGGCTCTAAGGACTTCCTAACTTACATCGAAACGAATGGGTTACAGTGAACTTTCACGGATTACACTAACAGGCACTGAAAATCCAACACCGCTGCCCAAGAGAATATTAGGTAGCCGCGCTAGCCTTCTTTTGCGCTATGCTACCTGATACCAGATTAAAATTCCAGAGCAATTTACTCATACTCCAGCACTGGGATACGTTATGCCCCAGACTGATGCAGCTGTCTTAATAAAGGCAGAGAAGCTTTCAGTGTGGGTCATGTGTGCTGTGGCGTGAACACATGCACAGGATCACCTGCTACCATTCAAGTCCTCTGTGTACACAAATGCAGGTGCAATAGAAAACCCACATCACAAATTTGGCTAGTCTGGTCGGCCAAGCATGGGCCAGCTGATAGCACGAAGCAGCAGGCGCGACACATACCATCATCATCAGCCTGACTAGGCCCACTGCAGGGCAAAGGACTCACCCATGTCTCCACATTAACCCTGTCCTTTGCTAGGTGTGGCCACCATATCCCCGCAAACTTCTTAATCTCATCCGCCCATCTAACTTTCTGCCGCCCCCTGCTATGCTTGCATTCTTTTGGAATCCACTCCATCACCTTTAAGGACCAGCGGTTATGTTGTCTTCCGATTACAAGCCCCGCCCAGGCCCATTTCTTCCTCTTAATTTCAAGTAGCATGTCATTAACCCGGGTTTGTTCCCTCACCCACTCCGCCCCCTTTTGGTCTCTTAATGTTAGACTTATCATTTTTCTTTCCATAGCTCACTTTGCTGTCCTTATCGTTTGGCACGTGTTTTTTTCTTTGTAATAAGGCATAAAGTATTATACACGGATTACCACATGGCATCCTCCTATGACCGCTAAATAATTTATAATCAAATTTCTTTCTGCTGCTGTATTTGTTTCGGTTTCGACAGCTGAATGATGGCTGTGACGTCAAAGCGAGGTTATTGGTCACGTGAGGCATGAAAAACTGCAATACAATTGGTACTTCTGGCTCTTAAGGAATGCTGGCGTCAGCGCTGTAGCGAATTAAAATGATGAAGCAGCGATTATAAGTGCAGTTTTTCCACGCCTCACGTGACCTATAACCTCTCTTTGAAGTCATAGCCATAGTCAAATTGTTCACCGAAACAGGATGGCAGAAAAAGTTGATTATAAATTATTTAGCGGTCTCACGCGAATACCAGATGGTTATTCATGCATAGTAGTGTCTTCCGCATCATTATAGAGAAGAAAACATGCCACCAAGATCAGGTGTCTATACTCTTTAAGCTGAACTCTTTTAATTAGCCTCCACGTTTCTGTCCCAAGTGAGAAACATGCAGGCTAAAGGAAAGATTTCAGCTTAAGTACCAAAGTGGCTCTAATCACACGATGAAGCGGAAAAACTCTCGACACTTGAACAGAGAACAAATAGGAATTCCAGAAAAATTTTAGATTCTTGTAAGGCTATCAAGCATTTCTGAATATTGTAAACTGCACTTTCACACATACAGTACGCATGTATGCCAAGCTCACATTCAGTAGCCCTGTTTTCCGGCTGTAATTATCACGGTCTGAGCTCAGTTACAGATTTAAAACCAGCCAAAAGATGCAACACAGGAAAAGAGAAGAAAACAGGTTGGACTATCAATTGAATTTTTTGTGAAGGAAAAGAAGGCTCGCATGAAGATGCGCCACACATGACCCACACCAGCGAAAGGCAGGACAACAAATAACTGTCACTGATATACAAGCACGTCATCTAAAAGAGAAAATTCTTTCCGTTGAAGATTGACTAATGGCTTCGCTACTCATACAGCCGTTGCCTTGGAGATATGCATCAAATACCTTACAGATTTGTTTACCACTTCTATACACCACTGAAGTGTCACAGAAATCAGGCATGCACACTGATGGGTCATCTTATGATTTACACTCACGACATTGGCACTGTAGTGCCAGATTAGAAGCTGCCTTCCCCCTAACGAGTTAGTGCTCACTCAGGAACACATTAAAGACACCTGCACATATCCCTGAAGTAGTTTCTTGCACAAGCTAGCGGAATGTGATAAACCACTTCCTGCAAGTCCTGAACCTAGTTTTATGGGATACCATACTGCTATCCCGGTTTTTAACAGCAGCGCAAAGGCCATCAACACAATGATTGGTGCAAAAATTACATTTAAAAATTTTCCCGCCACTCGATTTGAACTCATGAAGTCTACACAAAGGACTCCATGATAACCGTTCTGAGGTGAATGTTCAGCCTAGCCTCTGGAATCTGTGCTAAAAAAAAACGGAGTCAGCGCATCGCAATTTACTTCCGAAGTCAGCCGGTGCTGATGACAATTGTATGTTTTGCTTTCTCTGGCTTATAAAGCTCCACTTTCAGAAAAAGTGTCGTCTTTGTGGTTAGGATGCGGAACTTCATCATCACAGGTCAACTTCAGCTTGCCATCAGTGTCCCTTTAATGCCTCAAAGTTGAACAATAGCTCCATTCATAGAGGAGGGCTGTGCATAAATTTCGACCACCAAAGATTCTTTAACATGCACTGACATTGCATAACACACGAGCAAATATGCATTTCGCCTTGTCGAAACGAAGCCACCACAATTCAATCCCGCGTCTTTGGGCTCAGTAGCCGAACACCAATGCAGTAGGCCACAGCAGCAGGTGAAAAACAAGAGAGCCCTTAATAGGCAACCTAACTTGCCAAAATCAACATAACGAGGGGTCACACAAGTAGCAGTGGACTAGGAAAATAAAAGCTACTTGTGTCGGAAGATTTCTTCAGTGCTTACCTCAAAAGCCTGCTTGCTTACTGGGCATCCTAGCACCAAGTGAAAGGCTGGCACAGCTATACTGGAGAGCTTGGAAGAGGCATTGCTGGTAAAGCTATATGGAGCTTGCTGCAAGGTAAAAAGACACATTTAACAGCAGCACAGTGCAAAAAATGGACTAGAATCAAGCATGTAAGGCAAAATGCAAGGCACAAAAAGGAGCCGGTCGCAGAATGGAACATGACTGTTTAACCACATTTCGAAGTGGGCCAGGCAACAAGAAATTCATAACCACGGCAGTCATTCACAAGCTAGCCTCAGACAAGACATCACTTGCATATCGATATCCAGCACCGTTTCTACAATACATGCCACCATTCAAAAGAACAGACCACAGCAGAACGATATTTTCAGTAGAAGGCTGGTTTGCTTCAAATTCTGCATGCGTCCCTCAATTTGAAATCTGGCATGATTTGCACTGATTTCACATTCTCACAGGTATGATGAATTAATAGTGCCAATTGCAGAAAAACCACACTTTTTCCTTTAACATCAAATAAGGTATTGGAGAGGTACCTCAGCATATTTAAGTCAAAGTCAGATTTATTTGCGCCATTGGTTATAATCATGAAACAATCAAGTTTATTCTTCGTACATATTAAAGGCTCAATTACCCTTAAATTTCACTGCAACTTCGGGATTTAGGGCAAATGGAGCTAGGGCACCTGTGTGCATTTTGCAGTTGTTTGTACCATTTCAGCTCCGAGCCAAAGTATGAAAAAGCGAATGCCAAAATAGAGGCGAAAAACTTCAGAGCAATTTGTTTTTATCTCACCGTTCTGCTACTCAAGGCTCGACTACACTGGCTCGGCTATAAGTACGAACGCAGCTGGATCATACGGAGCTTCGTACCTTAAATACACAGTTTATAAAAGTACAAGTGAAATACAAGTGAAAGAGGAGGAAGCTCAATCCTAACGCAGCGTAACATGCGGCGAGAATGTAAAGCCCGGGCCGAAGATCTATTGGCGGGCACATATTCCATTCTCGGCGAGAGATGAATGGCAGTACGGCGGCAGTACGGCGCCGATATCGTGCACCCCGCGATCGGATCAGCTGTGCTGCCGCGATAGGCACTGCGTCTTCGCGTCTCTGTACTAGCTGTGTTGACGTGGCCAGTTGTGCGCAAAGGCTTTGAAATAATGAACAGGTTCGAAGAAAATTAACTTACCCCCAAGATGCGAGATGTCACCCGGGTAGTGGTCTCCCACCAGCTGCTCCGCCATGGAGGAAATGAGCCCCCCGTCAGCATAGCGTTTCCAGTGAAGGCGCGCAAAGGACGACGCGCTATCCGTCGAGCCCGCTGACGCACGCTATAAACACAGGTTTACTCAGCACCTTACCGCGTTTTCGTACATCGCACCAGCGAATTTCACTGCTGTCGGCACATCACATATCGGAAGAGTGACAAATGCTCATGCCAGCGATGGTTCATGCCCTCGACACCACAAAGGAGGACCACGACAAACGTAGTAACGCTGACCGCCATGCTGTCCCTCCCCAGACGCTGCGTTCGTTGGCTAGCGCTTCGGCCAGTTCCGGCTTCCTTCGGCCCGTTTAGAAAGGCATCGCCTCCAGGCATTCCTCCAGGTCGTCTCTTTCGGGCTCTATGCTTTTGGGCAGTGCGATAGCAAAGGACTAAAACCAAATGAAACTTTCGTTACAAAAATAATTAAGTTCTTGTGCACATATTAGCATTAAAACTTGAGAAATTTGTGACGCGTGGACGCATGAATATGCGTGTCGGTACGTGCGTGCGTGCGTGCGTGAGTGGGCATGGTCTAGCGCGTCAAATCCAAAGCCTATCCGACATGCTGCATGGTTTCTGAGATCACCGCCATGAGCTTCGCTTGTTTTCTCGTGCTGCTGCTGGGCGGTCTTGCGCGCCGCTGTTACTGTGCTGGAATCGCAAAAGAAGGAGGATTACCGGTGTGTGCTGCCGGTGGGCGCGCTCTCATCCAAGAGTAGTAGTAGCTCCCAATTAAGCGATCCGTCGGGGCATATGTGTTATGGATGTCTGGTCGACAACGATAATGAGGTCAGCAGTGCGATGCCGTCGTTTGATGAGTCGAACCTTTCGGCCTATTGCACTGGTAACTTCGTTGCAAAAATGCCTGGCTCATAAGCAGCGACAGTGGCCATTGTTTCTGTGGTGTGTTTCGATTACAAGACGGCGCCCTTCTACAGTGTGGCTTCCTTGGAAACTTAGTCGGCGGTGTGCCTGCAACGCCTGTCGCTGTCAGCTCAAACTGACCGCCTACGAGCGCTGCCTTCTTTTGCGATGTGAACGGTGACGGGACACTTACTGCCTGTGGCCGGAGCTTATAGCAAAAGCGAAGAGTGTTTTGTGTGAAGGTTTGACGAAGTGCGTGTGTCAGTCTGGACCCTTAGCAAGTCATACGAGATGCAACATGCAAAAGTGGTCCACCAGTCGCTTCAGCAGAAAGGAGTGCGGATGTTTTTTACGTTACTTCAATCGAGAACTGCCCATGCAAATATTTCAACTCGTCTCTTGCCTAAACAGCATAGTAAAGAAGCTAAAGCAACAAAACTGCTGTTTCCATGCTGTATATTGATTCCGCACTCGTGCTAGAGGTGGGAAATAGGTAGCAGTTATTGGTGGAGTTACAGCCTATGAAGCACGTGCAGCTTCATGTAATTGCAGGTTAGGATATGCACCTTACTTGGTATTGACTTTGTGACCAGACATAGCCATCTGTCAACTAAAAGAAATTTTCTTGCTATAGGATTCTGCAGGATTATGTATGCTTCTGGACACTGAATACCGGGTGCGTCACCTCTCTTGAAAGCACTCAGATTTGTGTACTTATCAGTACGTTTGAGATGAGAAAATTTTATCAGCTTCTTTTCTTTATTTTATAATTAGCTACACAGCTTGTTGCAAAAAAAAATGTTTTAAGAAAAAGTATTTCAGTTTAGAGTAGAACAGTTCAACAAAGTTGTTTTGGGCATTCTGGTAACTTCAAGATGGTATCTGATGGTTGCATACAGACGCGCAAGTCAAACCGCAAAGGGCATCAAACTTAACAGTACCGCTGAGCTTATCCTTTCGTGCTTTTTATGTGTGTGTAGATCACCTGGGAAAGTTCAGTATTGGATGTTGGATTTCATAGTTCTGCTACAACTTTTATCTTCCTTTCTACACATGAAACATGACTGAACTTGATTACATTCCCCAAGCAAATACCTGACGCCTTACAAGCGTTCCTTACTGTGCACAGTTGTCCCAGTGCATTATATCCACTCATGTGCAGCACACTGTTGTGTTGCTCTTGGTCTCCGAATGTGACTCTCAGCAATATGATGGAATCATAGTCCATCCAGATGGTCTTTGTGGTAGTGCAAATTTCAAAAGAGATTGAAGAAGAATGAAGAGTGTGATACTTAGCCATGCATCATGCAATGCTGGTGCTAATCAGCAACATGTGTGGTATATATACTTCGCACATTTGAGATTCATTGGATTTGTTCTGGAGCCATACTGGGAATTAATTAATCGATCTGTGATTTGTCACTGGAATTGAGAGAGGGCACTAATTTCTGAACTTTTGACACCAACTGTGAATTCAAAACTGTCTTTTCATGTAGGCTTACATGGCCTTTTTACGTGTATGTAAATTTATGCTAATGACTGGAAATTGCTTTGGAAATGGTTTTGGAAATTGCCTCGTAACATTCCTGTTACAGCTCACAATTCGCTTTCTGCACGTCATGTTTGATTGAACCTGATTATATCCCCAAGCTTGTTTGTTGCACCTAACAAACACTGTTGCCCTTTCAGAGTTATTCCATTGATTGACTCCT
The DNA here is from genome assembly GCF_055824585.1 of Amblyomma mixtum. Lineage (NCBI taxonomy): Eukaryota > Metazoa > Arthropoda > Arachnida > Ixodida > Ixodidae > Amblyomma > Amblyomma mixtum. Next base: position 207,246,491 of record NC_143013.1, read on the forward strand.
TTCGAGTGCAAGCAACAAATGGTTGTGTTGCTTCTGATTTCGAAATATGGCTGTCTGCATGACGGGCAACAACGTAAGTGCTCTGGATGGCCTTCATCATGCATCTATAAGATATCTGTAACTTTCAGAATTGGTTAAAGGAAGAACTGAAGGATGCTGTAAGAGTCATTAGCAGCTTGTTTTTTACATTATTTTACAATGAACTTGCAATGTTGACAAGTTCTTGCTCAGTGTGCATGTTGTCATGTACAGTTCCCTGCAGTATCGAAGGGAAGCATTTTGCACTAAAAGATAATTTTTTGGTTATTTGTTTGCTGAAGTTGAAAATGATTAATGGGTACTTACGCCAAGACGAAAATTATAAAACAGCAAAACTTGAGCTTATTGCTCATTATTGAGAAGTAATCATTAACTGAATGCTCGAACTTTGTTTGCTTTCACCCTAAATGGGCCTTTACAGTCTCGACAAGTTGCTACTAAGCAAGCAAACGCACACATGGCCATACGCAGCCTCACGGAGCTTGCTCAGTATGCACATAAGCACGCACAGCTTCGGCAAGCCCCCTCTCAGCACGCAGATGTCCACGTACAGAGAGTTGTCCACGAGAGTCCACGATTTTTTACACGCAAAGAGTGTGCGTGGACGTCTATCAGCTCACAGTACGCGCATATGTACACACAGGACGCACAGAATGCGTACAGGTAACGCACAATGTCTGCGCAGTCGTGTGCAAAATGAACGTGATCGTACAAAAATCACTGTTCTCGTGCAAACTCACGCAGAGGTTTTTCAATAGGGACCTGCAACAAGCGGCGACTATCGTGTACAGATACGCTCGCCACTGTGGCCTGGAATGCTCCCGGACCAAAACAGAATTCTTGCACCTTGGGGCCAACCCGAAGTGCATCACCAAAATTGGCCTCTCCCTTGCTAGCGGCCCTATCCCTGAAAACGATGAGGTAAGAGAGTTGGAACTCTTTAATCACCGCAACCGCAAGATCGACACAACCCTGCAGAAGCTCCGCATGATTGGAGACAAGGTCGGCCGCACGGTCCGCCGGGTATCTAAATTTTCGCCTGAAGAGGTAGTACCGAAACTTGCCGCCGACACTCCAGACTACTGCCAGACATTCCAACCCGTTGGAGTGATAATATATTTTGCCAGCGGACAGTTTGCGGCCAGCGTATGGGACGACGTGCTCAGCACCGTGAGGGTCGCGCTTGAGCACAACCGCTCCGAGGCCGGCCTGGCTAGCGTCGGTGTACACTTCACTATGCCAGTCTTCGCGGAAATGACTCAGAACCGGGCACTGAGTCAGTTGATCTTTGAGCGCTTGAAAGGCTCGTTGCTGCCGCTCACCTCATATAAAATTCTCGTCTTCGACAAATTTGTGAAGGGAGCTGCTGTGGTGGCAAAGTTGGCGACAAATTTTCGTGAATAGGAAGCCATTTGCAGGAACGTCAGTAGTTGCATTAGACTGGCAGGCATGGGATAATTCTTGACAGCTGCTATAGGTTCTGGAAGCGGGTGAGCGCCCTCCGCAAAAATCCTGTAACCGAGGTAAGAGATTTCCACAAGGCCAAATCGAAATTCCTCGCGGTTTAGCCGGATGCCAGCTTTGTATAATCTTTCAAGAATGTTATCGAGATTCCGGTGATGCTCATCGTTGCTCCCACCGACGACCAAAATATTATCGAGGTAGACCACACTGGCGAGGTCTTTGAGATGTCCGAGTACCATGCTCATGGCCCGCTGGAAAGTGCTAGGAGCAGTACGCAGCCCGAAAGGCATCCGAGTAAAATCGTACAGCCCGGAAGGGGCTCGAAAGGCTGTGTTGTGCTTATCCTCCTCGGCAACATTTATCTGCCAGTGTCCTGAGAGTAGGTCGAGAGATGAAAAGTACTTGGCGCGTTGGACGGCGTCAATTGCGTCGTAGATGCGGGGAAGGGGGTAGTAGTATGGGATCGTCTCCTTACTAAGATCCCTGTAGTGGACGCAAAACAGTAGAGTGCCGTTTTTCTGGCGTGCGAGAACAACATGGGCTGCCCAGGGGGTTATAGAAGTCACTGGGACCTCAGGAGCAGGGCGGCAGCAGTCCGTGGTGGGCCAAGATGAACACACAGCACGCGCAGCGATCGCAATGCCGCCGCTAAAGAGAATGTTCGTCTTAGTCTTTACAATTGCCCCCGAGAAGAAACGGAGACAATTATGGCGATTTAGGCCGCCGGCAGCATGGCTGGTTCGTAGAATGGCTTGAGACGCCGGACGTCAACAGTCTCGCGTCCACGGCGGCGGCGATCAGAAGACGGGTTGAAAGGTTCTACAGTGTAATTAACAGGAGATGTGTGCTCCAGGACAAGGTATGGGCCTTGGTACTTGACAAGAAATTTTGATGACAGGCACGGAGTATTTGTCAGAATTCAGAGTCACACAAGGGAGCCATTGGGGAAGTGTGGCGTTGTTTGACAGAGGTCGCGGTGGGAATGCTCTCTGCACTGGGTGTCAATCGTCAGAGCACGGGCGATGCGGCGACAGTCTTCGGCGTGCCGGGCGGCTTCAGACAGGTGTATACTCGTGAGTGTCAGGTTGGTACGGCCGAATGGTGTCGATGGTAGCAGTAGGGTGGCTGCAGTAAAGGAGGAAGAAAGGAGAGAAGCCAGTAGCAAGCTGCGTTTCGGTATAGTACGCATAGTTTATATACGGAAGGACAAGATCCCAGTGCATGGGCGGTCGAGTTTGTGCGACGACTTCGGCGTAAGTCAGTGGACAGGGGGCAGGTCTTGGGACGACGTTGGCATAATTCAGAGGGGTGGTGACAGGTCTGGGGGTGGTGTCAGCGTACGTCAGCGGAGCAGCGACAGGTGATGGCGAATGGGTGGACGGAAGCGCCTCAGCAACCTGCTCTCGAATAGCATGTTGGAGAGCCGGCGCCAAATAAGGTGGCGACCCTGGACGACTAGACAAAAGCGAAAGCTGACGCGCCACCTCCTCACGCACAAAATCTTTAACTTGCTCTAACAGGGAGGAGTTATCAGCTGCGGGTGTCAGTCCGGCAAGTGATTCTGCCTGAGCTGAGTGCTGACGAGTCAGGAACCTCTGCTTACGCAGCTCTTCGAAGCTCTGGCACAGCGTGGTGACTTCCGAAACGGTGCGCAAGTCCCGCGCCAGCTGCATTTGAAAGGCGTCATCATCAATGCCTTTCCAGATCTGTTTTATCTTGTCAGCTTCCGGCATGGCGACCTTCACTCTGTTGCAGAGGGCGATTACGTCTTCTATATAGCTAGTGAAGCTTTCGCCGACCTGCAGCGACCGTTCACGCAAGCCCTGTTCGGTGCGGAGTTGTCTGACAGCCGGGTGACCAAAGACTTCAGAGAACTTCGTCATGAAGGCCGACCAAGTTCCAACGTGCCCTTCATGGTTGCGATACGATAAGTTGGCGACGCCGGTAAGATAAAAAATGACATTGTACAGCTTGGTCTCGTCATCCCATTTCTTATACAGGCTCATCCGTTCGTAAGATGCGAGCCAATCACCCACGTCATGTTCATCTGTTCCGCTGAAGATAGCCGGGTCCCGCTGGCGAAGGGAGCCGGCACAGATGACAGTCGGTGGACCTGCTTGCACGGCTTGATTTTGGGTGTCCACAGGCATCACAGGCGTCGGAAGATTGCGGTTACGGAGCTCCACAGCCGTTATCGTTACCCGCACCTCCACCAAATGTAAGATGGGGGTTTAGAAGGCACTGGGACCTCAGGAGCAAGGCCGCAACAGTCTGTGGTCGGCCAAGGCGAACACACACCACGCGCAGCGATCGCAATGCCGCCGCTAAACAGAATGTTCGTCTTCGTCTTTACAGAGGGTCTTACGAAGCCAGCAGCCAACATATCGCGTACGTGTTTAGCGATAACCCTTCGCTCGCGTTCGGCTAGCGCCGCAGCGCGACAGTGATGGGCAGGTGACTGTCGGTTGGTAAGTGGTGGATAACCAATGAAGTTGCAGGAAGCTGGGCACTACTCTAAGCGGTAATGGCACAGTGCCGTGCAGCAGGGCAGGCAAGGTCTCAGCGCCAAGAAGGTCACATTTCGAATGCTCGTCCACCGGATGGCTAGGGGTGGTAAGGGCCACGTGAGGGCCATGGTGAGGGCCATGTCCCCGGACATGTGGTTGTCTGCACCGAAGATGAGGTCACCAGGGAAATCCGCAAACACCGAGACAGCCGTCAGGACCTTGCAGCCAGCCTCAGTGCGGATGCATAGATCCACTGCACGAACCGGAACGGCGCTGCCACCCAAGCCTTGATGTCGAGACGAGGACCAAGAGTTTAGAGGGAAAGGTGGATGACATTGAAGCAAGGCTGTACGCTCAGCAACAGTGTCGGCGAGGGTGGTCCACTCTCCGATGCCCTCGACATGCACCGGCAGGAACGGAAGGGGATGGTTCTGGAAATGCATGCGCGGGCGGGCGGGCGGGCGGCGTGATGACATTCCTTGGAAATGTGGCCATGTCGACAGCACGAAAACCAACCTCAGCGCTGCGGGGGTGGCGCGGCAGACGTCCCGGCGGCAGCGAAGAGCCCGCGACGACTCGCGGTGTCATGCAAGGCGGCAGCCGCTGGACAAATGTGGAGAGGCTGTCAGTATGCACAGTGGTCATAATCGAAGCGTGGGTGGCACAGTAGAGTCCGTCAACGATATACTGCTTCGCGGCGAGCGCGGGCCACTCCATATTACGGGCTCAAGAAGACGCAACTTCTCGTAAATATACATGGCGACGACTTCATGAGGAGCCTCGTTTCGCGAGCGCATCTTCGAGAATTTCATGTCGTACGCACTGGCCAGGGGGTAAAGGCGGCCGGAAGGGCAGCGGTCCAGGCCGGCCAAGTATGGTAGTGGCGACCTGCATGCTGGTGCCAGGCGCCGGCTGCACCGCGGTGATGGTCTTCCGCGAAGGTGAGCATGATGGCAGAGGACCATGCGGAACGCCGGCGGGCGACAGCATCGACAGCTTGCACCAATGCTGTGGGATCGTCGCAAAAGCCATTAAACTCTGGAAGCAGGACTGGCGATGCTCGCCCGCCGGAGGACCTAGAGGTACGACCAAGCGCAGAGGTCAATTCCCTGAGGGTGGAGAGGGCCTCGGGTAGGAGGGCTTGGGCCTAACCCGCCAAGGAGGCGGGGACGCCGTTGTCGGACGGGGTAGTAGCCGCGAGCGGTGAGCGGGCCGGCCGAAGAACTTCCTAGCCGCTACGGAGAAGGAGCGGATCGGCGAGGTCCGGTTCGGGTCCGACGTTCGCCTACTGCGCCACATTGAAAGAGAACAAGGAGACGTGGCCGTTCGTTCGAACGCATTGGTTTATTCTGCTACTTCCTTGTAGTCCTCTTCCCTTGCTCCCGCATCCCATCCGTCATCATCTTTGTTACGGCATCACACTTACAGCCCGAGTGAGACCACCCCGACCTTGCTCCTCCTTTGCAGCGGCTGGGGCGTCCTCCAGCTGCCTCACTGAGCGCCCGTAACCGCCATCCCGTCCGAGAACGGCGTCAAGGCCTCCTGGGCGGATAAAGCCGAGGCCCTATTTCTCGTAGCCCTCTGTGTCCTGTAACTTCAGCTCCGGGAGTTGTCTTCCTGTTTCACCACCACGATCGGCTCCAATTTCATTGGTTGGCGAAGTCTAGGGCTGGCCTTGTAACATGACCGCCCTAACTTCTTTATTGTGAAGCCTATAAATATGCAAGCAGCAGCACTGGATGGCACTGTGGGGAAGTTTCGTGCTTGGCACGTGCTTCTAGAAGTATCTAGGCTTTAACGGGAACCCTCCGGTCGATAAGTAAGGTCAGGTAGAGAGCTTTCTCTGTGTGAGGATTTCCCATTAAGTTGTAGCGCGATTGTAACTTTGCTTCTGTAACTCAGTTTGGCCTTGTACATACGTGTAAATATAAATCTTCCTTTGACCTGCAAGTGACCATCTTGCTTATTGATCGCCGAATCATCAACGATTGGAATGGTCCGAGCCCTACCGGAGAACTCAACGGACCATCAAGAAATTACTCCTGGCCTATTCCACGCCGTGGGTATGTGCCATGTCACTAAGACAATAAAAAGAACAAAGATGGAGCGCTTGGCATTAAATCATGTTATTGCCAACAGTCAACTCGTCTTATTCTTCGGCTTGCCGTCATGGTGTGATGTGCTGGAGAATCATCGGCATCCTGATCCTGCAGCTTCGGTGTCCTGTGTCAACCGTGGTCGTCAGTCGTGAGTTCCTGGCCTACGTCGCCCGGCTTGCCCACGCCTTTCAGGCTCGAACCGACCCCGCTGTTGCTCTCCCGCCCTGTCCCCCGCCCTGACCACACGGCACAATGAAGAGGAAGCGTAGCCCTGGCCGACCCTACCTACCGACCCGAGACGCAGCTCCCATCTGAAGAATGCGCCTACTAGGCACATGTGTTGGAAATTATTCCGGAGTCCTCCACTACGGCACCTCTTCCTCCATTTCTTTCTTTGTGTGTTTCTTTCTCTTTCCTTTCTTTCCTTCTCTCTTTCTTCCTTCCTTCCTTCCTTCCTTTCTTTCTTTCTATCTCTCTCTTTCTTCCTTTCTTTATTTATTTATTTATTTCTCTCTTTCCTTCTCTCTTTCTTTCTTCCTTTGTTTCTTTCTTTCCTAATTTCTTTCTTCCTTTCTGTGTCTGTCTTTTTTTCCTTTCTTCCCTTTTTTCTTTCTTTGTTGTTTATTTTCTTTCCTTCTTTCTTTATTCCTTTCATTCTTTCCTTCTTTCTCTCGCTCTTCTAGTTCTATCTTATTTTCTTCCTTTCTTTCTCTCTTCCTTTCTTTCTTTCTTTTTCTTTCTTCCATTCCTTCTTTCTTTCCCTTTCTTTCCCACTTCCTCTTTCATATTTTCTCTGTCTCTTTCTTTCCCCTTTCTTTCTTCTGTCTTTCTTTCTTTCTTCCTCTCTCTCTCTGTCTCTTTCTTTCCTTTCCTTTCTCTCTCTCTCTTTCCTTCTTCTCTTTTCCTTGCTTTCTTTATTTGTTTCTCTGTTGCTTTCTATCTCTCTTCCTTTCTTTCTCTCTCTTTCTTTATTTCTTTCCTACGTTATTTCTTCCTTTCTTCCCTTCTTTCTTTCTTTCTTTCTTTCACTACCGCCTTCTTTCCTCCTCTGAAGGTGTGTTTGAGTTGTCCAAAGAGGAGGGAGACAGTCACTGTGCCTTTCGTTTCATGAAAAACATTTTTTATTTCTGATAGCAGATATTGGTTGCAGACCGAACCCACCTTCGGCTTGTTTTCTTTAGCGCAATCTCGGCCTTGGCTGCGGATTTCGCTCGATCACGACGCTGAATGCACAAGTGTGAACGTGCCATAGGAGAGGGCATGATGACAGGTGCCGCGTCTTGTCGTATGCATCGATATTTTACGAGCCCTTATGTCGTCAGGCTTAACAGGCATATTATAGAGTCACTGCTTACGACAAAACCGGGGCGAACAGGACAGAGATGCAGTGGGAGAGTAGAATTGAATCAATGAAGTTATCAAGCCCCAGATTACCGCTGGCATGACTTTGAGAACGTGTACAATAGCAAGCAGGACTGCACATTGCAAAGGCCTCTTTATAGCACATTTTAAACAACAAACTCCGTATTTACAATAAAATATGAACAAAAGAGGGACGAGCTTCGAAGGGGTTCATCAACGTTTCGACAAAAGGATTTGCCTTCGCCTTCATCGGGACACTTCTTGCGAAACGTTTACTGAGCTCCCGCAGACTCCCCTTCCCTAGATCACTTTATCTTGTAAGAAACCAGTCTATCAGCCCCGTCTATACCATATACTGATTGCTTAATCTGTTCTGCGCGAATAAAGCTTGAAAACACTACAGTTTTAGGAAAGGGTAACCCAGCCTTGTGGCCTTAAAGAAGTGTGGGATGTCAGAATGCACATGCGCAGAAAAAAAGGCACGCCTTGCGGCTTAGGTTAACGTTAACGGCTAACGCTATTTTGCCAAAATATCGTGCTCCTCAAAGCCATTGCACTTTCGGGCAACATGGCCGCGGAGGTCGAAGCGAGGCCTATCGCTTTAGCACCTTTCGTCTTTCCCGCTCCATAGTGTCTCACGTTAGCGAGAAATGAAAGGCGCACGAAGTTTTTTCCTTTGTTTAAAAATGTCTTCGCCGCAAGATTTTGCGATAAAATGCGGCATATTTTCAGATTGCTTACGGATTTAGAGAAACTAAGCTTACTGAGAACGAGTCTTCGGTTACCACGGAGGTGAGTTTATTTATTTATTATTTATTTATACAATACTGCAGGCTGTTAAGGCCCAAGCAGGAGTGGGATAAACATACAGAGAACTCCGACGACTAGCAGAAGACGACGCCAACAGCAGAATTCAGTGGAAGGGATGTAGTAAATACGGAGCATGAAAATAAAACCAGCCGCAACAAACAACAGACAATATTTAACGGTCAAGTACTTGTTCAATGGCCGAAAGCACATTTTCGGATACAAACACATGAGGGGGTAGGTTGTTCCAATCTTCTATAGTTCGAGGAAAGAAAGAATATTTAAATTTATTGGTGCGGGCAAACAAAGGAGATAATTTATGCGGATGACAATGCCTTGTTACTCTAGTTGTTGAAGGTTTCATATACAGTCTAGCCCGGTTATAACGAAGTCGGTGGGAATCGGCAATCACTTCGCTATATCCGCTATTTCGTAATATGCGGACTACGAAAAAAAATGCAAACATCGGCATACCGCTTTATTGCCGCTGAAAGAAATCGTCCAGCGTCCCCTGAACACGTTTCGCGAGTGCGGACTTCAGGATTGCGACGAGTGCGGACTTCAGGATCCGCGATAACGATAAAAATGAGCCACGCTTCCAACATGCACAATGCTGCCGCGCTTTCTCCCTGCCGTGCGCACAGCGGCACCGACATAAAACAAAGCGCGCGCTGCCACACCTCCTGCAGACTGCAGTCCAGCCGTGGCGCCGACTGCCTGGGAGAAATAGAGAACCGCGATTGGCCAAGACGGCCGCTCTCTGCGACGTCATCGAAAAAAAAAATTGCTGAGGCTCAGCTTGGCTAAGCCTTGGGAATGCGAACATCCCACGGCGACGGCGCGAGGTGGAGGCCGGCTCTCTCATCCGATGTCACGTGGTGTGACGTCACGGTGTCACGTGGTGTAACGTCACGGTGTCACGTGGTGTGACGGCTAGGGGTCCCACGGCGACGGCGCAAGGTGGAGGCCGGCTCTCTCATCCGATGTCACGTGGTGTGACGTCACGGTGTCACGTGGCGTGACGGCTAGGGGTCCTACGGCGACGGCGCGAGGTGGAGGCCGGCTCTTTCATCCGATGTCACGTGGTGTGACGTCACAGTGTCACGTGGTGTGACGTCACGGTGTCACGTGGTTTCACGGCTAGGGGTCCCACGGTACAGTGTACTAGAATAGGGGCAGTGTGTTCAGGAGCGCTTGCCGCTGAGGCGCTTCATGCAGAAAGCACGAGATGGCGCTACAGGAGCATGGGCTGTACGGAACCAACGGCGCAGCGCTGGCGCTGCGCGTTTTTAGAAGTGTTGTAATCATCCTCCGCCTCGAACAGACGTGCAAATGCTCGGAGGATGTGGAGATGCATGCTTGGAACTGACGTTCACATAAGAGATTAATTATATGTGTACTTTAGCGCATCACAACGCTCATTAGACGGATTTATTAACAAACCTGACAGCAAAGGGTTTGGAGACACCGAAATAGTGGGGTAAAGCCGTTAAATCTGTTGAGCCACGCTACAACGTAACCAGAAGTTATTCGAACGTAAAAAAAACATTGATTAATGGGTTTAATATCCGCAAGCAACACTCGCGCTTCAAGTAGCACCGTAGTAAAGGGCTTCGATTGAGTTGAAGCAACTCGGATTCCAGGTGCATTTTCTTGCGCAGTTCGCACTCATAAAAATGCAGCCGCTGTTGTAGAAAACACAAAACTGTACACGGCCCAAAGCCAAAGGCCTTCCCTGCTTGGTATTTACCTTCTTTCGCGGTAAACATGGTAAACATTTGTCCCTCGTTCTATCCTCCGGTTTCGCGAATTACCCGCAATGACTGGATTTGCACAGTTTATTCGTGACTTTTATTTACGTCATGAAGAGCTCCCCAACGTCAGGCTCATGTACGAGTCTGAGACACACCAACATCACACATTTGAATGAAAGGAATAAAACAGGTAGGAAAGAGGCCAAGTAAAAGGGATTAAACACAGAAAAAGAGCGAGTACATTCCAATCCAAACAACGGAGACCTACAGCGGAATTAATGTGCTTAAATGAATTCCTTAATTCATTTTTGAATTATATTTACAAAATTGGCTTTGGAATGCACAAAAAAAGCCGTGTATTTAGATAAAAAAAACGCAAAGGAGCGTCAGCATATGTGTTGCACAAGCCTGCTAAGAACAACGGCTAACTTTCAAGTGCAATTTCCTTTTTCGTCGTGCTTCTCTTGACTGATTAAGACCTTTAACGTAAAAGTGCAGCCTTGTTAAGACATAAAAGCGCACAACTGCTGATGTGAAATCATCAGCATGCAATTTGCACCCTATGGCATAGCCAAACTTGGCTTTCACTAGAATCATGACATCGACTATGCTGTCGCTGCAGAGTTCCTCTTGGCTGAAGAAGATTGTAAATATCCCCTCAAGTTTCTTTACTGCTTCAAAAAGCAACTTGGAGGGATACAGCAAGCCTCCCCTATCACAAATTTCTGTGAATTTTGAGACTCTGCTGCTGACATTTGAGTTCTGCAAAAGAAGAGAGCGGCAGTGCTCACATTTGTTGCGAGTAAGAAATTTCCGCGCAACATACCCTGCCATGTAATGAACGAGGCGGTCATCGCTCTTCTCCTCCACGTAAGCCCGGTGCTCAGCTGGAGTACTGTTTAGCCTTTGTTCTACCACCGTCAGATTTCCAGCTTCAACTAACTCATCAAGAGATGCAACGTTCCCTTCCATATCAGATTTATCAGGTGAGTGAAGTAGCGAGACCAAATCTTCATTGGCCTCAGTGTTGCCTGTTTGCATTGCTTTTGCCAAGTTATAGAAAGACAGGCAGTTGACGACAATCAAGAATTGAGATGGCGTTGGGTGGTCGTTGGATCCGCACGACTGCCTCACAATACCAAAGAAGTTCTCCAACTTATCTTGACTTAGTCGAGATGTTAATAGGTATTTAAAACCCTCTCCCCCCAAATACTCTAACAAGGCCAAAGTGCTGCACAGTGTCACACGGAGCCCATCTGCCGTCGACTGGCTCAAGAAGCCGCCAACTCCTTTTGCATGTGATTCCCAGCGAGACAAAAACTCGAGGAATTCCTTCAGAGTCTTCACATTTTCGGATCCTGGACGAAGGGCTTTGGCTGGGAACCGAGAAGTCATGATCTTGATCAGCTTGTTGATAGCCCTGAAACAGTGCGAAGTTCATAAATAGGCTAAAGTTATCATTTATCTGCAACGCTTGTAAGGGAAACTAGGAACACAGTTGATATGCACGTTCCTGAAGGCGGTAATTCTGAACAGCGCTCACCCACCACAGTGGTTCATTGGCTACGGTTTCCTGTTGCTCAACATGAAGTGCCCGTGCGGCCGAAACACCCCGTTTCTTCACAAGCAAGGTGGAGCTCAAGAAGCACGCTGCAACCCGCCGCAACACACGGAGAACGCGTCCGTACAGCCGGTGCGACTGCAGCGCCACCACATACATCCGGGACCTGTCTACGCTGCCGGCTTCACGACGGTGCGTGGCGCGCTCCGCCGCCTGCACACACTGCCCCTATTCTAGTACACTGTACCCACGGCGACGGCGTGAGTGGTAGCTCTAGCAATATGCTTCGCATAAAAAATCGTGTCTGTTCTTTTTACATTTTTCCCCTGCACGGCATGCTCTACCGCTCTACGCCGTGACGCCGTTCAAGGACGGCGCAACACGAGACCGGCGTGCCATGCGATGCAGTGAAGCAACCTTTCGCTCCGTAGGAGAGCAGACGACGCCACGAAAGGACGTTGTCAGCCGAATTTTGCTCTTATTTTAGCGGAAAAAATCGCCTCAAGGACGCAAAAATGTGTTGATTGGCAGATTATTTTTCGGTTGGTATTAAATCTCTTCGTTATATCCGCTGACGCGCTCTTATTTACTTCGTTAAAACCGGACCCAAAATGTATTGAAAATGCAAAAATGGGAATGGGAAATTGAAATCCCTTCGTTATAACCGCGATTTCGTTATAAGTGGCTTCTATATAGACGGGATAGATGAAGGGTCAAGACGGAAATGAGAATGGTAGAGTTTAAAGAGGAATTTAATTCTTGCTAGCTTTCTCCAGTAGTCTAAAGGTTTGATGTTGTTGATTCTCATTAATTCATATGGGGAGTCATGTCGACGGTACCGGTTATATATGAAGCGAACTGCTGATCTTTGAATCTGTTCAAGTTTTCTAATCTCTTTTTAAGTGAAAGGATCCCAAACCTCGCATGCGTAGTGCAATCTAGATTTGATCAGTGTGTTGTAGGCCAGAAGCTTTACATGGTAGGGGCAGTATTTGAGTCTGTGCGTTAACTGGCCGAGTTTGCGGCGCGCCGAGGAGCAGATATTGTCAGCATGAGCGGACCAGCCTAAGTGCTCTGTAATCGTTACGCCCAAATATTTAAAACACTCAGTTTGAGTTATGGGGATCTGCTTGATGGTGTACTGGTGAGCAAGAGGAGACATTTTGTTTGTGATACGCATGAAAACAGGTTTATCAGGATTCAGTTTCATATCCCAGCGATCACACCAACTGGAAACAGCATTACGACTTTCATTAAGCACAACCTGTTCATTGCTATTTTTAACAGCCTTGAAGAGCAAGCAGTCATCCGCAAATAATCGAATACTGACGCTTTCATGTATGACGGAGGTTAAGTCGTTTACATAAATTAAGAAAAGAAAAGGGCCTAGGACGCTGCCCTGCGGGACACCAGAATTGACAGAGAGGACGTCGGAATGGTGCCCTTCGAAATCAACAAATTGCTGGCGCTTATCCAGATATGACGATACCCAGTATACTACAGTTCGTGGTAAACCCAGCTTGTCAAGTTTGAATAGCAGACCGGAATGAGTAACCTTATCGAATGCCTTCCTGAAGTCCAGGAATATAACGTCAATCTGACCGGAACTATCGAGAACGGAGGAAAACGAATGAATTGTGGAAACTAGTTGTGTGGTTGTCGACAGGCCTTTGCGGAAACCGTGCTGGAAAGGAGAGAGTATGTTTTTACTATCGAGGAAATCAGTGACGTAGTTGGAAGTGATATGTTCCATGAGATTGCATGAAGTGCTGATGAGAGATATCGGTCGGTAGGTGGTTAACTGAGAGCGGTCACCTTTCTTAAAAATTCTCTGCCTCTCCCGTAACCGAGAGTAGAGTAAGCATGAAATGTTTACGGGCCTAATGTCATCTCGGTGGACACCCGAACCGCACCGTACAGCCACCACCCGTTCAGCGCGATGCCTTGCCATTTGAACGCAAGGTTTTTTGAGGAAAGGAAATGGTGGAGTAATTCTCTGCCATCTCGGTGGACACCCGAACCGCACCGTAAAGGAAGGGAGGAACGCCACCACCCGTTCGGCGCGATGCCTTGCCCTTTGAACGCAGCGCTTCTCCCCCGGGCCCCTGTCCGCCTGCGCGGCTTTGCTTCGATGCGCGAAGCCCCTAAGAGATCACGTACGACAACCAAGTGTATCGTGGCATTTATGTGCTTTTTGCACGCGTTATTAGAAATCGGAAATTATAATTCCGTGCATTCTCAAACGCACAGCGACTGATATCTTGATAAACATTGAGAAGGCACTGGCAGTAGTTATTTTTTGTGACTGCTTTGGAGACCAACCGGCGCTTGCATGCCGGTCGCGTAGGAGGGCTTACAGAGTCTCGTTAATTCTCGTTGTCTCGTACGGTGCCCGGATGACTGGAATTCAGTGCCCGGATGAGTGGATTTCAATGCCCGGATGAGTGGATTTCAATGCCCGGATGAGTGGATCTCGGTCTCGGCGTGACGTCACCACACTGCCGACAACGGGGGCTAAAAGCATTTCATGCTTAATACAGGCACGACTCGTGCGAGCCTTTAGTCCGACGGGACATCGGCACAAGAAAAAGACAAACGAAAAATGACAACAAGAAACCGGGCAAGCGATTTAGCGTAACGGCGCAAGAAGGCGTTTGCAATACCATCAGGGCCGCTCGATGATTTAGGATTCAGATTTAAGAGCATAGAAAAGATGCCCTCATAGGATATAAATTCCGGGCTGACACTGCTCGTGCCGTGAAAACAAGAGGGTCGGGGGCGGGAATCTGAAATAACTGACTGAAAGAAAAGATTAAATTCTGTGGCTATCTGCGGCTTGTCGCGAACAGCTTTTTGACGGTCTTGATGTGATCGATGGATTTGCGTGTATCAGAGGTAAGGTGGCGCCAAAATTTGGCAGGGTCGCTCTTGATGAACTGCGGTAATGTGGAAGAATAATAAAACTCCTTACTAGAGCGAAGTTTTTCTGCAAGTAAAGGTCTTAGGTTTAGAAGCGCAGGGTTGTTCTTCGTCAGCTTTCTGAGCCTTTTTATTCTGCGTAATAAATAAATTATTTCGCGGCTGATCCATGGGTTTTTACGACGCACATTCTTAGTTTTGCTCGGAATGAAGTGTTGAATACAGAAATGGCAAGCAGATTTGAATTTATTCCTTAGATTATTGACATCATTTCCCGTGAATTTTTCTAAGGCCATTTCGAGGTAATCAAGAACTGACTCATTGATAGCCCTACTAAAATCTTTAACTGTGCTTCTGTTTCGAGTAGGCGAGTTATTAGATGCGTGTATTCTGTATGTGAAAACTACAAGCTTATGATCTGATATTCCGTCTTCAACTGCAACATTAACATCATCGAGAGATCTGGTATGAAAGATAAGGTCTAAAACAGATGATGATGTTCCCTGCACTCTGGTTGGAACATTAACCGCTTGGGTAAGGTCACAAGCCAGCATGATATCAGAGAGGATACTTTCATGGAGAGAATTTGATGATATGTCGGGCCAAAGAATGTCAGGTAGGTTGAAGTCTCCGGCTATTATTATGCAACTTTTACTTTTGCAATATTTAATAAGGTGGTCATGCATTTTGTTCAGGAAATCTATGGACGCAGAGGGCGGACGGTATACTGCAAATAATATAAATGAGTGTCCATTGTAGTTTATTCGTAGGCAAAGACTTTCATGGTCAACGACTTGTTCTAGCAGAGACGCTTGAACACCGGAACTTAGAACGACGGCAACGCCGCCGCCACGGGAAGGCCTGTCTCGCCTATAAATACTATAAGAATCTGGAACCAAATCCTGGTCACTTATCTCTTCGTGAAGCCACGTTTCAGTCACTACAGTCACATGGGGATCGTGAAATAACAGTATACTTTCAAGTTCAGCAGTCTTGTTAACAATACTTCTTGCGTTAATGTTAAGCAGTCTCAGGTACTGTGGTGCAGACCTCGGGCTTTGTCATGCGCTCACCGGTGAAGAAGATGTGGACGAAATTTTTACTCGCGCATTTTTAACATCGTCCCACACAAACGTATCATTGTCGATTCGCAATTTATCATTTGTGAAAAAAACATGCTTCCCGTTGTCCTTATCGCCCTTAGCGCTTTGCCACAGCAATCTCCGCCTTCGAAGTGTACAGCGAGAATAGTCATTTTCAATAAAAATAAAAATTTCAGTTGTTGTTAGTGGATTGTAACCAGCATATGAGACTATAATAGCTGAATTTCATTTTTTTCCACCAAGTGGGGTCCTTTACTCACCCTCTTAAAATTAATTAGAAATCGCAAATGGACTCGGAGAGTTGGGCCTACTTCACTAATCATCGAGCACACCACCAAACAGTGATTACATTAGCATATCATATCTTTTCTGGGCTAGCCCCTCCGCGGAGGCTCAATGAAGGGTTAGGGTGCTCGACTATTGAGACGTGGGAAGCAGGTTCGATTCCGGGCGCGGTTGCCGCGCTTCGCTGCAGGCGATACGCAAGCTGCTCATCTGCTTTGCGACGCCAGCGCACGTTAAGGAACCGTAGGTGATCAGAGCCCTCCACTACGGCGCTCGTCATAGCCTGATTCGCTGTGGAAAGCAAAACCCTGTAATCAAAACTAAACAAAACATTTTCAGTGTAGCGTGGCCTGTGCGCGTGTTCGCGTGCATTAGGACAAATGCAGAGAGAGAGAGAGAAATAACATTTTTTAGCACCCGTCAAAAGGTGGACGAGGCTCGGTCCCAGCCATGTACCCCTCCTGAGCCGTCTAGCGGCATTTCCTGGATCTCAGCATCGGCCACGGCAAGACGGATGAGTTCACGCTGTCCCTTTTTCTCCTTGTTTGAGAAGCAGTACCTCCCAGGGCTGATTTGTTATGTCAGGTTCTCCAAAGCTAGTGCATGTCCACATTATATGCATCATGTCCACTATGCCCTCGCAATACCAGTGAGTGAAAACCTACTTGTTCCATTTGCTATAAAACTGGGGGCTTTTGGAATACTCCGGCTTGTAGTTTACGCCACACAACGTCTTCATTTCTTCTGAGCTGCTTGCAAGTTTTGGTTGTACTGCTGTGCCTAATTTGTAACGACAAAGTTAGATTGTTTAGAACAACTCCCATATGCCCAGAAATGCGTTACATTTAGCTGCCCGTGTGTTTCCGTGCATATGCTTCATGCCGGTTTAAACGAGCCCTCATATGCGCTATAACTTCCTAGTCTGTTGCTCGAAATCGATGTGGAACTGCGGTAGACACGGCTGCAAAGCGATGACTTCGTACGAACCGTACGCTAAGAATAACGAACCGTACATTAATCGCTCTTTACTGCTGAGCGTGAAAAGTTGAAATATTGCATTTGGTTTCGGCATGATATTATGCAGGGACCCGGTTTACCATAGGCCGTTTGAAGGACTGAATGCCGTTCAGGACAACAAGCGGGAAAACTTTGTGAACAAATCCGTGTTGATACCGAAAACTAGCTGCTTTGCTGGAAGAAGTAAACCTTGTCAAAAAGCATATATCACGTGTTTCAGAGAAGCCGCTCGTAATTTTGAAAAATAGGGTTTTTGAAGTAAACAGCAGTTTTTTTCCGGAATAGTACTACCTGCGCTGGCGGATATAAAAAAAATGCGAATCATGCCAACTAGTAGCGTGATTAACTAATTTCTTAAAGTTAACTTTTTAAGTATTACCGATAGGTCCTTGATTACAAATAAAGGCGCAGCCAGCAGTAAGTAATAGCCAAATAAGTTTTTAGATTTCTCAAAACACAATTACCTTCTCCGCTATGGCTCAACTAATTTTGGCTGCATCGTCCCAGAAATACTTGCTGTTTCGAACCGTATGCAGAGAAAGCAACACCTCCAGAGCATGTAACTAGTAGATGTAGCCAAATTTTTTTCACTATAAAGAGGACGCAGCTGGAGGAAATGCGTCGCTGTCGATAGCCGATTATGAAGTGGACGCCGCCGGAGAAGCAGCACTCACACACGGAACTCAAGGCAAGAAACAAGGTTATTGATAACCGGAATTTCTTCACGCCTGAAGAGGGTCATTATGAAAATGAGCGAGGTCGCATTTTAACGCGTCTCAGTTTGAGCCGGTCTAAAGGTTGCTAAGCAATACGCAACAACAGATATTATGAGAACTTATAAGGAGAAGCAACACAAAGCCAAATTTCAAATAGTGCAAAAATGGAAATAGAACGCGGATGTTCAGTGCATACGGCGCCCGGCTACTGAACCGGTGTTCCCGGGTTCTCGGTGTTCCCGTTGGAATTGAAAAGCAATGCCGGCCGTATGATTCACCAGGGTGGAAATTTGGGCAAGTCGGTATTGATCCATAACGTAAGAGTAGCGCAAAACCAGGACGACGGACACAAGGAGAGAGAACACACACCAACAACACAGGCGCTGTAGCGCCTGTGTTGTTGGTGTGTGTTCTCTCCCCTTGTGCCGGCCGTATGCTGTGCGATGTCAGGGTACGTTAAAGGTTGCGAGGTGGTCGATATTACCTTGAGCCCTCGACTACGGCAACTCTTCCTCATCTCTTTCGTCTCTTTCAGTCCCACCTTCCTCCCTTCCCTTATGACATGATTATGGCGTCCACCAAGATGTGAGACAATTACGGCGCTATTTCCTTTCCTCAGCAGCAAGCGCGGCAGCAGTGCTGCCCCAATTTTTCTACGTTAACGAGATGGAAAAGCATGGAGGTATAATTCTATTGCTAGTGGACCGAAGAGAATGCAGCTTTGCGGAGAGAAAGTGCGGATTGGCAACCAGTCTCTTTGATGATGGTCGTGCTTTCGCAGCATTTTGAAAGAGACGACTTCTTTCTTCCAGGTAAGGATTCGGTGCATTTTAGCTTTCTTTGCTTTGAAGTGAATGACTTAGGTGTAAGTCGAGTCTGCTGACTGTAACTGCTGCCCTGATGAAACCGTAATGCTTGCCAAATTCTACGTCGCCGTAACCGAAGCTGCAATTAACGCGCCGGCATTTTACTTTTTCCGCTCTGCACTTTAAATTTTCGTATTGGTGCCCTTCACCCAAACACTCGTGTGTCACGGTCAGCAAAATAAAATTCAGGGGGGGAGCACTTTGGCTCTCTAAAGTGCTGCAAGGCGAAAGCGTTTCCTGGTGCACGGTTTGTATTTTTTATTTTTCATGTTTTATTTTTATTTATTTATTTTATTTCATTTATGAAACCCATGCATTCACTAGATGCGCCTTTATTCATGCTCAAACCCTGAGCCTTCATGGCGGCGTGGCAGCGTGTCTGCTTCAGGTGCCTGCTTCAGCTTCAGACGTGAGCTGGCTTGTAGACGTGCGCTCAAGCGGTCCTTTGCACAGCTAACGGAGTGAAATTTTGCAGCAGTTACTGCGTTTCCGGGCGAGTGCAAGCGCTGAAGCTAAGCTGGACAGAAATAGAAGCAACAAACGAACACATTGCCATTAACATAGCACTTGAGCGCTACGATTTGTTCCGCAACACGCCACTTTAGCACTCTCGTCATGTGTTCTCACGAATGTAAACAAAAATACGGATTCTTGTTAGACTGAAGTGATGGCGAGAGCAAATGCTACAAGGTTTGAGCCTGCTGAATTGAAATTTAAGCACTCGATGGTTGAAGGTGAAAACATCGCGGACCATTTTCGCTTTCAACTTTATCCAATGTTTTCGCAAAGCCCTGTTCACCTTAACAATGCACCAGGAAAAGCGAGACTTTCTTGCATATTTCCGCCTTTCAGCCGGGCAGGAACAGTCAGCGGTGCCGACCTTGACGTTGCTAACAACGTCCTGGAGGAGGGTGGCGATCGCGTGCGTTCCCCTTGCACGGCAGAAGTTTGCAGACAGATGCCGACGATCTGCAGTTCGCAGCCTGTTTTGTGTATTACACCGACTATGCAAAGTGTTTAGGTAAAGCTAGGCGTTCACTTTCAAAGAAAAAACTGCTCAATTGCAAAATGAAGGAAACTTGCTAATGCGCCTAGGATCATCACGGCCTGAGTCCTGTTTACCGCTGCCATCTTGTCTCGGCCGCCACGACGCCTATTGTTCATGAAAATCGGCAAATATGACGCGGAGAGGGGCTGAATCGTCATTGACAACATCGACTAGTACGACAGGGCATACGGCGCCAGACGCCTATTGGACAGTCCTAGCATCAGCGGCATAAGAATTTGATTGCAGAACGACATGGGGTTTAGAATCGCCATCAGGAGCCTGTGATTCAGCTTCAGAATACCTAACCGCACTCCGAGAAATGGCGAAGGTATGGAATTTCTGGTCCTGGGAAGAAGCAATGAGAGGTCGGGATTAACGCAAAAACCTTATGAGCTCCATTAGGCAAAAGTGTGTCGGCGACTGTCGCCGTTGAGAGCGGGAGATGGTCTAAAAAAATGGTGCCGCAACAGCAATCCTCTGGCCACCGAGGCGGCAAGTGCAACGATGGCATGCTCAACAGCAAGTACTAGGGTAACCACCTCCTTACCCCCCATTGCCTCCGATTGACCTTTTCTTTTACAGCATCAATACTGCAGTACCTGAATGTGGCGAGTTTTACTGACTCTAATATCAATGTTCTGACGCAAACATTCGTCGTGCAGCGTTCCGGGTGATATACGATTTCTCGTTACACATAGCATACACCTGCTAGTCAAGTTAACCGCAAGCTCGCCACAAGGATTCTAACCGAGGACATATAAACTCAGCATGAGACAATCATACTTTCGCTTTCGCAGTATGTGAGCAGTCTTAATTGCACTCCTTATTTTTTTTACCGTCGTCTTATCGAAATGTGTCCGTGAAGCCCTTTTACTACAAGGTACAAATCTCCCGTTTAGAGCGGTGCAAGAATCGCTTTAGAGGATGAGGAAAAACTAGAGACGTTCAAGGATTGATTGCTACTCTACAACCAGTGCAAGAAAAAAACCTGATAGGCGCGTCCGCAAGTACGTCCGCAGTAAGGTCCATGCACTGGTAGAGCTGCGATTCGAACCATCACACAAAGTCCGCGGTAACGTGCACAGCGCCAGGGAAAGAATGTTTTCAGTATAGACGAATCGCGAAATTCCAAACTGAGTGCAACCAACGCTGAAACCTGAAGTGTTAAAAACGTTTTTTCGACTGGCATTTCAAGGCACTCTACTACTTATGCACAGAATCCAGGCCGATTCACCAGTCATTGAAGAGATTCCCGAAATTAACCATCACCCTTTAGCGTTCTGTGCTACCCAGTTCAGCACCACAGCCCTAACCGCACAAACTATGACGAATAACTGCCTCCGCCAATTGGTCTCAAGGACTGTGTCTGCAAGCAGTGGTGTCTTTTTTTGTTGTCCCTACTTGAGCTATATTTGAATTACAGTTTTCATGATTTTTTTTTCCGGTTCAGACATAAACTAGTAGAAGGCCAACTGACAGATTTTGCCTTTTGTCATTTAATTTAGTGTCATTGATGTTACCATGAATTTCCCTCGTACTTTTTAATTCTGACTGTCGGCACGTAGCTGATGCTCTGCGGTCGCCAAGAACATCTCTTGGGGAAGCCTAAGGGGTCAAAGAGCTGTCTAGATATAACACAGTTTACACCGGAAAGAAATGACAGAGCAAAAATAGAATGTACTTTGCAAAAAATATGCGAAATGTCGCTTCTTGCATCCCGATTTCCTAATTACAAAATGGCGTCGTTTCTTGTGGAGTAGCCGTCGAAATAAAGTTAAATTCTTTGAAATCACAAAAATCAGCAACTGCGCCTGTTTTTGGTACCTATGAAATGAGAGAGAGGCCACGTTCCAAACATCAAAGCGGAAAAGCCAACTCAGCCAGCTTTCAAATTCCCGCTTTTGACGGCAAATATTTCGATGCATATTGCCGATGAAGAAAGTTTTAAAACAAGGCTGTGCTTGTTTCTTGAAGGAAATCAATTTTGCAATATAACCGTGTCCTCTGAAATGAAAAATACAATAATTATTTGTTATTTGAAATGTTTGGCTAATTATTAACCTATTTCAGGCACAAAATGTCTGTGTTGCGGTACAATCCAGCTCAACAGACCGCAAGGAGGTATCTCCCACGATTTTAAAAAAATAAAAATATTCTATCGTTGAAAAAAATTCACGGTGGATATGCGTTGTTAGACCAGACACAAATTAGGTTCCTTTGTTCCGATACATTGGTCACGGAGGATGTTGTTTGACTATCCATAACGAGTGAATGCCAATATATACGGATTCAGCCTTACATTCATATATCCCTGCATTATAATCATATATCCCGGGCAGTCCTCACAGAACTCCTGGTGCACTGTTGCAGTTGCTAACCAACCCGCCATGCGCGGCAATGGCTGGTGCTGTCATCGGTGCGGCTTGTGCGACTCACGTTGCTTTTCGCGAGCAACCTCTCAGCTGTAATCATGAACTGAACTGCAATTGCCATGTTCGGGATTTTCGCTCATAACGGCGACACCAGGTTTTCTGGTGAATTTCATGTCACCCCTGAGGCTCGGCTTCATTAACTCGGCCCCCCTAAGCAGGGGAAGCCTTCCACCTACTGCATCACCGGCTGGCAATCTATCCCCGAATCTCCCGCAACGGAGGCGGATGCTCAAACCAATAGGCACCGCTTTTTTTTTTGTAACATTAAATTCGTTACACGCTCTTACGTAGAAGAACGAGCTATGTACAGATTACTTACAAAGCAGCCAGCTACTGGGTGCGGTGTGCTGCGGTTCTTATACTGCCTCTAATCCTATGAAAAATACGTTTCCACTTACAACAGAGATTTGCTGTCTAAATTTCTGATATGAAGTATGCTGATACATCTGCCATCAACATACACTTGTCATGAATGCCGAGAAATAAAAGCGTTATTCGACCTTCAATGCATGCGGAAATTCGAAACAGCCAAACCACCGTAGAAGAAGATGATAACATTGATACGCTCGGCCCCTTCGCAGCTCTTGAGCGGCTGGGTTTTCTAGCAGAGTCTCTGAACCCAATCATAGGCGCCACACTGCTGACAGTCCTCGACGTTCGTTGTCGTCCACTGCGGTGTTCCACTGGTCAGTGCGGTTTCAAAGTATTGAATCCTCGCTACTGGAAGCTTCTGCTCGTGATAACACGCAAGCTGCGCTGGAGCTTGACCCCGGAGGCAGAATCGGTAGGCCTTTTTCTACTTCCAAGGCATCTGCATCCGTCCAGAGAAGACAATGCCCCCAAAAGAGGATGCGAGTTCGGACGTGGGCCCCAAATTACCAACTTCTAGCCTTCTCGAGGGCTTCGTCGGCTATGATTCACGAGCCCTCATTCAGTAGAACGTCTACGTCATCTTGGGACACGGATGGTTTCAGCAGTCAGTGTTGCTGTGCACCACCCTCACCGTTATCGTGCTTCTGATGCACGCGTTCGCCTACCGGCTCATCGGCCGCCCCGTGGACCACTGGTGCCAGCCGCCGTTGGAGTTCAGCGACTGGCCCATCCAACAGGGGAAAAACGTGGCGATTCCTGTGCTGGCCGACGGAAGCTTCAGCAAGTGCACAGTATACAGCCCGCCAGTCCCGGTGAGCCGAATGGATCATTTCATTTGTCTCAATATTTCTACCTCCTCTACATCAGTTGTGTGAGTGAGGTTTCCTCCTTTGCCCGTACTTACTGTCTGGCTCGATACTTCCTTCGCAGAGGAACCGTCCTGGCACTGTATTTTTGCCTTCTGCCCCCCCACCCCTCCTTGTGCACACCGAATTGTTAGAAACTTATCTCCTATGGCACGTAATATCTACGTGCAGTTTTCATTTTTAGAGCCGTATGTATCATCATCATCATCAGCCTAAGTATGTGCGCTGCACGCCAAACGCCTCTCCCATGTCTCTTCAATACCCCTCTCCTTTGCCAGCTGCAGCAATAGTAGCCCCGCAAAGTTCTTGACCTTATTTCATTTCACTTATTGATCCCTTAAAGGCCCGAAGGCATTACATAAGGGGGGGGGGGGGCATATTTGTTTACAACGGCGATGATGGAAACATGCATAACAATAAAAGAACAAACATACAAACAAACATAAAAGGGGTTGTAGTCATATCAGGGTTTCCCAGCAGGTTATACATCATTTATTAAAGATATGTCAAGCAATACTCGCTACAAAGAGCGCAGAAGTGATCAAGATCTATGTGAGGTGAATTTTTATTTTCTCGCGGAATGTTTTGTGATCAGTGCATGCAGCGATGTCGTTAGGCAGTGAATTCCATAGTGCTATTGCGTTGGGGAAAAATGAGTTGTTGTAAGCAGACGTGTGGCCACTGATGCGTGCTATCGGGTTACCGTGACTGAGCCGGAAGGACGTTCGTAGTGGGGCGGTTAATAGAGCGTGCCGTGATCTTGTGTTATGATAAAATGTATGAAGTAAGCATAGGCGGGAAACGACGCGGCGTGATTCTAGTGTTGAGAGACGGAGGGACTGCTTGAGGGCGGTGACACTGGCTTCTCTTGAGTAACATGAAGTTATGAACCGAGCTGCACGATTTTGGATTGATTCCAATTCGATGGTGAGATACGATTGCCATGGGTGCCAGATCGATGATGCATACTCTAATTTTGACCGCACAAATGTTTCATACGCGCGTTGTTTTATGTTAGGTGATGCAGATTTCAGATTTCTTCTCAGGTAGCCAAGTGTGCGTGAAGTGTCGGAGCAAATGGTTCTAATGTGGGTGACCCAAGAAAGTGTTGATGTGAGATTTACACCTAGATATTTATAAGATTTTGCAACGGTTATAGGAACTGATGAAATGCTGTAAGTGTGATTCGTCAAGGTGTGTTTGTGAGTGAAGGACAACGATTTGCACTTAGTAAGATTTAAAGGCATCTGCCATTTTTCACACCATGATGCAATAATGTCAAGGTCCTGTTGCAAAGTGAGGTTATCGGTTGGGCTACTTAATGCATTATAGATGACACAATCATCCGCAAAGAGTCGCAATTTGCATTGAATATTAGAGGGCAGGTCATTGATGTATATTAAGAAGAGTAATGGTGATAACCCGGCCCCTTGGGGGACACCACATGTTACATCAGTTAAGGGTGACTGGATGTTATTGGCGGATGTGAACTGCGAGCGTCCTTTTAGAAAATGTTCGAGCCAGCATATCAGATTAGCAGGAATTCCCTGGATCGAAAGTTTCGCAAGCAGATGGTTGTGAGGTACGCGAGAAGTCTAAGAAGATTGCATCTATTTGGAGGTTATCGTCTATGGCCTTAAGGATGTCTTGGGTGAACTCTGCCAGCTGGGTTGCACATGAAAATGATTTCCTGAAGCCATGCTGATGGGGATAAAAGAAATTAATTGAATCATGGTGGGACATTAAGCTTGATGATATAATGTGCTCTAGAAGTTTTGAAGATATGCTAGTAAGGGATATTGGACGATAGTTAGCTGGGCATGCGCGATCACCTGTTTTGAAAATGGGAACAATTTGGGCTATCTTCCAATCGTCAGGAATGATTCCGGTGTCTAAAGATTGGGTAAATATTAGGTGTAGTATCCGGCCAACTATTTTCTGCCGCCCCCTACTACGCTTGCCTTCTCTTGGAATCCTTTCTGTTGCATTTAAGCACCAGCGGTTAAATTGCCTTCACGTGACATGCCGTGCTGAAGCCAGTTTTTTCTTCACAACAAATCGTGCTTTTAGAAAACGAAAGGAGGTGCCATGTGCCACCTGGTCCAGTCTGCATACTCCGTAGATATGTTACGTGCAGTCTATCCTTGATCCCTTAAACATTCATTTGACAGATCTCCATCCAATGTATAACTACTGTCCTTCAGTCAAGATTGCATTTGATGACATTTTCCCATCGAATGCAAAGCTGCAGCCCTTTCCTTTCCTCCACGGTTTGTTGCAGGACCACCTAAGGTCCTTTCCTTCTCATATTCTCATTGATGCCTCTCTGGATCGTGAAAAGGCAGGTGTGGGAATTTTTTCACCTACATTGGGATGGGCCTTTTTTCTCCGTCTTGCTGACTTCACTCCAATAAATCTGGCCGAATTATTAGCAGTAATTTGAGCCTAACGAAAATTAAACCCAACCGTTTCAAAAGTAATGGTATTGCCGGACTCTCTATCTATTTGCTGTACATTATCATCGCCCACTGAGTCTCGGGTATTGCGCCTTAAGCAGCTGATCCCGCTCCATCTAACTTCGGTGGGGTTGCTTTCGGTACAGGGGCACATGTGCATTCAGTTTATTTATTTATTTATTATTTATTACAGTACCCACAGCGCCGTGATGCATTACAGTGGGGGGGAAGACGACTCAAGCACAGTCGAAAAAGCAGGAAATGCAGATAAAGAGAAGCTAGGCAAGCAACTGAATTTACAATCAAACAAGCAGACAGGTAACACTTTTACAATCATTGAAGAAACAAGGGCTTAATTATAATGCATATTTCGCAGTGAGGAAAAAAAAAACATCAGTGGAGGTAATGGTAGCAATATCATGGGGGAGATTATTCCATTCTCGAATTGTTTGGGGGAAGGAGGACATCTTGAAGAAGTTCGTTTTACACCTGATATCTTTAATTTTAAAGGCATGATCAAGACGCGGTGAGGTTGCCGATTCCTGAACAAGGGCTGCTCTCTGCGGCCCAGTAATTGCGATCCTGCCTACCTGCGCATATACAGCTGCCGTGAGCTTCCGCAGTTACACATTATTTCAGGAATTTTCAAGCTCGGCACTTGCTTCATCTCCCGAATATCAGCATCTTCTGCATCCTTGGAGTAACAAAGACTGGCGCTTGCGAAGACTGGATGTCTCTTTCACGCGTTTTCGATGCCGAGTACCTCTGCTAAATTTCTACCTTCCCAGATCTGCTCTGGCGGTTTCTCGACTGTGCCCATTTTGTGCCGAGCCTGAGACAATGGATCACTACCTGCTGTTCTGCCGCCGCTTCTCTTCTTTGAGGAGGTGCCTAATAATAATAATAATTATTATTATTATTTATTTGAAAAATGACATTGTACAAACACGAGCCTGCCCAAGCCAACAATGGGCTTGTGGGGCAGGGCTCGGCAGAATGGAGCAAGCCAGAGAACGGCACAGTCGATCCGTCAATTAGAAATTCTGTTTCACCACCTGGGTCTGCCTGTGTCCACTGCGGTTGTTCTTTCCTTTGGCGCTTCAACGCTTGGGCGAAGCAACAGGAGTGTGCGGTGTGGGGTTGAAAATTTTCTTCTAGAAATGCAGCGACTCCCATGATAATTTCTTTAATATGATTATTATTATTTCTATTCATTTTTATTTTCTTGACTTTCAAAAATTTATTTCATTATTTTTTTCGCTGTCTTTCAATCAGTGCAAAATTGAACCATTACATGCATTGCATTCGAATTTGCACAAAAAGCCAACGTTCCGTCTTCGATCACCCAGCTAACAGATCCCCTGTCGTTGCGTCGTTCAGTCTGTCAGCCTATACCCTATTAGTATTCCCTTTCCTCTATAAATGCTCCACTTTCCATCAGTTCTCTTACCACTTACCACTTACCACTTCCAGCACCTCGCTACCAATTGTGAACTGGTGTTCCCTTGCGAGACTGTTGAACATTACTTTGGTAGTCTGCATGTAAATTTTAGTACGGACCGTTTTGCTTTGCCTGTGTAACTCATTATCATGCTTTGTATCTCATCTCTTGACTGACTTAGGAAAGCAACGTCATAAGCGATTCGTAATTTACTTACGTATTCTCCATTAAGTAACCCGCCGCGATGGCTCAGTGATTACGGAGCATGGCTGCTGGCTCGAAGGACGCGGCTTCGATCACGGCCGCAGCGGCTGATTTTAGATGGAGGCGGATTTCCAGAGGCCCGTGTACTCTGCGATGTCAGTGCACGTTGAAGGACCCCAGGTGGTCGAAATTTCCGGAGCCTTTCACTACGGCGTCCCTCGTAGCCAAAGTTGCTTTCGGACGTTAAACCCCCATGAACTATGAACCACTCTCCGTAAAATTCCTATCCCCAGCTGCTTCCAATCCAGGCCTCGGAACTCAATTTGTAAACAGGTGGTGAATAGCATTGGCGAGATCGCTCCACACTGCCTGACACCCTTCCTTATTGGAATTATATTACTGACTGTATGAAAGACTACGATAGCTGTGCAGTCCCTATACAGATCTTCCCGTATTTTCACATGACTATTCTATACTCTGATTCCGCAATGCCTTCTGAGGTTTCCACTGAGTCAAAGGCTTTCTTGTGCTCAGTGAACGCTATATGTAGGGGTTCGTAACATTCTGTGCATTTCTCAGTCGCCTAATTGATTGTGATTATGGTCTCTTCTCGAGCATCCTTTACAAAAGCCTGCCTGATCATTTGCTGTATTGAGGTCTATGGTTATCCTTATTCTCGTCGCGACTACCTTAGTAAATATCCTGTAGGGAAAGGAGAGAAAGCTGATCCGTCTATAATTTCTACACTCCTTGAAGCCTCCTTGGTTAGGCCCTGTGATATTTAACTTTTTAAACACACAAAATTGGCACTAATTAGCAGAGGGAATAGCTTAAATCTGATTATTAATGCATAGTGGCTTAATTACCTAATTAGTATAAGTTATACACAAACGGAAGTCCACTCATGCTGACATCTCCTTCCTGAAAAGAAAGCATTTCAAATCCGAACTCCGTCAGTTTTAGGAATTTTGAAAGTGCTCATTAAAACGTCTGGTATATCGGGTAAATGACTGATATTATTTATATCGACATATCATTTTTACTAGTTACCTAAATACTTGAATTCCGCAGTACTGCTCCACGCTTCTAATGTCATCCAGAAATATTTTTAATGTACTGTCACATTCTATACTTATATTTTCAAACTCTTTCTTTTCGATTTACCGCAATCGTGGCTCACGTTTAAGGTTAAGTGATCATTTAAATATAACTTTATATTCTCCCTCAGTACCGCTCTGCCCTTACCATTTATTGTGACTCAATTCTTTTTTTCTTTTTTATTAAGGACGACAGCCAAGAGGAGCGCCACGAAGTTGTCTGCGACCGATGGGACTACGACACAAAGGAAGTTAGTGACAGCGTCGTCAGCATGTGGGACCTCGTTTGCGAACACAGCTGCCTGTACTCCATCTCCACCTTCGTGTACTTCATGGGTCCGCTGTCCCTCGTGCCTGTTGCAGGTATAATGGCAGACCGCGTGGGGCGCAGGCCGGTCATCCTGGAGAGTGCCGCCACCATGCTGTTGGCCAGCATGGCGGCCAGTTCGACAAATTCCCTGGGTGCCTTCCTGTTGGCCAGGATTGTCGTCTCCGCTACCGCCAGCTCGACCAACGTGTTGAACTTTATCGTCCTCTACGAAGTGACGGGAAACGAGCACCGGGCGCTGTACATCCTTCTCGCCAACATTGTCGGTACCTCAGTGCCGCCTGCGCTCTATTCCTTGCTGTCGCCGCTCCGTCCAAGCTGGAGGCTGTCGCACGCGCTCCTCGTCGCTGCCACGGCCATTGTGCTGGCCTGGTGCTACTCCCTCGAGGAGTCCCCCGTCTGGCAGCTCGCCACGTGGAGAGTTCACCATGCTGAGAACACCGTGGTGCATGCGGCCAAGTGCAACGGAGTAGATATAGCCAAGGCCAGAGCCTCCTTCAGAGCACTCAGGCGACAGCTTGAGAAGCGGTAGACATCCTCCGGAGTTGGGACAGGTGGATCGGAAAGCATCTTCCTTGCGGCTTCCTTTCGCCGTCGAGCCGTGTCTATAATTTTGTCCTGGTTTGGTGTGAACTTTGCCTACTATGCTTCACGCATAGGCCACACCAGTTTGGAAACCCACTGGGAACTATCGGCACACCTGTTCAAAATTCTACTCCTCATCGCACTCCACTACAGCCTTAAAAAAAAAGAGGCCAAAGATTCACGCTCTCCGTTGTGCTGGCGCTGCTGTCTCTTTCTGCCGCGTTTAAGACAGTGTCCTACGAACTGAAGCTGAGTATCGCGATGCCATTATCCTCATTAATGGTCTTAAGCGCCACTACTGCGGCTATGTGCGTCAACTATTGTTATGCAGGCGAAGTGTTCCCTACTGCAATAAGAAGCGTTGGATTCTGCATATCCTATTCCATCGGCCGCGGGGGAGTCCTTGTGGCCACATTGATTGGCACGTTGGGCGGACACCAGCGGCTATTAGCTATGAATATTCTCATGACGGTACTGAGTTTGCTCAGCGCGATGGCGGTTCAATGGCTTCCTGAGATATTCTCCCATCAAAAGAAATACACTGATCCAGGAACGATGGACGCACGGCAGCGCATGGAGGCCCTGAAGGCTTTCCTCGATCCATTTCGAGCATCGGCGAAGACGGCACAGTCAAGCAAGCCAGTTAGGCAGCGGAAGTCAAAGCGAACGCCTGCAAGCCGTGCTGCGTCAGCAGCGGAAAGCGCAGTGACATCTGGGGCGGCGTCCCCTGCGTTAGCCCCTTCCCCGCCGCAAGAGACTGGATCAGCTGTTGAAAACTTTGTTTCGCTTATGAGAAAAAGCGTATCACCTTCAAAATCTAGTTCGCCAGGCTCTGCACAGCACAAAATTGCATCGCCTTCACAGAACATTGGACTACCTGGGGTGAAGGCTACATCCCTTTCGCAAGATGTTGGATCTCCACTTAACAAGGTTTCGCCATCTTCGCAGGATGTTCGATCACCTTTGGAGAAGGCTGCATCCCCTTCGCAAGATGATTTGCGGTCCCCGCAAAAGGCCGCTTCGAAGAGTAAGAAAGAGCGAAAACACAACACCGCTGGAGGTGGCTTGAACTGAACATCGGCGCAATGTGCTTTCGTATTCTTTCTTGTTCGTTTATTGTGTTCTCATCACGGAACAATTTCAGGGAGACTTGCTATAAAATTTTTCATCTGTCGGCTACTGGAACAAAAATTATCAACGATTTTTTGTCACGATATCTTCGCTATGATTCGCTCCATGAATGTGTCGCCCTCGTCGCGGGGCGGGAAGGAGTACCAATGGTGGACCCGCGTTTAGAGTTTGCTGTCAGTATTTATGTGAAGCTGGCTGCTCTTGCGCTTATGATTGCTGAAGACTATATGCGCATGATTTCGTTGCTCTTAATGTACGCTGGGCTAGTCCTGTACGGAGTTTCGCCGTATGTAATTCATTGGAGGATTTCGTTTTTCTTCGCATTTGGAACTGCATAAATGCCTTTCTTACTGTATGCGTTAGTGTTTTATGAGAGTGGCAGAACGGGCATGACAAAATTCGAGGGAATATTTTAGTTGCGTCTTTATGTGTTTTGGTGTTTTCTGTAGCAAAATATGTGTTTTGGTGTTTTATGTAACAAAAAGCAACGGCGTCTCTGCGCATATTTAATCGCCCAAAATATTAATTGCATTGTTTGTGTGACTAATGTGGCCCATACAGATAGTAATTTGTTTTTTGATGGAGCTGGTCATTGGCGTCAGTATAGATGTTCAGAGCAGAGAGCCCACCGCTGCTGGCCAATGTGTTACAAGGGGGCGTTCAGATTCCGGCATTTAAAAAAGTGGAGATAAAGGCTAATGAAAAATTCATTTCATTTCTTTTATTTACTTTTTTAGAGGAGGAGACAAGACAGAATTCGTGACAACAGCATAACGCGAGTCCTGCCACCTTACAAATTGGCATTCTTTTAGATATGGCTATGGCGCAAGTTATTCACAGGTAAAGAAAAAAGTTAAAACGCATAAGTATTATCAACATTTTAAGGAGTTATTGGGGACACAGCAAGTATCGAAAATGAATGCTAGTAGACATGAATAAACAGGCGTCTTCGAAAACAAATTATATGGGAACAAGTAAAACATGCCACCCCTTTCACTTAGGTAAAGACAACGAAAATGACTTCGTAATGGAATTCGGGTTACAAAAACGACCAAACGGCAGTTGCTGAAACCTATTTAACAAAGAGGAGAGTGTGTATGATAAGTATTCCTTGCATTAGTTTGCAATTGACGGCGCGGTACTGGAAGTAGTAAGAGAATATTTCTATTTAGGGCAGGTAGTGACAGTTGATCCGGGTCATGAGAGGGAAGTGACTAGAAGAATAAGAGTGGGGTGGAGCGCATATGGCAGGTTGTCTCAGATCGTGAATGGCAGTTTACCAATTTCCTTCACGAGAGAAATATACAACATCTGCATCTTACCGGTACTCACCTATGGGGCAGAAACGTGGAGGCTAACAAAGAGGGTTCAGCTTGAGTTAAGAACAACGCAACGAGCTATGGAAAGGAAAATGATAAGCGTAACGTTAAGAGATCGGATGCGGGCAGAGTGGGTTAGTGAACAAACGCTGTTTAATGAAATCCTAGTTGAAATCAAGAGGAAGAAGTGGGCTTGTAATGCGAAGGCAAGGTAACCGCTGGTCCTTAAAAGTACATGTTTGGATTCCAAGAGACAGCAAGCATAGCAGGGGGCGTTAGAAAGTTAGACGGGTGGATGAGATTAAGAAATTTGCGGGAATACGCTGGCCACAACTGGCGATGGACACGATTAATTAGAGGGACTTGGAGAGGCCTTTGCCCTGCAGTGGGCGTAGTCAGGCTGATGATGATGAAGATGAGTTGGCTTGGGCACATTCCACGTTTCAACATGAGGACAGAGACAAGATTCCTGCTTTTCTAACACCATCTGTCGGGCTAGTTGGTTGCGATCCATATGTATCAGCAGCGCGAACACCACACAGGAAGAAGAAGGAGAAGAAGGTAAAGAGCGCTCTTTACCTTCTTCTCCTTCTTCCTGTGTGGTGTTCGCCCTGCTGATACATATGGACCTGCTTTTCTAGAAGCGCGATTTCTCCTAAGACGTTATTGATGGTTTTAACGGAAAACATGAAACATACAAACTACCTGTGACTGGTCTGGTTTGGATTATAAATTTTAACATCCGAAAGCGACACAGGCTATGAGAGAAGCTGCACGGAAGGGCTCCGGAAATTTTGATCACCTCGGGTTCCTGAACATGCACTGGCATCGCACAGTACGCGGGCCTCTCGAATGTCACATCCCTAAAAATTCGACCGCTGTGCCCGGGATGGAACCTGCCTCTTTCGGATCAGCAGCCGAAAGCGATAACTGCTCAGCCACCGCCGCGGTATCAGCAATCTGCAGTTATGCATTCAGAAAATGGTAGCAATATCATATCGCAAAAAGAGATCATCGAAAGGATAACGTAAGGAATATTTAGTACACATTTTAAGGGTTTTTTTTTAGTTATTGCAATCACTCAAGTTTGTGGCACCATTTGTGCCCGATATGAGGTTTGCATATTGGAGTAAAGAAAGAACCAGGGAACTGTGGAGCATGATTTTAAAATTTTCGCGAAGTATGACTTTTAATCTTCATAAGACCTCTACTGCGAGGCTACATTATAACAGACATGTTTTATGTGCTTAGTCCATGTTCAGGGCATTGAAAAGACGAGACCAAGCACCTTTGCAGAATCGACTATTTCCAATGTATTTGTGCTTGGGCGTATAATAAGCGGCTCGGAAGTGCGTTTTCCGTACGACAAATGTACCGGAATCAGTTTTCTTTGGATTTATCCAAAGATGACGACACGAACAACCCCCTGGGGAAGCGTAAGGGGCCAGAAAACTCACTATATAAAACGTATATAAAATCCGCATTATATACGTAAAAAATGGCGTCACTTGTGGAATCATCGTCCAAATCATCTTAAATTCTTCGACATCATAAAAATCAGGAACCTCGCCTGTTTTTGATACCTAAGAGATGAGAGGGACGAAATTTTACAAAAAAAAAACAATGCGAAAAGCCTACTCAGCGAGGTCTTCTTCAAAACGCATTGCCAATACGAAAATTTAGAAACCAGGCTGACCTTCGTTGTACGGCCATGAATTTGGGAATCTAACCCCGAACCACGAAATCAAATATAAAATGTGGTTTTAGACAACCTAAATTATTCGTCTAACTGTTAACCTACTTCCGGCACAAAACCTCCGTACTGCTGCACAATCCATCTTAATGTACCGCGTCGGCGAATCTCTCATAATTTTTAAGAATTCAGGGGGCACTTTGTTGACCTAAATTGCAGTAAGGCGAAAGCCTTTAGCGCGGTGTTGCTGCTTGTGTCACTGATGTGTGGTTAAGATGTTAAGCTTCGCCTCTAAGAGGAGTATGAATGAATGAATGAATGAATGAATGAATGAATGAATGAATGAATGAATGAAAAACTTTATTGTACTACAAGGGTTCTTTCTCGCAGCGTAGGTGGAGCCCTCAGTCCAGGACCCCAGCGGCCTTTGCTGTCTTGCGAGCCTTGTCGAACAGCTTGAGCTGCTCTTCAGGCTTCGAGCTGGACAGCGCATCCTCCCACTGCTCTGGTTGGCGTGTTTTTTATCGGCGCTGCCTGCATTTTCGGACAGGCCAATGTAACGTGGTAAAGCGTCGGGTGTTCACCGCATAGCGCGCATTTGTTGTCATATGTGGAAGGATAGATTTTGCTGAGTAAACTGAGATTGGGGTATGTACAGGGTCTGTTCTGAAAGTAGTAGGACTGGTTTTTTTCCTGGGCGAACGGCCGGACGAGAGGTGGTCTGCGCGTGCAGGGTCGTTGAAGGGGGATATTGGGAATGCTGGGGAAAATCGGCAGTCGGCTCTCGGCCGTTGAAGAGAGGAGGTCGCTTGTACTGTGAACCCCTGTCGAAACGTCTCGTCACGCAGAATAGTCTAGCGTTTACTGGATCAGCGATACGCGATCAAATTTTGAGTAAATCTTGGTAAAACGGGCAAAGGTACTCACAGCATGATTAAGGAGGCCTACGGTGACGTTTCCATGGGTAGATCAGGTGTTTTTTGAGCGGCACAAGCTTTTCCAAGAAGGTAAGGAAAATGTGGAGGAAGATGAACACTTCAGACGCCCTTCGACCAGCAAGACCAACGAAAATGTGTAGCGAGGGAAACATTTACTTAACATTGATCGTACAATGAGTATCAGAATGATTGCTCATGACTTGAGCATTCCTCAAACCCAAGTTTTTGAGATCATGACAGAAAACTTATCCATGAGGAAAGCGTGCGCGAAGTTGGTGCCGGGAGTGTTGTCAGAGGAGGAAATGGCCATCCGGTAGGATCTTCTTCATCATGTGAATGAGGACCCCGATTTTTTGCCCAGTAGAAGGCGGCAGCGCTGCCTCAGGCCCCCTACAGCCTCGACTTGGCCCCGCCAGACTTTTTTCTATTCCCGAGAATAAAATCGACGCTCGAAGGGAAACATCACAGATCGGTAGAGGTGGTTCAACCGGCCGTGACGAGGGAGCTAAACAGCATTTCGGTCCAGGCGTTCCTGGAGGCGTACGAAAACTGTAAAACTCATTGGCAGCAGCGTGTAGGTGCGGAAGAGTGCTTGCTACCTTGAAAAATTGTAATCGTTTGTACTATTCTCCTGGATAAATTTTGTTTAAAAAATGAGTCCTACTACTTTCAGAACAGACCATGTATTAGTCTGAAGTTGTCTCCAGGCAACCGACTGCTCTCTACTAAGGTCTTTGTGGGCAGGAGGGTAGGTCCTCCGGTGGCCTCGTTGGTGTACTAAGATGGCTCCATACCGTCTAATGACTGCGTCCAGTTACCCTTCTGTGCGCGCCTGCTGGTTGGCGTATGCTCGGGCGTTGGCGTCCGGACATTGTTTCCCTTTGACAGCCTCATGGCCTGGCGTCCACGTGATGAAGCATCTCGTAAAGGTGATTGTCCTCGCCTTGAGTATGTGAATGGCTGCAGTGGATATGCGTCCACTGCTGTACCTTCTGCACGCCTCTTGCGAGTTTGTAATGATGTGTGCATGGGGCTCGTCACTCTGCTGGGTGATGGCGAGTGCAACTGCTGCTTCCTCAGCCTCGAGGATGTTGTTGGTTTTTATCGAAGCGCAGTTGATTTCCCTGAGCTGGTGATCCACCACGCTGGCTACCGAGCCGTGTAGCTGTCTGTATGTTGTTGCGCCAACGTATAATACGTCTTTTACCCCGGCGAAGCTTCTTTCATGGAATTCGGATCTTTCCTTTCTTCTCGCCTTATGTATATCTGGAATGATTCTCCAGATTTCATTTGGAACGCTCGCTGTGTTATTGATTTCTTTCAAAGCGTCCCTCATGCCCAGCAACCGCAGCGTGTTTCTGCCTGTTTCGAATAGCATCAGTCTTGTTTTCTTCGAGAGAAGGTGGGCCTCGATATGTTCTCGTACTGTGTTGGTTATGCCAAGTTTAAGGAATTTCTCCGTCGATGTGTTGACCGGCAGTCCGAGAGCGCATTTGTATGCTTTTCTAAGAATTGCCTCTAACTGCTCCTTTTCTTGCTCGAGCGGTGTTTGGTAGGGGACACCGTATAAGATCCTACTGACCACGAGAGCCTGTACGTGTGTCTTCCTCCTTCATACCTATTCTTCTGTTGGAAATTCTTGCAATCATCCTGGTGATCTGTGCTCTGGTATTTGCTAGCTCTCTGATCGTGTGATCAATGCGACGGTTGCTTTGGATCCACATGCCGAGGATCCTAACTTTCGATACTTCCGGAACCTTCGTTTCCCCTGCGTAGATATCTATGGAGTTTCGCAGATCATACCCTTTTCTGTAGACTCTGAGCACCTCGGATTTTTCAGGGTAGCATGCAAGTCTACAGTGTTGGGCGTATGCGTTGACCGTGTCTGCTGCTCGCTGAAGAAGCTCTTGTTTTTCTCCTAAGGATCCCCTTGTCACCCAGATTGTGATATCATCCGCGTAGATAGCATACCTGATTCATCCAACGCGACAGCGTCTTGAAACGCTGCCAAGTTGTCCACAGAACGCCATCGCCCGTTCGGCCCTACGCCTTGCTCGTCGATAAATTGGTTTTTGAGGAAAGGAAATGCATGTCTCGCATATCTCGGTGGACACCTGAAACTCGGTGTAACGGGAAGGAAGGAAGATGGGAGTTTACGAGGACACCGTTTTCCCATACTCCGTTTCATACACCAGGTGCAACGCTGTCAAAACTAGCGCTCTTTTTTGCGCAGCCTGCATCCGTGGCCGAAAATAGTGCGTTGCTTGTGGTGAGCGAAAAAATTACCGACGATTACGTTACTTCCTAATGCGAAATTTGAGCGCAGCAAATAAGCTGTTTCACCTTTTCGATAGATTGAGGCAAAGAAATCGAGCAACACATGTATGCGCTATCACAGATTTTTTTTTTTATTTTTCACACGTATTCGCAATTTCGGCTCGGGCGGTGCACATATACAGATCCGCCGCCACCGATCTGGCTCTCTGATTGCCACCGCACAGGGGTTGCATTGGAGGAGGAGCGAAGAAAGGAATTAAGTTCGAGCCGGCGCTTTGACAACCGGAGACTCGCAGGAAGAGGGGGGAGGGGGGTGGCGTGTACACCCAGCGGCAAACGATGGGGGCAGAAGCGCGCGCAGCAAGCGGACAACACGATAAAGGGAGGAGGGAAGAGATAGCAGCGACTGACTGATGCCGCTGACGCCGATAGCGCTGGGGGGATGAAAGGGGGGCGGAGCTGGTTACGAGGCCGACGACAACGCCGACGCCGACGACGACGCGAAACCCAGGAACGGACGCCAAAGAGCTGCGCTCTAAAATAACAAATGCTTTGCCGACAGGCTTCGTGGGTAATACATTTGTCATCAGCGTGACAAAGTCGATGTTATTGCGAGCGAATAGGTCGAGATCTGTGATTTTGTATTTTGCGTTTGTCGTCTTTTTCCATTTCACGTTTTCGCTGTCCCCGCTGGCCGCCTTGTTTACTCTTTCCGTCCGCCTCCCTTTTACTTTTGAGAAAATGGCGTCCAGCTCAGCGGCCGCGGCCAGCTCTCCTGTACGTATTTTCCCGAAGGTTCGTGCACGCCAAGCAAGTAATTGCGAATGTGTTCTGCCACACCAGGATCCGTTTTCCGGAGAAGTCTGTTCGGGAAGTACTGAGTGCTGTGAGCGAGGACACCGGAGTATCTTCCCGTAGCGTTGCCAAAATCAAGGCGGAGGGTCTGTGCGGGCCTGTGGCGTCTCCGAAGAAAACACCTCGCGACGTGAAGATTTCAAGCTCGCGAATAGTAAAGAATGACAGCTTTAGAGTCCATGCTATCCGTCTGGAAGTGCACAGTATGTACGCGAAGAGGGAAGTCACAACACTGAACAGTGTGCTAAAGGCTGACAATGAGGCGACGACCTGCCGAACTTCAAGAAAACCACATTGTGGAGCTTGATGAAGGACATCGGATTCACCTTTCATAAAAGAAAATGGAATATCGCACTGATCGAGCGAAGTGGCATCATTGCCTGGCGTCGCAGGTGCCTGGCGATCAAGGAATTCCGAGGACAGGGCAGGTACGGGTCGTTCCTTGCTTATTTTTCTTACGCAGCACGTTTAGACTGGCTTCACATAGAGCTTTATGTTAGCTTTGCAATCTCGTAGTCGGAACAGTGAGCGTTGCTTCAGGATAACACATTTAGAAGATATCGTCTTAACAACGTTGCTGTTGCCGACTTTTTGCGTAGTGGTGATGTTTCACGACCAGTTTTGCGCTACGTTTCGGTGGGGCACGTGTCTGCATGGGTCAGATTAAATCGCTAAATCCCAATTGGTGCGGCAAGCAAAAACAGCAAAACTGCCAAAAATGTAGCACTGCAATGGGTAGTGCCATCTCGTCGTCACCGTTAGGAACGAATGGACACCCACTGTACACTACCCGTTGCTCCGGTGGTGCGAGTTACTGGCGGTACTGCTGCGAACGTTCGCAATTTTTGTTCGCAGTCGCCGCGAGTGAAGAGATTTCAAACGTTGCCGAATTAGTCAAATACTCCATGCAAACATACAGTGAATATAAACTGGCTACCAAATGCCGCCTGGGCGTGAAATATAAGCCCGAACAAGGGAACAATGAAGCTGAGATAATTCTTTTGCTCGAGTGTCTTTGAGCGGCTGTTTGTGAGACAGGGGTGAGCAGTGCGTTTGTTGCAGTGCATTGCCTACTTACATGCTGTAGCGTGTTTGTTTACTTGCAAGCATTGACTCGTGTACTCGGTTGTTTTGCATTTACAGGTGCATCGTCTACCTAGATGAAACCTGGGTCAACGCACGGCACACAAAAGAATACGTCTGGCAGGACAAGACTGTAAAGTAATCTCAGGAGGCTTTCCTGAAAGGTTTAAAAACGAGAATGGCTGCGCCTTCGGGCAAATGGGCCCTTTTGATCCTTGTACATGGTGGGAGCAGTGCAACAGGATTCGTGGAAGACACTGCTGACTTCTTCAGAGCAAAAAAGGGAAACCACGCTGAGTACCACTCTGAGATGGATGGCAACTACTTTGAGAAGTGCTTCACCGACAAGTTTTTCCCAAACATTCCGGCCAATAGCATTGTCGTCATGGACAACGCTCCATATCATAGTGTGGCTCTTGAAAAAGCACCACTGGCTGTTTCCAGAATAAACCATTTCTCACACACTGCGGGGTCAGCATTTTTTATTGTCCTGTCTCGTTTATTGTTAGCTCTTTTGAAATATTTTTGCCTAGCGTTGTACAACTTTTTCTGCATTCTTACTTGACGCTCCGACAGCTCGGAACTCTTTTTACCTGGCTGCATGAAAATCCTGCCTGAGCAGCTTCTGCTCTTCTAGGAGAGCAGGGAAATCGAAATAAGCTGACTTGCCTCTGTATTGCCTTTATATACATTTGCGCACGATAACAAATCTAACTCTTGAGGCAGTACTATTTTCTCTCGCTGTGTGAATCAACACTATGCTCTAAATTTAACACTTAACACGGGAAAACAGGCCATATCGAGGTGGTGTGTGTAAAAATAATTTGACCCGAAAGTTGCAGACGGCCACTTGTTAATCAGGCCACGCCGGAGCACTCACCTCTGTGTTAATTAAACCCGACGAATGAACGTCATCTTTCGCACAAACCTCTCGCTTGCATCTAAAAACTATAGTCATAATGCTGCAGAATCGGGAAGAAAACCGCTACTGGTGACCAAAAGCCGGTGCGAGCTCATTGACAACGAATGTCGGAGAGCTCACCGCATCGAATGAACAGATGCATGCAGTTCTTTTCAGAACACGCCATAATATTCAAGCGATTCTGAACAAAAAGTGTTTTCTCATTAAAGTCAGGCGAAATTCAACTTGCGATGAAAAAAAATGTGCGAAAAAAAAAGTTTCACCATCCGGGATTTGAACCCACGCACCCCCACTGCATGTCGACTCTCCGGAGCGACGCGTTAGACCGCACGGCCACAAAACAGCGCGGAGTGATACACCTCTCTTTATTTTTTTTCTGCGGACTACTTCCGTACCCTTCACAGCGTTGCACATGATGTATGAAATGGAGTGTAATACGCACGGCTGTCACCTCCGCCCTACGTCTTCCACGGACGGTTAGCGCGAAACGTCGCTCCTGGCCACTGGTACCCACAATACAGTGACCGAATTAATAGAGGCTCAACGCACCAACCAATTAGTCCGCCTGAGTCAGACAGAAACAGGACAACGCCTACTGCGACAGCTACGTCTCAATCCACCCATTCCCACCCCAACAAGTCCTACACCTTACATGATCTCTCTGCGCACTCAGGATCACATATATCAGAAGCCCCTACCGCGCAATATGAGCGCTAGTCTCCATCATGGTAGGCGGCAGGCACGAGCGAGCTATTACACGAAAACATACAGCAACCGCTCCGATATCCTTCATGTCGAGGCGGTACAAAATTCGAAACCAGGATATTTCACGGCAGTCGCAGCCTTGGGGGCCGCCGCCACTATCCGGACTAATTCGCCCGCAGAAGCGGAAGGAGCCGCCATTGCACTTTCTCTGGCCCACTCCGACATTGACAAAAACGTAGCCGAAATTTGCAGATTCCCAGGCCGCGTACCGCCACTACCTAAAGGGCGTGGCGACGCCGGCAACACATCGTATTCTTTCCACAGTCACCTTTCTCGACCAAACGGTTACTCTGTCGTGGGTCCCTGGGCATGCCTCGATCCCCGGTAATGAGCGCGTTCATGCGCTGGCCCGAGAACTCTCCTCCCGGACCCCGGATGATCAGGCACCCAACCCTGCGAAAGAGGCTACATCGGTCCTGTATACATATCATCAAATTACAACACTCTACAAACTCAGCCGCATGACACTGCCACCACCGCACAGTACCTTGTCGCCCTCATCCAGCGCCACATGGCGACAATTACAGACAGGCTGTTTTATTCCCCCCCACCGTCTCTCATGCTTTCACCCCACCTTTCCTCCTGATAGTACCACCTGTGGCGTGCCAAGATCTACACTTTTCCACTACCTTTGGGTATGTCCGTTCCCAAAGGCAATACCCCCCATCCCCAATCCCACTCATTCTTCCTGGGAGGCTGCTTTACGGACCGCTCAGCCCGTCGGCCAGAAATGGCTGGTGGATCGGGCTTTACGTGAAGCGCAAGCCCGTGGACTCCTGGACCAGTAGGAGACCACCCTGGAAGATCTTTTTTTGTAATAAAGTTGTTTCCATCCATCCATTCACTAGACGTGCCTTCGTTCATTCGAAACCATCGCGCTGGCATGATGGAGGGGTTAGCGTGCTCGCCTCGCACTGCAGAGACCCTGGTTCGATTCCCCAACACGACCAATGTCCTACTCGGTTTTATTTATTTATCTGGTCTGACTAGAAAGGTTAATTAGGCTAATTTGTTAATTAAGCAATTAACTAAACTCATTCCCACTTGGAACATCACTATAAGATCCCTTTAATTGGTTGCTTGGTACTCGCCAAAGTACAATTGGTCCCGTTTGAAATTCGGCCACTGTGACGTCACGACCAATTCGACCAATTGAAAAGCGTGACATTTCTGTCGACAACTTGGGCTTACAACGATGAGGCATTAAAGGCTTCCGCCTTAAAATATGAGAGATACGCGGCGTTCTGGCTTTCCGATCCTTTGGTCATGAATGGATATTCTTTGAATGTCCATAATAAGTGAATGTCGATATATGCGGATGTGATCATTCTCT
This sequence comes from Amblyomma mixtum, assembly GCF_055824585.1. Lineage (NCBI taxonomy): Eukaryota > Metazoa > Arthropoda > Arachnida > Ixodida > Ixodidae > Amblyomma > Amblyomma mixtum. The sequence goes on from NC_143013.1 coordinate 207,288,135, forward strand.
GCGTCGCAATCATAGTTGCCTGGGAGTCCTCATACCGCACCTGGCGCCCTGGCGCAGTGGCTGAGCGACGGGCCACTGCGCTGCAATGGCTGGTGCTGTCATCACTAACTGAACGACCACCTGTGGAGGTGGGCAGTTTCAGAGTAAGCAGTACACACACACGCACACACAACCGGCTCCATCCCGCATTCTGTTGATCAGCTTAAAACAAAACAGGCTTCAGTGAGACCAAATAACAGACATAACGGAGAAATGCGGGGAATGCCGGTTACAACTGCTAATTCACTGAAAATCAATCTACGTATACTATGTTCCTTGAAAAAAATTGAGGGGACACTTACGCTCTATCATAAGGATATGACGCGATAGCGATCGTATATCGAGACTCTCGTTCACTATATACTTAGATCCCTGGCAGCCCTCATAGCTGTGTGGCGCAGTGGTCCAGCGGTTAAGCGCTACACCACTTTCCTGCGACAGCAGGAGCTCCCAGCGGTGGGGCTTGCGCGGCCCAGATTGCTTTTCCCGAGTGATCAATCATTAATTTAACTGCCCCCTACCAAGGTTAACAGTTGTGCGGTGGCAGGCTGCGATGATGCCAAAGGGTCAGGTGACCTACGTGTCCCACTTGCATCCCAGGTTGTCCTCTGGGGACACCCTGCAAGATCCTTTCCGTAATTTTTCGCTCACAATGCCAACACCTGGTTTTCTGATGAAGTTCACGTCCCCACTGGGCCTCGGCCTCCTTTACTCCGCCGCCCTGGACAGAAGGAGCCTATGCCTACTGTATGACCGGGCGGTAATCGATACCCTCACCTCCCGCATTGGAGGCGGATGCCCAAACCAGTAGGCACCAATTTTTTTTTGTGACATCGAATTTGTTGCACGCGTTTATGCACACGGACGGCCTAGGAAAAGGTTATTTACAAAGCAGCCAGCAAATGGTGGCGGCGCGCTGCGGTTGTTACATTGCATCTAATTGTTTGAAAAATTACGTGTCCACTTAAAACAGATTTTGTGCTAAATTTATATAAGAATACATACTGAAACACCTGCCATCAACATACAATTGTCATGAACGCCGACAAATAAAAAAAACTTTTTCCGACCTTCAACGCATGCGTCCCACGTCCCATGCGAAACAACCAAACCACCAAAGAAGACGCAGACGACGTAGAAAAAATCTCCCGCTTAGCAGCTCTTCAGCGGCTGGAGGTTACAGCAGAGTCTCTCCTGAACCCAAGCCATAGGCGCAACTGTAATCGTTATCCTCCACGTTCGTGGTCGTCCACTTCGGTGTTCCACAGGTCAGTACGGTCTCTAGGTATTGTATCCTCACTAGTGGGAGCTTCGGCGAGGGCTGACACGCAAACTGTGCCGGTGCTTGTCCCCAGAGGCATAACAGGTAGGATTTCATCTACTTGCAGGGAATCGACGTCCATCCCGATAAGACAATGCCCCCAAAAGAGGATGCGAGTTCGGACGTGGGCCCCAAATTACCAACTGCTTGCCTCCTCGAGGGCTTCGTGGGCACTGATTCGCGAGCCCTGATTCAGGAAAATGTGTACGTCATCTTGGGCCACGGATGGTTCCAGCAGTCGGTGTTGCTGTGCACCACCCTCTCCGTAATCGTGGTCCTGATGCACGCGTTCGCCTACCGCCTCATCGGCCGCCCCGTGGACCACTGGTGCCAGCCGCCTTCGGAGTTCCGCGACTGGCCAGTCCGGCAGTGGAAGAACGTGGCGATTCCTGTGCTGGCCGACGGAAGCTTCAGCAAGTGCACAGTATACAGCCCGCCAGTTCCGGTAAGCCAGATGGATTATTCTATTTCTCTCAATATTTCTACCAGCTATATGTTAGTTGTGCGAGCGAGGTTTCCTCCTTTGCCGCTTTTTAAGCCTGTCTGTCAAGGTACTTTTGTCGCACAGCAACTATCCTGTGACTGCATTTTGTTCTCTCTGCCTCTCTTGCGGGCACCTCCGAAATGTTAGCATCTTACTCACGGTAACATCTACGTGCAGGTTTAATTTTTACAGCGTATGTGTGATCATCATCGTCAGACACTATGCGCACAGCAGGGCAAAAGCCTCTCCCATGCCTCTTTAAATAACCCTGTCCGTTGATATCTGCGGCAGTTCTATCCCCGCAGACTTATTATTCTTATCAAGCCAGCTCTCGTTCTTCCGACCCGTGCTACGTTAGCCCTCTCTAGCAATACACTACGTTACCTTTAAGGACCGGCGGTTATCTTGTCTGTGCATTACATGTCGCGCCCAAGCCGATTTTTTCTTGACAGCGCCCACAAAATGACGAGGACGAAGACGAGGGTAGACTCAAATACACTCAAGCACTTCTCTGTGTCTTTTCTGATCTTCGTCCTCGTCGTTTTGTTGCGCGTCGTCTTTATCTTAAGCTGAACGCGTTTCGTAAGCCTCAACATTCCTACCCTATAGGTGAGCATCTACATGGCGTAGGTGTTGTCTGTATGTGAAACACTAAAGCGCTTCACATTTGGCTCAGCAGTCATAGTATTTGATAGATGAAAAATTCGCGAATATATATGTTACCTCGCTGGGCTCGCGTCATTACACGTAATTATGACGGCAAGTTGTGCACAAAATCCTTTGGCTAACCGCCAACAGCAGATGTCGCAGTATTCAGTTAGACATGACTTCCGTTTCCTTTCGGCAGCCGGATAATGGATAGAAACTGCACGATGCGGTAAGAATGCACAGGTAGTTCAATATAGGCTCTGTCACCATCAGCCTGACTACGCCCACTGGAGGACAAAGGCCGCTTCCATGTCTCCCCAATTAATGCTGTTTTTTGCCAACTGCGGCCACCGTACCCCCGCAAACTTCTTAATGTCATGAGCCACCCAAACTTTCTTGCGCCCCTTGCTACGCTTGCCTTCTCGTGGAGTCCACTCCGTTTCCCTTAAGGACCAGCGGTTATCGTGCCTTCGGAATACATTCCCTGCCCAAGGCCATTTTTTTTTCTTTTGAGGGCGACTAGGATGTCATTAATATGCGTTTGTTCCCTCACCCACTCTGCCCGCTTCTAGTCTCTTCACGTTGCACCTATCATTTTTCTTTTCATTGCTGACTGCGTTGCCCTTGTTAGCCTCCAGGTTTGTGCCCCATAGGTGAGTACCGTTAAGATACAGCTTTTTTATGCTTTTTCATTGAGAGATATTGGTAAAAATCTATTCATCATCTGAGAGAACCTACCTTATGAGCTCCACATAATTCCTATTCTTCCAGTTATTTCTCTCTCATGATCCAGATCCGCGGTCACTACCTGCTCTAAGTAGGTATATTTTCTTTCTACTTCCAGCACCTTACTACCTATTGGCAACTGCTGTTCCCTTGCTAGACTTTTCAGAATTACTTCGGTTTCCTAGATGTTGATTTTTAGAACCACCGTTCTGCTCCGCTTGTGTAGCTCTCTGATCATGCTTTGTAGCTCATCTAAGGGGTGACATAGCAAGGAATGTCATCAGTGAATTGCAAATTATTTAGGTAGTCTGCATTAACTCTTATCACCAAATATTCCCAATCCAGGCATCAGAAGACCTTCTGTGAACCTCTCGTGAATAGCATTGGCGATATAAAGCATCCCTGCCTGATACTTTCTTTATGGGAATTTTATTGTTCACTTTATGGAGGACTATGGGAGCTGCACAGTCGTTGTAGATATCTTCCAGTATTTTCACATAAGACTCTTCTACACCCTGACTTCTGCAGTGCCTGTATGACTGCTGAGGTTTGCACTGAGTCAAATGCTTTCTCGTAGTTGACAAACGCAATATATTCTGCGCATTTCTGTACCAACTGATTGATAGTGTGAATAGAGTCTCTTGCCTAGTATCCTTTACGAAAGCCTGCCTAGTCATTTGGCTGACTGAAGTGTAAGGTTTTCCTGCTTCTGTTTGGGATTACTTTAGTAAATATCTTGTAGGTAACGGTCAGTAAGCTCATGGGTCTTTAATGTTTCAAGTCGTTGACCTCTCGCTTCTTATGTTCTGTAGGTATTGACTTTTGTAAAATCTGACAAATTGGCACTAAGCCTCACAATGAGTAGTTTGAAAGGTAATTAGTAATGTTTAGTGGCTTATTACCTAATTAAGATTAAATCTAGAGCAACTAGCGTCCACCAAAGAAGCCATCTTCTTCCTGAAAAGATTGGATTTCAAATCGAACTCCCCAAATTTTAGGAATATATATAAGTGCTCGTTGAAACACCCAGTATAGGAAAATTATTATGACTGTTTTAAACTAAAAGGGACACGGAAATCGAAAAAGCAACGCAAACCATTTATGACAAATGAATAGCTTAGGATTATTAAGAGCAAGGGACAGTTGTACGCTAAGTTTATCCAAACAAAGAATATCTGTGGCCTTCCTGCTTTTAGAAAATAGAGAAACCGTGTACAAACTTTCCGCAAAAATACATATTTCACTGGCGCGAACATAACAAATTAGCGAAAAATAGCACTCTCCACAGAGAGGAACTTTATGTAACAGTACGTGGAAAAACACTCGATGAAAAGGAATTAGCAGAGAAGCTTAATGAACACTATGTGACTCTCAACATCGGAGCATCCCCAGTCGATAAGGGTGAATTTGAACAATACACAGGCGCACGTAATTTTAAAACAATCTTTTTGAACCAACAGCTTGCGTAGAATTCTACTCTGTTTTTATGTCGCTGAAAAATAGTGTCACAAAATTTGGCACAATTTTTAAAATAGGAACAAACAGCGCCGCGCGGACGCACATCGCCTGCGCGGGTCGTGAAACGGGGGAGAAGGAAACCCTGGTGAGCCGTGAAAGTGCAGCTACTACCGAGGTAGTAGGCAATGAGGAGAAGGCCAGCCTGACGCTTCCGTCAGAGGGCACCTTAGGGCAGTGGCCTGAAAATGAGGAAAAAAGTTGGAGCTCCAGCGAGAAATCACACTGCTGCATGCCTGAGAGTTGCAGCAGGAACATTGAGGAAGAGCGGTCCAATTTCAAAGAGTGCGAAAACTCCGACCTCGCTGTAGATGCGGAGAGCACTTCATGTGAAACGCAGGAGTCTGTTTCGCGTGAACTCTCGGGCAGCGAGGAGGGCTTTTCCTAAGAGCAAGGCGAGGAAATTGGTGCCCATGACGAAGGCGAAGAAACTTTTGCCTCTGAGGAAGGAGTAGGTGCAGTAGAAGGAAAGCCTTTTTGCGACTGCACTGAAAGTGACCAACTGAAGCAAGGAATTGGCAAAGAAGAATTCATAAGTGGGGAGAAAGATTCTCCAAAGACTCCTTAGCCAAGCTCTGAGCATTGCGCTCGAAGAGTAGTCAGAAAGAAGAAAAGAAAAAAAGGACTTGGAGGTGAAAGCGCAGCCCTCGAAGAACAAAAAAAAGCCGGACAAGTGGCTTCATCGCGAGAGAAGAGCTCGGATGACGCAATTGACGGTGAACGGGGCTTGACCCGAAGGAGAATGTGGAAGGAAGTAAAGAGGAGTATAAGCGAATCGAGCACTGCCGATACAGGTGGAATGGAACTGCAAAAATCCCGGAGAAAATTCAGGAAGAGAATGGACAGAAAGAGAACTAAGCTGAAGACAGCTGAGTCGAGTCCAAGCCAGCTGCAGGAGCATCGCAGCAAAATGAGGAAGAAGCTGAGACGAACGAGCCCGCCATACAGAAAGGACTCCGTCTGGAGAAGGAAGCGCTTAAAGAAGAGTGCACCCCGAAAGGAAGGAGAACACGAGAAGTGTAGCCATCATGTGCGAACTGGGATTAAATTCCTTCGTAACCGACGCGGTAGCCACACGAATAGTGGAAGGGCTTGAAGTCTGGGCGCAAAACCACACAGCACTACGAGTAGGAAACTGGGCCCGAAAAGCGTTCGGAAGGGAATCCTCAGAATGAGGCGGAAGAAGACTAGAACGGGCGATAGGAAGAAAACAGAGTCGCGTAAGAAAGAGAATTGAAAGGGCGACTGGAAGCTTGAGCGAAACATTCCTGTTCCGAACCCTCTGTATAGGCCAAACTTGGAAGTATAGACGAAAGTATGCCTCGTACTTGTGTGCTGCCTATTTATAATTTTGTGTCAATGTGCTGCCGAACTAGGGCATGTCTGAAGTGCATCCTGTCTACTGCACTGTGTTCTTTATGTGGAAACATCAATGTATTGACCTATATATCTTCTCACATGCCATTGAGAGTTTGTTAGCCCATGCATGTGCGCGCGAATTTTGTAATTTGTGAATACTGTTGCACATGATTCTTAAAGGAAGAGGTCGAGTCACAAAATTCGGCGGAATTTTGAAAAGAAACAAACAGCGCCGCGCGGACACATCTCGCCAGCGCGGGTCGTAAAACGGGGGAGAAGACAACCCCGGTGAGCGACTAGCCTTGTGTGAGTGGCTGCCCCCTCCACCACCGCTCGCCGACACGACGCGCGGGAAGAGAATGAGTCAGCCATGACGTCGATTTTTGTAGAATGTCGGAGCTGCTTCTACTCAAAGCCGGCAGAGAGGGTTTAGTCTTGCGTGTGCTAAGATATGTTCTCCTCCTCTTCATTCGTACGTTGGCGGCGGCGTCACGACAGAAATTTCCAGATGATCCTGGAAGCCACTCCCGGCTTTTGACCAATCAGGGAAGCGCGCCCAGCGCGGCAAAGAGAAGGAGACTGCACGGCCGATACTATGTGTATGCGCGCGCCTCCATTGGCGAGAAGAACAGACAGCCGTGAGCAAAACCATATAAGAAGGGCGTTGACCGCCGTCGGTTAGCCTTTCTCCCCCTCCCCCCTCTACACCTATCGGCACGTCAGCAATGGGCGTCTTGGTTAGCGACCAGTAGATTGGCTAGTGCCATCCCTCTTTCCTCTTCAAATCATTCACTGACGTAGGTTAGCCCGAGCCGCCGCTTAAGCTTCATCGAAGCGCGCCCGCTCGACTCCCGGGACAACGCCACTCGCCCCCGCCACGGACCAACGAGGCAGCGCGCGCCAGTCTGCGGGACGGCATCGTCTTGAACCTCGGGTCGTCGGCCTGTGGCAGAGCCTGGTGAACAAACTGTGTTTTGTTTGTTTGCCTCTCTCTTGTGTTAGTGCACTTGAGGTATAATATCTCTTTTTTATTGTAGTCTTTCTCGAGTTCAACTTTGCACGAGTTGCATTGTTTTGCTAATCATTTTGTTTGCGTTTGTACTAGTGATTGTGAAATCCTCTCTATAATCTTGTTGCTGCATAAACTTTGTTTTGTTTGCAAACCTTTGGCTGCGACCCATTTTCTGGTGTGAACATTTGGCTGCGGCCCATTCTCTTGATTACGACCGGCGAAAGCTCGGCACCAAACGACCAAAAACCTCTTGGCACTTGGTAGCTGGTCGCCGCTGAGCTTGCCGCGCTGAGTCGAAGGCATCTCCTTTGAATCCGATCCCGCCACCTCCCCACGCTTAGGGATGTCTGGGAACTAACGCTGAGTGCGCGAAGTTGGGGTGACAAATAGCATGGCCCGAGATATTGATGACTTAGAAATTAAACCCATAAAACATGGTCTCGAGCTTTTGGCATCACCCCTTTGTTTCATCTTTAACCCTGTCTTGCAGACTGGAGCTTTTCAAGAAAACATGTTGTGTGCTAGATTGTGACCTGAACATAAATCTGGTGATAAAAACAATTTTTCAAATTATCGCCCGATTGTTGTGTTACCTGTTTTCTCTAGAGATTAGAAGAAGTTATAGGCAAAAGAGTACTTCATTCTTTGACGAACATGAGATACGATAACAATACTGCAGATTGGGCTAGTTGGTTAACATACATCTTGCAAAATTTTAGCGCGAAAAACGCGGACAGAAAGAGTAGACGACACGAGCGCTGACTAACAACTGGAAGTTTATTCGAAAACACGTAGAATTATAAAGGAAGAAAGTGCGATAAAATCGTTGGTCAAAAACCAAAAAAAGAAAACTAAACACAACAGTCACCCGCCAGCTCCTGCTATCAAGTGGGTATGAAATCTTATTTACAAAATTAAACATTATGGTTTCCGTGGAATTCCTGGGAAGCTCCTCAAATTTTATTTTATTCATCGCAAGTATTGTGTAGTAAATAATGAATGCCGTTCTGCTGTATTAGATATTGTATCGGGAGTACCACAGGGTAGTGTATTCGGACAAGTGCTATTCAATATCTGTATAAATACATCATGAATACTAGTAAGCATTGTTACATTATTTATGCAGATGATACTAGTCTTTTCTTCCAGTCAAGTAACATTTGCGATCTCATACATTTCGATAATATTGCGCTAAGCAAACGGCTACAGTGGACTGATATAACTGGTTTAGAAATTAATACCTAAATACCAAAGCCATTATTTGCACCTGTACGAAAAATTATTCCTCGAGATTTTAGGATAAATGTCGGGACAGAACAACTAAAACTTGTTAAAGAAGCTAAAACCTAGGGGATAACTGTAGACCATGTAGCAGGAAAGTTATCAAGAGCTTTTGGTCTGCTGAGTAGGTTTATGCAAGTGCTTCCTGTAAAATTTATGCTTATGCTCTTTAATACAGTATTACTCCCACGTATTAGTTACAGCAGCCTTATATCGGCATACACATCTCAGAGAAACATCAATAAATTACACCTTATACAGAAAAAAGCTATTCGCCATATAGCAAATACAAGCTACAACGTGCATTCAAAGGAATGTTTTGCCTTCTTTAATGTACTTCTTCTGCGGCACTTCCTCAAATATAGCCTTGTCATTGCCGACACGGAGGTACACACGGATGGGAGCAACGTCGGTCTTGGTGCCGTTCTATTTCAGCGGTAAAACGGTGCCGACAAAGTAATTGCCTACGCCAGCCGCTCACTGTCACGCGCTGCGTTGAACTACTCTACCACCGAAAAAGAATATTTGGCGGTCGTACGGGGGGCCGCTAAGTTCCGCCCATACCTGTATGGCCGACCGTTTAGTATCGTCACCGGCCACCACTCGCTGTGCTGGCTGGAAAATTTAAAGGACCCTCTCGGCCGCCTAGCATGTTGGGCATTACTCCTGCAGGAATTTGTTTTCACCGTCACCTGTAAGTCACGCCGGAAACACCGACGCTGATAGCTTGTCACGCGCTCTCGACGAAACTCCTCCAGAAGACACCACCGACGATGATAGATTCCTGGGAGCGGTCAGCACGTCTCAGCTCGTTTCCAGACAGCGTGCCGACGCCGAGCTGTGCCTGCTCATCGAACATCTCGAAGGTGGGCGCCCTGAAATACGACGGCACCTTGCGGACTATCATCGGTCTGCTTGCGGAGAGGGGTGCTTTATAAAAAGAACTCTGCTTCCAGTCCGACAACTTGCGTGCTCGTCATGCCGTCTGATCTACGGGAAGAAGTCCTCCTTGCGTGCCATGATAAACCGACTTCGGGCCACCTTTGTGTTAGACGCACCTTATCCCGCATCCGGCAGGACTATTACTGGCCCCTCCTCCCTTCAAGTGCCGAGCATTATGTCCGGACATGCCGGCAATGCCAGCGGCGGAAAAAACCCGCGTTCAAGCCTCCCGGACTTCTTCAGTGCATCGAGCCGCCACAAATACCATTTGATAAAGTCGGCACGGACCTTCTGGGGCCGTTTCTCTGTCTCGTCGACCGGCCACAAGTGGGTCGTGGTCGCCACAGACTACTTGACCCGTTACGCATAAGCGAATGCCCTTGCTCGAGGTACTGCCTCCGAAGTTCTTCACTTTTTTATCCACGACATCGTGCTTAGACGCGGCGCCACATCGGCCATCATTACTGACCGAGGCAAGGCGTTCACAGCCCTGCTCGTGCGTGACATATTAACACTTAGCCATACTTCGCATCTACCAACAACAGCCTATCATCCCCAAACGAATGGTCTAAAGGAACGGCTGAACAAAACTTTGGCGGACATGATCTCGATGTACGTGGACACAAAACCTGGGATAATGCCTTGGCGTACGTCACCTTCTCATATAATACCGTAACGGAGGAAACCACCTAGTTTACCCCGTTCCCCCTCGTGTATGGCAGGCAGGTCCGCATGATGTCAGTGCGATGCTCCCGTACGGCAACGCCGAGCTCCCCCTGAAGGAGGCCACTTCGTGGAGCAAGCAGTGCAGTCCCGTAAGCTGGCCCGCTTGCACATCAAGGACCAGCAATCCGCCGATGCCCGACACTATAACCTTCGACACTGGAACATGCACTACGCTCGGGTGACCACGTGTGGTTGTGGACACCTGTGTGCCACAAGGGGTTGTGCGAAAGGTCATAAATAGGTATTTTGGCCCGTACAGAGTCGTGCACCGCCTGAACAGCGTCAACTACGAAGTTGTCCCCGATGGAACTGTGGTCGTCGGCCCTCAGCGACAACGGCCCGAAGTCGTGCATGTAGTGCGCTTAAAGGCGTACTTTTAGCGTGACTGAGCATTGTGTTCACGCTATGTTTCGTACCTTTATCCCCTTACCCCACGCGCAAACTTGACACTCCCCGCATCTCAACTAGCGCGAATTGTTTAGTTCACCTAACCCCTATTCTTTTTTCGTCTCCTCCTTCTCTCCCTTTACATATCCCATTCCACATCGAGACGATGTTTGCTTTCGTGGAGCGGGGGGGGGGGGGGGGGAAGAATAATGCCACGCGCCTAGCGCTGCGCGTGGCCTCCGCGCTGAGTCGAAAACGACTACCAAGCGGTGGTGGGCTGTCGAGAAGCATGGGCTCTGTTCTGTGTTCTAAGACCTGGCTTGCTAATTAAAACAAGTCTCCCACTTTTGGTTTCTTCCCGACACCTACCTTCACGGCTCCTCTGATGGTGACAATATAAACAAACTCTGAGGTACAACACTTTTGTGAAGCTGTGTATTGACAGGAAAACTTTGGAGACACCATATTCTGTCAGCAAAAGAGAACTGTGGTCAATCCCGTTCTCCCGTACCTATCAAGGCTTACACAGGTTGCAGCACCACATGTCGAACCACTTAAATTTCTAAGGAACCGAAATAACAGCACAGATAACATGTCCAACAAAAACTGCAGAGTACCTTAGTGCAGAAAACACATCCGTGATTTTAATTATGAATTTCGTAATCAATAAAATTTGTCAAGAAAAAAAAGTGCGCTGTAGTCCTCTGTACTCGTTTTTTTTTATTTCGTTTGCTTGATATCGTTAATATGTGGACTTGTGAGCCAACGTAGAAATTGCATCCCGTGAGCGTATGCTTCGAAACAGCTTTGTAAATATGGTCATATTCCATGTTTAAAATTTACATGTGTTTTTGTTAAGCGAAAGGGCAGAATGTGTGTATGTGTGTGTACTCTCGACATTTGTTACTTTTGTGTTCTTTGCATAAGTAGATGTGGTCGAAATTGTACAGCCTATATTAGATGTGTGCCTGTTACCTTTTGGGAATATTGAGTTTCATGCAGGTCTGTTCGCCACCTAAGGCAAGAAAAGGGCAGAAGCCCTGCCAAGCTACTATGCCTGTAGCTTTTTGTCCCTGCCCCGAGTATTTTCTCTCTTCCTCCAGCTTAAAGCAGAAGGATGGCACTTAGTAAAACTTTGGTTTGATAACTGATTTTATCTATATCTACATATCACTTTTGCCAGCAGCCTAATTACGTAAATTCAGCAGTACTGCTCCTGGATTGTAATACCAGCCACCAATATCTTTATTTGTACTGTCGCATTCTATGCCAATGTTTTCAAACTCTTTTGTTTTGTCGTGAATTTTGCTCAAGCTTCATGTTAAGTTATTATTTAAATATGACCTTGTATCATCACACGGCATCGCTCAGCCCTCAAAATTTAATCTGGCTTCGTTTTCTTTTTCTTTTTTCGTTTCTCAGGACGATAACCAAGAGGAGCGCCACGAACTTCCCTGCGACCGATGGGACTACGACACAACGGATGTTAGTGACAGCGTCGTCAGCAAGTGGGACCTCGTCTGCAATCACAGCTGGCTGTACTCCACCTCCAGCTCCATGTACACGATGGGAGCGCTGTTCCTCGTGCCTGTGGCCGGTATAATGGCCGACCGCGTGGGGCGCAGGCCGGTCATCCTGGGGAGTGCCGCCACCATGCTGTTGGCCAGCATGGCGGCCAGTTCGACAAAGGCCTTGGGTGCCTTCCTCTTGGCCAGGATTGTCGTCTCCGCTACGGCCAGCACCACCACCGTGTTGAACTTTCTCGTTCTCTACGAAGTGACAGGAAACGAGCACCGGACACTGTACATCCTTCTGGCCACCATTGTCGGTAGCTCAGTGCCGCCTGCACTGTACCACCTGCTGTCGCTGCTCCGTCCTAGCTGGAGGCTGTCGCACGCGCTCCTCGTCGCGTCCACGGCCATTGTGCTGGCCTGGTGCTACTCCCTCGAGGAGTCCCCCGTCTGGCAGCTCGCCACGTGGAGAGTTCGCCAGGCTGAGAGCACCGTTCTGCATGCGGCCAAGTGCAACAGAGTGGATATAGCCAAGGCCAGAGCCACCTTCACAGCGCTCAAGCGACAGCTTGAGAAGCGGGAGACATCCTCCGGAGCAGGGACAGGTGGATCGGAAAGCATCTTCCCTCCGGCTTCCTTTCGCCAACGTGCCGCGTCTATAATTGTGTCCTGGTTTGGAGTGAACTTTGCCTTCTATGGTTCACGCATGGTCCGCACGAGTTTTACAACCCACTGGGCAGTATCGTCACAGCTCTTCAAAATTCTACTCCTCATCGCTACCTACTATAGCCTTAAAAAAAGAGGCCAAAGATTCACGCTCTCCGTTGTGCTGGCGCTGCTCTCTCTTTCTGGCGTGTTTCAGACAGTGTCCTACGAATTAAAGTTGACTATCGCGATGCCATTATCCTCATTAATGGTCTTAAGCGCCACTACTGCGGCTATGTGCGTCAACTATAGCTATGCCGGCGAAGTGTTCCCCACTGCTATTAGAAGCGTTGGATTCTGCATATCCTATTCCGTCGGCCGCGCGGGAGTCCTTCTGGCCACATTGATTGGCGCTTTCGGCGGACACCAGCGGGTATTAGCTTTGAATATTCTGATGACGGTACTGAGTTTGTTCAGCGCGGTGGCAGTTCAGTGGCTTCCCGAGATATTCTACCATCAAAAGAAAGACACGGATCCTGGCACGTTGGACGCACGGGAGCGCATGGAGGCCCTGAAGGCTTTCCTCGATCCATTTCGAGCATCTGAGAAAGCGGAAAAGTCAGGCAAGCCGGATAGGTTCCGGAAGTCAAAGCAGGCGCCGGCAAGCCTTGTTGCGCCTGCAGCGGAATGCGAAGCGACATCTGTGGCGCCGTCCCCTGCGTTAGCCACATGCCCTCCGCAAGGGACCGGAACGGCTGCTGAAAACCTTGTTTTGCCTTTGAGAAAGGGCGAATCATCTTCAAAAGCTAGTCGTTCGGCAGGCTCTACACAGCTCAAAGCTGGATCACGTTCACAGAACACTGGACCACCTCTGGTAAAGGCTACATCCACTTCGGAAGATGCCGGAGCTCCCCTTGAGAAGTTTGCGCAACCTTCGCAGGAAGTTCGATTACCTCTGGAGAAGTCTGCATCATCTTCGCAAGATTTGCGGGCTCCGCAAAAGGCCGCATCGAAGAGTAAGAAGGCGCGAAAACACAATACAGCTTGAGGTGCTGGCTTGAACTGAACATCAGGACATTGTGGTTCCGTATTGTTTCTTTGCGTATTGAGTTCTCATCAAGGAACAATTTCAGGTAGACTTGCTACGAATTTTCTAACATGTCGGCTGCTAGAACCAAAACCCACCAAAGATTTTGTGTTTAAACATTTTCGCTCTGATTCGCTTCTTGTGTGTTCCGCTCCTTGTCGAGAAGGACTACTAGTGGCGGGCCAACGTTCAGTTTGCTATCAGTATTTTTGTGAAGTGGCTGCTCTCTCGCTTACGGTTACTGAAGACAATCCCAATCGTCATTACATTGCTCCTGAACTACGCTTCGGTAGTCCTGTGTGCTGTTTAGCCATATTTAATTCATTGTAGAATTTAGTTTTTCTTCGCATTTTGAACTGCGTAAAACCCTGTCTACTCTATGCGTTTGTGTTTTATGACTGTTGCAGAACATTAATGAGAAAATTTTGAGGGAATATTAGATGCGTCGTTATGTGTTTTGGAGTAATCCGTGACAATAAGCAACGCAGTCTCAGCGCATATTGAGTCACCCAAAATATTACTTGCCTTGTTTGTGTTTGTACAGTGGACCATGCAGATTTTATTTTTTTTTATGATGGAGCTCGTCACTGGCGCCAGTACAGGTGCTTAGAGCAGAGAGCCGGTTGCTGGTGGCCAATGTATTACGAAGGGGTATTGAGATTCCGGTGTGTAAAAGAGGAGGAAATAAAACCAAATGAACAATTTGATACATTTGTTGTAATTACTTTTTCAGTGGAGGAGAGAGGCCATAAAGCCACGACAACGGCATGACACGGGTCCTGCCCCCTTGCAGATTGGCGTCTTATAGATACGGCTATGGCACAAGTGATTCATAGGTAAAGAAAAAGATAGAACGCAGAATTATTACCAACTTTTTGAGGAGTTATGGAGGCCACAGCAAGTATCGAAAATGAATGTCAGTAGACATGAAGAAACAGTCATCAAAAAGTTGTGTGGGAACGACCAAAACATAGCCCACACTTCACTTAGGTAATGATGACGAAAATTACTTAGTAATGGAATTCGGATTAAAAAAGGACGAAATGACACTTGTTGCAACCTATTTAACAAAGTGGGCAGTAGTATGATAATGATTCTTTGCAGTAGTTTACTCGTGGCGTGTGTACACTTCACGTTTGAGCATGACGAGACAAGGTTCTTGCTTTTCCAGCTGCGCATTTACGCCAAGATGCTATCGTTGGTTTTAACAGAGAACTTGAAGCATTCCAACAACCTGTCAATGGTTTGGTTTGGTTTATGAGGTTCATCTTCCCAAAGCGACTCAGTATACGAGGGACGCTGTAGCGAGGGGCTCTTGAAATTTCGATCAACGGGGGTTTTTGAACATGCACTGGCATCGCACAGTAGGCGGGCCTCTGGAATGTCATCTCCAACAAAATTCGACCGCTCTTCCCGGGATCAAACCCGCGTCTTTCGGATCATCAGCCGAAAGCTAAACTACGGATCCAGCGCTTTTTGCATTTTTACAAGGGCTATGTGAAATCTGTTCAAATCTTTCAATTTGCCGTTTTTAATAACAATAGATGAAAATACTACTTCACAGTCTTTTGGGCTGAAAAAAAAAATGACTTCAAACTGGTATTATTTGACATAGATGCCTGCGCATCAGGTGCTAAGGTGGTAGCTGGATCAAGACATTCGATACCCCGCGGTACGAAAAAATTGGCAGTGGTTTAGCTCTGGTTAAACCTGGACGATTGCGAAAGCAACGACGAGAAAGAGAGAGGCGATGGAGAGCGCGTGACAGCGCCGGCGGCCCCGGCACGCTAGCTATTCGCGCCGCTACTGCGCATGCGCAAGCGGCGAGGGTGGCGGGGACATCTCTGAGGGCATTTCACAAGCTAAATGACCCGAGTGCGGAACAATGGGAAGGCCTGCTGACCAGCAGCGAGCTCACGACCCAAAGGGCACTGGTGCAGCACGCCTGCGAAGTAGCAAGACTCAGCGGTGCCCTGGAATAGGGGCGCCGACCTTGTGAAGAGGCCGAAGACATGAAGACATCGGCCCACCGCTAAAACCTGATTTTTGGAGCAATAAATGTTTTTCTAAAAAGACTAAAAATGAAATAGACTTCATACTGTGTGCACACCCTGGCATCGTAGAGGATGTGGAGGTCCTCGGTAAGGTCCGTTGTAGCGACCACAGAATGGTAAGGTCTCGTGTTAGTTTAGATTTGAAGAGCGAACGGAGGAAACTGGTGAAGAGAAAGGCTATTAACGAGTTAGCATTAAGAGGGAAGGTAGAGGAATTCAGAATGTCGCTGCAAAACAGATTTTCCGCTTTAACTGAAGAAGACGACAATAGTGTTGAAACAATGAATGATAATCTTACAGCTATCGTTACAGAGTGCGCCGCAGAAGTAGGTGGTAGGATTGTTCGACAGGATACCAGCAAGCTATCTCAGGAGACTAAAGATCTGATTAAGAAACGTCAAAGCATGAGGAAGTCTAACTCCACAGACAGGATAGAACTAGCAGAGCTATCGAAGTTAATAAGCGCAAGGTAGCCGACATAAGAAAGTGTAACATGGAGAAAATCGAGCATGCTCTAAGGAAAAAAACTGGGCATAGGTAAAACTGGGCATAGGTAAAACTGGGCATAGGTAAAAACCAGATGTATGCGCTAAAAGACAAACAGGGCAATGTCATCAGCAATATGGATAAGATAGTTGAATTAGCCGAAGAGTTCTACAAAAATCTATACAGTAGCGAATCTAATCATCAAGTTACTGAGGGAGTCAGTCGAGCACAGCAATGGGACATCCTGTCAGGACAACCTTGGACTTTAGTCAACCAAATAATCAGGCAGGCTTTCGTAAAGGATACTCGACAATAGATCACATTCACACTATCAATCAGGTGATAGAGAAATGCGCAGAATATAACCAACCCCTATATATAGCCTTCATTGATTACGAGAAAGCATTTGACTCAGTGGAAACCTCACCTGTCATGGAGGCATTGCGGAATCAGGGTGTAGAAGAGTGCTATGTGAAAATATTGGAAGATATTTATAACGATTTCACAGCTACTATAGTTTTCCATAAAGTCAGCAATAAAACTCCAATACGGAAAGGTGTCAGGCAGGGAGACACGATCTCGCCAATGCTCTTCACTGCCTGCTTACAGGAGGTATTTCGGGGACTGGAATGGGAATTTGCGATTCGCTGATGATATTGCCTTGCTAAGCCACTCAGGACAAGAACTGCAAAGCATGATCAATCAGTTAGACAGGCAGAGCAGAGTGGTGGGGCTAAGAATTAACATGCAGAAAACCAAAGCAGTTCGCCATTGGTAGGGAGGTGCTGGAAGTAGTAAGAGAATATGTCTACTTAGGGCAGGTAGTGACCGCAGATCCGGATCATGAGAGGGAAATAACTAGAAGAATAAGAATGGGGTGGAGCGCATATGGCAGGTTCTCTCAGATCATGAATGGTAGCTTACCAATATCCCTGAAGAGAAAAGTATACAACAGCTGTATCCTACCGGTACTCACCTATGGGGCAGAAACGTGGAGGCTAACAAAGAGGGTTCAGCTTAAGTTAAGAACAACGCAGCGAGCTATGGAAAGGAAAATGATAGGTGTAACGTTAAGAGATCGAAAGCGGGCGGAGTGGGTGAGGGAACAAACGCGGGTTAATGACATCTTAGTTGAAATCAAGAGGAAGAAATGGGCTTGGGCAGGGCATGTAATGCGAAGGCAAGATAACCGCTGGTCCTTAAGGGTAACGGAGTGGATTCCAAGAGAAAGCAAACGTAGCAGGGGACGGCAGAAAGTTAGGTGGGCGGATGAGATTAAGAAGTTGGCGGGGATACAGTGGTGGCAACTGACAAAGGACAGGGTTAATTGGAGAGACATGGGAGAGGCCTTTGCCCTGCAGTGGGTGTAGTCAGGCTGATGATGATGATGAAATGTTTTTCACTCACTCACTCACTCTGAGTCACCCGCGTAGCGACGGCGGCGGCGCGCGTGTTGTTCGCCGTGTGACGTCACTGCTCCTCGCGCATGCTCAGTATGGCCTTTCGTCAGCTCCGCGAAATGGCTCGGCGACTCGCGTAGTGTTGCTTTAGCAAAAAAAAAAAAGTTTATTAAAGTTATCCAAAAAGTCTTCGTCTCCGTGGTCAATGACACTAGAGAATGTTTTTGCTCATTAGGATGCAGAAGAGTGTTCCGCTTCTTCCGTATTATATCAGATTTGCGCGTAGTGTCTTTGCAGAACACATTGATGTACTACATGTCTAGATTTTTTTTAAACATTGTTCTTAGGTTATTTTGAAATGATTTGAACTGCGTCAGTATTAATTTATCCTTCGTTTCTATTACCTGTGCGTAGAAGCCATTTTTCTGCTGGATCATCTTTAGTATCCCGTATGTTCCTCACTGTTTTGGTACGCCGCGGCGCCTCTTTATATTCTTGAAAAGAAAATCTAAGTGATACGTGTTATTAAAATTGCTGATGAAACGGTGATAGGCCGTTTCTGCGCAGCAGTGCTGTAGACTGTGGCCAAGGTTTGTTGCCTGAATGCATTATGGAAAGATATGATAAACTGATAACATGAATAAAGTTGTGTCACCGAGGCTTTCTAAAGTTGTTGCATGCTTTTCCAGCAGTATGAATGTGCTGACATGATCACTTTTGCCTTTGCAAACTGTATCTGCAGTTCTCTGATCGACTTTGAAATTTGCTATGAATACAATTGATAAAGAAGTCTCTTGAGTAACACATGTCAGTTTAGTGATCAGATTGGTAGTCCTTAAGATATAATCACTGACTGAATTTCTTTTTTGGATGCAAGTTTTCACCAACATATTTACATCAATGTCTGCACACAAGGTTAGGTCAAAAGCTGCCTCTGTCATCTGGCAGAGAAATGTACTTAAGAAAGAATGCAACTTCATCATGTCTCCCGATAGTGGTACATACACAAAAGAGAAAATACATCCTTTACTGCGCAAAGTCACAATGTCATAATCAGTTATCACTGTGGTGATTTCTTCAGTGCTCTAGCAAATGACGTTTCCTTTAATAAGAAGCGCAACGCCAGTTCTTCGCTCGTCATGCCGATTTCTGAAAAAATAACAGATAGCCAGAGGCAGAGAACAAGCGTTATTCTTGTGTGCACCACGTTTCTTTGAGCATAATTACATCAAAATGGACAATCATAGTTTGAAGAAGTGTTGCCTTATTGTCTTTGTTCATGTAGGAGCGAACATTACCATGAAAAAACGACAAACTAGCCTTTTTGTAATTAGTTTGTTAGCGTCACATCGGTTATGGTCATTGTTTAGTTTTTCCTTTCGTGTTCCTAGCAGGCAAACCAAACATGTGTGTCTATACTGTTTTATCTAAGTCTTCAGAGTGTGTAACGCGAAGGACATTTTTTGTTTCTGATTTACGAAGCAAGATCTTTACATTCCTTGCCCAAATGTATCTCCAACCAGATTGCTTCTTCTTAGCATTTACCAATTTACCAAAAAGGTGCTTCATGGATGGACACAGATGCTCCTTTATGTAAACAGTTGCGTTCCCCTCAATCCCATGTTCGTCAGACTGTATGTTATATTTCTTTGCTTGTTCAAGGAAGCAGTCACGTTTTGCCCTTTGTGCGAACGGAATAACAATGTTTGGTGAACTGTCCTTATCTCTGGTTGGAATATGGTAACAAACCTTGATGTCAATGTCCTCGACAGGCAATCCAATGATTGTGGAAGTTTCTTTAGCTGTTTCCAGTGCATTTTCACTTAGAGTTTCCGGGTCACCATTCCATTCAACTTTGAAGGACCTGAAGCACAATTCATTCTGAACAAGACTGACTTCATGGTCATGAGGGACATCACGCTCTTCCTGCAATAAGTCCTACAGCTTATTTAATTCCCTTGGCATCTCTGAGGTACAACGTTCTGGTCACACAAAACCAGACAAGACAAAAAAATGCGAACTGTTAAAAACAGCCAACCAGACGGACAGCAGCAGCAGCAGAAACTGCAGCGGCAGGGGCGGCGGCGGAGGCGGCTGGAGTCCTTTGCCGGCATGCGAGCTGGTGGTTTCCCTGTGGAGCGACTCGGACCTGCGCCGCGCGGTGCGGCAGGCGATCGTGAGTGGCTCGCTCCAGTGCTGTACAGCGCGCATAGGCATCCATCCGGAGGCCATGCTGTACCCTTGACTGAGATGATGGCTTTTTTCAGCGAAGTCATGATAACCGCTGGTCCCAAAGGATAACAGACTAGATTCCAAGAGAAGGTTCCAAGAGAGGGAGAGATAGAGAGAGAGTGAGGATTTCAAATGAAGAGCCACTTCGGCCAGCACTCCGCGCACTTTGGTCTCCTGTGCCTCTCGTCGTCTTGTCTTCGACGCCCTCCACGGCCTGTCCCAACACCGAATTCGCGCCACGCAGCATCTTCGCACAAAACGTTATGCCTGGCCCGGCATCTACAAGGACGCCCGCGTCTGGGCCCGTGCCTGCCTGGCTGGACAGCAGTATAAAACTCAGTGACACGCGGCCTTTGAATATATGTTGCTCCACAATAAAATAATCAGTTGAAGTCAGCGCTGTATCGTCTTGCCTTTCTTTGTCCGTGTCTTAGGAGTGCGCTGTGTTTTTCCTCAAGATGAACTACCAACTAGCCCGCTCTGCCACCCTTGCAAGCACAATCTCTTATCGGAGGAATCCGTGATATTTTTCAAGGGGCAATCCCTGTAAAGTAAGGCAAGATTAGACGACGCGGAACGTTCTAAGGACGCATTATGCTGGCATAGACGGGTGTTTACACAATTTCCGGTGTGCCCTACATCTCTCTTACCGAAAGAATGCAGTGCTGTACTCTACCCTTTCAGCAAATGCCATGAACTTGATGTGGTGATTTAACTTCCATTCTCTATTAACAGTTGTGTTTCATTTCACCTGCAATCAAGTTTTGTTGTGTGCGAAGGAAAACTATGCTCAAAAAGGGGGGGGGGGGGAGAGGAGGTGCATAGGATCGAAAGTAGCATCGGCGCTAAGTAATATCGTTCTGTATCGTGTACACAGGGTGATAAAAACTAATATAGTTGAATGCGTCAAACAAGTCATTGGGCACGTTGCTGATTATATAGTTGATGTTGAGGTTACCGATTTGATGGGGCATGTGAAGGAAATTTTGCCCGTTTGATAGTTGTGGGCAAGTTTCAAAATTTTTTTTGAAGTCCCAGAAAACATAGAGCTCCCGTTCGTGGACATAAGATTGGTTTTGAGCCTTGATGAGGTCTGCTGTCTTTCCAGCAGCGCTCGGAGAAGCCTTCGGTTAGTTATCACTCACCCCATTCAAAATTAGTTAAATGTGGAATAGCCGTAGCATGTTTGAGGTCAGCACCTTCAAAATCCTGTGGGCATGAAATGCAAAATAGTTTGCGTCAGCAGCTTGACAGAATAAAATCGCGGGCTTTTCCGGAAGATGTATTCTTGCTTCCGTGCACAAAAATCTTGAAGAAGGTTAATTCTTGCAAGACTTGCCATTCATCAGAGATGTCCGGTAAGAAAAGGCATGCGGTTATCCAATACGGTCATCAGATGTCCCATAGGTTAAAGAAAGTAAGCATCAGATATGGTATTCAAGTGTTGTTCTCAGCCCCGAAAAAACTTCGAAATATATGTGTCATAGTTGATAGGACAACAAAGGCTAAAAAACAAAACACAACTGGTAGTAGAGTTACCAAATGTTTTTGGTTGAACTTTGGCTTTGCCGCCGTTTAGTGCGGCGTTTTTTTGTTTTTTCCTTCTAAATTGTGTTATTAAATGCACCAGTTTCCATCGTGCCTTGCATTTTGTGTAAGTCCATGAACTCTGTCCAGCCAATATTCTAGCTGTTCATCACTGGCTTGCTCTCAAAGCATTCGGAACAGAGCTTGAATTCAAATTACACCTTCGTCAGAGGTAAACTACCCTAGGCATTAACTCCTAAACCATCTACTGGGCTTCAATGGCAACTATGGAAAAATACTACCCAGGGGCACTTAAGCTTTGGTTTGGTTGGGTTTAATGGGGTTTAACGTCCAAAAGCGACTCAGGCTATGAGGGACGCCGTAGTGAAGGGCTCCGGAACTTTCGAACACCTGGGGTTCTTTAACGCGCACTGACATCGCAATGTACACGGGCCTCTAGAATTTCGCCTCCGTCAAAATTCGACCGCCGCGGCCGGGATCGAACCCGCGTCTTAAGGGTCAGCAGCCGAGCACCGTAACCACTGTGCCGCCGCGGCTGGTTAAGCTGCCTCAAACTTCCTTCCATGCTATGAATACGAAACCTCCATCGGTTAGTGCCATTATGTGCGGATTTTTTCATTCTCCAATTAGCATTCATAGCTGGCGGCTAGTCATACTACTGGTTATGTTCTAACTGGCGCAGCGGTTATAACATGCATCACTACACTAGAAGGTGGCTGTTTTTGTCACAGCCACCAGAAGGGATTGTGCGACCCATGTTGGTCTTCCCCTGCAACTTGACGCGCTGCTAGCGCAACGCTCCTGTGAACTTACCCGACTTTCCTACCATTCGCTGCAGCTCCCGCGGTAGCTCACTGGCTATGGCGCTCTGCGGCTGACCCAAACGACCCGGGTTCGATCTCGGCCGCGGTGACAGAATTTCGACGGAGGCGAAATTCTAGATGCCCATGTACTGTCCAATGTCAGTGCGCGTTAACGAACCCCATATGGTCTAAATTTCCGGAGCCCTTCACTATGGCGTCCCTCATAACCTGAGATGCTTTGGGGCGTTACATCCCCTTAAACCAGAAACCGAACCATCGAATTAAAACCGATTAACCGAGTTACCGGAGTCGGCAGGAAGTTTGTACACTTCCTGTGGACCTTTTCTATGGACGGCACCCATGAGCCAAGCAATGCTTTCGCATGAATAAGAGCTGTTGGAATTTTGCGGAACAACATTTCTTTCAGCTGCAAAAGATTTGGAAGGCTGACATGCATAACGAGCCATGCAACATGGCCGGAACGGAATACCTAGGGATCTGTACTTCTCATAAAGGCTCTTCATTTTATACAAAATTCACATGATGATTTCATTTTATGTGCTTTTGAGCATTCATACAAAAAAAACATAACTACACCATCAACAGCGGCGAAAGATACTTAGCAGCCTCCCTGAAAATCCTTTGAATCATATGAATGGCAATGGGCAGCATTCAGTTCTTATCCTTCACCGTAGGAGTTATGCCCTTTCTTTAGAGATTATTGTAGCGGTACAGTGGTGTTGGCACAGATACGCGCTCATCTTGTGGGCGAGAAACCTACCTTCTTCGTCGCTATCAACACTTTCAACCTGTTGATGGCGCATACACGCTGTAGAAAAAACCGCCCTATTTTTTCATCATGCTCGAATGGCTGTCCGCCGATCACATCCTCTCTCGCAAATCTGTGTTGATAAAAGATCTGGAATTTTCGTTTGAGGGGGTATAGAATGGGCTACATTACTGCATAAATTAAATCATGTGCCAATAAACACATTTGTTACGTAAACGTGTTGCCAACGCACGGCATCATCATCATCATCATCATTAGCCTGACTACGCCCACTGCAGGGCAAAGGTCTCTCCCATGTCTCTCCAATTAACCCTGTCCTTCGCCAGCGGCGGCCATTATATTCCCGCAAATTTCTTAATCTCATCCGCCCGCCTAATTTTCTGCCGCCCCCTGCTACGTTTGCCTTCTCTTGGAATCCACTCCGTTACCCTTAAGGATCAGTGGTTGTCTTGCCTTCGCATTACATGCCCTGCCCAAGCCCACTTCTTCCTCTTGATTTCAACTAGGATATCATTAACGTGCGGTTGTTCTCTCACCCACTCCGCCCCCTTCGGATCTCTTAACGTTACACCTATCATTTTTCTTTCCATAGCTCGCTGCGCCGCCCTTAACTTAAGCTGGCTCTATTTGTCAGCCTCCACGTTTCTGCCCCATACGTGTTTACCGGTAAGATACAGCTGTTGTATAATTTTATCGTGAGGGATATTAATGAACTGCCATTCATGATCTCAGAGAACCCGCCATATGCACCCCACCCGATTTTTATTCCTCTAGTTATTTCCCTTTCATGATCCGGATCAGCGGTCACTACCTGAGCTAAGTAGACATATTCTCTTACTACTTGCAGAACCTCGCTACCAATTGCAAACTCCTGTTTCCTTGCTAGACTGTCGAACATTATTTTGGTTTTGTGCATGTTTTTTTGCTCTGCCTGTCTAACTCATCGATCTTGCTTTGCAGCTCATGTCGTGAGTAGCTTAGCAAGGCAATGTCATCTGCGAATCGCAAATTACTTCGGTATTCTCCATTTACTCTTAACCACAACTGTTCCCATTTCAGGCCCCGGAATACCTCCTGTAAACAGGCAGTGAATAGCATAGGCGAGATCGTGTCTCCCTGCCTGACACCTTTCATTATTGGAATTTTATTGCTGACTTTGTGGAGAACTATGGTAGCTGTGCGCGGCTAGCTTGTGTATACTAACTGAATACTAAATGTACACCCCACAGGGCTTTTCAACTTCATCCGGAATCGGTTTTATTACAGAAAGCTTCTAAATGGATGGTGTTAGTTCAGTGTCATCTCTAGAGCGCGGTAGTTTACCAACGCAGGAACAACACGTTTCTTCCTCTAGTGCTTCACATGTAGTGGTTCTTTTCTTGCTTCAACCTCACCGCACAATTGCGACACCTTAAAAACTTGGCTGAAAAATTAGGAGAAACAATCGTGAGACTTTTCACAAAGTAAGTAGCACATGTTATGCGGCCGTCACTTGAAGTTTTTATTTTGGAGATACCACAATAGCCAAACTACCGTGAGTTGCAGAACGGGTATGAAATATCGGATTGCGCAGTGTCCGCTGTGTCACTGCAGTTCTTCCTGGAATGGTTTTTCGACGGCATCGCTACAGCAGCAAAGGCTAGCCTGCAAGGGAGGCTGCAGCGCCGATACTAATCCCTCTTCCTACTTCCGGGCTCGATACCCCGTTGCGGTAGCCTTCCTCCGGAGCGGCTCTGGCCTCCTGCTCGGGTGATTTCTCCATGGGACTGCTCTCTGGAAACGAACGAATTGTGTCACTTGTCAATAGCAGGATGCAGAAAAAATTATCACAGCCGATGACTCTTACTCTATTAAAAAAATAATAGTTAGTTTGCTTATTCCCGCACCTGTGCAATGCACCGGAAATGTTGAGTGCTTGGCGCATTTATAGAGTAATTTTTCGGTTGAACAGACAAATCTACATTATGGGTTGACCGCTTACAACCGTTTGCTTCCTATTGCCTTATTCGGTTAAGTCACACCTTAGACGGATCCCTCTGCTTTAACTTTTAGGAGGAGATATTTGCGGCGGCATTCCATGAGCCTGCAGTGCCATGAAAACAACCACCCCGCGCGACAAGCCTTCGCGGTGCAGTTGCCACTTATTCCCGTATCACCCACAAATTGCGTGAAGGGACATTGTTGCAAGTTAGTTGCTCTACGGCGTATACTTCTCTCTGTTGAAACAACTCAAAGACAATTACCACTGTGTGGAAGGAGTTTCGGTGAGAGTTGACTGAGGACGCATATCTGATGTTGTATATTCATTATTTCTTCTCCTGTGTGGAGGCGGAATTTCATTATGCGTCGCTGAGAACATTGCTGTATTGTGGCCGCTGAGCCCGAAACTTTCCCAAGCCGCGTTGCAAAGTCTTCATGCGTCACCTCACGGCAGGCTCAAGAATAAGCGTTGCTTGTTACCCCAACGAGAACTTTGAAAAGGCAGGAAACGTACCTTATCTGCTATCACCGTAGAATAGGCGACAAAGGGAGTTGGTATGATTGCACCTCAGGCTTGTGAAGAATGGCGGCAACAGGTTCTGAAAAACTCCTATCGACTCCACGACGGTTGCCTCAAGTCGTGAACGCGAGATCAACAGTGGGACGTTCCCGGGGATGGCTTCCAAACCTGCGTCTCCCCGAGCCTGCGCGTCGCCTTCGTGGAGCGTATTGCGCGTTCGGGCCGGTCAGCCACCGGACGCTCTCAAGGAAGGCGTCCTGGCCTGCGTCTCTCGTCGTCGTCGATCATGTTGCGCGTTCGGGCGGGTCAGCCACCGGGACGCTCCCAAGGATGGCGTCCAGGCCTGCTAGGCCAATCAGCTACCAAGACGCTCCTGATTGGATAAAAAGGGGCGGGTGTCTGTGCCGACTCTATTTAAGGGCTCCCGTCTCCTTTGTTCGTGTCATTCCCTGCTGTGTTTCCTCTTGGCACGTAGTGTGCTTTTCGATGCTCCTTGTAAATATGCAAATAAATTCAGTCTTCTTTCGCCACCTCTTAACCCCTTCGCCCAGCGGCACTCCTGTCCTGGTGCTGGGAACAGGCGTCGTCTTGACCGTGGTTCCGTCGAGCCACGACCCCGAACCTTCATCCTCAACAGCCTATAGCGCGGTGCATCAGAAAAAACTTAGTTTGGGCCGCATATGTCTTGAGCGCGCTTGAAGCGGCCGCTGCTGATGCTGCTGATATTAAGTATTCAATGGTCAGAGCGGGCACACTTATTTTATATGCCCGCGGCGGCCGAATTTCGATGGAGCGGAAACTCTAGAGGCCCGTGTACTGTGCTTTGTCAGTGCACGTTAAAGAACCCCTGGTGGTCGAAATTTTCGGGGTCCTCCACTACGGCGTCCCTTATAGCCTTAGTCGCTTTGGGACGTTCAACCCCAATAAGCCAATAAACCAACCAATTTTATAATCAGTCGAACGCTATGTGAAGCTTGAATGTTGAAACAAAACTTCACTGTCATCCCCGATTTTGTTCTGTCAAGAAAAAGCGGGCGTCTTCAAGGGTGGTCCATCATCCGCAATGTGTTAAAAATAAAGCAAGTGGGATGTCGGCCAGCTTATTTGTTTGCACTGCCTTATTTCCTGGTACATTGAAAAGGCAGTCATCTGATCGAACTGGAAAACTCTCCAGGCAATCTCCAAGCGGGAAAAAAAAGGATATAGCAACGGTACTGCACCTGGCTTTAAAACACTGTATGTTGTTCACAAGCAAAAAAAAAAAAAGAAACCGTCATAGCCAGCACGCGCGCCAGCTGTTGTCAGCCATCAGCGCATTTTACCAAGACATGCTGAGTAGCACGTCTCATGCGTGATTGCAGTATAAATGCAGGATGAGATTTGTGATGTTCTGGGGATAAGTTGTGGTTTCTTCTATCAATATTGTTTTTGTACTTTCGGCTTCCCCTTCACATGCAAACATCTACTTTGTGCGCAGAAATACGAAATTAATCATACTGCACAACCATGAGCCTTATGTGCACTACTACACTGCACATAATATACGTAGAACAAGAAACTTTCTCGGCTATGGTTTTAGGAAACTTAAGAGTGGTAACACAAACTCACTTTTAATTCCGCCGATATGTGAAAAAGCTGCCCACTGCCAAACGTGTTTGCCACCGTGACGGGCCTCGACCACGACGCTCCACGCTCAATTATTACGTTGAACTATATTTTGTTCGTATCACACAAAAGAGTTTTTGTGGTTATGTCATGTCAAGTTTTCTCTATATTAGATAGCAACTTTTTAGAATCATGTACACAGCAATAGTCATTTTGAGATGTAAATATAATGGATCTTACAATGAATTATGTACGCGCCATATATCATCATCGCTGAACGCTAGCATAGACGACGAATGTAATTAGTTGCATAAAAGACAGCTCGCAGCAGTATTAAACACGAATGAGGGACGCATAGCTACCATTTTCGAATTCCGGATACCAGCATATCAATGCTGTTTACTTCTGTAGACTATCTTTGGATGAAGGCCGACAAGACGCGGCGAGCGCTGACGTCTGGTTATTCAATTCGCCGTCACTTTCCCGCGAAAAAAACGGCTCCTACTCGTTAGCGTCTATGATTGCCGCAATATTTCTTTGCTTAAACTGTGTCCACCTCCTACTGATTTTCGGTTTTTTCACGGCTTCTAGAACATTTCCGTTACGCCATAACATCTCCTGTGGAGTATATGTAGTCTAGTATACATAAATATTTAGTTTCTAAACAGGACTGTTGTCCAAAACCAGATAGTCTCACAATCGCAACAAGGACTCATAGGGAGCTTTTTTATGAAGTGAAGAAAGAGGATCAATAGACGCTGTTTCTGAGAAAGCGCAAATCTATCAGGATTAACGCGGAATCATTCTTTAAGGTTGGGCTCGCTCCACCTTTCGAGCGTCCTTTCTTACCGCAGACAAGAGCTACGCAGAGGAAAACCGCGAAAATGGCCATAGCTTGCTTCATGATCTCCAAGCAGCTGTCAGTGAAGGTAGCACAGGACTGAAAATACAGCGAAAGCATATGGTACTTTGAGAAAGTGCTCTGTACCGCTCATAAAATGACTTAGCTTCTGAAATTCTTACGCCTCTGTTTCTAATCAGTGTTTCAACACCTTTCAAAAACCAAAAAATCTTCACCTGATTTAGGTAACTTGTCTTCGATATCTACAATCTAAGCGGTGGTGGGATGTTATACAAGATACAACTCTATTGGGTATTATATTCATGGTAGCTTTTGTGGTCTGTGATCGAACGTTCTAGGCGCCACAATTAGCGTTTCTTTTTTCAGAAACTGCGCTAGTTTCCGTTGCCATGCTCGAGAATGGGAGCACATTTATAAATACACCGTATTGTGTTTGTTTACTACAAACGCTTAGCGACTCCAAATCGTACCGAGTCTTTTCTATACAGTGTGTCAGACATTTAGAACATAGAGGCCCGGTTGGGCTCTTGGAAATGTTGCTCCGCCTTACTATGGGTATGTACCAGTAGGCGTGAAAACTATGTGCTAGGTGCCTCTTCATATGCTACACAAAGGAATTTGTGGGACGGCCTAGTTATCACATCGAATATGCCGCTCGAACTATATTAGAAGTCAGCAATATTATGCCAATCATGAAACTTTTCTCTATGGTGCGAAACTGGTATACCACAGGGTGAGTCGGGCTACAAGAAGTGATGTTTGCTCCTTAAATACAGAATCTCGCCGTTTTGCTGCAGGAAAGGCAGTTACCAGAATGGATGAAAGCAAGGAAATACAGGACTGATTTACTTAAGCCATCGCCGTCTTCTTCGTAGTGATGTGCAAACATGGCTGATGTAGAGCCCTGTTCGGAGAGCATTCATGCATTCTTTAAGAAGAAACAAACACTGTGGACGCGGTGACATCTTAGAGTAGTGATGTGTCACTGGAGTTTCTGGCTTTACTTCAGGAACAAAAGTAGAATCATATAACACTGAGGTTGCAGGCGAACTACGTTTTCACAAAATAATAACAATGAGTAATGATCAATGAATAGTTAAAGGAATGACATTGGTGCCATTAAAAACGTTCGTCGGTAGAAGCGTCTGTATAACTATAGGCGTATAACTGTATCAAGATATGCAATATTATAAAGATAAAAAAAATGCGTTGATGAAGCACGCTCACGAGAAGGGGCGAAGAAAAAGGTACATAATAAGCTCGAAGCTTTTTAAAGGAACAATTTTTTGTCTAGGAATCGAATTTATGAACATACCATAGAGATATTCGGTGTTCAAATCACAACAAGATCTCGGAGTGCGTGGTTATGCAATGCTCTCTTTTAAGCTGATCACACAGTCTGTTTTATCGCAAGCAAATGCTTCGCAACATTTAGGTTTTTATTCTGGCCCTGTGTAGTGAGAAAAAAAAAGTCTGTCCAAGAAATGTACAATTTACAGTGCGCTTTATAGCCTTAATTGCACGCATTTCTCGGAAAGTTTTACTGTTATACAGATTGTTTTCTCTTTTCTAGCTAACCTATGCTGAGGAATGGAGCGAATGTATTATGTTGCAATAGTCTCTTGTATTTCAGCCATTGAACTGTATATGTAATGTCGCTGCTGCCAAAAAGGCTCCCAGACCTTGTTATCCTGTGTTCACAGGTTTGTGTTATGTAAGCTATCAACATTCGATCTGAATTTAGCAAGCTCAGAAAGGTTTATAACGCGCACATAAGAAAGACATCAGGGCACATTAAGGTTGAGAAGAAAGTTATGTTGTCCCGTGCGCTATCTTCCTTGTGTATTCTTGACAGTAAAAGAATTTCAAGCCCACTAAACGTTGCTGGATTCTGAACGCTTGAACCATCTAGCGCGAACCAAGAATTTTGCTTAGAAATCAGCAAGACTTCGAGACTTCCCTGGTTGGAGAGCATTGAGCCTTAGGTTATATCATTGAGGCGCCGATAATAAGTGCTGAGAAAGGAGATTCATTTTTCTATGAATCATGATCAGAAAGCCTGATCCAAGTCAGCTGTAGAAACTGCAAAATATTTCGCAATAGGCTCATTTTTACCGCGCCCAACATTTTTGACGTCGAGCCTTTTAACTGCTGCATGTACAAAATTCTCAGAATAGGCTCAATACTTTCCTAACTGGTTGTTGTACGCATAATACGTTTATCTATGACACAATATTTTACACAGATTTGTTATATAATGTGCTACGTGCAACGAGTGAAACGCAAAACAAGAAAACCGAAGCGACAACACAAAAACACCAACACGCTACCTGCAGGAGAGGAAAGACAAAAGGGGTACTTATTGTGCTGCTCGTGGCTCAATTGCCTTGTTCTCGTTTCATTCCTTGCTAAAAGTACATCTTGTGGAAGAGATAGAATCACCTTTTTTGTAGAAAGACGAAATAATCTGCACTTTCTGAAAACAGATGGCTTTCCGATGGCATCTTTAACCACTGCACCGTAGCGTGTTTGGTGTGCTTATGTGCGAAAGGCAGTGGCTGCTCCCATCATAGGGCTTTGTGTTTGCCAAAGGCTACTCGATCTTGTGAGGCTTCTTCCTACAATTTGTGGGCTTTCATTGCTCGACTGGTCGCGCTTCTTTAAAGGTGTTTCCTTGCACGCGAAAAAAAATTTTATGGTATCAATTTCTATACGTTTAATACCCTTTATTTTCGAGAATTTCGTTCGTGGTCTCTTCTCCGCGGCTTGCTGACATGCAGGCCAGTGGAAATCAAGCCGTGTGGTTCCAGTCCTAAAACTCAGAAAATTTCCGCTTGACCTCGAATCGTACACTCCTTTTCGATTGGCTAGTTGCGTGGGAAAACTCATGTAAAATTTGGTGCCTACAGTGAACTTATTTATTTGAGGGGTATCTGGACAGATACCAAATATACCAAGATGTAATTTTCGAATTTCGCCACCTGACAGAGTGATTGACCTGATGTCATCAGTTCAGCATCAGAAGCATCTGAAGCGCTTAACCGCGGCGTTGTTTGTGGATGTTAAATTGTCATGCGACAACGACACTCATCAAGCCAGTTAGGACGCTCTCGAATCTCCAGAACTTGGCGGTTGCAAGTTCTGCCGAATATAGTTATTTATCCAACTGATAACTGGTTACGCCGACTGAGGTCGGACCAACACTTTTTCAATCGTGCGCTTGTCGGCTTTTCGACGAGGTAGCACAGTCGGCGCAACTCTCAGTCTATGTTGAAGTTATTTTTATCGGGGCATGATGAGTTACGCGAACAAAAGTAACGCCTACTCAAGTAACGCCTACTTAAGTACGGCAAGCATACTTACGGACCGTCTCCGCCTGCAAAGCCTTCAGATATCTACTGAAAAATGTTCCCTATGTTCTTTTACACGCAAGAGCATGTCTCATTACCCCGTATTTATAAATGGCTTAACAATAGCCTACGAAACAAGCCTTCGCTTCGTTGGAGTAATCATGGAATGTAATCTCTCACGCAGCTCACATGTCTCGTACATGAAAAGGCGACTGATATCGATGGTTCGCGTTCTCTCTTTTCTCGGAGGGAAGTCGTGAGGAGCGTCAGACAGTCAATAGTCAAGCTGTACATGGCATTATTCATCTCATTCCTTCGGTAGACTGTCCCTGCACTAGGAAACTTGACGATAACGAACATAAGGTATCTGCAAAGGGTACAAGCTCAACCTCTCCAGAATTGTATAGGGGTCCCAAAATGCGCGTCTCCAGCCGCAGCAGTACTCATCATCCAGGAGAATACAGTGACTACCTATATAACAATCGACACCTCTTTCGGATTCCCGCACACCGTCTTGTAAGTCTTCCTGCCAATCGCCAGCGTACATCCTGTGCGAAAATTATTCATGTCCATCGCGACTTTCTACCACCCCCATTTACACCAGCCTGTAGATCATGTTCTCCATTAAGGAACCTGCACTATCCTCGTGTTTTTTGATACCAGGCATCAGAATGAAGGCTGATTTGTCGCTGACAGCACGTATACATCGATGGCTCAGTGACACCATTTAGTTCTTTGGGCTCCGTTGTCATCCCCGTAACGACCATATTTAAGAAAGTGAAACCATCACACCGGACTTGTTCGTCAGGGGCAGAACTTACCGCTATTGGTGTCGCCATTAAGCATATATCGCTGAAGAAACACTCCACTAATGGTCTGTTTTCGCTGATTCAAAAGCAGCCTTCCAAACCTTATATTCTACTGATCGTCATGGGTCCTATGAACAAGCTGTTCACGGAAATCCGATAACTACACCACACCGCCATCAATAAATGGTGCGGTATTTTCTACCAATGGCTGTGAGAATACAGCGGCATCGCAGGCGACCACCGCGCGGACGAGGCCGCACGAACGGCTCCCCTCGATATCCGAGAGCCGACGCTCTCGACAGCCGACGCTGCGGGTAGACTTCGAAAACTGGCGCGAGGGATCACGTTTGCCTAGGCAATTCCGGCCAGTTTTTTCAAACCGCGTCTATTATCCCTGGATACTGACATGAAGCTATGGCTTCCTTCCGGCCTACCACGACGTGAGGCAACTTTTCTGTATCGCCTACGGGTTTCTCTCGCATTCATAAATCACTGCTGTGCAGCGATCTGTATGTCGCTGTGGCTCGTAACCCTTCATGTGACATCTGTGGTCGCGATTAGACCATATCTCACACCCTTTGTGAATGCCCAGCTTAGTCTTCTGAAAGGAAACCTCTACATATTCGCTGGAACAGATCGATCCAGGCCCGCTAAAAGAGTTCAAGATTCTGGGAAACTGCCCACGACGATTATCCGCGGTGAAACCCTGCCAGGTCCTGCTGTGGTTCTTATGGTAATGGGGCCTACACCACAGGGTGTGACTTTACCTAAGCCTTTTCGCCCTCTGCTTTTTCCTATCTATCGGTTTTCTCTGTCACCTTTATATTCAATCATCGCTTCCCCCAGTGTAGGGTAGCTGACAGTAAAAGATTTTATTCGTCGGAGAGACCTAGTTGGTAAGACGTCACGTTAAGTGGTCGAGAGTACATAGCCCTAGATGACATTTGAAGCCTATTCCACCGCCAGAACTTGCGTTCTCGGTCACAGCTCGCCAGCATGGTCTTCCACCGCTCGGGAGAACGAGCGGTAACTAGATCACCCGGAGGTGGCTATATTTTGCAATCCCATAGGATATGAGCGTAGTTGGCTCGTTGGCCGCAGTGTTTACAGTTCGGGTTCTTTTGATCAGGATAATTGTTTTGATCAGGATAATGGGGTGCGTATCGAACGGCTTTCGTCACCCGTTGAACCTCCCCGCCTTTCGTTTTCCTCCTCTTCCTCTCCGCACTAGCTGAACAAACACGTAAGCGATTTGGCGTAGTAGCGGCATTTAAGAGAATTACCATCCAGTTCATCATATGCATGAGATGCGCCCACCATCCAAAAGGCTGGGCGTAAGTATTTGTGGGGACCAAATAAATCGTGTAAGTTCACCTTGTTTATGATAATAGCCTTCGGCATAGTTCGCGTCAAGGACTGCGAATTCAGGCTCGCTATGAGAGATTATGCACAACAATTTTCGTCCAATATATATTTAAACATCGCGGTCTGCAAGACATTCAATGTTGACACATCGGCGAAGCCCATCTCTGCAAAATATTTGTAGCTGCGACAACCACGCAAGATTAGACTGAATTATTTTAAAATAATTCTGCAGTTTAATTTAAAGAATTGAAGCCTTCCTTTTGCATAGTTGAGTTTGCAATAGCCTTTACACAAAGGTTCCTCGCTACGCACTATACAAGGAACTTGTTGGTTAGAACGAATGATTGGCAATAGTGCTTCCCACGCACCACTGCTCACCAGCAAGATCCTAAGAGACCACTTGAGCCTATTTCCATCATCTAATAAGAATTAATCATGGTGTTATAAAGAGCCTCAGCATTTCAATACACGCGTGAAATATATATTCTTTGCTACTGGAGAATTAAAGTGTACTTTAAAGGTTAGGCTAATACTGGATACAAAGAAATCAGAATCGAAAGAATCAAACTGTCTCTTTCTCACCTTTACACAAGACGCTAGTGAGAATAATTTTTGATGTAGAGTAGCTTTAGCCCCTTTTTATTTCAAAATGGCATCCGTTCTCTGTACTGCAGCAAGTAAAAATAGATACTTAAAAATGGCGTCTAAAAAAGTGTTGGCAGATGAAAGGCTGCTATTCCGCTTGCGAAAAGAAAAGGAAAAAACTGCCGCAGCTGTCTACATCCTTGGAGCGGATGTAGACTCTTATCGCTTTTGGTTCAGCCAGAATACATCAAAGTGTAAATGTCTAAGGCCTAAGGTTATGAAAACAACAAAAAGCATGGTCACAGAGATACGAAGTAAAAATGGTTACTTCTGTTGCTGTAGAGCACCATGGTAATGAACTCGCAAAAGCTGGAGCACGTTCCAGGTCAAAACCTTGATTATTAAATGTAGCTAGATTTAGAACCCTGACCGGCCCGCCAAGTCAACAAACTGCGCTTAAAAAGTCATTACCTCATGTCAAAGCACGTGGTTTTAATGGGCGTACATTACAGTTTCATGACAAGGTTCAAAGCCTGGTACAAGGGGCTGGAAAAAAGTAAAGGGGTATCAAACTGAAGCTATAGAAAAAAAAGGAAAGAACGTCACGCCTAACAGTCCCATTTCATTTCACGCTAACAGAAGAGCTTTTGTGAAATCGGCTAAAATTCGCTAAATTCTGAATAGAACACGTGATATGCATACCTTCATCATAGTTATGGCAGCATTTGATGATTTCTTAGTAGAATGGTGTAGAATGCACCCATTTCAATCTTATAATATTTCTCTAATAAGCTTCTTTTGTCGTTTTATTCTAGACAAAATTACAGAGAATTTCTGGCCTGCCATATAAAATCCCCTTTAAAAGATGGCATTGTTGCCCGGGCTTAAGCACACTGCAAGCTTGGACTTGAACTTCGCAGTTGATAGCAAGACATATACAAAGGAACGTAGCAGGAGAAAAATTTTCATACCTACCGTCGCAAGCTGTCCACATGTTTGGAAGACATTGCCTTTGAGTATAGTAATGTCTCTGCAATTTGGACGTAGTTTTCAAACATGAAATGAGCAAAAAGAACAAATTTACCTAATTTTGAACATGTTTTGATAAATGGCTCTTCTTTCAGAAGCTTTACAGCCTATTTCTATGTTGTGCAATAGGTGAAGCAGCCAATAAAGATGCTTTGGGT
Organism: Amblyomma mixtum; assembly: GCF_055824585.1. Classification (NCBI taxonomy): domain Eukaryota; kingdom Metazoa; phylum Arthropoda; class Arachnida; order Ixodida; family Ixodidae; genus Amblyomma; species Amblyomma mixtum. The sequence goes on from NC_143013.1 coordinate 207,323,394, forward strand.
GGCAATCAATACAATCCATGCTCGATATACATTTCTCAGCATCAACGAAAAAGCACTTTTAGCGAGGTAATCCCTAGGGGAGGGCGGCCACCCTAGTACGAATATGACACGTCATGAGTTGACTAGCGCAGATTTGTAGAATTTATCTGAGAAAGTTTAATCACAACAATGCATGTTCAAGCCAAAAAATAAATTCTGGTTAGATGGTCCCCATCAAGGCGCTGCCTACAACTGCAACTGGCTATATGGTTCTCTGAGGCGACGGGGCGCTAATCTTGGGCGCTGCCTACAACTCGAACTGGCTATGCGGTTCTCTGAGGCGACGGGGCACTACTGTTGAGCGCTGCGAGCCATATTCCACAGAAAAGTTTTACAAAACAAAAGGATAAATAAAGCTTGCTCGTATTCGCCAGAAATCACGAACTGCGATTGATGCACTGCTTGCGAAGTGTCCGCTTCGGTCTCCGTAACAGGCCTCAAGGGCTAAGCTTTATTGAAATAAATAGCTCTATATTCGAGCTGAGAGGTGCTGCTGCGGGAGTCTACTGCTCGTGCGACCGTTCTGTGTAACTCTTCCACATCCAGATGGCACTTTCATAATGAGTGCGACAACAGTTGACCGTGGTCGTCAACTGATACAGTGCCCCATTGTTTGTAGATATCCTAACTTCATTTCGGAAAGGGCCGTACTTTCCTATCAAGTTACAAGCAGAATGAAAACTGTTTCAGGGCTCCCTGTTCGGCAGTAAGGTCTTAAGTTATGGCTTGCCAAAACGACCAACACAGACTGAGGTCTAGCTGAGAAGGTACCGTGTTTATGTTCTCAGCGCAACAAAATGAGCACGATAAGCTTCCAGATGGAGTCGTGGCGCCATGTCTGAAGGGTATGTGTGGAAGATGATAGCTGGCTGAAATTCGTGAAAAGAGTGTGTTCTATATTCACTTCGGGATCCAGAGCCTTTACATTTCTGATTTTTGCAAGGGTCTATGGACGAAACACATGGAGTCAACCGAGATGCTTTTTGCACATTTTTGTTTTATGAATACAGTCTAGTCCGGTTATAACGAAGTCGGCGGGAATCGGAAATCACTTCGCTATATCCGCTATTTCGTTATATACGGACTACGAAAAAAAAATGCTAACATCGGCATACCGATTTAATGCCGCTGAAAGAAGTCGCCTAGCGTCCCCTACAACGCATACAACATCCATACAACAGCATACAACGATCCGCGATAACGACAAAAATGAGCCACGCTTCCAACATGCACAATGCTGCCGCGCTTTCTCCCTGCCTTGCTTTCTCCCTGCCGCTTTCTCCCTGCCGGGTTAAAAACATCGGCCCTGGAGCTCCGTAGTCGTGCTCTCCCGACGAGCAAGATGCCTGAGGACGTCCAACACCAGGCCGTTCAAGTGGGCCAGGCTGTCATCTGTGCCGGCTCCCTTCGTTAACGGGACCTGACCATTTCAGCGGGACCGACGAGAACGATGTTGAAGATTAGCTCACATCGTACGAGCGGGTGAGCGTATACAGCAAATGGGACGATGTGACGAATTTAAACAACGTCATCTTTTATCTCGCCGGTGTGGCTAACCTCTGGTATCGCAACCATGAGGCAGATATTCAAACAAGGTCCACCTTTAAGACTACATTTTCAGAAGTATTTGGTCGACTGGCTCTCAGGCAACTCCGAGCCGAACAGCGATTGCGCGAACGATCTCAGCAGGCTAGTGAATGCTTCACTAGCTACATTGAAGATGTTGTCGACTTGTGCAAGCGGGTCAATCCTCGTATGTCGGAAGCCGACAAGATCTAACACATCTTGAAAGGCATCGATGACGACGCTTTTCAGATGCTTCTTGCGCGCGACTTGCGTACCGTTGCTGAAGTTGTCACGCTCTGTCAAAGCTTTGAGCAGGTGGGCAAGCAAAGGATTCTGACACGCCAGCGGCCACAGCAGGTTCGGCCACAGCAAGACTTCGTGCGGGAAGAAGTGGCACGTCAACTTTCCTTTCTGCCGAGCGCTCACGACCGACCACCATATCTGGCTCCAGCGTTCCGACATGCAATTCAAGAGCAAATTGCTGAGGCTCTTCCAACGGCCCATCCGTCACCACCTGTCACGGTTCCGCTGACATACGCTGACGTTGTCGCCAGACCACATCCTGTGGCGGCTCCGCTCAGATATGCCGAAGCCGTTTCGAGACCGCCTCCTGTCGCGGCTCCAGTGACGTATGCCGATGTCGTCACAAGACCGCAGCCGCCAATCTACCGTGGCCGTGGCCAGTGGCTTACCGTCGACCTACTCCAAGGGTCAGCGATTCCTGGCGCACAGCGGACAATCGGCCTATTTGCTTCTTTTGTGGGCTCCCAGGTCATGTAGCCCGGCATTGCCGCCGTCGTCTCCCGGACGCGGAAATTCCTCCCCAAGCTCCTGGGTACTGGCCTCCACCGAGTCAGTACACTGTGCCAGCTGCGCCGCCGCAAAGTCGTACTTTCTCCCCGGACCGTTCAACCCTCTCCAGGCGCCGGCCCTCTTCTCCACGGCGCCGGTCTATCTCGCCTATGCCACGTCGCCCCACCGCTAACCAGGAGGGAAACTAGGCGCCGCAGTTCCTGAGGCGAGGACTGCGTCCACATCGAACTTCGAAAGGCCTCATCAGTCAGCCGCTAACCTCATTGAAATTTCCGTCGACGGCGTTCCTGTCATGGCGCTTGTCGACACTGGTGCTGCGGTTTCCGTCATGGACGCAAAGCTGTATAGTTCTTTAAGAAAAGTAAGGACTCCAATTGCTGGACTCTCACTGCGCACTGCCAGCGCTCAGAACATCCAGCCGTCAGCAGCGTGTACCGCTCGAGTTGTCATCCAGGGAATCATCTATACTATCGAATTCGTCGTACTGCCTTGCTGTTCTCATGCTGGGCTGGGATTTCCTATCGCGCCATGCTGCTATTATCGACTGTGCTCGAGGTGAAGTCGAGTTCTCTCACCTACCCGAAGCTGTCTTGGACGCTGCCCCTTCTGGAGCCTGTGTTAAGGCCCTCGTTGCCGAAGACATTGGCCTGCCTCTTTGCTCTTCAGTTCTGGTACCCCTCTCTTGCGGCCCTCTTCGCGACGACACTGTCCTCTTCACACCGTCTTCTACCTTTCTGCACCGTAAGTGTCTTCCTCTGCTATACGCCGTACTGACCATATCCGCTGGCTTCTCCGTACTGTTCGTCTCTAACCCATTCTCGTTCCCCAACGCCTTGCGCCTAGGTGAATTTCTCGGCACTGTACAACCATTCGCGTCTCTGCTCATCCGCGACGAGACGGACTACGCGCCGGACCTCTCCATAGCCGCACTCAGCCCACCTACTGCTGCGCCCGATCCCTCCTCAACCGAAGCATTCCTTCGCTCCATCGACGACAACGTTCCAGCGCCGCAAAGGGCACAGCTTCTTACTTTACTTTATCAGTTTCGCTCGTAATTTGACTCACATCAAAGTTCCTTGGGCCAAACTTCCACTGTCACCCATGCCATCGACAGAGGTGACCACGCACCGCTGCGACAACGTCCCTATCGTGTGTCTCTCGCCGAGCGCCAAGTTACTGAAGACCAAGTCGGCAAGATGCTCCAGAGCGGCGTCATTCAGCCCTCAAGCAGCCCATGGGCGTCACCTGTGGTGCTCGTCAGAAAGAAGGATGGCTCCATACGCTTCTGTGTAGATTACCGCCGCCTTAATAAGATTAAAAAGGGTGGCAGAATGCGAGCGTACCCCCCCCCCCCCCCCCCCCCACCGTAGCCACCAGTCGTAGTAGTAATAAGATTACGCGCAAAGATGTATATCTCCTCCCACGCATAGACGACGCTCTGGACTCTTTGCAAGGGGCCGAACTTTTTTCCTCCCTCAATATGCGTTCCGGGTATTGGCAAGTTCCTATGAAAGAAGCTGATCGCCCCAAAACCGCCTTTGTGACACCGGATGGCTTGTATGAATTTACGGTGATGCCCTTCGGGCTTTGTAACGCCCCCGCGACTTTTAAGAGGATGATGGACACCATTTTGCGCGGACTTAATTGGAAACATGCATTTGCTACCTCGACGACATTGTGGTCTTTTCCCCGGACCTTGAAACCCACCTCTCCCGTTTGAAGCCCGTCTTGACCTGCCCCTCTCACGCCGCCTGCAGCTGAACTTAAAAAAATGCCGTTTTGCCGCTCTTCAATTAACCATCTTAGGTCATTTTTTCTCTAAGCAGGGTGTCCGTCCCAACCCAGCGAAACTTCGTGCTGTGGTACTTTCCCGAACCTACCACCAACAAAGTCCTGCGCAGCTTCCTGGGTTTGTGCCCGTATTTCCGCCGGTTTATTCACAACTTTGAGTCCATTGCTGCGCCTTTGACTCAACTGCTGTCTGGAAGTGCGGATTTATCACTGTGGTCTCCAGCGTGCGACGACGCATACAACACCTTGCGCCGTCCCCTCACAGCGCCGCCTGTTCTGCGCCATTTCGACTCGACCGCTCGTACCGAAGTTCACACGGACGCCAGCGGTGTTGGCCTCGGCGCTGTCCTCGCCCAACGAAAACCTGGCTTTGACGAATACGTCGTTGCTTATGCTAGCCGCACACTAACACCAGCAGAACGAAATTACTCCGTAACTGAAAAAGTGTGTTTGGCGATTGTATGGGCCCTCGCGAAGTTTCGACCGTACATCTATGGGCACCCTTTTGACGTTCTGACCGAGCACCATGCGCTCTGTTGGCTTTGCAACCTGAAAGACCCCTCCGGCCGCCTCGCTAGGTGGGCCTTTCGCTTGCAAGAATATGATATCCGCGTCGTGTATCGCACCGGCCGCAAGCATCAAGACGCCAATGCACTGTCACGCGGCCCCCTTCCAGCCGAGATCGCCAGCCTTTCCACCTCCGACGCTTCTCTGCCCTTGCTTCGTATCAGCGACATGCCTTCAGCGCAACGCATGGATTCGTGGATCGCTTCCCTTCTCGACTTTCTCGCCAACCCGACGGATGCTTCAGCGTCACGTGCGCTCTGCCGCCAAGCTGCCCATTTTGAGATTCCTGACAACCTGCTTTATCGCCGTAAGTACAAAAATGCAAAGGCATGGCAGAGGCCTTTGCCCTGCAGTGGGCTTAGTGAGGCTTATGATGATGATGATGATGACAGCTCCGAAGGTCGCAAGTGGCTGCTCGTTATTCCACGTCTCTTACGCTCGGAGATATGCGCATATTTCCATGCTGCCCCCCACAGCGGTCACGCGGGCGTTTTCAAGACCTATATGCGCATACGCCTGCGCTACAACTGACGCGGAATGTACACCTTCATCATGAAGTACGTGCACTCATGCATTCCCTGCCAACTCGCAAGACACCTCCCCATCGTTCTGCTGCGGAGCTGCAGCCGTTATCATGCCCTCTACGCCCATTCGACCGTGTTGGCATTGATTTATACGGTCCGCTTCCATACACTGCAGCCGGCAATCGTTGGGCTATTGTGGCGGTGGATCACCTTACACGATATGCCGAAACTGCTGCCCTTCCGGCTTCCACAGAGACGGACGTCGCCTCCTTCATTTTGCACCGATTCATCCTTCGTCCCTGAGCACCTCGTGAAGTGCTCAGTGACCGAGGCCGCGTGTTCTTATCTGAAGTGGTGAAGGCGCTTCTCAAAGAGTGCGACACGATTCACCGAACTACCACCGCCTATCATCCGCAGACCAATGGCCTCACTGAACGATATAACCGCACCCTCGGAGACATGCTCTCCAAGTACGTCGCTTCTGACCACACGAACTAGGATCTCATCCTTCCGTACGTTACTACAGTCCACCACCGTCTTCTCACCACAATCCACCACCGTCTTATCTCCTTTCTTCCTACTTTACGGCCGCCAACTCTCTGCTAGTATCGACACAATTCTCCATTACCAACCTGATGAATCCGAATATCGGCCTGTTTCCGAAGCCGCGCAACATGCCGAAGCCTGCCGCCAAATCGCCCGCTCACTCATGACTGACACCCAGTATCGCCAACGCTCCCGCCTCGACCAAGACCAAACCCCACCAAACTACTCTTCTGGCGCACTTGTGTGGCTCTGAATCCCTTCAGGAACTCCCGGTCTCCTCAAAATTTCTAGTTAAGTACCATGGTCCCTACCGTTACTCGAGCGCACCTCTCCGGTTAATTATGTCGTGGAACCCCTCACGCCGTCTCCTGATCTCCGCCGCCGAGGACGGGAGACCGTTCATGTCCAGCGCCTCAAGCCCTACTACAACCCCGCCGTCTTGCCATCACCCTAAGTCGCCAGGATGGCTCCTATTGTCCCCGGGGCGATTGTAAGGCTAAAGAAGAAGATGCGTCTGATGATTTGTAAAGACGAAGACGAGGTGGCAGTGCTCTCGAGAGTTCTTGCCCGCGCTACGCCTGTGTGTCCTTCGCCGACCTGACCCGGACTGCTGCCGTCGCCGTTCCCGTCGCCCCAGTACCACGTAATAAACCCCCGTTACAGTATATATGTATATATATATATATATATATATATATATATATATATATATATATATATATATATATATATATATATATATATATATATATATATATGTATACGTACGTATGATAAACGTACTTCTTTGCTTGTGGTGAAATGCGAAAATGAGAAACGCTTCATTTAGGCAAAAACTTATTGCTAGTCGACGTTTCCGACAGAGCCTGTTTTTTTTTTTTTCAACTCTCCTTTTTCAACCTCCGAATCAGGTTCGGTTCCCACAGGCGGCATGTGGTTGTTTTTTTTCTGCTCTCTTAACCAATTATATTTAAGCGATAATAATTCCAGTAATATTCTCCATTGATCAACACCACAAAGTAAATAAATATTTAAAAAATAATCCCTTGTGTTCCCTTGGTTTCTGTGGCTGTTGGCTTCTCTCATGTGTATGACGAGCCTCTCATTCCCCTACCATTGTCTGCTCAATTACTTAACGAGGGCCTCGGTTCTGGGAGCCTTGATGCCTCAGGAAGCAAAAGAGGGTTCTCACACAGTTTCCACCCTCGCCGTTCGTTGTTCCACGTCACACCAGCGGTAACTCAGGACGTACTACGTCCGCGCTTATGAACGTGGGTGATGCCGATGAATACTCAAGTTAAGTCACTTGTAAACATAAATACGCGTATCCCCGAAAGCAGAAGATCGGACAGCCGTAGCTCAGTTGGTAAAGCACCGGACGCGTAATTCAGAGGTCGTTGGTTCTGTTCCCACCGGCGGCATGTGGATGTTTTTCTTTCTGCTTTCCTAATGAATTATATCTAGGCGTTAACGCATTCAGTAATATTCCCCACTCATCAACAACACAAAGTAAATAAATATTGAAAAAGAATCACCTGTGTTCCCTTGGTTTCTATGGCTTGTGGTTTATTGTGTGTGTGTGTGTGTGTGTGTGTGTGTGTGTGTGCGTGCGTGCGTGCGTGCGTGTGTGCGTGTGTGCGTGTGCGTGTGTGCGTGTGCGTGTGTGCGTGTGTGTGTGTGTGTGTGCGCGCGTGCGCGTGCGCGTGTGCGTGTGCGTGTGCGTGTGTGTGTGTGTGTGTGTGTGTGCGTGTGCGTGTGCGTGTGCGCGCGCGCGTGTGTGTGTGGGTGTTCGCGTGTCAGTGTGGGTTCGTGTGCGTGCGTCTGCACTTGTGCGCGTGCGTTCGTGCATGTGTGTGTGCTCGTTTTGTTCCTGCTGCTGCTTTCACCGTCAACACTCCGGCGCAAGAAACAGCGCTGGTGTCGCCGTTCTTGATCGTTTATGGCAGAACACTTTTCATTCCCCTCGATACGCAGTTGAGCCTACCCAATCCTATTCTTTCCCCAATGGACTCCGCCCAACGACCTCGTCGTGACCGCCTCGACGCCGAGCACAACCTTCTCAGGGTTGAATCGCGTGTGCAAGCGGCCGATGAGGCAGCTCCACCATCCCCCTCCTTCCAACCCGACGACTTGGTCCTTGCTCGCCGCGGAATCCGCTTTGATGGCCATGCCACAAAACTCTTGCCCTGATACCGCGGGCCTTACCTTGTCGTTACTCGGCTCGGCTCCGCAACATACCGACTCGAAGACCTGCCTGAGCATCGCCCACGCGCTGTGCACCACATTTTTCCAGACCATGCTTAGAATTTGAAGATATATGTCTCCAGCGCCTGCAGTGACCCCTTCTTAGCTACCGGGTCGCGCTTATTGGTTCCAATGCGGTCACCAGTGCTGCCGCTGCCTGCTAGCTCGAGCCCTTCTTCCCAGAATGCAGCCGCATCAATGGAGCGCCGTGCCGTGGGCGCGAACCGTACCAACTTCTTTGGAGCCGTGCAACATCTTCGACTCTTTCATCAGCGTCCGTCACAAAGGCTGCTAGCTCAGTGGCGGCAGTCAACTATCGACCATAACTCAGCAGTGTGCTGCTGACGCGATGGCGGACCCTGGAGCCGTTGGGGCATTGTGCTTGTTGCCTTCCAGGGCGGTCTGGTCGCCGATGCCAGGGTCTGATCACCTACCGACATGTAACGTGCGACTGCACTCGCACGAGGCTCGCTGCTCGCTTGGCGGCGGCCAGCAATCGCTGACTCGCACGCCGATCCACCACGACCTCAACAAACACTAGGTGTCCCTGGCAGCGCCAGACCGAAAGGAACTGCTTGCGGGGCGAACCCATCAAATGCGGTGGAATCGTGTGCCTGCCTACACATACAAACCTACACAGCCACCAATTTCCCTCACCCTTGGCCAGTGACATTTAGAGCACCCTCAGTACCCAGTCCCGATGGAATCACTGGACTTCCTTTCGGTCCTGAAAAAGTTAACGCACTCACGACGAACGACTAGGTAGACAAGACAACACAGGCACTTACCCGCAACTCGGCGTTCATTGCAGACATGCAGAATATAAATAGAAAGAAGAACACCAACAACAAAAAAAGGAATCACACCGCCGCGTAGAAGGTGCATCTAGATATAAAAACTCGCGCTCATGCAGGGCCACCATAGGATGAACCACACACGATTGCTCATTCTTGCGGTTATGATGTGTAATCTAGAAGAGTGCGCAGTTACTTTTGTTCTCATAAGGTTATGATGTGGCTCAGCAATTTCTCTAGTCAACTGTTTGTTTTTTTTCTTTCTGTTTATAGTCTGCAGTTTTCGTAATAAGCGCCCAGTTGCGAGTAAGCGCCTGTGTTGTCTTGGCTACCTTGTCGTTCGTCGTGATTGCCCTAAACTTTTTTGTGTGCATTACCAACTAGCTCAGATGACGACCCTTTTCCTTTTGGTCCCCTTCCTTCCCATTCTGCCTCCCCCCCCACCTCCGGTGGAAAGATGTTAGGGGAAGGAACGCACGGCGGCCGAATACCACGCTCGCGAGAAGAGGAGGCGCGGAGGAAGCTTGGGGAAGAGAGCGCGTGCAGAGGTAGATAAAGATTGACCGATGCCGGCCGGTGCTCCCGGTGCTCTCCGGATCCCGGCTGTGGTTTTCTAAAGACGAGCCTGCTGTCCCGTTGCACATATACATACATTTTATCATGTTTTTCTACACACTGGAGAAATCGTCTGCGAACTGTAAAACGGCAGCGCGAGTTGTCGGTTCGAATGGCAGATCAGCATCGGGGGTCGATCACTGACCGCTACATGGAGCAGCGATATTTGCTCCGATATTTCACCGCAGCCCAGCGTGCCGTTTTGCTTTCGCCTGCTCAGCTTCCTGTCGTCACGCCGCTGATACGTGTTCAACCGAGCATTGTAGGAGGAAAATTTTTGTCTTTTTTTTCCAACTGTTTATCGCGTGGAGCTCTATATCAGACATGCCGCGCAATGGTAACTCTTCGAAATTTAATGATTTCTTGTAAAGGTGCGCATTCTAAGCGCAGGTCGGACGTCGTTGTTCGCAGAACGTCACGACAGGCACACTCACAACAGTCACCCAGGATGTAGGACTGCACTTCGTCCACTTCTTCGTGCCATCGCTTGAATTGCTGCCGGTAATTCCCAAGGAGCAATCCAGGCGACTCGCGAGTACGAAAGAGTGGTCGGATAATATTAGGGCTTAAGACGCTCGATGCGTGAAGTTTCACGCCCCCGGCGATGATAATCTAGAGAGGGGCAAAGGGCTGAACTACGTATTTCACGGGAGACGTTTGTTGCAGAACGCGGTAAGGACCGTGATAGCGGGAAAGCGGTTTCGTGGCGAGGCCGGGAGTGGAGGAAGGAACCGAGAGTGAAACGAGTGCGCTAGAGGGATCTGACGCGGGAGGGTTCGAGGAGTCCCGACGGTGCTTCTGACGCCACTGGAGCTGTGTGGTGAAAGAGCGTGTAAGCTGCCCGCATTCCTCGGCATGCATGTGAGCTTCAGAAAGTGATGGGGTCTCGAAAGGCTCAGGCCGATGTGGAAAGATTGTGTCCATAATGGATGTAGGCTCTCGACCACATAAGAGGAAGAAAGAAAGGAGAGAATCCTGTCGTTGCCTGCGTAGCCGTACTGTACGCGTAGGTAACGAAAGGAGTACTTCGTCCCAATTGGAGTGGGCGGTACCAACATACATGGCGGGCTTGTCACTGAGTGTGTGTTTAAACCGCTCAGTCATGCCGTTCTTGGGGGGGCAATAGGCGCTGGTACAAAAAATGAATGATATGACATTCCTATAGCAGCACCTCGACGGCTTCCCATAGAAACGAGGTTACCGAGCAGTTCTTAGGAGGCGCAGTCACGAAGTACAAGACGGTGTAGGATAAAAGAAGCCACAGTGTCAACGGACGCAATGTCAATGGCCACAATGACCCAATGGTTGTTAGCCGAAGTATTTGTAGGTGGGTCGTAAAGGTCAATGCCGACGCGATGTAAGGGGAGGCCAGGGCAGGGTAACGTCTGTAACGGAGCGGCGTCGTGGCGGGGAGGGTTCCTGCGACGTTGGCAGGCTGTACATGACCGAATGTACTGACGTATGAAGCGGTACATATCGCGCCAGTAGTTTCGCAGATGGAGGCGAGCATACGTTTTCAATATATCGGTATGACCGCATTGTGGATCTGCATGCAGAGGCGCAGACGGCATCACGGAGGTGGCGAGGAATCACCAACAGCCACATCTGCCGCTCGGAGAGGTAGTTACGATGGTATAGGAGACCATCACGAACGGCAAAATGGTGTGCTTGGCGACAAAAGGTCTGGGACCAAGAATGTGGAGAGGAGGTTAGAGAGCAAAGAGAGGAGTGAGTTGATCCAAGATCTTTCAGTTGCTCGGCGGGCATACCAAGGACACCGAACGACAAGAAATCGTCGGCTTAGAAGAGGGCAGAGGTGGAATCGCATGAGAGCGGTGAACGGGAAAGTGCGTCGGCGTCTGAGCGCTTGCATCCATAGCGATTAATGAAGTGAATATCAAATTCCTGGAGATGTGAAGCCTAGTGGGCAAGACTGCCAGAGATATCTTTGAGAGAAGATTGCCAGTAGAGGGCATGATGGTCGGTGACGACATAGTACGGCTGGCCATATACGGAAGGGCGGGACTTGACAATCGCCGAAATGATGGCGCCGCATTTTTTTGTGTTCAAGAATAGGTGGATTCCGCCTTGGTGAGGGCACGGCTGGCGTAAGCGACAATATGTTCCGGATACCCAGTCTTTCATTGGGGCAAGAACTGCGTCCAAGCCCACGCCGCTCGCGTCAGTATGAATTTAGGTCGGACAGTCGGGATCAAAATGGTGGAGTATTGAGGTGGAGACCAGCAGGCGACGTAAAGTGTTGAATGCGGCATCACAGCGAATTAACCAATCCGAGAGATTCGTACTGCCGGCAAGAAGCAGTCTTGAAGGGGCGATGATGGAGGCGAAAATCCGGAGGAAGCGGTGGAAGTAGATACACTAGCCTGTAAAACTGCGAAGATCATTTAAGGTGGTCGATTCGGGGAAGTCAGCGACGGCGCGAAGTTTTGCACTGACAGGAAGAACGTAATGCTCGGAGATCACATGGCCTAAAATTGTCAGCTTCGTGGCACCGAAGTAACACTTCTTCAGGTATAGTTATAGCTCGGCTGCAGTAAGGCACGAGAGGACATGCTCAAGGTGCAGTAAATCAGAAGAAAAATCTTTGAAAAAAATACAATGTGATCCACCTAGCATAGACATGTTTCCCATTTGAACGCTATGAGATTATTATTCATCATTCTCTCGAATATGGCTGGGACACTATAGGCCGAATGACATGACATTGAATCCATACAGGCCATCTGGGGGGACGAAGGCGGCTTTCGGCCAGTCAGCGCGCGCCATCGGGACTTGCCAGTACCCGGAGCGTTAGTCTAAGGACGAAAAATACTCCGTTCCCTGCAATCACCCCAGTGCGTTGTTGTCTCAGGGTAAAGATTAAACATCCTTGGGGGTAATCCGGTTAAGACGGCGGTAGTCCATACAGAACCGGATGAAGCCATCTTTTTTCGTCACCAGACACCATCGCCGCATCAATTCGGGCTGTAGCATATCGTCTACATTTTAACGGATGACGCGGTGCACAGTGCGGGACACGCGATAATGTTGCTGCTCCGGGGGGGCGTGCGTACATATGTCAATTTCGTGAGACAAAGCCAATGTAAGGCCCAAGGAAGGTTTGGAAAGGTATAAAGATGTGCTGAAGGGTTAGAGAAGGGTTAGTATCTGGTCACGTTGAGCGGGCGGAAGGTCGGCAGCGATAGTGCGATGAAAGACGCCGATGGGAAGCGGATCGGGCGGGGTCGCACAACAGGCATGGGCAGCAACCTCGGGACATGCACGGTGATCGGAGAACTCGTAGAGAAGAGCTTGGTCCACTTTTTCAATAGAGCAGAGGTATGCGGTACGTAAGATAGACGACAGGCTAGCAAAAGGGTTAGATACATAGGTGGCACAGTCACGATCGGAAATCTTGAGAACGCCGAAAGGGATTAGAAGGCGGCGATGGCGGGCGGTAGCTGCGGTGGGAGTGAAGAGAACAGGGCTGCTAAGGGCAGAGTCAGGTCGGTGCAGAACGAGGGCAGAAGAGAAGGGAGGTATGTCGGTGTCGGCAGCTACGAGACGCTTAGAGGAGCGCGCAGGCAGATCGCACAAGGAAAAGTTACACACGGAAGGCAGAGCAAGTTCAGCACGTGCACAATCAATCACTGCACGGGGAGTTGAGAGAAATCCGCAGCCGAGGATGACATCATGGGAGCACTCACGCAGCACAACAGCCTCGGTGGGTTATGCCACGTCGTTGGTAGAAACGCGTATCGTGCTGGCTACGATGTGGTGGATGCACTGCGAGCTGCCCGTACGAAGCAGAGGTGTCGTCCTCTTGCGAATTTTGCGGCGAAGAGAGTCACAAACCGCCGACACGCCAGCGCTCGTCTCAACGAGAGCGTGAACAGGGACGCCTTCGTCAAACGCCTGAATCACGTTATTGGAAGAAAGTGGAGGACTTAACGAGTTCGCAAAGACACAGCCTTGCCTCCGGAACTGCAGCGTTCAGTTTTCCTCCGGGGGGGGGGGGATCTGGTCACCAAAGCATTGTGGAAATTGAACGGCGGTGAGGGGAACGCGAGCGGCGAGTCGGATACTCTGGGCGAGGCATAGACGAGCCAGAAGAGGCACTGGGCAAGGGCGGCTCGTGATCGCATCCGTACGGGCACACATGATCCGCAGAAGGGGGCAAGCACTGATGGCAAAAACGTGCGACGTGGCCTGGAAGCCCGCAAGCTTAGCAGATGGGCCGATCGTCAGCTGTGCTCCAAGGGCTCGTGGTGTGAAGTCGTCGGTGAAGAAACGAGGCTTGCGGGGGTGGCATGGACGGGGGTTGAGGATAATAGCCAGGAGTGCTGCGGTACGTGGGAGGAACGAGCAAGCGTCCGGGCGACGGCGTCAGCATAGGTGAGCGGTGCTTCCACTGGAGGAAATGGGGGCCTGGATGGCAGCACTGCTGCGGCCTGCTCCTGATCAACACGGCGGATAGTCGGTGCAAGGGAGGGCGCTGGGTCGGAAGTGGGGCAGACAGGGTCTTGAACGTCAAGCAGAAGGGAAAGCTGCGGGGTGACTTCCTCGCGTATGAAATCTTTAACGCGCTCTATGAACCACCAAGACCGTCGACAGACGCACCAGACTGCCGCGTAGAAGCGGGTTTGGTGTTCGCGTAACTTGTCAAAGTTATGGCACAGCTGGATAACGGTAATAGCAGAGGTGGGGCTCTTCGCCAGGAGTATTTCGAAATCGTCATCGGTGATCCCTTTAAGAATGTGGTTATTTTATCTGTCTCGGACATTGCAGGGTTGACGCGCTTGTGTAATTCAATGATTTCTTCAATATAGCTCTTGAAAATATCAGCCGGTAGCTCGGCTCGAGCACGAAGATGTTGCTCGGCGCGTTGTTTCCTTACGGCGGGACGGTCAAAAACGTCGGCGAAGCTCGTCTTAAATGAGGACTAGGTGGGAAGTTCGGCTTCACGGTTACGAAACCATGGTGCGGCAAAGTCTGTGAGGTTGAAGAGGACGTTGCTCAATTTAACGGAATCGTCCCACCGATTATAAGTGCTGACGCGCTCGTATGAGGCCGGTCAATCGTCGACGTCATGGTCGTCCGTACCACAGAATAGAGAAGTGTCGAGCTGTCGATGCGCTCCGGAAGAGAGGACGATGGCAGGGACGGACGGGGACGGTTGAGTCGAAGCGTCTGGCATTGTGGCCGGGGCGATTAACGTTCGGCGTCGAATTTCCAGGTTGAGGACCCGGATGGGGATCGAGACACCTGCACGAAGTGTAAAGGTGTGTGTTCGAAGCGCGTGTGTGTTCGAAGTGCAGGTAGGTGGTTGTTGGTCGAAGAGGGTCACGACAGGCACACTTACATTCTCTATTTATTCGCTTCTGCATAACCAACTATTAGCGCGTCATTAAAACAAGTGCGCTAACAGGATGTCAATTCTTTTTCGCCGCTTATTAGACCAAAGTTGTTAACCTCTTTTAAACTCCCGCGCTTTCTGACGTCGAAGGACGCGTGCGGGATAAGCCAAGCAGCTTTGTAAGCACTGAAGCAATCTGAAAATTTGGCGTGTTTTATAGCTAAAATGTTGTGGCGCAGGCATCTTCTGACAAAGCGAAAATTACATTTCTCGTGAACTTGAGAGAGTGGCGGCAAAGAGAAAATTGTGGTTAAGCGGGAGGCCCTGTTTCGACGGGCGCTGCCTTGCTGCCTGAACGTAGAGCTTTTCATGCACGCAGTGCCCCCGCGGGAACGGACCCATTCCATTCGCAGAATGAGAGGCAGTGATCTCCGTCGGAGCTGCGAGCTCCGTTCGTGGTCCGCATGAGTATTCGCGATCTGCCAATGGAATTCAAAGTAAAGAAGCAGTGTGTATGACAACGTCAAAGTGATCTAAGGTCACGCACTAACGGTCACCCTTATTTTAACTGAGTTCTATGTGAAAATGTGTGATGTAGGGGTCCGTACTGACGCTCCGCATCACACTTCATAGTGCTTTTCGAGCCCCATGATTAAGTGCCCACAAGAATGGCTCTCTCCCTACGAGAAAAATAAATGGAAATGAGCACGGAAGTACCGACATGCGGCGCTTTCGCTGCGCTGTCAGCAGGGTCGTTGCCTGAGAGGCCGCAATGAGCGGGAAACCACTGTAGCACAACGCTGTGTCTTAACACTCCGGACTCGGTTCGCAGTCTGTCCATGTCGCCGACCAGCTGCTCCTGAATGCTCGTTAACCTCAACGATTTTGAGTACAGCAATGTGTCAGGCATGTAAGCCGTCCTGTTTTCGGTTGTCGCGCAATATAAACAAAACCTGCTTGCAAAGCAGAGAGCTATGTAGTAGCAGTCGAAGCGCGTTGGCGGAATTCCGCCGATTTTGTTGTGCGCGCTCAATGCATCCAGACGCCGACTGCTGACAAGGCAGGCGTGACAAGCCCATTAATGTAGATGCGGCAATGTGCACTGTAACATCCATAGATGTTCTCAACGGTGAAGTATTAAGTGCTGGTCCGGGGGTGTTGGCTTCGCCCCTAATGACAAGTACAGTTACCCTAATTTGCCATACAGCAAACTTCGAGTGCCGTGAACGAGACGTGGCAGAGTCAACATGGCTATCCACTTGCAGCGTACAACAGCAAGTGGATGGCTATGTTCACTGGCCACAAATCACGCCTTACCATGAAGCAGCTGCTGCGACAGCAGCACCGACAGAGTGAGGTCTGCGCTCTGCCTGAGTAGCCACTGTGGAGGTGCTGTTGGGAAGGCCGATGGAGGCTCCCATTGCTACGGCTTGCAGTGATTCGAGCTGAAGAACAAGGAGATTCTAGCGCATAATGCGTTCACAAAGTGTCCAATAAATGTCATAGCAATCAATCTTTTGAGCAGACAAGAATAAAAATGCATAAAATTCGCATGCTGTTGCAATTGTTGTTCCTGTTCTTGGTGTTGCTGTGGTTGTATGAAATGGATACACTCGGCTTCAATCAAAAAAGTTCTAAGGACTTGCTGCCAGCTAAAAAAAGACGAACATAACCGACAAAACCGGTCGCTGTGGATCAGGGGTTATGGCACTCTGCTGCTGACCCGAAAGATGCGGGTTCGATCCCGGCCGCGGCGGTCGAATTTCGATGGAGGTCGAATTTATAGAGGCCAGTGTATTGTGTGATGTCAGTGCACGTTAGAGAATCCCAGGTGGCCGAAAATATTGCAGTCCTTCAGTACGCGTTCCTTATAGCCTCATTTGCTTTTGTACATAAAACCCCCATCAAAACTTGAAGCATAACATAGAAAAGCAAAAGACACGTGCTGGACTAGTAACTGAAATTTTTATTAAAATTACACCATCGATTAACTGGCAGACATGCGGCAAGCATGGACCGGTAATCTATTCATGTTTACTGAAAGAAAAGTTCTTTACAATAAATGTAAACATACTGAACTTTTACAAGAATCCTCGCGCTCCAATGTGCGGAAGACGTACAAGTTACAGTGTGGCTGGTAGTAACCGTTTAAACGTTAATTAATAAAATGCCCAACGTGTATTCTTACTTAATTTTCATGAGGGGTCTTGACTTCATTGCCATAACAATGGTCAAGGCGTGCGTGTTTGCTGTCCAGTGGATTTTTTTTCATTTTTAGCGCAATTTATGAGAACTCTTACGTTATGAGGCATAGCCCTATGAAAGAAAGCAGGCTCCTGCTAGGGTCATTCACCTCTTTCCTTCCCTTGTCATTGCTTTACGCGCTCTGAATACTATTCCTCTCTATATGAAGCTTACCGCTTTTATTATGCTTCGAATTCTGGCTTAGACGTACAGTCGCCATTGGATACGTCGATGGTTTTAGCATCAGCAAACAACTTTCGAAACTCAGTTTAATCACTGCCCATAGCCATCGCAGTTGTCAAACCAAGCTACGTTGCAAGATCCTAGCTTTTGACCGGCTGCAGCTACCGCTGATGCCAACCCTGGAAAACATTCCAGCTTTTAGGAGAATTTCATCGATTTATTCTCCAACATTAATAGCAGATTTATCACAGCACCCATGTACACGTGCCTTTTCAGTGCGTTCATAACCTTTACGCCGAGACATATAGACTTTTATATTCTCCGGGAAAAACAAACGGATTTTGAATCGACATCCGGCAGAAGGAGACAGAGATAAACGGGCAAGTTTTGTGAATTTTTTTTTGCGAGCGGTCAGTGCCTTTTAACCTGTCATGTCTCTCGCTAGGCGTTCTTCCTAAGCGTCCATTTCTGTCTTGCTCCACTGAAGAAAGATAAAGAATGCCGTTTTGAAGGAAAATGGAGTTTAACACACAGTAGTTCAGCATGCATTCGGCCTACCTTTTGTGTAGAAGGAAAGCAGTGAACTGTTTGTCGCTCTCGAGTCCATTTTTAATCTTTTTCATCAGTAACCTGCCCTGTACTATAAACGGTACTTCTCACCACAACAAAGGATATTTATTGCACGCGGATCTTAAAAGGCACTAGTGCACACAGAGACATTCAGGCCAACCTGCAATAGGCGGCGACCATAGTGGACCATTATGTTCGCCGCTTCGGCCTCCAATGCCCCACCCAAAAGTCTTAATTGCTGCGCATGATGCGCCCCTCACCAAATTGCACAACGAAAATTTCAATGCTCTTGAGACAGGTACAATCTCTTAAAATGTCAATGTCCAGGTTCTAGGGCTCTTTATACTTCAAGACAGACGGTCAGAAACGACTTTGGCCAAACTCCGTCAGATGAAGGACCAGGTGCGCCACATGGTCCTCTGGGTTTCCAACAATCGCGGGGGGTTACGATGCAAGGACACCCTGCGGCGGCAGCATACATTTATAACCAGTGAAATTCTGTTCGACTCCGTACCCCCACCTGCAGACGCAAGACGAGAATGCGCTCGAAGCCATCCTCCGCTAAGTTTTTAAGGGGGTTCTATACCTCCCCGCGAACACCTCCAACAAGCGCCTCCTGGGGCTAGCCATGATGAACACATTTCGGGAGCTCCGGGAAGCCTACATGACCAACCAATACACAACTTTCTCAAAAACATCATCGGGTCGCCGCCTCCTTGCCCGACTACACATCCAACACACCACTCTCATGCAAGAGCGCGTACTTATTCTATCCCAGTGGAGATGCGCCCTCCCGGTGCGCCCTCTTCAGTGAACATGAACCGTGAGGACCATAAATTGCCGGCGCCTGGCGCGGGCGGAAGCCCTGGCCGGCCAATATCTATCGAAACACTTCTACGTGGATGCCTCCGGCCCCCGCCATAGGGGATGGTACATTGCCCCAGTCGTCCAGCAATCCAAAACAGTGAACGGCCTTACTTTCCGAGCCCGTGACATGACACACGCAAAGGAGGTCGCCATTGCGTTGGTTGCATCTGATCCCACTTAGAAAACAATAATATTCAACTCGAGAGGGGCCTGTCGGAACGTCGAGCAGGGTGTGGTAACGTAACTAGCCTAAACTTTCTCCAAAACAGCGTCTGCACCGGGGACCCCGCTCACGGGCTTATCGTTTGGGCTCCTGCTCACTGGGCCTAGAGGGAAATGAGGCATCTGACGCCGCTGCCTGCGCGCTCTCTCATCGGATATTCCCCTCCGAGCCCGACGATCAGGAACTCGATTTCACTCCAGCTTACTCCTTTAAAGACGTTGTTTTACTTTATTAATCTTTCCACGCTCTTTGTTTCCGCCCGTGTAAAGGTCTCCTAAAGGCGGAAGAGCGACTTCTGCTTCCCTTGTATTCAAATACTTTGCTGTGTCCGGCAGCTCTAAACACTTCGACCCTTCATTCTCGGGCAGCTGCCCGCACTGTGCGGAGAAGTCTTCGGAGATCTACCACGTGGTGTTGGTCTGAGCCTCCAACCCTGCTATCCCCCCTCATCCCAATCCGGGAGGACTGAGAGGCGGCCCTGCTCGGCTCCTCTGACCTCCAGGCCCAATGGGCTTTGTTCGGGCGAGCCCGGGCGGCGGCCGACGCTACTGGGGTCCCGAACCAGGGACCTCCACTTAGTACTTGTAAGAGCTAGCCCCCTCTTGGTCAGCTCATGCATCACCATCCTTCAGTGCATTCGCAAATAAATGTTTTCCGCCAGAACCACTACTAATACGGTTAAATCAGTTACGCGCCGTCACCTTACACGCTCGCACTTTGAACAGATTTTTCTGTAAAAATTTTAGAAAGATTTATTCTCTGCAGCAGCTTCATTGAACTCGCCAATGGTGCGTAATCCCTATTAGCCAATCGCCATCGCTAATGAAGAAATTGCTTGTAATAAGAATTATTCCCATTATCCCTCGAATGGTTACTCGATGAGTCTCTAAACATTAATTTTGATATTTTATGAATTTTGGCAGCATGTATGAAAGTTTGCACATCCTTTCACAAAATCAACCGCTGGTATTTTGCGCTATGAAAGTATAGAACGGTTTTCTTAATGCCTGAATATACAATGTAGGCGAA
Source organism: Amblyomma mixtum (assembly GCF_055824585.1). Classification (NCBI taxonomy): domain Eukaryota; kingdom Metazoa; phylum Arthropoda; class Arachnida; order Ixodida; family Ixodidae; genus Amblyomma; species Amblyomma mixtum. The sequence goes on from NC_143013.1 coordinate 207,343,365, forward strand.
AAAAAATTGCATTTGAATGAAAACGAAAAACTAGCGTGCAAAAGTGTTTACAGCGAAGCGCAGTACGCAACTGCTATGAACGGCATGACGGCATTACATACAAGCTTCAGTATAACAAGCAATAGTAATTCGCAATCCAGATCTAGGAAAAAGGAAAAAAATTGAAGAGCTAAGCTTACCTGCTGAGCGCATTAATCAGCTAAAGCTGTTGTACCCTAGGCAGCTTATGTAACAGGGAAAGGCTGTCCAATTTTTGCTTCGAGTTAGAGTTCATAAAGAAACCTGTCCTGTTTGCGTTTTTCCTATTTTCCTCTTTTAGTTGGCACGGTTCCGTTATGTGCTCTAGATATGGCTCTGTGTAGCCACTTGGCCGCGCATCATCATTAAGAGAAAAAGCAAGCCATGAGCGAAACCTGATCTGGCCACTAATCGCCTTTCACCCTCTCTCTCTTAACTCTCGCGTCTTTCCTCTTCATCCTCTGTTTTGGATGTTGGGAGGGCATACATCTCTTTCCACATTGCAACCTTCGGTCTGTGGCAGTTGGCGCTGATTGCATAGACTTCAATTGAAGTGAGGCAAATTCACTTGAATGCAGTAAAATTCATTGGTTAAATAAAAAATATATTAGTTTACGTAGTAACTAAGGTCTTAGAGTTGACGTTGTACATTTCCGGGTTTTTACATAATTTATTTTGCATAATTTTACTTAATTTTCAAAAATAGGCGTTCTTAGTTAAGAGAGCGGTTTTCGCGCCGTAGCATTTTTATCGGTGTAATACATCATAACATAGATAAGATGTGCAATCCATCAGGGTGGTTAACTAACACTGAGTAGATAACTTTGTAACTATAACTGCTCCTAATTATTGACGGGCATGCATCCCCCCGTAATTAATATACATATCAGTTTTTACAATTTCGAAAACGAGGCGAGCAAAGGCGCTGTGGCCCAATGAATTCTGGCTTCACCGGGCCAAAATGCACCCAGTTTCAAGAAGCTTGCAGACAAAGCAACCGGTCTAGGCATCGAACTCGTCGAACTGAACCAAAATGTGTTGGCCTACAGCGGCGAGGGTAACCGCATTTTGGATATCTTAAAAACTAATGCGAGTATTAATTAGTCTGGGCTACATTGCTTAAAAAAATTAAGAGCCTAACAGTAATAATTAAAAGTTAATTATTCAAAATCACTTAACCAGCTGGACAATCAGCACGTCTTATCTGTATTCTGATGCATTACACCGGCGCCAATGCTCAGCCGAAAAAAGCCTAGAGGCATAAAGCCTATTTTTGGAATTGTGTATAATCTTAGGTGGAACACTCTGTATTTGGTTCACTTCCACAAGAAAAGTCACGTTTCGCTATCTCGAAGGCCTCATAGCTTTTTTTTTTTTTTGGCTGGTAATAAACATTTACACTTTGGTTAGGAACGAGCAGAATATATCGCCTTGCCTAATTTTGATATGAGGTCGTCACATCGCCTACGTAACAATGTTCACGGCATGCACATGTGCAGTAGTGTGGACATTCTGGGACTTTTAGTGCGAAAGCGCTACTCCGGCGGTTCAGAACCTAGCAAAATGGTACTTGTAAGTGCATCTCGGGAGCGTAGAAAGAAAAATGCAGAATGTGAAATCACATCAACATTGGCGACTGGGAGGAGAAACCGCGGCGCCACGTACAGATCAGCTTCAAGGGTCGCTGCGAGAGACCACTGCGCTATCGCGACAGCCGAACACGCCTCCTACAAAACGGCACCGCAGACTCGTGCTGTACATTGCAGAGCGCCGTCTTCAATTTTGATTTGCGGCACGAACATTTATTCGACTTTCTTTTTTTGAAAACCAGCAGATGTTATACACTGTCGATTTTGAGGAAAGGAAGGATGGATGGATGGAAAAACTTTGAGTCAATCAGAGGCTCGCAGGACTTTGTCCTCCTCCCCCCCGCTAGGCGTCAGCCGAGGAAAGGAGAGGCGCATAGCTGGCTCCTCTGCATCAGTGGACACATCAACCTCGCTTTGAGGTATGTGGCGGTGGTGCCAACCTACAAACAGCCATGCTTTCGCACATTATTTCTTTCATTGCAAGGCTAACCTATTGCATCAGCAGCGACGGCAGCATGAAGCGGCGGTGGTGGTGGTGAAAAGCATTTATTTATTAATTTACAGACAGGTGCTCGGGGAGAGGCCCCTAATGGGCCTCACCCCTTACAATACTAGGCGGAGTCTCTCATTCCGGGATCCCGTTGGTCGAGACCGCTACACAAACCCGCCGAACCGGGGCCTGTTGCGCCGATAGTTCCTGGCAGCTGAGCAGGGCCGCCTCCCAGTTCTCTCGGGTAGGGGAAGGGGTGATTAGGGGAGAGAAGGATTTTTCTGCATGCCCAAACCATGTGGAAGGTGTCAGCCACCTCCCCACAGAATGAGCAGCGGCCGTCAAAAGAAGGATTAAAGTGCTTGAGAAGCGCCGGGCACAGCAGGGTGTTTGTAAAGAGCCTGAGGAGAATTCGTTCGCCAGCTTTACCCAGTCCTTTCATAGGAACTGGGTATCGCCGGTGTTCGGCAAGATAGTGCTCACTTGTTTCTTCAGAAGAAAGGAGAGGGCTGTGATCTGGGTTAAGCTCCTCCCAAGGGACGCCTGGTGCCCGGTGAGTGAGTGCGCGGGCTGCCTCATGGGCGACTTCGTTACCTGGCATGCCTTGGTGGCCGGGGACCCATATGATTTAGCAGATGAGTTGGATCGCCGTCGCGAGTACTGCGGTGTAAAATTTGGTGAGCGAGTGGAGTGATCCAACACGACAGGCTCCGCGAGAGTCTGTGAGGATGAATTTAGAGTCGGGATGGGAGGCTGCGAGGGCGACCGCCACCTCCTCCGCATGCGTTGAGTTGGGCGCTCTGAACGAGAGGCCGTCCACCTGTTTTCCCTCGTGTAGGACTGCAGCCGTGTACCATTTCCCCCTGGAGCGGTAGGGGCCTGCAATGTCGACGTAGAAGACGTGTTTCTTTGAGCCATAGTGGCGGTGCAGGGCATTCGCCCGCGCCTGGCGCCGGCCATTATGGTCCTCCTTGTTCATCTTAGTCAGAAGGGGTCGAACGTAGAGGGCGCTTCTCCACAGTTTATGGGGGTCTATTCTTGTAGTAACGCTCAAAGGGCTAGAAGCAGTTGTCGCTCTCTAGCACCAGCGTGCCAGCCCTAGCAGTCAGAGCTGTGACCCCCAACCCGCGGTGCGGTGAGTTGCAACCACGGCGGGTTCGGGCCAGAGGGGACAAACACGAGTATGCTACTCGGAGGAGCGTTTATTGCTCCCGAGCAATACAATGCAGCAGCAACAATACAACCGCCGTAACGAGGGCGAGTGTTCCGCTCGCGTACGGGGGTGAAAAACACAAAGGGCAGAACGCACGCAAAAATGTGGGGGAAGAGGGTTCCGCTCACCTCGCGTGGTTCCTCGCTCACGGCCCGCGGCGGTCAAGTCACCCACGGTGGCCGGGCGATAAGGGCAGCGGTCTCCGTGGCAGATCTCTGATCCGTGCGTGTGCACGGCTCCCGCCAGAAGACGAGCGAGCCTCGGGAGATTCGCGTCTCCTCCCGGGCTGTGGAGAGGAGGTCTCTCCGTTGTAAGAGGGGAAAGAGGGAAAGTCTCCGCGGCGGGGAGCGACAGGAAGCGGGGGTGGCGAGAGTGCCCTCCCTCGCAAAACCTCCCGAACGGCGCGCGCATAGCATCGCGTGATAATTACGCGCGGCCGTTACAATGGGGCAGGGGATTCATGTGTATCCCCACATCCCCCCCTCCTTAAAACTGCCCTACGCCTGAAAAGTGACCGCGTTCACACAAAGGGTGCACCGAGTGGGGCCGGCGAAACGCCGTTTAACTTTAAAACCAATAATGAAAAGATTGAGCTCACAGCCAGCAGTGCCGTTGTCGAAGGCCGTGGACGCCGGGGCAGGAAGGCAGTGTAGACGGCCGCCATGGACGACCGTGGAGCCCAGGGTTGAAGGGGGTCGATGACCGCAGGTCCCGTGAGTCGACCAGGGCAGCTTTGCCGGGACGCGCGGGCGGCAGGCAGGCTCAGGGCAATTACGCACCGTGTCGTAGCGTACAGCAGGCCCCCACTCAGCTGAATGAACCGCTTGCTTTTGGCTCGCCCTCTTTTCCTCTCGTTGGGGGGTGACAAAGGCGCGCCGACCCATTTTCCCTCTTCCGCAGAGGACTTGCGAGCGGGCCCAGCGGGGCACCAAGCTTCTCTTGCGGGCGAAGCCGCTGCCGCGGGGACAGGGGGACTCCAAGGCGGCCTCTGTGCTGGAGTTTTCGCCATGGTAGACACAGGCCCCGGTTTCTCCGAATTCTCGTTCGCTCGTCCCGCGGCCGACCGGAAGCTGTTTTTCGGCATGGCTGCTCGGTGGGGACAGCGGGCTCTTGGCTCCGGAATGCGGCCGCCTTCCAAACGGCCTGGCTCTCGGTGTTCGAAGCAGCACGGTCGTTGCGGCGTCCGCTGGCTCTCCTCCGGGCACGCTGTGAAGGCTGGCCTGCGGCTGCAAAGCTGTCTTTTCTTTCTAGTTAGTTTCCAGATTTACACTTTCTCTTTTTTTTTTTTTGAGCTAGTCTAACCCCGCTCGGTCTTTTCCGACGAGAAAGCGTGTGCTTGCTCTGGAAGCCGTGGTGCGAAATATGGAAGGGGTGTTCAGTCCATATTAAGCAGGAGAAATTACTCCCTGCACGTTGGTCAGAGTTGGTTCTGCCGTGGGCGCAAGTTGTAACGAGGCGCCGGGCTCTGTTGTCGAGCCTTGCGTCTCGGTGCGGCTGCCTGCTGGCGGGGGAGGGTGTTCTCCACAAGCCACTCGTTCCCTTTGGCACACGTCGCACGAGCGGGCGTAGCGTATCGCATCCCGCTTCATGCCAGGCCAGGTAGCGAGGCGGCACAACTTGAGGTAAGTCTTAGAGCCACTCGCATGCCCAGCGATGCACGTGTCATGAAAGTAGCGTAAAAGTGCTCCTCTCGACGTGCGTGGAATCACCACCTTGAAGGACTCGTGTGTATCCTTCTCGGAGGGGATATATCTCAGCAGGATGCCATCGGAGTCGAGCAGATAGGAATCCATCGCGCTCACAGCATTACCAGCTGTGTTCGAGCGCCCCGCACGGACAACAATACCAGTTGCCTCCATGTGCGCCGCGGCCGCGCCGCCCGGCTCCCTGAGCCCGTCGAACACTTTTCGACAAAATGGATCCTTCCGCTGTGCCTCCAATAGCTCCCTTCTGCTGAAAACGCTCACCACGGAACTGACGCCTTCCAAGTGGTTCACGCTTTCGCCCTGGGAAGGCGGGGTGTCCCTTCCTCTGGGGCGTTGTGTGAGCTGCGCGGCAGTCGCGCTGCTCTGGCTGTCGGGCGCGGCGGAGTGGGCAGTGTTGTTACTTCCCAAGCCGTCAACGGGCGCGCGCGAAAGTGCGTCCGCCACCACGTTGTTCTTGCCCCTCCTGTAGCGCACGGTAAAGTCGTAACGCTGGAGGAGTAGCGCCCATCGCGCTAGGCGTCCGGACGGCTCGCCTAGGCGTCTCAGCCAAGTGAGTGCCGTGACCAGGATGTTGCTGCTGAGAAGCCGTATTGGACAAACCACAGCAGGGACTGGATGTCAATCCCGCTCGCCGCCATGGCTAGTCTGTGTGTCGGCAGTCGCTCACACAGACACTCGGTTTGTCACACCTCTGGCCCCACGTTGGGCGCCAAGAATATGGGGTCTATTCTTGTAGTAACGCTCAAAGGGCTAGAAGCAGTTGTCGCTCTCTAGCACCAGCGTGCCAGCCCTAGCAGTCAGAGCTGTGACCCCCAACCCGCGGTGCGGTGAGTCGCAACCACGGCGGGTTCGGGCCAGAGGGGACAAACACGAGTATGCTACTCGGAGGAGCGTTTATTGCTCCCGGGCAATACAATGCAGCAGCAACAATACAACCGCCGTAACGAGGGCGAGTGTTCCGCTCGCGTACGGGGGTGAAAAACACAAAGGGCAGAACGCACGCAAAAATGTGGGGGAAGAGGGTTCCGCTCACTTCGCGTGGTTCCTCGCTCACGGCCCGCGGCGGTCAAGTCACCCACGGTGGCCGGGCGATAAGGGCAGCGGTCTCCGTGGCAGATCTCTGATCCGTGCGTGTGCACGGCTCCCGCCAGAAGACGAGCGAGCCTCGGGAGAATCGCGTCTCCTCCCGGGCTGTGGAGAGGAGGTCTCTCCGTTGTAAGAGGGGAAAGAGGGAAAGTCTCCGCGGCGGGGAGCGACAGGAAGCGGGGGTGGCGAGAGTGCCCTCCTTCGCAAAACCTCCCGAACGGCGCGCGCATAGCATCGCGTGATAATTACGCGTATCCCACATACGCGTATCCCGCGTATGTGTATCCCCACAAGTTCTGGCACTCGAACCCGTTCCATGGTATGGTGATCATGTCTGATATGTAACCGGTCCAAGAGGCGGCGACCGGACACGGTCTGGGCCAGACGCGTGTATTGGTTAACGAGATGCGCCTCGCTGAGCTCTCGATAGGTGTTCACCGCCCCCAACGTGAGGAGTCGCGCGTTCGAAGTGGATATCGGGAGGTGGAGGGCTCTCTTGAAAATTTTGCGGAGTACAATCTCCAAGTGATCTTCGTCATGTTTCCGTAAGCGGAGGTAAGGAGTCAAGTACAGCACTCGACTAGTTACGAAGTCATGCGCGAGCCGCATTGCATCCTTACTTCACAACCCTCCTCGCTTGTTGGAAACGCGGCGAACCATTCGGCCCACCTGGTCGCCGAATTTGCGGAGTTTGGCAAGAGTTGTGTCTGCCTTACGATGTTGATTAATGAAGAGACCGAGTATTCGTAGCTCCTTCGCTTCACGGATGAGGCCGCTTGCGAGAGGAAGCTGAACGGAGATTTTGCATTTCGGAGAAGGTCGAATATGCACAAATTCAGACTTGGACGGGGAGCACTGGAGGCCGCTGTACGTGGCATAGTGGTCAACTATGCTCGCCGCTGCTTGCAGGAATTCCTCCATCTCTCCTATGTTTCCCGTAGTGGCCCAGATGGTGATGTCATCGGCGTACAGCGCATGCTGAACACCGCCGACAGCCGTCAGCTGTGTCGGGAGGTACGTACATCATAGCAATGTTAAAGAGAAGCGGGGACAACACAGCGCTTTGTGGTGTGCCCCGCGTTCCCATCTCAAACGGGCCGTACTCGGTCTCTTGTATACGTATATAGGCCAAGCGGTCTGTTAAGAAATCTGATGTAATTGAATGTACGAGGACCACAGTTGGTCTCGCTAATGTGCTTTAGTATGACGCCGTGTTTAACATTGTCAAATGCACCCTTGAGATCGAGTGCTAGGACTATTTTGTCGTTGTGCGGGTGTTCTATGGGTTCGATAACCTCGTGATGAAGCTGTAAGAGGATGTCTTGTGCGGACTTACTGGGTCGGAAACCGAACATGGTGTCGGCAAAGGAGCTCTTGCTCTCGAGATATTCGAGAGGCGGTCACAGACCATCAATTCCGTCAGTTTTCTCACGCATGAAGTGAGGGAGATGGGCCGGAGGTTGTCTTTGTTTACCGGTTTCCCCGCCTTTCAGATAAAGGTTACCAATGACGTCTTCCAATCCGGTGGCAACGAAGTGTCCCCGGTCCAAATGGCGTTAATATATTCGAGTAGAGGTTCGTATGCCCGATCAGGAAGGTTCGCCAATAATTTGACTGTGACCTTATCCCTCCCGGGCGCCGTCCCCCTGCGCATTTTGGCAAGAGCCGCGCGAAGGTCGTGAAGCTGGAAAAGGTGATCCAGTTCCGGATTATCGCAGCCTGCATACGAATAATCCTGCCCTGCGCGGGTCTTGATCTTGATTGAGGTATTGTGAGCGCAGGGTGTTCGCTAGCTGCTTCGTGTTCCCTTGAAAGTTGTGTATCGCGCGATTGATGTGTTTCTGGGTCTCCGAGCGTGTTTGTGTGGGGTCTATGAGACTTCTGAAGAGCCGCCAAGTGTTGCGGCTGGACATGTGTCTTGCTGCGCTGTTGCATCGATCTACCCAGTTAGTGGCTGCGAGCTGAGCAGCATACTCGGCAGCTTGCTGGGTGAGGTCAGAGATGCGAGCGCGGAGTTTACGGTTGTGTTTCTGCCGCCGCCATCACTTAGTGAGGCTGCGGCGAGCTTCCCAGAGGTGTATTAGGTGGTTATCCACGTCAGGTGCGCGCTCCGTAAGCTGGATATGCTTTTCTTTTGAGCGGAGTGTTTGCATGAGTCCGTGTGCCCAAGTGGAGTAGTCCTGTTCCATGAGAGAAGTTACTGGGAGGGCCTGGCAGAAAGCGTTCCATTCGGGAAGTTTGGCTTGGGCAAGGGGGCGACGTAAGGGCCGAGTGCAAATGTCAGTGTTCAGTATGCTGTGGTCGCTACCGAGGGTGTCCTTGGTGTTGATCCACTCTGCGTGTTGGATGTGTTTCACGAGGGTAAGGTCGGGGCAGGTGTCCCGAGTGACGGAGTTCCCTACACGTGTTGGGTGGACCGGGCCGGTTAGAAGAGTGATTCCCAGCGTAGATATATGTTCCGCCAACTTACGACCACGCGTCTCTTCCTTGCAATAACCCCACATGAGACAGGGCGCGTTGAAATCACCCATTATCATGACGGGGTCGCGACCCGCGATCCTTAGCGCTGCGCTATAGATGTTAGAAAAAGGGATGTTTTTGAGTTCCGGGGGGCAGTAGATATTAAGTATGTGTGCGGGGCTATCTGTTCGCCGCAGGGGGAGGACAGAGACCATCACGTACGAATATTCCAGATTTAGGTCGAGATCAACCTCCTGCGCTGTGTAACCCTTATGGACTAGGATACAGGTGAACGGGTCTCGTTGAAAAGTGTTATAGCCCGTGAGCTTAACCTCATCTCCGGTTTCTTGCAATGCAAGGACTGCGGCGGGGTGTTCGAGGTTGGCAATGTACGCCCTTAAGTGGGAGCGTTTGGTCCTGTTTTTGAAACCCCGACAATTCCATTGCACAAGGGAAAAAACTTGCTGTCTTTGCGTGGGGCGGCGCCCTTTAGGGTGTTGGTTGGGAGGGGACGCAGCCATGTTGATTTGAAGGGAGACTGCCTTGGAGAGCCGGCACAGGTTCCGTCACCTGCGGCTGGATCGGTTCCGGCTCTTCCTTGAGTTCGATTAGATCGATGGGGCGGTTGAATATTGATGGGCGGTTTGCGTCTTTGAGGGGCCCCAGTCGGCGTAGAAGCCTGGGGTTTGACTCCAGCCACGTCTTAATATTGGCCGTCACGGTGGCCGTAACCGTGGCCGTGACTGACTTGAACAGGTTTTCTTGAATTTCGCCGAAATTTGACATCTGAGTCGCTAATGCGGCAAGGGCGTTTTCGAGGGCGGCGAAACGCGCGTCAGAGCAAGATGGTGTCGGGTCCACCGGCACTTGTTGCATCGGTTCCGGAGCTACCTGGGCAATAGGCGGGGAGGACCCAACCGTTTCTAGCGCATGAATTTTGGCCTGGAGTTGAGCATTTTGAGCCCGGAGAGTCTCGGGCTCACGGCGGAGGTTCGCAACCTCAGAGTTAAGGGGGGGAGGAGGAGGAAGGGTTTGTGGGGAAGAAGGTAGGGGAATGCGGGGGGACGGAGGAGGCCCGTCTCGGCTGGCTACCTTTGGCTGTGATGTCTTCTTTGGTGTGCCAAGCGGACGGCCCTCGAGAGGCGGAAAATCCCCGTTCTGGAATACGGGTGCGCCTGGATCACGTGACGACTTTTGGCTTGTTGATGGAGGGGACTTGGAGATACGCCCGGGCAACGCGCCCGCCGGTGGCGCTGGTCCGGATGTGCCTTGCACCAGCTTGTTGCCAGGTGGGGGAACTTTTGGAGTGGTGTCAGTTCCCGTTGGTACTGCACACTGACGTTGCTTTCGTTGACCGGTTGGGTTTCCCGGTCGTTGCAGCCGCCAGAATTTTGCCTTGCAGTCTTGCGAGCCCGTAAGGTGGCCGCCACCGCAGACGATGGAAGAAGGGGTGCACTCGTGGGTCTCCAAGTTGCCGTCTTCGAGGACTGCGACCGTTTGGCCGCAGTGTCCGCAGCGATTGCGTTGAGGATCCGGGTCAAGTCCATACGGTGGCCGATGGTGCCGCATCAGAAACATGCGGGAATAGTCCGCTTGTATTCGCGTACCAAGGTCACCACACTGTTATAGTGCACGTAACGTGGCACTTTATGCCCCACGAAGGTGAGCAGGGCAATCGTCGACTTCCCCAGCTTGCGGATGAAGGCTATCTCTCCTCCGCGCCACTGGACTTTCGATTTCAGGGTGGTAGAAGTTTCCTGCTCATGGACGGTAATGATCCCCCTGCAGACTTCACCGTTGACTTTGGCGTGACCGACCATCGGGATGGAGCCTTGGAAGCTTTCAGAGTAAATTCACGAGCGAGCGCGTTCGCCGCATTCACGTCTTGAGTGGTGGCGATAACGATATTCTGGTCCCAGATGGGTCAGATACTAAGAGTGTCCACCGAGGAGGCATTAACATAGGCGGAGAGCAAAGCACCAAGCTCACCGTTCTGCAGAACCGTCTTCAGGGAGACCGTCATTCTGGGCTTGATGGCGATCGTGAAATCTTCTTTGCGAAGTCGAGGCATAGTGGTAGCCCGTCATTTCGTCGATCCCGCTGTTTGCGAGAGCTGATGGTTGGAACTCGAAGTATTTGGATGCACAGAAGCAGGGGCACTCACGGAGGGTCCGTTCACTGCCGAGCTGTTCAGGCGCTGCTGGCGTTTGCGAAGTGCCACCAACGAGAAGAGGCCTTCATCCACGATCTCCTGCGTCGGAGTGGAGGTTTCGGGAGAAGACGGGGCTTCTGCGACGACTTCTGTCCATGCCATCGTCTCGGGATCGTACCCGCGGCGAGCGGAGGCCGCCATGGCGTCCGCGGAGAACGCTGGAGACCAGCTGCTTGGCTTTAGGCCTGGCTGGGGCTCCCACGGGATGAAGACATAAATGGGCCTAATAGGCCAAAACATTGGCCCACCCGGTCGAGAGCGATGTCTTCGGGTGCCGGGTGATGTTAACCGTCGAGTACAAGCAAAATTTTCGCGGTCGTAGGGAATTTTTCGGTAATCCGGGCGAAAATTGTCGGAGCCGAAATGAGGCGCGTCCGCTCCGCGTGAAGCGGAGCAGGACACTGTGACGGCCGTTCACCTCTTTGCCTTCCTTTTCTTTGCTTACGTACCTTCATTTTTATTCATATGTATGCTACTGACTATTATAGCTTTTTTTTACGCGACAGCGTATACCACTCGTTCGGACAAAAACCCGTCGGCGTAGTAATAGTAGTCGGCACCGACTGTCGGAAATAATCGGGGGCTGCGTAAAAATTGGCGCAGAACTTTCCAGGAAGTGTCTGATGATTCAGCGTTTCGTGTAGCATAAATTTACGAGTTAGTTAAGTTAGAGCCTAGCTCGCGGTAGGGATTTGTACCGGCGACCAGTAATTGGGGCTGCGTGAAAAAATCGCATCATGCGCGGTTTGAGTGCCCACCAAGCTAAGTAGACTGTTGCTGCTCTATTTCTTTTCCTCAAAAAAGCAATTTTCGATTTCTTCAACGGGCATGCATCGCGCCGAACAGGTGATGGCGTTCCATGGACTCCCTGGCAACGCTGCAGCATGCTGTCGCTTTCAATTCTTAAAGTCGAGGTATAAGCGTCGTCTTTTATTAGGCTTTGAATCTTGCCCTTAAAATATAGTCCGAAATTGGAAAATTCAATATCCTTTGGCATGAGCACAAAACACTATAAAGGCGGCCTGATGACTTGAGTGAGAGTCGAATTTGCTCTGTCAGCGACGAAGTGCTGCGTTTGACTTTAAGAGTTGGCATCCATAATTGTGAATATGGTGCTTAGTGCGCAAAATATTTAAGCGGTGTTTCGTTGCCCCGCATGTTGTTTCAGAGCGCAGCTCTTCGGCACCCGTTCCTGCGTTTCGCGGCGTCGCTGTCGGCGTTATTGTAGTCGCGCCCGCTCCTGGCGCCACGTCCTGCGACCTCCCGATGACGTAATTACTCTCTTCGCTCCTCCTTGAATTCCACCCCCATGCGGCGGATATCAGAGCGCCGTATCGGTGGATGCGGATCGAGATATGTGCACCGCCCGAGCCGAAACGCATAGCTGCCGGCGTTTGCGGCTGCGAACCGCCTGCCTATATAAATAGTTTATTCTGTGCCAGTTCTCTCTAAGCCATGAGCGAGGCAACCCGTGGAAGTCCTTCGTCTGCCCCTGCGTCTAAATGAGCTTCCAGAGCACAAGCCCAGGTGCCGCCAAGGCAGGGAAGGCAACTTGAGAGAACACTTCCCATTATTATTTAGACTAAAATGGAAAGACCAAGAGCCAACACCTCTCGCTAGGTGTTGCAAGAAAACCAGAAGGTAGGGAATGAGTGCATTTGTTGTGAATACTGCATAGCGTTGCTAGGCGTCTGCAGGCTGAATGGCAGATCGCTGCCTGGGTGTACACAAAAATGGACACAGAGAAGGCAGGTGGGATGTGTCATGTATGGCACTTTTTATATCTGTTATTTTCTTGCACTAGTATAACAAATTTCATCATTTTTGTGTAAATCTGATAGATTGGTGAATGAATCAGGTGGAGAAAAGAAAGGTGTATTGCAGTTTGAAATCATTCCAGTGCCGGTTAGACTCAAGGAAGCCATACCTAAGAATCGATAAAAGTGTTCTGTGGGAAACAGGACTAAATACTGCCTTTATAGAGGTAAGCTGCTTGGGCTGGCGCCTTAGTTCGTCAGAAAAAGCAGTTACGTACATGTGAATCCCACTTTAGTGTGAAATAAGAGCGATGAAGACAATAATCAACACATAAAGAAAAGTACGCGGTTCGATCGGCTAGACTTGACTGGCCGAGATATCGTTATCGGTAGCATGTGGTCCTACTCTTTTTTCTCATTGAGCTGTGCAGACAAACTGTCAAAGAATTTGTACTGGTGCAAATTTCACAACAGTTGTTATTACATGCTTGCACGTTGTGCAGTAATGTGTTTAACCAAAATTACTTTGCCCGCACAGCCCCTCGCTGAAGTAAATCTGCTATCGACGAACACAATCAGGCGCAAGTCGGAGTCTTTTCACCCGCCGACACGTAAAGGGTGAATTAAAAAAAGCGTACAAAGTTAGAAGTTTACTGTTAGTTTGCCTTCGCTTATACTCCAAGTATACTTTCTACCTTATAGCTATTGTACTATTTCGCTTGGTTCAAAATCATGCACGTGTCATTGATGTCATTGGTGTTATTTGCTCATCTTCCGACTATCCATTACTTTGCGATGCAATGGGCAATTTGCTGATGGTCTCCAGTGCCCTAGTTTTCATTTGTTATGAAGAATACTTATCTTCTTAAGCTCCTTGGGGACTTCTTTGGCCTCGGCTCTAGTGGTCGACAATGAATGTAGTAAAACGTTTGTGGCTTCGCAATAAATTTGAGAAAACAATAAAGATATTTTAAACTTAACTACTGACAGACGATTCTCAATGCGCTCTAGGTCATATTTAAGGAGAACAAAATTCTGACAGACGCAGGAGTGAAAACCTATACCGTCCCCCCCACCTCACTCCCAGGAAATAAAAAAAAACTTTTGGGCTAGATGTGCATTTTTAGGACTGAGTTGAGATAGAAGTAGGCAATTACTGGTAATATTTTGCTTTGCAAAAACTCAGAAACTACTCTCCGCACATGTAGGGCATGTTCTAACAAAGACGGCTCAATGTCGTCTTAATTTTCTATGATGTTTTGAAAAAGTAGCTTAAATAATATTATTCGTCCTGTATAAAGTAACAAACAAGTTTCATTGAACTTGGCGATCACTTATTAATTGCAATTTTCTTGGATGTTCTGCGCCTCATCTCTCTGGTTAGGAAGCGCCTGGAAATGAAATTAATGATCCTGTTGCAGGATTGCGCTGACCTCTGCATCTATGGAAAAGGGCTAACAGAAAAATATTTTGCTGCACCATGCAGCAAGCCCAATTTTTTTATAGAGCGACCTACTCGTGTTTGGGCGCAAAACTATATACTTAAACTGTACAGTATAGAAGATTAGTGAAAGGGGGGAAGAAGTTTGTGCGAGTAATTTAGAAGCTACAACTACGCAAGAATGAACCATAAGACTGATCACATTCTCATGAAAAGGTGCTACTTAAATTACTAAAGTAAAACAATAGCCTCCATGCTACGTGATGGTTAACACAAAAAAAAATTCAGCAAAAAATTGTCCCTACAAAAGCGTTACCATTGCTGTTTCACTTTTCGATCTCGCTGTTCCTCCTTGTATGTTGATGTCGATTAAAAAAAGTAGCTGCTGCGAACAAGTTGAAAGCCGTGCTTTCCCTCAGCTCTGAGCCGCGTGGAAGACAAAGAGACCATGGGCGCTTGAGGAGCGTTCATGGTACGTTGGGGTTGAAGCTTTCCCGTGGTCTATGGCAAGGCTTCCTCAGACTAGGTCCTCCGTAATATCTTTTGGCGGTTAAACTTTCTCTCAGCGTTAAGAAACTGTTTTTCGCACCAAAGAGTGGAGGTTTCAAAGTGAACGAGTAGACGCCCGATAACGTGTTGGGCTATTCAACGTGTCTGATTGTATGAAGCTACTCTCTAAATACCCCCGTGCGATACATTTCACCTGCTCTAACAAACGCGGAGCTTCATGGCTCATATCAGGGACCACAGGGAAAGGTAGGCTAGTTGGTCGTTCGAACTTGTATGCATATTACAACCGCGCGAACGAAAAGGGATGAAGAAAGGAATTAAGGGGCGTCCAGAAAGTAACACGCAATTGAAGACGCGCTCAATCCTATCTTTTTCTGCATCCCTCAGCGTTCTTGTGGTTGCAATATGCATACATGTTTATGACAGGGGTCTTTTGCTAATACTCAGGGCCGCATTCAGAAAGTTTCTTCTTTTATGGGCCATGTGGAGAAAATAAAAGAAAGGGTTTGGTTTGGTTTATGGGGTTTAACGTCCCAAAGCGACTAAGGCTATGAGAGACGCCGTAGTGGAGGGCTCCGGAAATTTCGACCACCTGGGGTTCTTTAACGTGCACTGACATCGCACAGTACACGGGCCTCGAATTTCTCCTCCAAAGAAATTCAGCCGCCGCGACCGGGATCGAATCCGCTTCTTTCGGGCCAGCAGCCGAGCACCATAGCCACTGAGCCACCGCGGCGGCTAAAAGAAAGGGGGGGGGGGGATGGCGCCGTCTCTTCTAATGGCATTCCCGTTTGTGTGAAGGGTGTGCATTTTGGAGTCTCTTAAACAAAAGAAACAAGCTTGGCAGTGACGCAGTAAGCGGAACCCGGCTTTAGGTGTAATGCAGGGGTTCGCATGGTGATTGTAACGTTATGTGTCACCTTTGAACGCACAGCAGGTTGTTCACTTTCGCCAAAAACAAAAGGTGCTCGCTCAAGCATGTGCTCCCTAACATGGCAGTGATTCTTGTCGCTGGCGATAGATTAAAAAAATTCTGCCATCCAAAAAAGTCTAAAACTTCGGGACACCTGCATCTCTAAACTTCTCTCGCATTCTGGTGCTTCCTTGAAGTTGAAAAGCTGCATATTAAGCTCAGACTCAGCATCACCGGCTTGCACAGCACAAGGTAAGTAGAAAACTTCGAACAGTTTGAAAAGGCAGCGGACGTCGTGTCACCGCATTTGAAATTCTTCGTACAAATTTCCGAGGAAATCACGAGTCTGTCGCAAGATTCTTCGGTATTGTTCCCTTGTGTCTAATGAATAATACCAGCGCTGGCAGACAAACACCGATGGGATGGGACGCACACACACATTGAGCTGAACTGACAGCTGAATTTTATTTGTAAAGGGTTTCTTTACGTAAAGAGCAGACAAAAAAATGTAGCCAACCACTCTGCCTGTGATTTGCGAGTTGTAAAGGCGTCCAGCTTAGTCGTTCTTATCAGGCGCTTTGAATGCTGTGCACTTTCTTCCTCAATCATTTTCTATGTTATTTTTTTGTGAAACATAGAGTTCAAAATGTTCAGTTCATCACATATGCCTGTGAGAAATGCTAGAGCCCGATGACACTTTTGTAATGACAACTCAGCAGTTGACTTCTTTTTCTCCTCAATATGCTTTCGATTTCCTCTCTGAGGTTAAACATCTATTCAGGACTCCTACACGGCTTATACAACGCTTGTCTGTGTGCTATTACATGGTATCCTTATGTGTGCATTTTACCTCTTTTATCTGAGAGGCGGTGTAGCGATGTTTGAGCGCTCTTGAACTAATGAAGTTAACTGTTCATAGCTTAATGTTCATGGCAGATTTCATATTCAGTGTGTTCCTGCGTAATCCCTCTAGGTGGAAGATACAGGGCACCGCTATTAACTATTCGGTGGCCTCGAGCCGGGCAAGCTGCATTCACAGACGTGCACAAGACCGTTCCTCCTTCCTACCAATAATGGTGCTCGGCCGGCTGACGCCCAACATCCGCTCTGTCTGCTAGCCGTTGCGTTCAACAACTCCTTCATGTACGCATATGACGCCCCCTTCTGCAAGCCGCCTTTCATGCGGACCAATCTCAGCAGCTCTAATGTGCTGTTGAGATATTTGTCTGCGCGCCTAGTTCAAATGCCACACACAGCTCTGTATCCAATGTCAGCCCTAATGGAAATGGCAAGACAAAAGGCTTCGAAGTACCAACATCGGTCCAAGAAGGCGTTTTCCGTGTCGTGGCTCAACTGAGTGATTCTCTTCCGAACTGTTATGGGTGAAGTGCTCAGTTTTCAATGTTTTTATTCTCGGGCAGATAGCGCCTGCGGCTGAAAATAAGCAGGTTTTAATAAACCGGCGATCACTGCAAAGCTTCGCAGATTTCGCAATTCGATGGGAAATAATGCGTTTTCCCTCGCGGTTTCATCACCTATTTTGCGAGACTTTTGAAGAAAGTCGCAGGTGTTTTGCGGTCTTCGCGTTCAGTTGAGCCACTTAGTCGTCATGGAACTTTCCTGTGTACCGTACTTGTGATGCTCACAAGACGTGAAGTGGTGTCATTAGTTGTACTTTGTGGGCACAGATACAGTCTGACGCAGGATTAAACACATCACCTAGTCCTGCTTTTTGATTCAATGCATACAAGTGTCCCATCGGGAATGAAAACACCGCTTCTCATCTAGAACTTTTTATTTTCGAAGCATCCTGCAGCGACATTTCAACACTGAAATTTCACTGCTAAACAGCTGTGTCCCTACTGCCAGAAAGGCTGTAGAAAATGTTGAAATAGATGTAGGTGCGATGAAACAGAAGTTAGAACTGGCCGTGGTCGTGTGGAACTTGGAATGGCAATGTGACCGAAAATTCGTCCTATTCCGACTCGCGAACCCGGGACAACCGCCAATCAGAGCAGTCGCTCTTCCAACTGAGCTCACGGTAACGACCAACTGAGCCGACGATAACCGAGGCATATATTAGGGCAGAGGAAATTTATCAACTTGAAATGGGAACGGTATTAGTCGAATGCTGAGATGGATCTCCGGCCTTGGAGTGACCTTCATTCGTGTATAAGTATAGTTATCATCGAGGGTGCGATATTTCTGGCGACCGTGCGCTCACATTATTAATTTCTTTACCGCTACGTTCTTCAAGAGATGGCTCGCAACGACCAAGCAGACCGCTGCGCGTGTCGGCGAACCGTGAAACCAGGTGTACGCCTCCTTGCCGCTGCCAGAAGCGTCGATGCTAATGCGTCAATCTGTGGTCCACACAATACTTTGGGTTATTAGGGTTACATAAGTCCGCAAATGAAAACTGTCCGGGAAACCTGTTCATAAGTAGAATTTTACAGTGGTTCAGCGGCAAGGTAATCATAGCGTATGCACAATACAAGAACCAAAGCCAAAGAAACCTCTTTTTACAATGGTAACGAGAGAGCAAGAAAAGCCTACAATAAGAGAAACTTCAAGAACAAAGCAAAGTATAAACTGAAAATAGTGCAGGTAGGTTATGCTTGCAGTACTTTCACCTATACGTTAAACCCAGCAGAGGGCGTACGGTTCTTGAAAAAAAAATGCATTAGTGGCCTGATTAAATCAGAGAAGGAAGCAAGAAGGTCCTCAATGACTGACGAAAGGAATATAATATAGGGGGCGATATCATTTCGTGGAGCGAAAAATTCCACACAGAGATGCGACAGAAAGTACGCTTGTTGTGTTCTCTTCTTTGTCCCTGTCCTGTGTGTGCTGAAAATTTTCCAACATGTTGTACCAAGTCGGTCGAATGTCAGTTTTACTACAGAAAGTACGCTGTTTCTTTCCTATAATTAGCACGGACTTTCTGTAGTGGTATGTTCATTTGCTTAGTAAGTCTAGTGTAATCGTCTTTGCGGAGTTTCGAGGACTGAAAACTGATTAAAACAATATTGTTACGTGCTTAGCACGCACGGGGGGTTATTCACAGAGGGGATCGGTCGGAGCAGGATGGAAGCAGGAAGCCTACCAGCGTCCTTCCGCTCTTTCTCTTCCTTTCTCTCTGCTCGTCCTTCATCTTCTGCTTCTTAATACGTGTACGAATACGAATAATACGAATACGAATACGTGTACGAATAATTAATACGTGTACGAAAGATAAGTGATGAGAACGTGAGATTAAACAGCAATATCATTTGCAGAATGCTTAGATGGAATCAAATTTCCAGTACGGGCGCTCAGATGTGGCTGAAAGTAGTTACTCGGAGAGCTTGATTTTCAAGGTGGCGCATGCGTGATAGAGGTGGGTTATATATGGCATCTCAAGATTATATGAAGTACATAAAACAGCCATGCATGAAACAAAAATGAAAAATGTGAAGGGTTGGTAGATGAAAGCATTGTCATGCTTTGATTCTCACGTGAATGACAAAAGCAGTTTTAGACAATGTGTTCAGTGCGCTGATCGAAGGTTAAATGATTGTCTAAGGCGACACTTACAAACGTGCTCTAGTCACGTCGCTAGATATTATGGGTGCCCATAAAAATCTTGGACGCTGAAATGGCTTTGTTGCTTAAGAATGAGAAAGTGTGAAGGTTATTTTCTTTGCAGTTACTTGCATAAAAAAATGCGCATAAAAAATGCAGCTACAAAGCTTAAGGCATTTTTATTAGTCACCACTGTACACAAAAAATGGAGGGTCCCTTTAATGCCTACTTGTGGCACGGCGCGACCTACTAGCGTCCGGTCAGAATATGCGGCACCATACCGAGCGACGTCCAATCTCTCAGCGAGATAGTTAGGGATTAGATTAAGTGCAGGGCGCACACCCCCAATGAATCAAGTTTTAGAACACCGGTGTGGTTTAGTTTAGTTTAGTTTATGGGGTTTAACGTCCCAAAGCGACTGAGGCTATGAGAGACGCCGTAGTGAAGGGCTCCGGAAATTTCGACCACCTGGGGTTCTTTAACGTGCACTGACATCGCACAGTACACGGGCCTCTAGAATTTCTCCTCCAAAGAAATTCCAGCCGCCGCGGCCGGGATCGAACCCGCGTCTTTCGGGTCAGTAGCCGAGCACCATAGCCACTGAGCCACCGCGGCGGCAAACCGGTGTGGATATTTGTGCCAAAGGCGTTAGTTTAATCAATAAACAGGGCACCCGCAAAAAGACCCGAGATCAAACGAAAGCCTAATATTATTATTATTATTCAATAAACCCCTAAAGGCCCTCAATCGAGGGTATTACATAGGGGGGAGCAATGACACACAACGCAAAATAAGAATGAGCAAGCACCAAGGTGCAAAACATAAATACAAAAAGCACATGTAGAAAACAAAACAAGAAACAAACAAAAACCTGTAGTATACATTGTAATTTACACGAAAAAAGAACAGAGCGTTTTAGAGGCAATAACAATCGCAGGAACAAAACAAAATAATAAAACAGCTCAATGCAGCAAGTGGTACAATCAATTAGTAAAGCTAAATAGATATTTGGGTTAGAAGGTCGTGAAACTTGTTAAGATCCCTTTCAGATGCGATGTGTGATGGTAGATTATTCCAGTCGACTATAGTAAGTGGTACGAAAGAGTTAGCAAAAGAAGAAGTGTGGCATGATATGCGTTTAACTTTCAGCGGGTGGTCGCGACGTGGAAAAAAAGATTCAGGTGATTGAAAAAAATCGTTATGGAGCAGAACATGATGGTAAAGTTTATGGAAAAGGGTCAAGCGTGATAGTTTGCGGCGATGTGATAACGTATCAAGTTCGGCGCGAGCCTTTAGTGCGGTGACGCTAGTATGACGAGAATAATCAGAAAAGATGAATCTAACGGCACGGTTTTGCAAAGATTCCAAGTCATCTATAAGGTATGCTTGATCCGGGTCCCAGATGGCCGACGCATATTCGATTTTAGGCCGTATTAAGGTAACGTATGCTAGTTTTTTTAGGTGAAAAGGCGTTTGTTTAAGGTTACGTTCTAGAAGACCCAGAGAGCGGTTAGCAGCTGCAAGATTATGGCTAATATGGTAATTCCATGTTAAATTAGACTGAAGGTGTAGTCCCAAATACTTGTAGGAAGTAGAAAGTTCAACCGGGTTATTAAGGAGAGTGTAAGATGTCGGGATGCGGCAAGACTTGCGAGTGAAAGAGACAAGTTTAGTTTTAGAGGAATTAAGGGTCATTAACCAAGAAGAACACCAGTTACTAATGGAATCTAAATCAGTTTGCAAAGATTGGCGGTCAGAGTCGTTAGAAATGCTACGATATATAACACAGTCATCAGCGAATAATCTGATTTTGGATGATACGCAGGCGGGTAAGTCATTTATGAAGATTAGAAAAAGTAAAGGTCCCAAAACGCTTCCCTGGGGAACACCGGACGAAACAGGTGAGGAGGACGAAAGATGATTATTGACAGAAATGAACTGAGATCGACATGCAAGAAAAGCTTTAACCCAGGCAATAACATCGGAATGAATGTTCAAGTGGGTTAGTTTGAGCAAAAGTCTGTGATGGGGGACCCGGTCAAATGCCTTAGAGAAGTCAAGGAATAGCGCATCGACTTGTTTGCCTGCTTCCACTGATGAAAAGAGGTCGTGAGTGAAGCCGGAAAGTTGAGTGTCACATGAAAAACCCCTTCGAAATCCAGGCTGGTATTTGAATATGATGTTGTGTTGCTCAAGATAGCTGATAATATTAGTGCAAACAACATGTTCCATTTGCTTAGATATGGAGCTAGTTAAGGATATTGGACGATAGTTGAGGGGATTAGAGTGGTCACCAGATTTGAATATGGGTATTACTTTAGCTACGCGCCAATCGCTAGGAATCGATCCAGATGATAATGACTGAGAAAAGAGTGATGACAATACTGGATAAATGCTCTCAGAAATGTTTTTCAGAATCTTGTTGTTAAAGCCCAGCGGATCAGAGCTAGAAGTTAGTTTAACATTATTCAGGAGGGTTTTAATTCCTTCGTCATTAATAACTATTTGGGGCATAGAAACCTCAAGAAATCGATCTAGGCTGGGAGCTGTAGCGATGTCTTCTAAAGTAAATACGGATGAGAATGCTGAAAGAAATATCTGAGCACATTCGGATGCAGGAATTGGAGTGTTGTTCGAGTCAGTAAGGATAATGTCATCAGACCTGCGGGGATTAATAACGCGCCAGAATCTTCGTGGGTTATTGGTGACGATTGTTGGCAAAATATTGCTGAAGAATTCCCTGCGGGTTTTTTTTAGTAATACTTGGTATTCTTTATCGCTTTGCTTATACCTTTCAAGAGAATGAGTAGTTCGATGCGCTTTGGCTTGCCTGTACAGACCTTTTTTCTTGTTATTAGCTCTACGAAGCCTAAGATCAAACCAGGGTACACTTGGGTAGCACTTTATCGATATAAGAGGAATGCACTCATTGATGAGGTTAGTAAGTGTAGTTTTGAGCAACATCCAGTTCAGTAAAATCTGCAAACCCGGGTACTGTACAGTACTGTAACAAAAGAGCAGGTTTGCTCGAAAATTAACAATCGGTTTGTCTATTATTCACTAACAAACAGCAATACCGCCGTGGTAGTGCCGCCGTCGTAGGTAGCGTACGCTTGAATTCAACATTTTTTTTTCTTTCTCAAAAGAAATAATTTTGTGGTTCAATTTATAATGCCAACCATATTGAACTAGAGTAGCCAGCGCTCTCCCGTCCATACTATTACTATGGCCACCTTGCTGTACAAGTTCTCGTAAATATGCTGGTAAGATTACCTTTTGTCATGTTAGAATTTTAATTAGCGCATGAATTCCGTTAACTGCTGTCGATAATGTTCTTATTTCCGTCCTCATCTTCGGCTCAGTGCGGGATGGTAGCTGCAATTCACACTGTAAGAAATAATTTCCTAATAGCATTCAATGTTTTACAAATCTGTTCATTTCAAATGTTTTTCATTTAAGACAGCATGAAGTTGCCATGAGCTAGTTTTTGAAAGAACATTGTCTTGCAATGCTTTGAAATCATTTTTTCAACAAATCTAGAGGCCCGTGTACTGTGCGCTGTCAGTGCACGTCAAAGAACGCCCGGTGGTAGAAATTTCCGGAGCCCTCCACTACGGCGTCTCTCATAGCCTTAGTCACTTTGGGACGGCGAACCTTGTAATCCAAACGAACTGCTACGAAAGTTGTATTTTTACAGTTCTTATTGTTAATGTTGCTATGTTTTTCTTATCAACCGGCAAATTAATGGCGCCCCCATGAAGCAAATTTGCTTTATTTACGCACAATAGATTGGGTGGCCGTATACCATTGAGGCAGGATAAGGATCTTATGAAAGAACTTTGAGGTGGACGACCAGGAAGTCTGAATCATTTTGACATTGAAGGACCCTATAAGAGAAGCTCTTCAGACGATCCTATGTGTTTGAATTGCATATCTCCATGCTTGGGATCAGAGTTCATTCTTCTGTTGCCATAAAAATGGTGAGGTCATGCATACCAGCTTGCTTATTCAGAATTTGTCCATTATCGAACAATTCCACCGGAACTCTTCAGTTATCTGCCACAGCTGCGTACAATGAAACCGAATTCTGCAAGGGCCGTTATCCTATGTCATTAACTTTTTTCTTTTTATTTTCGCACTTTCAGTTCGATTGCACTTTCCTTAGTACGGCCTCCCTTACTAAGCTTTCTACCTAGCCGTCGAAATATCATTGCCCTTCGATAACGCCATATCCTTTGACGTCGGTAAGGAATTTTTTGTAGAGAGTTTGGCGCATCCGAAATCTAAGTACATTTCCAAAAATGACATTTGACCTTCTACGTGTTACAGCTGCTACTAAATTTAAAAAAAAAAAATACGACAATTTTATCAATGTGTTCTTCAAGGGAACTAACGTATTCGCCACGGCATCTTTGTAACCACCAATTCTATTGCTTGGCACAAACAAAACAACGACTATCGACATCCTCCTGATACGGACTGATATTGGTGCGGAAAGCATTTCAGTTTTTTCCACGCAGAAGTGCGGATCATTGGCCTTTCGCCTGTCAACACTCTGGCTTGACGTCTTTCATAAATATATATATTTCTGTTTCCTTCACTGCAGGGAACGGGAGCCGTAATCAAATAAAAGGCAGCTTAAGGAAGAGTAGTTCACGAAGCTTTCGGCCCAACCTGTCGTGTGGTAAGTGAGTTGGAGACATTTCTCTCCATTCCTGTAACTTTTTTTTTACGAATTGTAGGCTTGGCGTTAAAGTAGAAAATACGTCTCAGCGCAAAAAAGTGACATTTATCGAATTTATCGAGCGCGATTCTCACTTGGTTGACCACGCTTATCGGATGTTTAGAACGGTCACAGGTGGTCTCGCCAAATCCTTACGCTTATGAACAGTTTTGCCTGCGACTCATTTTTGTCAAAAATTTACTTTCGCCAGCAAGTTGTATAAATGTTGAACAGTGAGGCAGTGGGAGCGTTAAGACTATTGAGGACTGAACACCGTCAAAGGGTGGATTTCTCGGTTCGAACTACACACAGTGGTTCTGAACTATTTTCGTCTTCTGTACCTCTACTGGTAGATGTACAAAGAGCCTGTTCGTGGTTTTCATCGATTTGATAAGCTGGAAGCTAGTGTAAACTACGTTGGTATCAAGCTAAATCAGAAAGCACATGAAACTGAATCAGACAGCATCGGCTGTATATAAAATCGTGTCACCCCGCGTCCACAGTCGTACACACGAGCTAAACATTATAATAATGTACAAAACGCGCCTTTGTTCGGGCGACGTAACGATTTAGACCCTGTCTGTAAATTCTGGCGCTTCATCTCTTGGAGCTACAACGTAATGTGCTTTTAAACGAGTAATAATCTGAACCTGAGGATTTTGTGCTTTAACAAACTAGCGGCTTTCATTTTTGCGTTGTGTGTGCACAACCACCAATGCATGATAGCATCTGACATGTTAATAGTGTAAATAATTTAATGTTTCAGTGACGGAGCAATTTGCTTTGCAAGAGGCAAAGAACAAGTCCTAAGTTTGGCGTTCAGAATTTCAGTCCACAATCGTCGCATAGGACATTTGTGCCCAAAATATTTATGCGCCTCTTTTTTTCCCTAATGTGCCGTTTTTACGATCGAGCACTCCACTAAATGCCTTTATTGAATACGGTTAATTAAAATTGCACACCTCGAATGAACCCTTCGTTGATTCGAACGGTAAATCCTTGCTCGTGAAAATCGCCTATGGCTTAGCTTTGACGAGGTTTTTTCCTGTGATGAAACAGTGTGAAATTCTGGCGAAATCGTCTATCAAGCCACATCACTTACATGGTTCTTAAATAAAGACAAAAAAAAGGCTGAAGAGCGGGAGGAGTAGAAAGCTCTCACTAAAGAATTTCTGAAGATGGATACATTCACCCTGATCTTTGGCAAAATAAAGTTAATGTCAGCATGACTTAGGTGAAACACGTAAACATGGAAGGTAGGTGGAAGCGAAGCAGCGAAACCCACGCAGATATCAAACGCCCCAGCTGTGCACCACGGAGAAAACTTATGATAGATATAATACAGCAGGCATCTAATTCACCTCGAGCAACATAATAAAGGGTGATCACTAAGACATCACCCAATTTCCCTTGCATGTGCGCATGAGGAGGCGCGTAATATATAGTATCAAAATGGTTGAAAATTGGGCGAGTTGGTACGAATTCATACTGGTGTGGCACCACAGGGACAGGGACAGAGACAGAGTGACAACAACACAAGTGCTCACTAACAACTGACAAAGTTTATTAAAAGCACAAAAATATATAGACAAAACTTATTGTTACATGCACAGTCATAACACGGTTACAAAGGTTATCTGTAACCTTTGTAACCGTATATAGTATTTACGCTTTCTGGTACAGGTACATTTTACCGCAAACACATTCCACGGAGCCTCATTAGCGCTTTATGTCCTCTTTGTCCGGAGATTCCATGTAGAAAAAACTGGGCCCAATTTTGAAAGCCACTAGGCATTGCAGGTGAATTATTACAATAACACGTGTTTATAAACTTAGGTGCGTCACCTTTCTTTTGCACGGAAGAAGATGCTAGTGGAGCTTTTAGAATATAAAAAAATTTAAGTAGCATCTGAAACGTTGCAAGAAAGACCTCAGAAGTTGCATATGTAGGACAACCTAGAGAGTGTCTGCATCTTGTATAATATCCCACTATTTTAGAGACTGATCAGGTTAAAGACGAAGTTTTGTTACTTCATTCAAGCATATGCTTTCTGGTTAATAAAAGGCACTGAAGCTCTGTTGAGAAAAACTCAGACATTTCATGGGTATGATGCCATTTCTTCTCATTTTATTATGTGCCTCAGCGGTATTTTCAGTCCCGTGCTGCCTGCTCTCACAACTCCTTGGAGATCATGAAAACTTTGGCCATTTTTGCTGTTTTCCTCTGCGTCGCTCTTGTCTGCGGTAAGCATGGGCGCCCGAGATTCGGAGAGAATGACCTTCATTGGATGATTCCGCATAGAAGCTCAGAGATCTGCTTATCTCGAAATCAGGGTTCATTCACTACTCTTTTTTCACTCCGCAAAGAGTGATTGGTCCCTGATTTGACCGTGGCGCTACCTAGTTTTGCAAAACAGCCCAGTTGAGAAAGAAATCTTTTATGGTATAAAAGAATACATCAACTCCAGTGGAGCAGTTCGAGCGTAAAAGTAAGCATTTGAAAGTGTTTAGGAAACACAACTAAACAGCCGCAAATAATGGAGAGGCACAGAGAAGGAAAACATTTGTGGAAGTCACTTACGGCGACGAGTAGGAGCAGTTTTCTTCGAGAGAAAGGAGGGACATGACGAATGCAGAGATGCTCCGCAATGTTTTCCTTCTCTGCACCACTATCAATCCCCAACGAATAGGCTCAATTAGCACTCCTTCTGAAGAGAATGGTGCTGTCGGCTATATAAGCCCACTATCCTCACACAGGAGATATTGACTGCTGTTATGTCTCCAGAAACCGAATGTCGACATCATTCCATATGTTAATATACAAAATTGGACATAGGCAGCTTTTAGGGGCACCTAAGTGTAATGAGTCCAAATAGATAGAAAATTCGTTTTATCTAATTCCTCACGAATGCTATCGCTGCAAATATGATTCCATATATTTTTGATATACTCAGCAAGTACGACATGCGGCCGTAGAAAATGACGCTCTATATGTTTTGTATACTACCAAGTATACCAGGTGTCCCAGCTAAATGTAACCAAGCTTTTAAAAAACACGGTATGTCCTAGCCGTCTGAAACCACATGAGGGTTGTTTAGAGTCGCGTGACCTAGTCTTCAATATTTTTTCGTTCCTCAAAATTGACTAATTAGTTTAGCTTAATTAACTAACTTTTTAATTATTGACTTGAGGAGCAAAGTGTCCATCGAAAAGTTGTAGATCGCTTTGAGAAACAGCTAACTGAGACATTTTCAGCAAAGTAATATTTGCGTAAAGTAGTTTTCTTACAGGCCTTTAACCATAACCTGCACAATAAGAAAAAGCTTCCACATGACAACTATGCCACTTCAACGTCCCAAGACGCGCCTTAAAGAATAAAATCCATTTTTTCTCAAGTCCTCTCCTCGATGAGACTTTTGGTGCACATTAGGCCAGAGAAGTGAGCGAGCAGCTGGTCACGTGACAACTTTCTTTTAAGGCCAGTAAATGAAGCTCCGTAAATCGTAACTTGACGGAAACAGCACTACTAGCGATTTTTCGAGGCGATCTATAACTTTTCCCTTGACACTTTCTTCCTGAAGTCAATAATTAAAAAGTTAGCTAATTAAACTTAACTAAATATTAAACTTTGGAGAGCGAAAAAAATACTCAACACTAGGCCCCGCGACTATGAACAACCCTCAATTGGTTTCACTGGACTAGGAGACTTCGCATTTTTTTAAAGTTTGGTTACATTTAGCTGGGATACCCGGTATATCGTTCAACATATTCACTGAACGCGGAATGTTGTCCCCAATGCACACTTGGCTTACGAATGCATACTTGGTGGTAAACCTGGCTTACATGTTTACCACTGCATTTTTTTCTATTCTGCGGGGCTCAAATTTGGTCCTCTTTAGTTCCCTTAACTTTGCTAAACCACAGCAGAGAAAATTCCTTGATCTGCATTGTCTGCAGCTTAGGGGTGAATCCCAACACAAGAGTGCAATGATTTCGCAAGATGATTTGTTTATTTCACCCACAGACACACGTGCGCGCGTTATATATCGGAAAGCCGAAAAGTACACAAACTGTCATAGAAAAAGGCATTCATCGCCCGCAGAGCACGAGCACAGACAGCGTGAACCAAAATATTCTACTATGATCAGTGCTACTGAACATCCCTAGGCACATTGCGCTGACTATTGATATTACCTGAAGAACGCACGCGCTCTCGATGACAGCCTTTCGCGCGCGTGAACAACATACAGTGTTCTCAACACAGCCCCTGATGCCGCAACAATATACTTTCTCGACGCTTGAGTATCGCGCAGGCAGTTTTCCAGGGAGACCACATGATTGGCAAGGAAAAACTTCGAATCAGGCGATCATGTGATGCGATCAAACTATGGGTAATCTTATCACATGTTTTTTCCCGCAAGACATCTGAGATGCTGGGCCACCTTTCAGGACGTCCGCATTTTCCTGGGAAAAAGAAAGATAGACGATAATAGGATCCAATGACAACCGTGACGCTTTTTAATTCATTCGAACAAATTATGGTATAAGAGGGCTCCCTCCGGCGAACCAATCTCTTACTTCATCCGCATCAGCAGCGGCTGCTTTAGACCCGCTGAACACAATCGAGCTACAGTGATGCGAAGGGACAGTGATACGAACTGACAGCTGCTCGGGGCACGTGTCCCGGTTCAGCGAATGTGGCGTTGTGAAAGTACGGGCCATCTCTAGTGAACCCATATTGGTGTACGGTGGTGGTCGTAGTGAAAAACATTTATGGGAAGTGAAGTTTTTTACAGAAAGGTGATTGGGGTAGGACCCTATTGGCCCTTTCCCCTTACAATACTGGGTGGAGCCCCTATTCCGGGGCCCCATTGGCAAGCAACGCCGCCCGCGTCCGTTGAACCAAAGCCTTTTGGCTCTTTAGGTCTTGACAGCCGAGCAGGGCCGCCTCCCAGTCCTCTCTGGTGGGGTTGGGGTTCGGGGGGATAGATGGGTTTGATTGACACGCCCATACCATGTGGAAGGTGTCAGCCACCTCCCCACAGAACTGGCACGCGCCATCAAAGGATGTATTGAAATGTTTAAGCACCGCCGGGCACAGTTCAGTATTAGTAAGAATTTTGATGAGGAGGCGCTCGTCAGAGCGATCCAGACCCTTACAAGGGTCCGGGTAGCGCCGGTGCTCCTCCTTTTAGTAATCGGTGATTTGTTTGAATGTAAGGGCCAGATTGTCTGATTGGGAGTACCCTTCCAAGGACAGGCAGCTTCCGCCTCAGCATAAGAGAAATAATCGTGAATAAACAATACTAAATTTGCGCTTGCTTCAAGCACCGTTTTATGAAACTCGCTTCGCATGGTCATAACTGTCTTAAGTAATGGGCATGCAGAAAGGTGTATAGAGTAGTATAAATAATTTCCGACACACATCCTGGCTACAATGTGTGGGTGCAACAGAAAAAGTGGCTACTGCACAGTAAATGGTTTTCACGAGAGCTGGGTGTCTCCCTGCAGCTGCAAGCTGATGTTATGCCACCTCAAATATCTCCTCCTAAATGCAAAAAGCGGAGCAATTTTTCTACGCTATATCTTAAAAAATTTAAGCAATGGGAAGTAAACTGTTGCAAGCGGTATATACCTGATATATACCTGATATGGCGGTATATACCTGATATGAAATGTGCAACGCATTCGACATTTCAGAAACATCGTTGCATACCTAAGTAACTTTGGTTGTTCTGTAATAGAGGAAGAGCCATGTTCTGGGACTTTTTTTTACATCCATACAACAAGCGACACAATGTGCTCATACCCAGAGAGCACTCCCGTGGAGGAACCACCCCAGCAGGGAGCCAGAGCCGCACCGGAGGAGGGCTACCGAGGCGGCCCGATACTCCCGGAAGCAGGAAGAGGACTTAGTGCCGGCGCTGCTGCTTCGCTTGCAGGCTAGACGTCGCTGCAACAGCAATGCCGTCGAAACAACACGGCTCGATGAAATGCAGTGACACTGCAGTCCCTGTAATCCGATGTGACAGATTGTTCTAAAGTTCGGTATCCGGCTGTAGTTGTGCTTCCCTGTTATTTAAAAAATAAAAAGTGAATGAGATGGCAGCATAACATAAGCCATTTCGTTTTTTTTTTCAAGAAGTACCAGCAATATCTCCCCTAAATTTTCTGCCGACCTTTTGAGGTGTCCTAAATTTTTCGGCCCTGTTCAAGCAACAGCGAATCCAATGCATTGCAATCTGAAAATGACGCTGCTCTAGAAAAGATGTCAAACCAAACGCAATGAAAAAATAAAAATTGATTTTTGAGGAAAAGAAATGGAGCAGTATCTGTGTCACATCTCGGTGGACACCTGAACCACGCCATGAGGGAAGGAATAAACGTTGAAGTGAAAAAAGAAAAAGAGGAACATTTCCCGTACCGGAGGGCTCCGGAATAATTTGAACCACCTGGGGATCTTTAATGTGCACTGGGTTCTCGCAGCACACGGGTGGTTTTTTCGCTTCGCCTCCATCGAAACCTGTTCGAGCATCGAGCATCCGAGCGCCCTAACCCATGCGCCACCGTGGCGGGTACTAAGCAGCGTATCTTTGTGAACTTTAGGGATGTCGTCAAAGTACCCTGTGGGGTGTGATTGTTTTTGTGGGTTAGGGTTCGATTTGCTTAGTAGCCTAACCCCATTTCTTCTCACTTCGAATGAAAATCCCAGGTCTCTGATCAAAGATGACTGCTGGACAGGATACAATCGAAAGAAATTCATTCGAGCATGGTAGGAAAATAGGTTCCTGCTTTCTATTGTGCAAGTGCTGGCACTTATAGGTTGAATGTGTTGCTAGAGTTAATACAGGAGGTTTCCCGCCAACAAGATTTGAGTATATGCATGTTGACACAGCTGTACGGCTGACGTAACCTGTGACCGTAGGGGACAACACCGACAGAAAAGATATTGGATTCGGCCCAAAACCCTTTATAAGTCTGAAAGTATTGCGAAGCATATTTATAAGAACCGTTCTTCTGTAGGTGGTATTTTGATCAAGTTTATTATATCAGTGTTCAAAAGTACTCAACAGCGAAAATCTGATGTGAAATTTTTACTTAAGTGTACAGCCTTTGTGAAAAGAAAAGAACCCAAGCTGTTTTCTTCCGCTCACATCGAGTTGCTCGTTATGCGTCGCAACTTAATCAAAACTACAGAAGGCGAAAAGAACTCCATTCTGCAAAGTTCTGACCGGTAGAATTTCAACTAAGGCTACTAAAACCAAGTAGATGGCTTCGATGTTAAATCCTAAAGCTCTTTTCTTTTGACAAAGATTGTACTTTAAATTCAACCTTTATCCCAAAAAAATTGAGAGTAGGTCAAAGACAAAAAGCTAAAACATTGGCTGACGGGCGGTTGTAGACTTATACTGAGTCCAAAAAAGACACGATAGAAGCGGACGGCGCTCGCTCGCACGCCCTGAAGAGCAAAATTTGAAGACCAAAATTAAAACAAAGGCCCCGTCAGGCGACAGCAAGAGAACGGTACAATAACGCAACAGTTGGTAAATAAAAATGTAAATAGATTAACCACCCATGTTCACAACATATGATCTAAAAACGTTTCCGGGAAGTGTACTGGTGGTTTTTGACGGTAATTTATTTTCAAAACATAAGATATCAGGAGTTCGAGAGTTTGCCTCCTGTAACTGCTAGAGGCGCGGGAATTGGTCCATACATCAATTCATAGAGTTAAACAAGTCTTTCTTTCTGCCTGATATTTGGTGAGGCAGAAAACTATATTCCTCAAATGAAGAAAACAGAATTAAATATAGTAAACGAGATCCAAGGTGTATATCCGCGAACATAATTTTGAGCACTTGAAAAACTGCTCATTTCGCAGAGCACACGATTGTTTGGTAGTTCGCTTCGAACGAGAAGCGTTTGCAGCAGCTCAAAGCGAACCCAAAACCAGGAATAAACCGCTCAGCACCAAAGCCACTGAGCCACTGTTGTTGAAGCTGAAGAGCTTCCTCAGATATGTTTTTGATGACTACCCCTGTTCAAGTGAGAGTGGTTTGGATCCGACCGGAATGATAAAAATTGAAAAACTTTAATGCCTTGAGTTAAATATGACCGCCCAGGACAGCGGACACCAAGATTAGGTGGTTTTTGTTTGTAGAAACAAGTTATATCCTTATTCCACAACATACCTGCACCAAACATTACTCCATGTCACTTACGTGTCTACAAAATTTATATCTTATTACTACTAGGGAAAGCGGTCTGTTTGTGGTCACTTTCTTGGCGTAAATTTATGTCTTTAGCCCTATTAGTTTTTAAGATTATGCCACGGTGTCGGGGCAAAGCGCGGTTTACTGGAATAAGCGCGAAAAACAGAAGAGGTTCAGAAGAGAATAAACATACGACATTGACCAGCGTTACTGCCAACTCTTTATTGAAGTTGTCATTCACAGCACACATTTAGGCAAATGCCAGAATAAGGAGAGGGCCAGTTCAGAGAAGCAATCAAGCAAAACCGTGTTTTAATCAAATGAATTTAGAAATGCAAATTCACAGAATTAGTATGTACAATCACATTACTCACTCAGAGATAGGACAGTTTTTAATGTGATAGGCCTCTAGCCTAGCCTTTTCATTCCCGCTACTGCCTAGAGTCCTGGTATTCCCAAACTTGCACTGCACGTGCTGACGGAAAAAGCAAACTCCATCACACAATTTGCGTTCTTATTCTTCTTTTCTATATTTTTGTCGTTCACCCACATCCAATCATTAAAGCAGCGACGAGTTTGGTTTACATACTATGTCCCGCATTAAATGGGGGGTCCTTTATATCACTGCTCTAGCGCACTCCACATAGCTATTGCCTTGTTTCTTTTCGAAGCCACTGTTTCTGGAAGCAATGATACGCAGGCCATATTTTTACAACTTTTTGACGCTGAAAACACCAAGCGCGTACAATGCCTACCAGCCACATTTTTCAGACTATAGTATAGTTGGTACACATAGGGAACGACTACAGGCTTTGAAGGTCAGAGGACCGTTATTTTTGGGGCGCCTATTTGTTTTGCGGTGATGATCTCAGCGAATACTAATATGGCCGGTCTCTGGAAGCCTGCTGTCAAGACACGTGAAATCTGATCTGTGTCAGCACCTATAGGCCAAGGTTTCAGAACGCAAAGATTATAGGCAAGCGCGGGAATGAGGAGGCTAGGCTACTGCTAGAGGGCTGTCATATAAAAAAGCGGCCTGTACGTTGCGTGTGTGATACAGATGTACGCATTTATTCTTCTAAATTTGCATTTTCAAATTGATTTTGTTAAAAACCGCTGTTCCTATCTGCGTGCCTTATCTGCACCTCTCCGCGCATGCTCACCTTTTTCTTTAGATATCTTACCATGAAAATGTCTTCTCTTGTGCCCTTCTTCTGATTTTCGCCGCAATTTCTTCTCAGAGTTCACGCTTTTTCCCGCTGTGGTGCCCTAATCTTCGAAAGATTCGACAACTAAGCGACTTGGCGCATCACTGAACAACTAAACAACAGCGTTGCGCTGACGGACAAGAAGGAGCAAGGACAAGCGCTGACTAACAACTGAAGCTTTGTTGAAAGAACACAGGAATTAAATACACTCTCAAACACAACCAGGACCAACGCACCTACATAAGCACCTATAATAATGAGGATCAAGATATTCAATCTGACTGTCATGAATGAGCCCTGAAGATGTGCTTACGCACGTGTCACCATTCACATGAATGTAATAGGCCTCACATATTTATCTACGGGGCAGAAACGTGGAAGCTAACAAAGAGGGTCGAGCTTAAGTTAACGAAACGCAGCGAGCTATGGAAAGAAAAACGATAGGTGTAACGTTAAGAGATCGGAAGAGGGCGGAGTGGGTGAGGGAACAAACGCGGGTTAATGACATCCTAGTTGAAATCAAGAGGAAGAAATGGGCTTGGGCAGGGCGTGTAATGCGAAGGCAAGATAACCGCTGGTCTTTAAGGGTAATGGAGTGGATTCCAAGAGTAGGCAAATATTGCAGGGGATAGAAGAAAGTTAGGTGAGCGGATGAGATTAAGAAGTTTGCGGGGATACAGTGGTCGCAACTGGCAAAGGACATGGTTGATTTCAGAGACATGGGCTTTGCCCTGCAGTGGGTGTAGTCAGGCTGATGATGATGATTTATCTTATTATTTTGCCCCTATGCCTACAGATGACTTTGGTTTCTTTCAAATGAGATGTGGACAACCGCTTATCTCAGCAATCCGGGATATTATTCAAGGGGCAATCTTCGTAATGCAAGGCAAGGTTTGACGACGGCGAACATTTTAACGACGTATTATGCTCTCGTATACGGGCGTTTACACAATTTATGGTAAGTGCGACATCACTCTTACCGCAAGAGAATTCAGCTTTATACACTACCGTCTCAGCACATGCCACGAACCGAATTTGGTGATTTTCTCGTGCAGGCGCTGCAAACAGTTGTGTTTCCTTTTACCTGTAAGCGACTTTTGTTTTGTGGAAAAGAAAACTACATACTAAAAAAGCTGCGGTGTGCAGAGGATAGAAAGTAGCACTGATGCTAAGGTAATATCTTTCTGTGCCATGTGCACAGGGTGCTGAAATCTATTTTGTTGGAAGCGTAAAACAAGTCTTTAGTTGTGTTGATGATTATTTAATTGATGTTGAGTTTGCGGTTTTAAACTGGCATGTGAAGGAAATTTTGTGCGTTTTGATAGT
The DNA here is from genome assembly GCF_055824585.1 of Amblyomma mixtum. Classification (NCBI taxonomy): domain Eukaryota; kingdom Metazoa; phylum Arthropoda; class Arachnida; order Ixodida; family Ixodidae; genus Amblyomma; species Amblyomma mixtum. The sequence goes on from NC_143013.1 coordinate 207,377,794, forward strand.
TGTGGGCGATGTTTTAAATTTACTTCCGAAGTGCCGGAAAACACGGAGCTCCAGTTCTTGGACATAAGATTAGTTTTGAGCCATGATCAGGCCTTCTGGTTTTCCAGCAGCGCTCAGAGAAGCCTTTCGTAATTATCGCTCAGCCCATTCAATAGTAGTTGAATGCGGAATAGCCATTGCATGTTTCGTGCAAGCACTTTCAAAATACTGTGTACGTGGAATGAAAAATAGTTTTCGTCAGCAGGTTCAGAGATTAAAAGAGGCAGCTTTTCAAGAAGAGGTTATCTTGCTTGCATGCAATAAAATCTTGAAGAAGCTGAACTCTTTCAAGGATTGCTATCCATCACAGTTGTCCGGTACGAAGAGACATGCGGTTATCCCATACGTTCGTCAGACCTCCCATAGAATAAAGAATGAAGGCACCAGATATAATAGTCAAGTGTGGTTCTCAGTCCAGAAAAAAAAGCTTGGAAAAATATGTGCCATAGTTGATACGGAGCAAAGGCTAAAAAACAAAACACAACTACAGTAGTAATAGAGTTACCAAATGTTCTTTGGGTGCACCTTTGCTTTGACGCCATTTAGTGCGGCGTGTGTTAGTTTTTTTCGCTTTAAATTGGGTTATTAAATGCTGGCGCTATTCAATTCGTCAGCTCCTATCGTGCCTTGCATTTTGTGTAAGTCCATGAACTCTCTCCGGCTAATATTCTAGCTTTTCTTCCGTGGCCTGCTCTCAAAGTATCGGAAACAGAGCTTGAATTATAATTACAGCTTTCTCAAAGTAAAACTGTCCTAGGAATTAACTTCTAGGCCATCTACTGGGCTTCTGTAGCACTCGTGGAAAAAGAGTACCGGGGCCACTTAAGCTTCCTCCCATGCTATGAATGCGAAAGCTCCGTGGGTTGGTGCCATTGCGTACAGAATTCCTCCTTCTCTACTTAACATTCACAGATGGCAGCTAGTCACACCACTGCCAGCGCAGTGGCGCAGGGGTTAAGCGATGCGCCACTGCACTGCGTCAATGCACCGGAAGGTAACTGTTCCTCTCACAGCCACCGTTAGGGATTGTGCGACCTGTGTTGCTCTTCCCAGGCAACTTGACGCGCAGCTGGCGCGACGCTCCTCTTGATATTACCAGAGCTTCCTCCATTTCGTGTCAACGCGCGCAGCGCTGCTTCGAACTTACCTGAGCTTACTTGACCCACAACCACCCGCCGCGGTGGCTCAGCGGTCATGGCGCTCGGCTCGTGACTCAAATAAGGCGAGAAATCCACCCGCTTCCTCACTAGCAGCATATTCAACCTCTTGATTGCGGCACACACGTTGTTGAAAAAACCGTCTTATTTCTCCGGTCATGCCTGAATGGCTGTCCTCTGATCATATCTTCTCTCGCCAATTGATATTGGCTGAGCCGACACCCAGCTGAGCCGACAGGTGCATCACAGCCTGATTGAAGAACAGCGGGGAAAGTACGCGCCTTGGGGGGTTTCCCGCGTGCCGAGAAGGTAAGGACCATTCTCTTTATCTTGGATGCGGATGTAGGATTGACGATCGATTAGAAATTGGCCTGTGTTTCTCAATGTGTTGAGGCCACAGTCGGTCTGGCTTAGGTTAGTAGGCATAATGACGTCTGTTACATTGGCAAATGCCCCTTTAAGATTCAAGGCGAGTACTACCCCGTCATTATGGGGGCATTCAAGGGGGTCCAGGACTTCCCGATTGACTTGCAGGAGAACATCTTGTGCGGATTTGTGTGGGCGGAATCCGAACATGGTGCTCGCAAAGATATGTTCGTGTTCAAGATGTGCAGAGAGGCAATTCCGCACCATTTTCTCCATTAGTTTGCACACACAGGAAGTCAGCGAGATGGGGCGGAGGTTATCTGTGGCAATTGGTGTGTTTGTTTTAGGAATAAAAGTGACCCGAGCCATTTTCCATTCGATTGGCAGGGGAGTGTGCCCGCGCCAAATCGCATTGATGTAGTCGAGGAGAGAGTGTTATGCAAGTCGGGCTCGTTTGTCCTCTTCGTCAGCCGTTGGCGATGCCAGAAACACAATAGAAAGCTCAAATCTCAAATTGCCGAGCTTACCCAGAAAGCTGCAGAGTACGCGGTCCGACTGCCCGACTCCAACTGAGTGGATAGATGCAACACGGCCGCGTCACTTATGTCCAGCCGCAACACGTGGCGTCTGTTTCGATCCCTAATCGACCCAACCCAAACACGAACCGAAACACACAAAAACATTTGCAGCGAGGGATGCATTATTTCCCTGGCAACTGGCGCAGAAACTTCAGGACCAGTATCTGTGTACAGCCCAAGACCCCGTGGATCTGCGTACTCTTATGCAGGCAGAGAGAACACGGAGCTGGGTCAACCTATCCAGCACAATGATCAGCGGGCGGCTCTAGCCGAAATGAAACGGGGCACTGCACCAGGAAGGAATAAGGTCACCGTCAAGCTTTTGACAAACCTGCCCTACATGGCTTACCGAACCCTCCTCGATTGCATCAATGCGATTTTGAGGGAAGTATCTGGCGCAGTAACAGTATAACTTATCTTGCGGACTCACGAGCCGCCCATTATGCAATTTTTTCACGCTACGCCAGATTATAGATCGCGCGTTCAAATCCCTGGTGCAGTCTAGACTGTAACTTAGCTAGCACGATTGTGCTGTGCGAAACACTGAATTGCATGAAACTTTCTGGAACATTCTGCGGCAACATTTACGCAGCCCCCGAATGTTTCCGACACGCGGTGCCGACTGCTACTACTACACCGACAGCTTTTGAAAAGATGTAATCGTCAGTAACATAAAGATGACTGGAAATGAAAGTACATAAGCAACGAGAAAGAAAGGAAAGAGGTGAACGGCCCTCACAGTGTCCTGCTTCGCTTCACGCTGCCGTCGCTGCTTTTCATCGAAAGGGTCAAAATTGGCTTCCAGGTTGGCCTTGCTATGCAAGAAATATTCTGCGAAAGCATTGTTTTCTGCAGGTGCGCACCAGCGCCAAATACCTCAAAGGACGGTAGAGGTGTCCACTGATTCAAAGGACCCAGTTATGATACTTTCCTTTCCTCAAAATCGGCTAGAGTCTAAACGTTGTGCTGCTTTTCAGAAAAAGCAAAGATGCATAAGTGTTCGCACCGAAGATGGAAGTTGAAGACGACGCTCTGCAACGTAAAGCGCGAGTCTGCGCTGCAGTTTTACAGGAGGCATGTTGGGCTGCAGCAATAGCGTAGTGGTCTCGCGCAGCGGCCTTTGAAGCTGATCTGTTCGTGCCGTCGCGGTTTCCACTCCCGGTCGTAAATGTTGATGTGATTTCTCCTTCTGCGACCCTTTTCTTTATGCTCCCGAGGTGCACATACATGATACGATTTTCCTCGGTTCTGAACCACCGGATTAGCGCGTTCGCACTAAAAGCCCCTAAGTGTTCACTGTTGCGGCGATGATGTGAAGACCTCTAGCAAAAATTAAGGAAGGCTGCATGATTTCATTCTTCCTAACCAAAGTTTAACATTTATTAGCACCCAAAAAAGCTTTGAGGCCTTCTAGATAGCGAAACACGACGTCTCTTGTACATGTGAACCACATAAATGGTAGTTCACTAAAGATATTGCACAATTCATAAAAATAGAGTTTAGGAGTAAAAGAGCGCTTTTTCCGGCATAGCAGTGTCGGCGGTGTAGTATATCAGAATACAGATACAACGCACTAATTAGCGGGCTGGTTAACTAATACCGAATAGTTAACTTTTTACGTATTACTGTTAAGCTCTTAATTACTCAAAATTATGTAACCCAGACAAATTATTATCGATATAAGTTTTTAATATTTCGAGAATGTGGTTGCTCTCGTCGCTGTGGCCCAACAATATTTGCCCATTTCGACGAGTTACATGCCTGGAGAGGTTGCTTTGCCTAGCCAGATTTTTAGCCGGAATTCATTCGGCCACAGTGCCTTGTGTGACCGCGTTTTCGAAGTTGTAAAAAGTGATATGAATATTTGCTACGGTGGGCTACACGCACGTGAATAATTAGCATCCTCACAGTCATAATTAAAAGCTTAGCTATTCAATATTAGTTAGCCAGCCTGATAGTTAGCACATATTGGCTGTACTCTGTTGTATTACACCGCTAGAAATGCTATGTTAGCTCCATTTCCTTTCAGAACAACATCCGCTATCTGCAGTGGAGCAAAAGACAAACGGACGCTTAGGACGGAAGCCTGCGAGAGATATGACCGGCTGAAAAGCACTGACCTGCACTTACACTCGCAAAAAAAAATCTAAAACTTTCGCGCTTACCTCTGTCTCCTTCTGGCGGATGTCGATTCGCGCTCGGTTTGTTTGCCCCAGACAATATAAAATTCTACATGTCTAGGCGCAAAGGTTATGGACACACCGAAACCATATCGGTACACAGGTGCTGTGCTAAATCTGCTCTTAATGTTGCAGACCAAGTCGATAAAACTGTCCTAAAAGCTGGAATGTTTCCCAGGGTTCGGTATCACCGATATGTAGCCGGTCAAAAGAGTGAATCTTCAAAAGTGGCTTGGGTTGGCAAATGTGATGGCTATGCGTGGTCATTAAACTGTGCTTTGAACATTGTTGTATACTGCTGTAAATATAGATGTCCCTATCGAATGGCAACTACACCTCTGGCACAAAATTCAAAGCATAGTAACAGGAATTGTAGTAACATAGAGAGGATTAGTATTGAGAGCGCGTAAAACAATGAAAAGAGGCGGGAAGAAGTGAGCGGCCCCAACAGACGCCTGCTTACTTTCATAGGGTGATGGCTCCTAGCTCAACAGTCCTGATCAATTGCGTTCAAAAACAAAAATTCTACTGCACGTCAAATCTTCATGCATTGACTACTTCCATTTCATGGCAACGTTGTGATGACCTCTCATGAAAATTAAGCAAGGCTTCATGTTGACATGTTCTGAATCAACGTTGAAACGGTTACTACCAGCCAAAGTATAGTCTTTAGGTTTTCCATATAGCTGAGCACGAGGATTCTTGTAAAAGCTCAGAATGTATATAGCTGTTGTAAAGACCTTTTTTTCAGTTCACGTGCATAGATTACCTGCCCATGCTTGCCACATCTGTTCCAGTCACTCGGCAGCGTAGTTTTAGTAAAAATATCAGTTATTAGTCCCGCCCGTGTCTTGTGTTTTCAGCTGTTGTGGGCGACGGAGGCGGGTTGTACGTCCAAAAGCAAGTCACGCTATGAGGGACACCGCAGTGAAACACTCCGAAAATTTCGACCATCTGGGCTTCTTTAACGTGCACTAACATTGCACAATAGACGAGCCTCTAAATTTCGCCTCCACCGACATTCGACCGCCGCGGCCGGGATCGGACCCTCATCTTGCGAGTCAGCAGCAGAGTGCCATGACCCTGAGCCGCCGCGGCGTCCTTTCTCTGTTCGTCTATTTTTGGCTGGTAGCAGTTCTTTAGAACTTTTCAGACTGAAGCCGAATGTGTCCATTTCATATCTATAAAAGGGCTGTGTTCTCCTCATTCAACGCAAAATCAACCATCTCAGAATATTTTTTTTTTTTTCAAAAATCAGTGTCCTGTCACTGTCGTATACACTCTGCTTGCTCGATTTGTGGACAAAATCAATCTCATTTTGTTGCAGCCCCCTAAATTTAGCCCTCAATATGAGAACGCTATTCCAAAACAATAATTTTTATATAAAATTTATCGTGTGTAGCTTGACAACTCTTCTAGCTAATTGGAAGGCATTCCGTTTTGACGAAATGCAACAACATCCGAATTTCATGCGTGTTTTTTTTCTGCTCAACAGACTACGTACTTAGACTCTGTGGGATGCTCTGTTAAGGCATTCTGCGCGAAAACCTCCATACTCTTCAGAGTATCTCGCAAGCAAACATAAAAGTGCTCGAAGCCCTGCAAGCTGGAGCAATGATAGTCTGCGTTGGCCTTGGCATGAACACCGCTACTATTTTTACTGTGGCAAGAATAACCAATATTGAAGACGGGAGGAACAAGGAGGAGAGGAGGGGACGGCTAGGGAGAGGAGTAATGTGAAAGAACCAATAAACAGGTGATATGCAGCACTGAAAAAAAAAACTGGTGGACCGCGGGCAAGACCTTTTTAAAAAATTGCGTCAGTACCAGAATGTACCAGTCAGAATCCAAATTTTCTTCAGAGATGTTGGCCCTTGCTCATAGTCAGGTTCTAAATTTCTCCACTACGAATGCATCTAAATTTTGCAAGTGAATTGAAGCTTGCAGACTACAAATAGAAGTTCCTGAGAAGCGTCGACAGTATAGATTGTTAATGACCATGTACACAATGCACAGAAGAACTAGGAAACGTGCGGGTCTGGTCGTACACCATTTCGTTTCATTTGTCCGTTGTAACAGTTCGCTGGAATACGTCAGAGATGCGCTCAGTGTGTGGCGAACGCCATACTTTCATAAAATTTGAAACATGACACTGGAAATAATCTTTTAAACTATCGCGCTAGTTTTGTTCGTCTGATTCCTCCAAAAGCGCTTCAGTGGGTATTGCACAAAAAGAGTGTTCTTTTTAGTAAAAATAATAAAATCTGCTGCTCCCTTAGGATTTCGCTAGAATTTTTTCATCTTGATCTGCTTTATGTCTATTAGAAAGTGTAATGTGGAAACTCGCACAATTATTGTGGTCGGGCACAGTCCTTGTCCCAGCAGTGCTGCTCAGCAGGCCGGCGTTCGCAAGCGCGCACCCGAGCTTCGTCAGCTTCGTCTTCTGTCTTCTTCTGTCATCTTCCTCTCCTTCGGCAGCGCTAGCCGCTGATGCAGCAAACCCCAATTCTCTTTATTACAAAAGAAATAAATGAAAAAAGCTTTAAACCAAAGTTTAGCGCTTTGAGTATTTGATGTATAAGGTTTATAATTAGATGGATTCAAACAAAATGTCTTCTTAAATTATAAAATATCGCGTTCAAAGAAAATGTTTATAATTTTGCGTTTCTAAGCGGCCAAGCGAAAATAGGCTGTTTTTGGGATGACACGACATCTCCTTGAAGGCAATAGAGTGCGTTTTTTCCCACGGCAGACTTGTAGGCAATTTTCTGTTTAACACAAATATGAGTTACGTAATTTATACAGGCACTTACATATTACGTATTTCTTTGATTGAAGACAAAGTTCTCTTTATATCTGGCTCCCCTTCCGATTGCCTACTAGATAAGATAAGATAAGAGAAACTTTATTTTCCATCAAAAAAAGATGGAGGGAGACGGGGCTAAAAGCTGCGACCGCAGCTTGACTGGGCCCCGCCCCCCTATATGGAAACGATAGGTGGCACTTGGCAGAAACAATTAACAACAAAAAGCATGTCAGAAGAACTGTCGTTTTGACACGACTAAATGAAGAAATACCTATTGTAACAATACCTGGCAACAAAACATGATACTGAAAAAAAAAATCTCAGGAAGGTACATTGAACATGGAATTTGAACTTGGTTACCGAAAAAGAAATACATCAGATTTCAGGAATAACAACAGAACATCTCTATGAATTATACAATATTAATAGCGGTTACATACAGTTTGCGCTTTATTCAAGAAAAATATTCTTAAGCTGCGTAGAATTCAGCGCTAAAATGTCTACATCTTCAGACAAATAGGAGTTTAAAACCGAAGGAATGCGGTGTTTTAGGGTTTGTGCAGCGTAATTTGTTCTGCAGGAGCCAACTTTCCAGTATTCTGGTTTTCTTGTGAAGTGACCTGACGAACTTTTAACGGCTAGTTGTGCTAATTTTGTTAGGATTTTGCTATTTTGCCTCCTTTCTCGAATTAATGCGAGACATAGGTTGTACTTGTAAATCTCTTTAATGTGTAATAGGCCCAGCTTGTGGAATAATGGCTGTACATTAGAATCATGTGCAGAGTGTGTAATGATTCTAACTGCCTTACTCTGTAGTCTGCTAAGTTTCTGGATACCGGTCATTGTGGTCGTTCCCCACACGAGTATGCAGTAATTTAAGTAAGACAGAAAAAGAGAGTTGTATAGAAGCATCGTGACATTTTTCGGTAGGAAATATTTGTTTCTGTGGAGAATCCCAACTACACTCGCGATTTTTGAGGCTATATATTCTGTGTGCCTGTTCCAGGACATCGTTTCTGTAAAAATAACCCCTAGCGTTTTAAATTCGTCGACAACATCTATCTCCGAACCATTTAACTTAAGTCTTAACTCAGACGGAACTAGTCTTGATTTCGCGCGGAAAACGATCGCTTTTGATTTCGAGCTATTAATTATTAGTCCATTGTGTTTTGCCCAATCACTTACTTTAGCTAACACGGAATTTGCAGTGCTAAACAATTCTGTACATTTATCGGAAGCACAAAAAATGCTAGTGTCATCGGCATAGATGACGAACTTATTCTGCATATCCACGTTCACAAAGTCATTTAAGTATATATTAAATAAAAATGGCCCCAAGATACTTCCTTGCGGGACTCCTGATTTAGTACAAGTCACGCCTGAAGAATAACCCTTTAGCTCAACATATTGTTACGGGGTAGTTCCGCTTGGGATTGCAGAGAGCGGACACGGAAAACAGGGCTTTAAAACCACAGGCGTTTACTGCAGGCACCAGCCGACAATGCTCGACCGTCGTCTTCTTCACAAAAACTCAAGAGCTTCTTCTTCTTCCTTCCTTATGCATGCACCGCCTAATGTAACACTACCCCGCCGGCTGAAAAGCACCGTCCCGGTGCGTACTAGCGTCCAAACCAGGGTCCGCGTAGTACGGCTTGAGGCGTGCAACATGGACCGTCTCAGTGCGAGGTGTGGAGGTATGGCGTGCGGGATGCAAGGGCACAATTTCGTATGTCACTGGAGTCACTTGTCGTAAAATACGGTAGGGGCCTGTATATCGTGGCAAAAGTTTTTCCGAGAGGCCAACGCGGCGAGCTGGGGTCCAAAGCAGCACGAGAGAGCCGCAAGAATACTCGGTGTTGCGATGATAGGAATCATAGCGACGTTTCTGGGAGTGCTGGGAGGCTGTGAGTCGGTTGCGAGCAACAACGCGGGCAACGTCAGCTCGGGCTATGGCGTCACGGGCATATGAGCTGGCAGTGGCGACGGGAGGGAGCAGGCTGTCGAATGGAAGCAGAGGGTCACGGCCGTATAGAAGATAGAAGGGGGAGTAGCCGGAAGTGTTGTGACGCGACGAATTGTATGCAAATGTCACAAATGGCAGCGTGATGTCCCAGTCGCGGTGGTCATCAGACACGTACATAGACAGCATATCAGTCAATGTCCGGTTAAGGCGTTCGGTAAGCCCGTTCGTCTGTGGATGGTAGGCAGTCGTGAAAGAATGACGAACGTTGCACAACCGTAGGATCTCGTCGACTATACGCGCAAGAAAGCAACGGCCACGGTCGGTGAGCAGTTGGCGGGGAGCTCCATGGACGAGTATAACGTCGTTGAGGAGGAAAGCAGCGACATCGGTTGCACAACTGGTTGGTATTGCTCGTGTGACCGCGTAGCGTGTGGTGTAATCAGTGGCCACCGCAATCCATTTGTTCCCCGATGCGGAGAGCGGAAAAGGCCCGAGAAGGTCCAGACCCACGCGAGAAAATGGGTCTATGGGGATGTCGATCGGCTGCAGAAGTCCAGCTGGTAAAACTAATGGCTTTTTCCGGCGTTGACAGCGGTCACAAGCAGCCACGTATCGGCGGACTGTGCGGTAGAGGCCTGGCCAAAAAAACCGACGGCGCACACTGTCATATGTGCGAGAGACGCCTAGATGACCCGCTGTCGGAACGTCGTGAAGCTGTTCAAGGACGGCTTTGCGTAGGTGCTGAGGGACGACTAGTAGAAGGTCAGGGCCATCAGGTCGCATATTGTGCCGGTACAAGGTGCCGTCGCGGAGCACAAACAAACGAAGGGCAGGGTCATGGCGATCGGCGCAGAGGCGACTGATAATTTCGCGAAGCTGAGGGTCCTGGCGTTGCTCACGGTAAATGTTGGAAAAGTCAGAAATAGAGAGCACGAAATCGTCATTGTCACATTCAGGTTGGCTTGGCGGGTCGACTGGATGACGGGACAGGCAATCGGCGTCTCGATGCAACTGGCCAGACTTATATACTACTGAAAAATTGTACTCCTGAAGGCGCAAGGCCCAACGTCCAAGGCGGCCAGTAGGGTCTTTGAGTGTAGAAAGCCAACACAAGGCGTGGTGGTCAGTGACTACTGTGAATGGCCGCCCATACAAGTAAGGGCGGAACTTCGTAATGGCCCAGACTAGGGCTAAGCACTCACGTTCAGTGATGGAATAATTCTGTTCGGCCTTAGAGAGGAGTCGGCTGGCATAGGCGATGACGCGAGGGGAGCCGAGCTGACGTTGTGCGAGAACGGCACCAATGCCATGACCACTTGCGTCGGTGCGTACTTCTGTGGGTGCTGATGGATTGAAGTGAGCCAACACAGGCGGACGGGTGAGGTGGGCAATAAGAGCGGCGAAGGCGGCCGAGTGTTCGTGGCCCCAGGAAAAGGAGACGTCTTTTTTCAGAAGCTGCGTGAGTGGACGGGCGATTTCCGCGAAGTTTGGTACAAATCGCCGGAAGTATGAGCAAAGTCCGAGGAAGCTACGCACGTCGCTGCTAGATTTCGGTATAGGAAAACCACTTACAGCGCGAATTTTGTCGGGGTCCGGCTGTATGCCATGGGTGTGGACCAAATGTCCGAGGATCTTGAGTTCCCGGCGACCAAAGCTACATTTCTTGGAGTTCAACTGAAGGCCAGCTCGTCGGAAGACGCCAAGAATAGCCGAAAGACGATGGAGGTGGCCCTCAAAGGTTGATGAAAATACGATGACGTCATCGAGGTAGCACAGACATGTGGTCCATTTGAACCCGCGTAGTAAGGAGTCCATCATGCGCTCGAAGGTCGCAGGGGCATTACATAAGCCGAAAGGCATCACCTTGAATTGGTAGAGTCCATCCGGGGTGACAAAAGCCGTCTTCTCACGATCTCGTTCGTCAACAGAGATCTGCCAATATCCAGAACGGAGATCGATGGAGGAGAAGTAGTTGGCACCATGCAGGCAGTCGAGGGCGTCATCGATCCTAGGAAGAGGGTACACGTCTTTCTTTGATATCTTGTTGAGGTGTCGATAATCTACGCAAAACCTCCAGCTGTTGTCTTTCTTCTTGACGAGTACTACCGGAGACGCCCAGGGGCTGCTCGACGGCTCAATAATGTTGCTGGCCAACATTTTGTCCACTTCTTCCTGAATGATATGGCGTTCTGAAAGAGCAACTCTGTAAGGCCGTCGGTGAACAGGGCGGGCATCTCCAGTATCTATGCGATGTGTGACGACGGACGTTTGGCCCAGGGATCCGTGACCGAAATCAAAAATGTCGCTGTACGACCGCAAAAGGCTGGCAAGGGCACTGGCATATTCGGGACGCAGGTCAGAGGCAACCATGGCTGAGATGCGGTCCTCCGGACTGTGTGACGAGGCAGGCTGTGCAGGTACCTCGGCGCGACGGTCGGACAGCACTGCAGAAATAGTAAATGTGGACAAAGGTGACAGCTCGGCAAGGCAAATGCCCTCCGGGAGAACTTGCGAGGACATGCTGAAGTTGAGTACGGGAATGTAGGTGAGGTTGTTCTCGACGTGTACAATGTTATGAGGTAGGGCGATGTTGTGTTGTAGAGTGACGTCGGTGATGGGGTTGACAACGTAGTCGCCGTCAGGAAGGGAGGGAAAAGGCGACATGGGCACGTATACTGCCGCCTCGGGAGGTAGGCGAGTAAATGTACTGGAGCGGAGGCGAGGCTGGGAATGGTCAGCACTAGGGTCGTGAACACAATGGGGCAGGGCTAGGCGCAGAAGTCCGGAGGAACAGTCGATGAGAGCGGAATGAGCTGTTAAAAAGTCTAGGCCTAAAATGACGTCTTGAGGACAAGTAGTTAGGACGGCGAATAGCACAGGTACGTGGTGGCCGGCAATGCTAACGCGCGCAGTGCACATTCCGATGATGGCAGCAGTGTTTCCGTCAGCAACACGAACTGTAGAGGTGTTAGCGGGCGTAAGAACTTTTTTGAGGCGCTGGCGGAACGACGAACTAAGGACTGAAATATGGGCTCCAGTGTCAATGAGAGCGGGCACAGGGACTCTATCTACGAGGACATTGATCAGGTTGCGGCGTGGTGCGATGGTCGAGTCACAGTTGGCTGTCCGGGTCGGTAACGCAGCTTCACGTCCGGGCGCTGCGTCGCCTAGTTTCCCGAGTAGGGGTCTTGGTACGTTGGGGACAAGCTGCGGCGAGGAGTAGGTGATCGGGAACGGTGGGCCTGTGGCGATGGCGAACGGCTAGGACGACGGACTTGCTCAATGTTTTCGGCACGATGCTGTGCTGGGGTGACAGAAACGCGCTGCGGTGCATAATAGTCATGGCGGACAGGGCTGTAGTAGGGGTGAGAGGGGGGAGCCGGGCGGCTGCGACAATAGCGGGACGTATGGCCAGCCCGACAACAGACGAAGCAAATAGGCCTGTTGTCAGACGTACGCCACTCCGCAGGATTGCGGGTGGTGTAGCGCGGTGTGTAGGGCGGTGTGTAGGACGGGGTTGTCGTAGCAGCAGCAACCACTGGTATTGGCTGTGGTGCAGGGGGTGGCGTGGTAGGATTGCAAACGAGGCCCACATTCGCGAATTCTTGGCGGACAACAGCCTGTATCATAGCTATTGTTGCCTCTGCAGGAGGTGTTGTAAGTGGAACAGGAGTCAAGGCCTCGATTTCCCTGCGGACGATGGTAGTGATGTTATTCTGACTTGAAGGCTGCTGCAAAGTGGGCAGATCGTCGCATGAGGATGTAGTCGCCGTGTTGGGCAGGCGCGCAAACCGATGGACGATGCGGCGCTGCTTCGCCTGTTCGAAACGGCGACACACTTGCAGGACTGAGTCCACCGTAGAGCAGTCTTTGCAGATAAGTATATTGAATGCGTCATCGGCGATACCCTTAAGTATATGGCCCACTTTGTTAGCTTCGGTCATGGAGGTGTTTACCTTTCGACAGAGGGCGAGGACGTCCTGTATGTAGGCAAGGTAAGATTCGGTTGACGATTGAGCGCGAGTGGCCAGGTCGTTTTTGGCTGCGAGAGCTCGCCCAATTGGCTTGCCGAACAAGTCCTTAAGTTTTTGCTTGCAGATGTCCCAAGTAGGCATCTCCTGTTCGTGGTTGCTAAACCAGGTCTTCGCAGTTCCCGCGAGATAAAAGATGATGTTTGCAAGCATTATGCTAGCATCCCAACGGTTATTCTTGCAGCACCTTTCGTATTCGTCGAGCCAATCTTCAACATCCGTCTTGTCTTCGCCGTTAAAAATAGGCGGATGGCGGATTTTGGTTAAGACCATGTGGGCAGCTGGAGTGTCCGGAGCGGGAGATGCGTCCTGGGAAGCCATGCTTACTGTGGCAGTCGGTGGTTTGAGTTCGGGGAGATGGCGTCCACTGCGCAAATCCAGGTTTCTGGCGCAGAAATACGAGGAGCTGTGGCCAGGGGGTTCGAAAGCACCTCCACCAAGATGTTACGGGGTAGTTCCGCTTGGGATTGCAGAGAGCGGACACGGAAAACAGGGCTTTAAAACCACAGGCGTTTACTGCAGGCACCAGCCGACAATGCTCGACCGTCGTCTTCTTCACAAAAACTCAAGAGCTTCTTCTTCTTCCTTCCTTATGCATGCACCGCCTAATGTAACAATATTGTACGCGATTTGAGAGGTATGATTTAATTAGCTCAAATGGTAGCCCGCGAACACCGTAATTTTTTAATTTTTCGAGGAGGAGATTTCGGTTCAGGTAGTCAAATGCCTTGGTAAAATCCAGAAATATGCCTACTACATACCTTTTACTATCTATATTTGTTAAAATGTATTCTTTCTGGTCAAGCAAGGCAAGTTGGGTAGATCTAAATTTCCGAAAACCGTACTGGGAATCAGTTATGCTATTCATTTTTAAAAAAAGGTTTGAAAGCGTATTAGAATAAGTTTTTCTAACCCTTTAGAAAACACGGGAAGAATAGAAACTGGGCGATAGTTATTAAGATTGTTATGATCACCTTTCTTGTGTACAGCTCTTACTTTTGCTATTTGCATGTCATTAGGAAAGACTCCAGAGCTTATGCACAAATTAAAAATGTATGACAGGATAGGTGATATTGTTACGCGGCGGCCAGCCGAAGAATGAGACGTGGTGAACCATGGCTATGAGATGATTTAATGGCCGCTGGCCTTGCGCTGGCGTTCCTTCCCGCGCCACTGCCAGCTTCGTCTTCGTCACACTACCCGGGGCCTCCGAGCGATCGTCCCGATAGGTGACGAACAGACGGCGAAATGGCGATGGTCTTTAGTGAAGGATCGAACAATATGTAGAAGATGCTGCAGTGCTGGCCGCCACGATGAGAAAGATGAGAGAATGAGTCCTGGTCCACGAAGCATCCGGGCCGTAGGGTGCCAGGAGCTGACGGCCGAGGTCTCTGGACGCACCGAACGGCAGAGGCAGGGGGACGGTGTCTTCACGTTTGGGTCAGTGGGGTCTTGGGGGTCTCCTCGCCGCAACCTTCTCGATATCTGCGTGGACGGTGCACCCGTTACCGCTCTTGTTGACACTGGCGCCCAAATTTCTGTCCTGAGCTCCTCGTTTAGCCGTCGTCTGAAGAAGGTTGTGACACCTGCCGTTTCCTCAGCCGTTCGCGTCGACGGAAGGGCTGCTGCCGTTGTTGGACTGTGCACTGCGCGTGTTTCCATTGCTGGTCGTACAACCCCTGTCGCGTTCACTGTCCTCGACCATTGCCCCCACGATGTGATCCTCGGCATCGACTTTTTAACGACGCACGCGGCTCTAATTGATTGCGCCACTGGCCTTCTTCGTTTGGACTTGCCGCACTGCTCCGAAAGCGCCGATGCCAAGCCGCCTCGCTTACGTGCCGCTGAATTTACTCGCTTGCCGCGTGACGCTGCAGTCTATGTCCCTATGTTCCCGTTTCCCGCCGTTCCTGATGGTGTCTACGTCACGTAACCAATCAAGGACGTTGTCCTCCAGCGTAACGTCATCCTTCCACACACAGTCCTGACCGTCACCGGCAACTGCACCTACCTTCCGATTCTGAACTTCAGTCTCTCCCCCCAAGTTTTACCCTGTAGCATCGCACTCGCTGAACTGGTTCCATTGGCCGAATGTACAGTTTCTGCTCTAACAGCTGAGCCTAACGCTGATCTCCATGCCCTTCCCCGCTCGGCCGCTTCACGCCCGGACCCTACTTTTTCGATGATCGCGGCGGATTTGCCACCTGACCACGCCAACGCCCTCTGCGCCCTTTTAGCTTCCTACAGTGATGTCTTCGATTTCGGGAATCGTCCTCTTGGCCAAACTTCTCTCGTGACCCATCGCATCAATACGGGCGATACCAGCCCTGTACACAGAAGACCCTATCGTGTCTCTCTTCCTGAGCGCCATGTCATCCAAACCGAGGTGGACAAGATGCTGGCGAACAACATTATCGAGCCTTCTAGCAGCCCTTGAGCATCCCCTGTAGTGTTGGTCAAAAAGAAAGGTGGCAGCTGGCGCTTCTGTGTCGACTATCGTCATCTTAATCAAGTAACGAAGAAAGACGTCTATCCTCTTCCGAGAATTGATGACGCCCTCGACTGTCTACATGGTGCCAGCTACTTTTCTTCTATTGATCTCCGTTCAGGCTACTGGCAAATCGCTGTTGACGAACGGGATCGTGAGAAGACTGCCTTTATCACCCCCGATGGCCTGTACCAATTCAAAGTTATGCCTTTCGGCCTCTGCAACGCTCCTACCACCTTCGAGCGCATGATGGACTCGCTTCTGCGTGGCTTCAAATGGACAACGTGCTTGTGCTACCTAGATGACGTTGTCGTTTTCTCCTCAACGTTCGAAAGCCACATACGCCGTCTTGCGGTCTTTCGTCGCGCTGGTCTCCAGCTGAACTCCAAGAAGTGCACCTTTGGCCAGCGCCAAATTAAGGTCCTCGGCCACTTGGTTGATGCGTCTGGTGTAAAGCCCGACCCTGACAAAGTTCGTGCCGTTCGTGAGTTCCCCACTTCCGTTCCTCAAGCGATCTGCGCAGTTTCCTCGGGCTCTGCTCGTATTTTCGCCGGTTTATCCCGAACTTCGCCGACACGGCCCGTCCCCTTACCACCCTCCTGAAGAAGGATGTCCCTTTCTCCTGGTGCCTTGACCAAGCTCGCTCCTTCACGGCACTTGTTGCGGCCCTCACGGCTCCACCTGTGCTGGCCCATTTCGACCCATCTGCGCCTACGGAACTTCGCACAGACGCCAGTGGCCATGGTATTGGCGCCATTCTTGCGCAGCGCCAACACGAGCACTTTCGTGTGATTGCTTACGCCAGCCGCCTGCTCTCTCCTTCCGAACGTAACTACTCCATTACGGAGCGGGAGTGCCTTGCTCTTGTTTGGGCGTTAACAAAATTCCGCCCTTATTTGTTTGGAAGGCCCTTCTGCGTAGTTACGGATCACCATGCTTTGTGTTGGCTGTCCTCTCTTAAAGACCCTACAGGCCGTCTGGGTCGCTGGGCCTTGCGTTTGCAAGAATACACATTTAATGTTGTCTACAAGTCCGGCCAGCTGCACCAAGACGCTGACTGTCTGTCCCGCCATCCTGTCGATCCCCCTGATTCCCACACCCGTGATACCGACGACTGTGTACTGTCCGTATCAGACTTTCTAAGCATTGGTGACGAGCAGCGCCGTGATCCATCTCTGCGCCTCATAGTCGACCGCCTCCGCAGCGACCCTTCCGATCCTGCTCTACGAATGTTCGCGCTGCATCACGATATTTTGTACCAGCGCAATATGCACCCAGATGGCGCCGACCTCTTGCTCGTCGTCCCGACCTATCTCCGCTCCACAGTACTTGCCCAACTTCATGACGCTCCTACTGCAGGCCACCTAGGCGTGTCACGCACGTACGACAGCGTGCGCAGGCGGTTCTTCTGGCCTGGCCTTTACCGCTCTGTCCGCGGTTATGTTGCTGCTTGTGATCAATGCCAGCGCCGGAAAACGCCCCCACTTCCACCCAGTGGCCAGCTTCAGCCCATCGACATCCTGACTGACCCATTTTTCCGTGTTGGTCTCGACCTGCTTGGTCCTTTCCCCCCCTCAACATCCGGGAACAAGTGGATTGCCGTTTCGACCGATTACACTACCCGGTACGCTAATATAACATATAACAATAATAATATAACATCGAGGACATACTTTAAGGGCTTGATTTTCACGGCATGGACATCACAGCTGGTTGAATTTTTTAGTTGCATCATTGTTAAGTACACTTCATTGGGGGTAACAGGATTCAGGAAAATAGTACTAGGATATTCTTTATTGAGGGACTTTGCATAATCATGATTAGGTAATGCTGGTACAG
Organism: Amblyomma mixtum; assembly: GCF_055824585.1. Taxonomy (NCBI): domain Eukaryota; kingdom Metazoa; phylum Arthropoda; class Arachnida; order Ixodida; family Ixodidae; genus Amblyomma; species Amblyomma mixtum. Next base: position 207,395,241 of record NC_143013.1, read on the forward strand.
GTAAATTGGCAAAGTGGTCGTTGAATGCATCCGCTAAGGCATGGCCAGATACCGTCGCGCCATTTATCTCTAGCTCGCTAACCGAGCCCGAAATTGATGAACGGCCAAGAACATCATTGAGTTTTCGCCAAGTAGACTTGCAGTCATGCTTGGCTGCATTAAAATAGTTTTCAAAATAGGCACTTTTAGCTTTCTTGATTTCTTTATTAAGACAATTTCTATATTGTTTAAATTCTTTCAGCTTAGCCATATCTCGGGTCTGTATAAACCTATAGAACAAGTCATTCTTAACTCTAATTTTACACCATAGGTGATCGTTTATCCAAGGATTCCTGATCTTCCTAGACACACTAATAGTTCGGAAAGGCAAATGTTTTCTGTAAAGCTCATTGAACCTGTCTGTGAATAAGCAGAAGGAAACATTAGGATCATCTGATTCTAGAACGTGTGACCAGTCCTCCTTATTTAATTCATCCCGAAATTGGTCTAATTGCGCTGGTAAAATTTGCTGGTAGGTACCTACGCGATTTACTTTTTTTCCCTTTTCTAGAGGCTTCACACATATAAAAATAGGAAGATGATCACTGAGATCGCATACAAGGACACCTGATTTAATTTTATTGGCTGTGTAATTAGTTAAGAATAAGTCAAGCAGTGTTGATGTGCTGGATGTAATTCGTGTTGCAAGGTAAATGGTGTTTCTTATATTTTGTGCTTCAAGCAACAGCTTAAATTCTTTGATACGACCTGAAGTTGTTTCAAGCATGTTTAGGTTGAAATCTCCGCCGCAAACAAGGCCAAGTTCGCAGTCATTAACGTAAGAAAAAAGAGACTCGAGAAAATCGAAGAAAACTGGCAAGTTTCCTTCGGGGCGTCTATATACCACAACAAGAACCATCTTGTTGCAACGTAAAGACAATACCTCAAAATCTGTTGTTGATTCCGTGAAAGCTGTCAGCAATTCGTATTTTATGTCCTTCCTTATCAGCATGGAAACACCGCCTCCTCTGCCGTAACTTCGGTTGAGATTACATGCCTGATATTCCGCCGTACAAAGTGCCTCATCTTCGTCCCGATACCATGTTTCTGTCAAGATGAGTATATTAAACTGGGTCTTAATTTGACTGAGCAGAACCTCTAGTGGCGTGCTTTTATTTCGAGCAGATTGCATGTTAGCATGAAATATTTTAAAGGACGAGTGAAAGTCTTTGCCTACAGAAGTGTCAAAGTTATTCAGAGAAACATATTGTGTATCCATGGCAGAATCTGAGGGAAACAAAATAAAAGCACAAACGTGGAACTATCGAGGGCCACTTCTTGCAACTTTGTTCAGTTCGTTCAAAGCCTGGATGCGCCATGCACGCTCTCCGTCTCTGCGCCGTAGAAAAATCCTAGCATTTCTGTGCCACACATACTGGAAGTCGTGCTCTTTGGCCCATTTCTTCGCTTCAAAAAGTAGTTCCCGTGAGTGCTTTGTCAAGTTCTCTTGTATGTAAACCTGTGATGAGTGGGTGCTTAAGGCACGCCTCTTCTCAAACCATTCTTCTCGTGTGTCTTGTCTGGCGAAGCGGAGTATAATGCCAGGAACCCCACCGGGTTTTGCCGGAAGGCGGTGAATGGCTACAACTTCATGCTTGGCTAACTCTCGAACATCAATTGTCTCAGCGAGACCGTTGATTTTGTCAAGCAGATTTTCCTGTTCACTCTCTGCGACTCCGTGAATCTCTAGGTTTTGCTTACGGTTCCTCCATTCAAGGTCATTTAGCTGTTCTTGCATAGTTTGCACTCCCACTGTGTCCTGCTGTTCAAGTTTTTCAACCCTAGCCTTAATTTCCTTGATTTCTGTTTCATGACGTGCTGTGTCCACGAGAATCTGGTCGTACTTGTCAGACATTAATTGCACAGCTTGTTCGATGTTTTCGACGGTGCTCTTCAGGCTCAGAGGGGTTGCAAGTTTTTCCTGTATGTCCACAAGAGCTAGACTAATGTGGGACATTTCGTTAGTCTCCTCTGCAGCCTCTGAGGAACTAGCTTTCTTCGATGCACCTCGTAATCGCCCTACTCGGCACGTCTGGCATCGCCATGCCTTTTTGTCGTTTCCCTCATGCCGTTAAACTGAGCTTCGGCGATACCAGTGCATTTCCCCAAGTGATAGACATAATTGCACTCATTACACTTCAGGTAGGATTCATCCTTGTCTATTTCGGTTGAACATGTCAAGCATATCAAATCAGCACCCATGTTTACAGCGCAAGTTTCTGGCAGCAACAGAGAACACACAAAGTAAAAAAAAACAAAAAAAACGCGCAATCGGTACAAGAAAAAGAAGACTGACCTGTAAAAAGTCAGAAAATTGCCTTAGCCGGAGCTGTCAGCGTGTCCCCTGTCGCTGCCAAAATGCCCGCAGATGCATGCCGTGTCTTCTTTATAGTCCGTGTTGCAGGTGGGCGTGGCTCCCGGCAGGCTTCACCACGGCTGTGATAAGGTCATTCTGCTCCGTAATCGATGGTCCTCTGATGTGGCTTCGCCGACTGCAGCAGGCCACACGGTACTACGCGCATGTCAAGCGCTGCCGATGCTAACTGTAGAAAGTCAGAAAATTGCCTTAGCCGGAGCTGTCAGCGTGTCCCCTGTCGCTGTAAGCAACGCAGTTTTAAATGCGCTCTGTCGTTCGTCCCTGTGCAGTGGCCTAGCCTTAAACGCCAATAGCTCTAAAGCCGCATTTTTTAACCAACCAAAGCTTGGAGTCAGCTTAAACAGACATATTTTGTTTGCTAGCAAGAAAGACGAAATAGCGGAGATCTGTAATACCCGTGCCACACGCACACAAGAAATTACACTAAATGCTTAAGGCCTTAAGTTTGTTAATGTCATTATTCGCGGAGTGGGTGATACACGGGCACATTTAATGCCATTATAAAAAGTGCAAACGTTGATAACGCTTGAGGGCACTCAGAAGTTTCATCTGAATGTAAACAGCGCTAATGAACACAATATATCGGGCGATGTTGTTCATTTGTGATGTAAAATTGATTTCCAGAAAATACGGCCGTTCTTGCTTTACAAGTCGAAAAAGTAGTCATAAACTCGCATGTCGGCACACAAGTCGAGAGTGCCTGTCAAAAAGGCTGGTTAAAATTTCGCTCTTCGCATCGAAAACGAGGCACATATAATTGCCTCATCTGACTGAAACTTACCAATTAACCATTTGCTACTGGTTAGAAAGTTGTTAGTCATGCTTTTCTTCGTGCGGAATGGGAACGAGAGTATGCATTGCACGGGCGAATGAATTGTGATGAACTCAGTAGGTCGAGAATGGCAGTAAGGCTAATGCCATTAAATCTCGTATTTTGTGAACATAGCCGAATAGTGTGTGAACATCTGTAGGCTAATTACCAAATCTCCTTTTGTAGCATCTTTGCTGTGCCACCCTTTCGTGCGGCGTTTCTTTTTTTTGCACTTTAAATTCTGTTATTGAATGCTTTTGTTATTCAACACGTTAGCCTCCATCGTGTCTTGCATTTTTGTATAAGTCCACGGACTCTGTCCAGCTACTATTCCAGCTTTTCGTCCGTGGCCTCCTCTTAAGGTATTCGGAACAGTGCTTGAATTCAAATTACAGCTTTGTCAGAGATAAAGTGACCTAGGCCTTAACTGATAGGCCATCTACTCGGCTTCAGTGGCATTCGTGGAAAAAACTACGGTGGCAATAAAGATTCCTTATATGTTGTGAATGAGAATGCTCCGTGGGTTAATTCTATTATATACCAAATTGTTCATTCTCTACTTAACATGCATAGATAACGAGCAGTCCACATGCCACTACCAGCGCAGTGGCACAGCGGTTAAGAAATGCGCCACTGCGCTGGAAGGTGGTTGTCCCTATCACAGCCACCGGTAGGGATCTTGCTATCTATGTTGCTCTTCCACTCAAGAGATTTGAAACGCAACGCTGCTGATGTATAACGTGCCACACTACATCGCCAGGAAGGGAATATCTAGAGATCTGTACTTTTCATGAAGGCTCTGCACCTGTATACAAAATTCCCTCATGCTTTCATCTGTTTTGCTTTTGAATATTGATGCCAAGAAAAACATCACTATAGCATCTACAGAGAAGAAAGATAGCTATTGACGTCTCCGACCATTGTTTCAGTGCTATGAAGAGCAGTGGCGTCGGCGTTGTCACCTATAGTTAGATATCATTGTAGAGGCACAGTGGTGTTGATACAGATATCCGCTGATCTTGTGGGCGAGAAATCCGCCTACTTTATCAATAGCAACGCATTCAACCTCTTGATGGCGGCACCCAGACTGTTGAAAAAACCGCCCTGTTTTCTCATCATGCACGATTAGCTATCCTTCTTGGTGTCCTCTCTCGCAAATTCATATTTATAAGAGATCTGGAATTTACGTTGGAGAGGTGTGCATAAAAGGCTTCATTACTGTGTAGATTAAATCCTATGCCACTAAACACTTTTGTTGCGTGGAAGTTCTTCGCCACGCCCGGCTAGCTTGTGTAGACTAAGCGAACACAGCTTGCACACCCCGTAGTGTACTCCGACTCAATCCGGAATCAGTCTGATTCCGAAGAGCTTGTGAATGAATGGTACTTAGTTCAGTGTGCCGCCTAGATCACGGTATTTTGCGAACGCAGAAATAACACGTGTCGTTCTCTACAGATTCATACGGAATGGTTCTCTTCCATTAAATCCGGCCGCACAAAGGCGCCACCTCAAAAACCCGGCTGAAAATTTAGAAGAAACAAACCAAACCTGAAGCTTTCTGACAGAAGTGAAGTAAGTAGCATGTGTGTTGCTTCGGCCACTTGAAGATTTTATTTTGCCAACAAAAAGATACCCAAAGAACCACGAGTTACACAACGGGTTACATTTAAGCACAACGATCACATCTCGCATTACAGTGGCCGAAATGTCACTGCAGATGCTCAAGGGATGCTGTTTCGACGGCATCGCTGGTGCAGCGACGTCTAGCCTACAAGGAAATCAGGACCGAACGGGCTCTGGTCTCTTCCTGCTTCCGGGCTTTGTACCACGACGCGATAGACTTCATCCAGAGTGGCCCTTGCTTCCGGCTGGGGCGCTTTGTCCATGGGAGTACTCTCTAGAAACGAACGAATTGTTTCACTTCTCATTAGCATGTTGTACAAAAAATTGTCATGGCGGATGTCTCTTCCCCTATTAAAGAAATTAAAGTTACTGAGGTTAGCTATTCCCGGCCTTTTGCAATGGACAGGAAATGATTGCTTGGCTGATTTTGGAGGGTAATATTTCTCTTCAAGAGAAAACCATATTATAGATTGATTGCTTCCAAAATTTCTTTGGAGGAGAAATCCTAGAGGCCCGTGTACTGTGCGATGTCAGTGCACGTTAAAGAACCCCAGGTGGTCGAAATTTCCGGAGCCCTTCACTACCGCGTCTCTCATAGCTTTAGTCGCTTTGGGACGTTAAACCCCATAAACTAAACTAACTAACCATTAACTTCGCATTGCTTTAATCGCCCTAGATATAATTTATATCCTTCTGCTTTAACATTTAGGATTGCTCGGCGAATTTTATATTGTGGATTGATCGCTTCCAAACCTTTACTTATCATTGCTTTAATCGCCTAAGGTGTAGCTTAGATCCCTGTGCTTTAACATTTAGGAGGAAAGATTTGCGGCGCTCTTACATCAGTCTTCAGTGGCAGTTCAGCCTTCGGTGCCTCGAGTGGAATTCCCACTTCTTCCATTATCAAACACGAACTGCGTCGAGAGCCACTGTTGCCAATTTGTTATGCTGCGCTATATACTTTTGTCTGTTCAAACAACTGAAATACAATTACCACTGTGTATAGCGAGTTTCAACGAGAAGTCTTTGTAGTGGCGTATATAATTTTGCCTCTTCAGTATTTCTTCCCCAGAGCTGAAGCGGAATGTCATTATGCTTTCACTAAGAACGTTGCTGTATTGAGGCCACTCAGCCTGAAAAATCTGCCGAGCCGCATTGCAAAAATTTCATCCGTCTCCTTATTGCATGCTCAAGGATAAGCGTTGCTTCTTACCCCAACGAGAACTTTGCAAAAGGGGGAAACGTACCTTAACTGCAATGACCCTAGAATAGGCGACAAAAGGAGTTGGTGGGATGCCACCTCGGCGTGTACCACGGTACATCAGACAAAAATTTCTTTGTGGAAGCGGTTGTTTTGAGCGGGCTCAGCGGCCGCTGCTGATGCGGCTGACATTAGAAATTGACCGATCAGAGCAATCACACTTTTTTTTTCTAATCAGTCGAATGCTATAAAAAGCTTTAACGTTCAAACAGAACTGCATATCGTCCCAGATTTTTTTGAGCAAGGAAAAAGCGGGCATCCTGAAGTTTGGCAGACCATCCGCATTGTGTTACGGATAAAGCCTGCGAGGCTATTGCCCGGAGAGTCGGATGGCATTACTTGATTCCCTGGTACATTCAGAGGCCAGTCACCTCATCGCCCTGGAAAACTCTGCAGGCAAACTCATCGAGGGTGCGCGCGTTTCAGCTGTTGTCAGCCATCAGCGTATTCTGTCTAGACATGCTGAGTAACACGTCTCATGCGAGAATATCTTGATGCAGCATGTGTTTTGTAATGTTCTGCGGCTAATGTGTAGTTTATTCTATTATTATTGCTTTTGTTGCTCCGGCTTCCCACTAACATGCACACATCTACGTTGGGCACAGAATTACATAATTAATCATAATGTGCAACCATGAGTCCCATGTGCTGGAGAGCACTACTAAGCTGCACATAACATACTCAGAAAAGAAAATACTCTCTGCTATGATTTAAGTAAACTTAAATTGTGCTAAGTGCTGAGGGGGCTAAGAGCTGCACCCTGTGAACCGTGTTTACCACCGAGATGTGCCTTCACCACTACGCTCCGCGTTCAGTGAATACGTAGAGTCATATCTTGTTGATAACATAAAAAGGAGGTAGAAGGAGTTTTGTGGTGATGCTAGCTCAACTGTTCTGTATATTAGATACCATATTTTTTAATTATACGCACAGCAATAGTCATTTTGATACGTAAATATAATGGATCTTAGAATGCATTTCGAACACGCCACACATCATTGTCGCTGAACGCAAGGATAGACGAGGAATATAATTGGATGCATAAGACACAGCTTGCACTAGTGTTACACACGAATGAAGGACGCATGGATACCTATCTAAAATTTCGGATATCCGCATACGAACGATGTTGATTTCTGTCGACTTTGGCTGCGAACAACGCGACAAGCACAAGGATGAAGGCAGACAAGACGCGGCGAGCGCTGAGGGCGAGTTATGGTTCAATTCGCCGTCACTTTCCCGCTAAGAAAACGGTTCCTACTAATAGCGCGTACACGGAAAGCACTGCCCCATACTTTACCAGATATAGCATTCTTCAGGTAAAACAACTGTTTAAACAAAAACTATCTCTGGAAGCGCTACACCAATACCGTGCAGATATACCGAAATTTCAACAAAACTATCAAGCTAAACAGTCCCCGTATGAACTAAGACAGAGCGAAATAGTTAGGGCCAGATCACGTACAAACTATGGCTTACAGAGGTTATCGTCGCAAATACCACAACTCTTCAACAAATACCCTGATATATTAAACTTAATAAGTTCTGTTGTGTCTCCTCTTCAATTGAAAGAGCAAGTTAAAGCAATATTTTTATCTGAGCAAGAGGTGTACGGGTTTAACTCCTGAGCTGAGTACGGGTTTAACTCTTGGTGCTGTTAATCTGTATTATGTTGTATTACCATCGAGCGCTATAGGTCATATTCCATTACTTATTCACACTGGATTGCATTTCACATTATCAATTTTTGTTTGGTGAAACATTTTTGTTTACTGATAAACTTGATGCAGTACGTAAGAAAATGTTTTTGTAGTATTACAATTCAAATAAGTAATTTTCCTTTTCTAAGACGGTGTGTATCTTTCTGTATTCTGTATTGATGTGTTTTACTTCGGTCTGCTTATGATGTGTAATCATATGTACACTGGTGCTGCTTGTGCTGCCAGGGGGGCATAGCCTAGTCAGGCCCCATCCGGGCCTTTTGCTATTGTCTCCTGAGCCAGTTTGTACCAAATTGTCTCAAATAAAAAAGAAAGAAAGAAACAAGGAAAGAAAGAAAGAAGGAAAGAAAGAAAGAAAGAAAGAAAGAAAGAAAGAAAGAAAGAAAGAAAGAAAGAAAGAAAGAAAGAAAGGAAGAAAGGAAGAAAGAAAGGAAGAAAGAAAGAAGGAGAGAATGAAAGAAGGAAAGAAAGAAGGAAGAAAGACTACCGCAATATTTGTTTGCGCAGATACGTGTACCACCTCCCATTAATTTTCTGTAGTTTACCTGAGTTTCTTCACGGCTCCTAGAATATTACTCTTGCGCCGCAACATCTCCTGTGTAGTATATGCAGTCTAGTATGCATAAAGAATTCTTTCTTAACTGGACATTCACACAAAACCAGGTAGCTTCACGTTCGCCACACGAACCAATAGGGAGATTTATTGATGCAGTGAAAAAATGGGGGCTAATGCAAGCTGATTCTTGAAAATCAGAAATCCCTCAGGCTTCAATGCTCTCATTCTTTAATACTGGGCTCGCTCCACCTTTCGGGCGCCCTTTCTTACCGCAGACAAGAGCTATGCAGAGCAAAAAGGCAAAAATGGCCAAAGCTTGCTTCATGATCTCCAAGCAGCGTCAAGGCACGCAGAACAGGACTGAAAATACAGCGAGGGCATAAGGTACTTTGAGAAAGAACTCTGTTACACTCATAAAATGACTTCGTTTACGAAAATCGTACATCAACGCTTCTAAAAGAGCTTCAACAGTATAAAAAAAGCAAAAAAAATATCCATCGCAATTTGCCAAGTAAACTTTCATCAACGGAAACTTTCATTAAAGTTTCATCAACGGAAGGAAGGCTGTGACGAATAGTTGAACTTTTGGTCACGTGAGGTTATGAAAAATTGCAATATAACCTATGATACGTCGTTTGTTGTACTTCTTGCTTTTGAAAAACCCTAGCTTAACTGCTGATTTCAAAGTATAAGCGTTACTACACGTCACAGTCATCGTTCGGTTGATGAAACCGAAACTGCAAGAGAAACGATATTCAATTACAAATTGTTTAGCAGTCTAGACAAATACCACGCGACTTTCTATGTGTTCTGTCTAAGGAATCATTTAAAAGAAGAAAACACGCCGTAATATGAGGTGTTCATATCCCTTTAACCGTACAACTTCCCTCACTGTTGACAATGCATGGAACGTGTCGGCGAGAATGAACCTTTTGCAAACGGATTTTCTACTCTAAAGTATTCTGAAATGCGAGCGTGTCCGGAGTTCGCCTGTGAATGTTTTAATCATTACAAAAGTGTGGCTCAGACTTGCAAGAACCGTGCTCAATGTCTTTTTTTTTTCTCTAACCAGCATGGGTTCAGGAAAAGCTTTTCTTGCGGGTCGCAGTAATTTGAGTCTACTAGTGCCCTACATTTCGACTTGAACATTAACTTACAGAAGGATTGCAACTTTTTGGATTTTGCTAAAGCATTTGATCGTCTAGCCAATTGCCTACTAATATCGTAGCTTTGCGCAATCAAATTCTATTTGTTTTTGGTTTTTCATGGGTCCGAACTTTATAATCACGAGCACTTCACCGTTGCTAAAAATTATTTCTTTCTTATATCCGACGTCACATCGGTCGTGCTACAAGGAAGCGTCCTCGGTCCATTACTCTTTTTTGTTTACATTATTGAGTTGCCAATAAACATGTCATCTTGTTGACGCATATTTGCTGACGACAGCATTATTTATGTACCAATAAAAGTACTGATGACCACCTTTTACTCCAAAGTGACCTCGAACGCATTAACGTCTGGTAGAAAACGTCGCTAACGACTTTACATTTCAAAATATAAGATCATTTCTTTTAGCAGGAAATCAGCTAATTCGCAATTTCCCTTCCATATAAATGACGATATTTTGGCTCGAACTCAGTACAAATATCTAGGCGTACATCTCATATGAGACCTTTCTTGGGCTGAACATATAACCGCCATTTTTTAATGCTTCCAGATCATTAGGCTTTGTTCGCCGCAACCTGAAGAGCACTACCCTTCACGTGCGTGAAGAAGCTTGCATAAACTGTCAGACCACAGCTAGAGTACGCTTCATCCATCTGGCCACCATATCAGAAATACCTAATAAACAAGTTTGAAGCTGTCTAGAATAGGGCTTGTCGTTTCATTTCACGAAATAATAGTTATCAGTCCAATGTAACCCAACTAAACATCCGCTGAAAATTCATTGCCACATTTCCCTTTTATCTCTCCTTCATAAATATGTCCGTTCCACTGATTAGCCACCACAACATGAACAATGTCACTCCTACTTAGAACATAAATTACGTAATAATTACAGCTGTGCCCGCATTTATGGCAGCACACATGCTTTAACTTCTCGTCATTCCCGCGCGCCATCCTAGAATGACAAGATCGCACGTATTTCAGTGCTTCCTTGATACAGCCCGCTGCGTGTGCTGTAGTGAAGAACAAATATGTAGCGGCTCCATGGTACGAAGCAGGCGCTAATTTCCCGGATGGCGCGCCATCCTGGAATGACGCGCCATCCGGGAAATTAGCGCCTGCTTCGTATCACGGAGTCGCTACATTGTTGTTCTTCACTGCAGTACACGCAGCGGGCTGTATCAAGGAAGCACGGTACTGGCTCTATGGTTTTCCGAAAGAAAGCTGCACTGCGGCTTGGACGCTGCGAGCCAAGTGATGGAGGGCATAGTGACAAAAATAATCTAAGTGGTCACACTCGCCACTGGCCTCGCCTTCAGCCTAAGAACTTAATATGCATTTGAAGATTGCGGAAGTCTTCTTCACGTAGAGCCGCTCTGTGTAACACTGTAGCAATCCGCTGCTACCGTTCAGCCTCAGTGTGGCACCTAAGACCAGTGTTCCTCCATGCATGTACATTATGCATTCCCTGATATCAGCATCGAATTTTCCTTTCCACAGAAAGCGCACTTTCCAGTCTCGTTACAGCCACATTGAGAATTATTCAGGGGCTGCCCAAGTAACACACTATGTTCGGCCCTTGTGGTTCCCACATGATCAAATGTTACCGCGGCAACCCCTCTAATTCTTGCTTCGGTACCTAGCTGTCAGTAAGTAAGCAACCCAATTGGCGCTTGCCCCTCTTAATCCAATATGGGTCTCATAATGGCATTCATAGGAATGTCCGATTAAATTCCTACACCAAGCCCAATTTGGTCTCTTGTCGAATACTTGAGCGCCGATACAACATAAGTGTGTTCTCTATGTAGGAAGCCTCGTCTAATCCAAATAAGGATACCCATACCGCCCCCCCCCCCCGCTCTTTCGTAATAACCACTGTAGTTCCCACGTCGCCCATGCCAGGCCTAGAAAAGGCAGGTACCCACAGGTTGTCCCCGTCGATCTCTTGTCAGTGACTGGAGAGGTGTAACATAAACATGGACTCTATGCCAGAAAAAGTGCAGCAAGCCAAATGACTCTGATGATAGAATGCCACATTCGGTGCTGCATCGGCCGTAGGGGAGCTCAATAAATCGACGCGCGTGCATTCCATCATGGGTGCATGGTGCAGTTATTCAAACAGGGCATCTGGAGAAAGCCCAAATTGGGCTTTCCTGCAATGAACTAGCGTCGGTCTCGAGTCGGGCCGAATTTTTGCATTGGAGGAGCTAACATTGATGAAAAAAAAATGTTCCTCCTCAATGGCTATCTCATCTGTACAAAGTAGGATCAATAGGGGAGGTAGATGGGCTGCCAGCATTGGGTATTGTGGGCCGAATGTGGGTAACCCCAGACGTGCCGTTCAATGGCCTCATATAAGAACGATCGGGGAATGTGAGGGGAGCCAACTGGAGGCCGACGTGGGGCCCCGCTGGGAATCCCACATTGGTCCTACTGGAGCTCACAAGGGCTTCCCACATCGGACCAACAGGGGATACCACTTTATGGCCCACTTTGAGCTCCTTTGGCCGCGTTTGCCAGTGACACCCTAATTTCAGCTTGCCCAAATGAATACAGACGACTGACGTTGTGATAACACCGAACGAACTGCTCTGATACCGGATGTCTCTCCAAAGTTGTCCTGAAGTTTTTAGAATTTACCTTTTTGAGTTAGAAGAGCTTTTTTTTCGGCATAGCACTGGAATTGGTGCAGTCCTTCACAATATGGCTAATAAGTGCTATCTTTAGGGTCATTCATTACTATTTATTAGTTAACTTTTTAACTAGTACTGTTAGCCTCCCTATTATATCGAATGCGTACAGCCCACCATTAATTTCATCACTTTTTAGAACTCAGAATACTCGGCTAGCTTCTGCGCTGTGGCCCACCAAATTCTGTTCATTTTCATGAGTTACGTGCACTAGAGTGGCTGCTTTGCCTCGAAGCTTTTCGAAAAGGCGAGATGTAGGCAACTCCGCCTTCGAAATTCTAAAAACTAATACAGGTGTTACTTAGAGAGGCCTGCAGACGTGTAAATTATTAAGTGACTAACAACTTACGTAAAAGTTAACTACTCGATATATAACCAGCCAACTAGTTAGCACGCCTAGGGTATATTCTGATGCGCCACACTGCTGACACTGCTATTGAAACCAAAGTGCACTTTTGCGTCAAAAATCATAATTTAAAATATTGTACGACATCTTGGGTAAAGCACCCTCTATCTTTGGGGCACTAAACTAGACATTATTGCAAAAGGAGTCACGGCGCCACGTCTTTAAAATGTGTGTAGAAAGTGATGGCTGGCAGAACGTTCAAGAAAAGCGAGTGACCTTATTCAATATGCGGAGGAGGGCCTGGCCTATGCTGAGTATGGCAATGTCTATGGACGAGACACGCCAGGGTAACCGAGCTCGTCTTTTAATGTGGGTTTCTTGTTATATTACGAGGCATATATCAAGAGTAAGAAAAAAATTGAAATGGTGAAAATAGCTTGATTTTTTTTAGTCAGCCCCTACTCTGTTCAAGCAAGAAAAATTGCCTGCGCACTATTTAAGAGTGCCTGGAGCATCATAAACACTTCTGGCGATGGTAATCACAAAATGAACAAGGGAGGGGAAAACCTCAGGTTGCTTCAGCCAACGTTTCGACAAGGGGACTTGTCTTCGTCTGGGCAAAGCATTCATCATTGGCAGGGATTAAATAGGGCCTTCGCGCCGAGGAGGAAGGCCCCAGGGGTGGAGAAGGAAAGTGGTGTGAGAGGGGATGCGTGTCAGGAAGGGGAGGGAGCTGAATCTTGATTCGTTAAGCTGCAATTGTGGAAAAACTTATATCCGGGGGTGTGTAATGAATAAAGGCTTTGAAGGGGCTGCGACGGGGGGGGACGCTGGGTGGACCTGTAAAACTCAGATAAGAGGATTAGTCAGCGTGGCACAGGGAAATGAGAACAAGGCAAACAATAAAATAGGGTGGCACTGGAAGCAGATAGAAAGGGGGGGGCATTTCCAAGGAAGGACAGGGGGGGGGGGAATGGCTCGAGTTCAGAGAAAGCCAAAAGGTGGGGGCGGAGGGGGTAACACGAATGTCATGGTTTCCGAGAACTGATAGGGGATTAGGAGAAAAAAAAAGGTGAACAAAGAGAGGGGGTGAGAAGTCCGAAAATGTGGTGGAAGATATGACGTGGGAAGGGTGCAAAGAGCGATAATATACTTATGCGAGGTTCTAGGAAATGATCTGACCACGTGCAAGACATTTGTTAATTTAAATTTATGCTAACCCTGGAATGTGCCTGAGAGATTCCAGGTTTCCTCTGGACATGTTAATCCCTGTTGGTTGCAGTGTTTTAAAGTTGTGGATTAGGAATGCTTCTCTGTATTTTCTGTCCCTAGTCGATTTGAATCCTGACTGAAGAATGAACATTTTGAGTTAGTCGAATTTGTGATAGCGTTGATTAAAATGCGTCGACACTGCCTTCTGTTCATTCCGTGTTGTGTCAGCCCGGTGCCCGTTTAATCTGGCAATGATTGTTTGCCTGGTTTCTCCGATATATTGTTTCTGGCAGAACGAGCACTGGAGCATGTAGATAATATTGGACGATGTGCAGTCAAAACTGGTCTTTATATCGAAACTGAAATCGCTTGCCGTACTTTTAACCGTAGTGACCCTTTGTAAATGTTTGCATGTCTTGCATCTAGGTCGAGAGCATGAAGTTACTGGCGGTGCTGATTTCTCTACCGAGGCTAGCATGCACCAGTATGTCCAACAGGTTTGTGTTGCGTCTGTATGTTACCCTTGGTGCGTCGGGAAATAATTTCTTGAGACGGTCGTTACCAGTTAAAATGGGGTGGTATTTCCGCAGGATATTGTTTATGTTTGGAAGGTCGTTTGAGTATTTCGTTATAAGCGCAGGAGGTCGTTGACTGTTAGATTTTGTTCGTTTTTTTAAGAACTACATCTCGTTTCAATGTCGTTGCTCGTTGGAACGCATTATTAAGGGTTGTCTGTGGATAGTTTCTGGTGATTAGCGTGTTTTTTAGCGAGTGGAGGTGTGTCAGGTAGTCGTCGTCGTCGCTACATATTCTTCTTAGTGTCGTTGACTGTCCTACGAATATACCTTGTTTGCAGTGTCTTGGATGATGGCTAGTGAAATCTAAGTATTGCTATCGGTCAGTAGGCTTCCTGCAAAGTGTGGTTTTGAGCTTGCTATTTTCTAAATGGAAAGTGGTGTCAAGGAAATTGACTTGCGTTTTCGAGGAGTTGAAGGTGAATTTAATGCTGGAGAGGCATGAATTGAAATGTGTGACGAATGCCTTCAGGGTCTCAGCCCCATGCTCCCATATCATAAAAATGTCGTCTATGTAACGCAGGTATATAAGTGGCTTTTTTTAGAAATGAATTTAGAAGTTTAGATTCTAGTAGCCCCATAAAAATGTTCGCATATTTGGGCGCGAACGGGGTGCCCATGCTTGTTCCAAATACTTGAAGGTAGTAAGAAGAATCGAATTCAAAGTAGTTGAGTGTTAGTACCAATTCAAGTAGCGTGAGGAACACTTCAGTTTCGTGCGGGTGAGGACTTTGAGTTAGAATATTGGAGAGTGCGTCGATACCTTCATTTAAGGAAATATTTGTGTACAAAGCGGCGACGTCAATTTTGACAAGTATGCTATCTGCTGGGATAATGGAAGCGTCATTCAGAAACTCTATTATGCGGAGAAATTGCGGTGTATCCTCGACAAAGGAAGGGAGGTGGTTGGGAATATCTGTAAGATAGTTGTTCAGGATTATTGATACTCTGTGGGCGTGTTATTGTTTGTAACGATGGGCCTGGCGGGGATATCTGCGGTAGAGAAGTCTTCTGCGGAAACCTTATGGATTTTGGGAAGAAGGTAAAAGCGTCCTGCCTGTTTGTTTAGCGGCTTTAAGAAGTGGTAGTCGGACTGCGTGATTTGCGCCCAAATATGCGAACATTTTTATCGGGCTACTAGAATCTAAACTTCTAAATTAATTTCTAAAAAAACCTCTTATATACCTGCGTTACATAAACGACATTTTCATGATATGGGAGCATGGGGCTGAGACCCTAAAGGCATTCGTCACACATTTCAATTCATGCCACTCCAGCGTTAAATTAACCTTCAGCTCCTCTAAAACGCAAGTCAATTTCTTTGACACCACTGTCCATTTAGAAAATAGCAAGCTCGAAACCACTCTTTGCAGGAAGCCTACTGACCGACAGCAATACTTAGATTTCACTAGCCATCATCCAAGACACTGCAAACAAGGTATATTCGTAGGACAGGCAACGAGACTGAGAAGAAGATGTAGCGACGACGACGACTACCTGAAACACCTCCACTCGCTAAAAAACACACTAATCACCAGAAACCATCCGCCGACAACCCTTAATAATGCGTTCCAACGAGCAACCACTTTGAAACGAGATGTAGTTCTTAAAAAGCTAACAAAAGGTAACAGTCAACGACCACCTGCACTTATAACGAAATACTCAAACGCGCTTCCAAAACATAAACCATATCCTGCGGAAATACCACCCCATTTTAACTGGTAACGACCGTCTCAAGAAAATATTTCCCGAAGCACCAAGGGTAACATACAGACGCAACACAAACCTGAAGGACATCCTGGTTCACGCTAGGCTCGGTAAGAAACCACCACCTACAGTAACTTCATGCTCTCGACCTAGATGCAAGACATGCAAACATTTACAAAGGGTCACTACAGTTAAAAGTACGGCAAGCGATTTCAATTTCAATATAAAGACCAGTTTTGACTGCACATCGTCCAATATTATCTACATGCTCCAGTGGTCCTTCTGCCAGAAACAATATCTCGAAGAAACCGGGCAAACATTGAGTGCCAGATTAAACGGGCACCGGGCTGACACAACACGGAATGAACAGAAGGCAGTGTCGACCCATTTTAATCAACGCTATCACAAATTCGACGAACTAAAAATGTTCATTCTTCAATCAGGCTTCAAATCGACTAGGGACAAAAAATACAGAGAAGCATTCCTAACCCACAAATTTGAAACACTGCAACCAACAGGGATTAACATGTCCAGAGGAAACCTGGAATCTCTCAGTTACATTCCAGGGTTAGCATAAATTTAAATTAACAACTGTCTTGCACGTGGTCAGACCATTTCCTAGAACCTCGCATAAGTATATTATCGCTATTGGCACCCTTCCCACGTCATATCTTCCACCACATTTCCGGCCTTCTCATCGTCTCCCTTTGTTCACCTTTTTTTTTTCTCCTAATCCCCTACTATCACTTCTCGGAAACCATGACATTCCTGTTACCCCCTCCGCCCACACCTTTTGGCTTTCTCTGAACTCGAGCTATTCCCCCCCCCCCCCCCTGCCTTGTCCTTCCTTGGAAATGCCCCCCTTTCTTTCTGCTTCCAGTGCCAGCCTATTTTGTTTGCTTTGTTCTTATTTTCCTGTGCCACGCTGACTAATCCTCTTATCTGAGTTTTACAGGCCCACACAGCGCCTCCCCCCCAGTCGCAGCCCCTTCAAAGCGTTTGTTCATTTCCCACCCCCCGGATATAAGTTTTTCCACAATTGCAGCTTAACGAATCAAGATTCACCTCCCTCCCCTTCATGACACGCATCCCTTCTCACAGCACTTTCCTTCCCCCACCCGGGGCCTTCCTCCTCGGAGCGAAGGCTCTATTTAATCCCTGCCAATGATGAATGCTTTGCCCAGACGAAGACAAGTCCCCTTGTCGAAACGTTGGCTCAAGCAACCTGGGGTTTTCCCCTCAGTTGTTCATTTTGTGATCGCCAAGGACCATCTACCACACCCTCTCTCTACCATGGACTCTGGCGATGGTAGATGGATAGTGGGCAAGACTGCATAATAAGTAAATCGCCTTCTACCTATCCATTCAAAATACCAAAAGACTGGTACGTAACGGACTGGCTCTTGACGTCTAGCCGAATTCGTCTGCAAATACAGTCGCCGAACTCCAGCCAAAGCATTCGACATAACGCTCAGTTGCTTTAAACGAAGAACAGCTCGTTTCGATAGTTATGGTGGTCAGCGGCTGATCCGAAAGACGCGGGTTCGATCGTGGCCGCGACGGCCGCATATTGATGAAGGCGAAAAGCTTTAGGCCCATGTAATGTGCGGTATGAGTTCACGATAAAGAACTGCAGGTGGTCGATATTATCCGCAGCCGCCCACTACGGCGTCCCTCATTGCCTGAGTCACTTTGGGATGTCAAACCTAATAAACCAAACCAAACCCATTGTTCGTAATCAATACTGCATGAATCCTCCAGAGCTAAAAAAAATGACACGCGATAAATGTGCCGATCGGTCGGAAATATGCAGCATAACATTTCCATTCACGTTTTCAACACACGACAAAACACAGATATTTGTTTACATCCACCTAATTGCTACACAGGGTCTCCCGTCTGTCAGAGAGGAGCTCTCAGAATACTTCGTTGTTCGGCTGGGCAGGATCGCCGCTGGTATTCGACGCTTTTTGCGCCGCTTGCTGAAGGTCCGGCTTCCATGAGAATATCAATGAACCGTTACTGGAAGCTTTTTCCTATTCACCAAACTGGAAAAAAAAATAACTAAGACATTCGGCGCGTGAAGTGCTCGTATTATATCACCGCTCCTCTTCTTAGCTCACTTCTTTCCTCATCCCCCCCCCCCTTCCACTGTAGAAACCGGGGGAGGGGGGGGATTTTCCCGTGGCGGCCACCTTTAGTCTGCACATTCCTCCGCCGGTCTCAGAACTTTCGCCTCCATCTTAGCCATACGCTTCGTTCTTCCCGTGGCAGGTAACTCCCGGCCTGACAGTCTCCACTTTACCGCCTGGCAACCGTGGGATGTTGTAGGCAGTAGCTTCAGATAACACCGCCGATGGGCACTTGTTTCAGCAGTGCAGTGCTAATGCGACACATTAAAAGAAATGTTAGGACGGCACAAATGCCGCACTCGACATTGAAGAGCAATGAACTTTTTTTCCCCAAGTCCAATTTTTAGAGGAATTCCGCAATGTGAAGTTCATTTTCTATGTGTGTGTCCTGCTTTTGCGCACAAAAGACATAGGCAGCATTATGCTCTGCATCTCCTTGATCCTCGCCTTTTAAAAAACCGTGGCCACCGCAGTCGACTGCTCTCAAGGGCTACAAGGCACTGCTTTGCTACCTGAGAATTACTATGTTGAGTGAAAAATCACTACTGCTCTCCTCAGCGCTTTTATCCGTCCCTTTTCAATCCGCTCATCCCTCTTTTTCAGTGCAGTGTAGCCCATAAGAACACACTTCTGGTTAACATCCCTGCCCTCCCTCTTTCTATTTATCTCTTCCTCTAAAGGAAGAGTAGCTTTTTAATAAGGAAATACTTATTCAATAGCATCCTCCAAAGCGCAAGTATAGAAAGAAAACGCTATGCACTTTCGCTTAAACTGCGCAATTTGAAGAGGAATTCTCCTGCTCTGGAGTACGAACTTTGGACCAGCGCACCACTGAAGCAGCCGCTCTACCAACCGAATTAAAGGGAGCGCCAACCACATTTTAGGGAGAGAACAAATTCATCAGCAAACCGAAGTAGGAACTGTGATGGTGAAAAGTTTAAGGGAATCCCCAAGGTGGAGTGATTTGGAATGTCGGAGCATCGAGAGCGCGGGACACCGGGTGTGGGCAGCCAAGTTTGAAGGCTATTTCTCCCCGAAGCGAATTCGCCTGAATAACTTTCGGAATTAATTAACAATTATATTTCCTATTTCTTTCTAGGGACTCTTCACTATTGAATTTACGGCTGAAGTTGCACACAAGCCCTCTATTTTCAAGAATTTCAATTTTGGGCCTGCATTTCGTAAATTGCTAGTGAAAACATATCAATCGGTTTCTTCCCTTTCGGGACAGTAGGGACAACAAACTTCAGCGGCTTCTTTGAAGCGACCTATTTTTCAAAAATGCAAACCTTAAATATTCGAATCACGGCGTAGTTTTTTATCCAAGAACGCCCTCAAAATTCCCTCGAGTCCGTCACGTTTGCACGCGTAACATCCTTTAATGATAAAAAATCTTAACTGCCAATTATACCAAAACTGATTTTTTACATTTTTTTAAATTATGTTTGCTATGACGTGCAGTCTAACATGTCGGCCGCAGCACGAAAAATTATTTCCACAGAGAACACAGAGATGTGACTGCGTTCTCAATATGAGCGGTCGGGCGTGCGCCCTCCATCAGCCTCACAAACGTTTTTCCATAAAGCCTGCCGCAGATTCATTCATGGTACCTTTTAAGTATTAAACGAGAAGCGTATTGGCAGCGATGGCGTAGAGATAGAGCATCGGCCTCGCGTGCAAGAGGACCGGGGTTCGAATCCCGGTGCCACGCGATTCTCTACCGGGTTAAAAAGAAGAAAACTCCGAGAGTCAATGGAATTGCATAACCAGACCTGGAGTGCGGCCTGATGTCGGTGACCAGAACTGACCACGCACTTCCTCACCAGAACAGAATTTGGCGACCCTTGTGTAGTACCTGGCAGCAACTTTCTATGAACAAACCGATTAACCCTCGGCCCTCACTCCCCAGCGGCTGCGGAACGGCTGACCAAGGCGGCGGTCACATGTGTGACGCAGCGGAGGTTGCCAATATTTTCTGGCTCCGGACAGGCCGCCATTGGAAACTGAACCTGGCACCGTTTAACACAAGAACCTTATTCAGTGAAGCTAGCTTAGCAGTGCTGTTGGAGGAATTAGCGGGTATTAAATGGTATTTAATAGGGCTTAGTGAGGTTAGTAGGATAGGTGAGGCGTATACAGTACTAAAGGGCGGGCACGTACTGTGCTGTAGTGGATTAGCAGATAGACGAGAACTAGGTGCGGGATTCCTCATTAATCAGGATATAGCAGGCAACATCGAGGAGTTTTACAGTATTAACGAGAGAGTGGCAGCTATCGTAATTAGGCTTAATAAGAGGTACAAGCTGAAGGTGGTGCAGGCCTACGCGCCTACATCAAGCCATGATGACCAGATAGTTGAAAGTTTCTATGAGGATGTGGAATCGGCAATGACCATAGTAAAATCACAGTACACTGTACTGATGGGCGACTTTAATGCAAAGGTAGGTAAAAAGCAGGCTGGAGACAAGGCGGTAAGTGACTATGGCATAGGTTCTAGGAACTGTAGGGGAGAGTTATTAGTAGAGTTCGCAGATAGAAATAATTTACGAATTATGAATACCTTCTTCCGCAAACCAGCAAACAGGAAGTGGACATGGAGGAGCCCCAATGGTGAGACTAAAATGAAATAGACTTGATACTCTCCGCTCAGCCTGGCGTCGTAGAGGATGTGGAGGTCGTCGGAAAGGTCCGTTGTAGCGACCACACAATGGTAAGGTCTCGCATTAGCTTAGATTTCAAGAGGGAACGGAGGAAACTAGTGAAACGGAAGGCTATTAATGAGCTAGCTTTAAGAGGGAAGGTAGAAGAATTGAAAATATCGCTGGAGAACAGATTTTCCGCTTTAATTGAAGAAGACGACCGTATTGTTGAAACAATGATTGATAATCTCCCAGCTATGGTTGCAGAGTGCGCCGCAGAAAGGTGGTAGGATGGTTCGACAGGATGCCGGCAACTATCTCAAAAGACTAAATATCTGATTACGAAACGCCAAAGTATGAGGACATCTAACTCTACAGACACGATAGAACTCGCACAGCTACCAAAGTTAATGAATAAGCGCAAGGTTGCCGTCATAAAAATGTTTAACATGGAGAAAATTGAGCATGCTCTAAAGAACGGAGGTAGCCTAAAAGCAGTGAAGAGAAAACTAGGCATAGGTAAAAACCAGATGCATGCGCTAAGAGAAATAGAGAAAAAGACGGCAATGTCTTTAGCAATATGGATAAGAGTGTTAAAGCGTCCGAAGAGTTGTACACAAATCTATACTGTAGCGAATGCAATCATCAAGTTACTGAGAGAGGCGGTCGAGCGCAGCAATGGGACATCCCGCCAGTAACGAGGGAAGCAGAAAGGCCTAGGAGCAATGCAAAGTGGGAAAGCGGCTAGTGAGGATAAGGTAACAACAGATTTGTTGAAGGACGGAGGAGAGATTGTGCTAGAAAACTAGACACGCTGTATACGCAATGCTTTGTGACCTCGAGAGTACCAGAAGCTTGGAAGAACGCTAACCATATCTTAGTTCATAAGAAAGGAGACGTCAAGCACTTGAACAATTACCGACCGACCAGCTTACTGTCTGTTGCCTCCAAGGTATTTAATAAGGTAATCGCTAATAGAGTCCGGACATCCTTAGACTTCAATCAACCATATGATCAGGCAGGCTTTCGTAAAGGATACTCGACAATATACCAGATTCACACTATCAACCAGGTGATAGAGAAATGCGCCGAATATACCCAACCCCTATATATAGTCTTCATTGATTACGAGAAAGCATTTGACTCAGTGGAAACCTCAGCTGTCATGCTGGCATTGCAGGATTTAGGTACTGAAGAGTGTTATGTGAATATATTGGAAGATATTTATAACGACTGTAGTGCTACTATAGCCAGCAATAAAATTCCAAGAAGGAAAGGTGTCAAGCAGGGAGACACCATCTGGCAAATGTTATTCACCGCCTGCTTGCAGGAAGTATTCCGGGGCCTGAAATGGGAAGAGTTGGGGATAGCAGTTAATGGAGAATACCTGAGTAATTTGCGATTCGCTGATGACATTGCCTTGCTAAGCTACTCAGGACATGAACTGCAAAGCAAGATCAATGAGTTATACCGGCACAGCGAAACGGTGGGGTAAAAAATTAACATCCACAAAACCAAAGTAATGTTCGACAGTCTAGCAAGGAACAGCAGTTTGCAATTGGTAGCGGGGTTCTGGAGGTAGTAAGAGAATATGTCTACTTAGGTCAGGTAGTGACCGCTGCTCCGGATCATGAAAGGGAAATAACTAGAAGAATAAGAATCGGGTGGAGCGCATATGGCGGGTTCTCTGAGATCATGAATGGCAGTTCAGTTTCAGTTTCAGTTTATTACCCACAACAAGTACAGGGCATATACGGGGTATGGTGAGGGTGACGGGATAAAACCTGCGTCAAGGGCAGCTTGACTGGCCCCGTCTCCCCGAACAACATGGCAGCAAGCATGACAGTTCGTAAGTACATAAAATATATATCATGGGGAGAAAATCAAGGAACAATGGAAAAAATATACGAACAAGATAAGTGCATAAACAATGAATCAGTGCATTAGTTAAAAAATACAATCAAATCTTACAGTACCGGTTAGTTAATAATGTCGAATAATTTTTTCTTGGTTAGAACCCGCAGCTGCTCTTCCGTTAGCTTATATTTGTTTAGTGTACTAGGCAGCCTGTTTCGAAGCATCTGGAGACCGTAGTTAGTACGTGGCCGCGGAACGTGCCAGTGTTCATGGTGGCGGGTGGAGCAAGATGACATGTTAATCTGCAGTTCACCAATATACCTCAAGAGAAAATTATACAACAGCTGTATCTTACCGGTACTCACCTACGGGGCAGAAACGTGGAGGCTAAAAAAGCGGGTTCAGCTTAAGTTATGGACAACGCAGCGAGCTATGGAAAGAAAAATGATAGGTGTAACGTTAAGAGATCGGAAGTGGGCGGAGTGGGTGAAGGAACAAACGCTAGTTACTGACATTCTAGTTGAAATTAAGAGGAAGAAATGGGCTCTGGCAGGGCATGTAATGCGACGGCAAGATAACCGCTGGTCCATAAAGGTGACGGAGTGGATTCCAAGGGAAGGCAAACGTAGCAGGGGGCGGCAGAAAGTTAGGTAGGCGGATGAGATTAAGAAATTTGCGGGAATACGGTGGCCGCAACTGGCAAAATACCGGATAATTGGTGAGACATGGAAGAGGCCTTTGCCCTGCAGTGGGCGTAGTCAGGCTGATCATGATGAGGCTGATTAAAGGATAAGGCCTCAGGGAGTCTGGCTATGCTAGCATTAACATCCAGCAGGACACTGCCGCATTCCATCTAAATATGTTGAATTGTTTCTTCACATTTTCCATGTGCAGCACATGCCATCACCTTGTTTAAGTTTCTTCTCAAGAGTCGTCTTAGCCGGTGTGGGTGTGGACATCTCACTGTATTATGACATCTTCACCTTCCATTTGCACTCTACCTCTTCCTTTCGTTCTCTTTCATTTCTCCCCTGTAGATTAGCAGGCCAAGGTCACCCTTCCTCTATCAAACTATACTTTCTGTCTCCTTTTCACAGCCTTTTTCTAACTCGCCTGACTCGCCGCGTTGTCTAAGTAGAAAAGGCGCTCGGCTACTGAGCCGGAGTTCCCAGGTTGGAACCCTGACGCGGCGGCCGCGTTTTGATGAAAGCGGAATGCAAAAGGCACCCGTGTGCTCTGCGATGTCAGTGCGCGTTAAAGAACCCCAGATGGTCAAAATTATTCCGGAGACCTCTATAACGGCACCCCTTTCTCGCTTTCTTCTTTAACTCCTACCTTCCTCCCTTCCCTTACGGCGCGGTTCAGGTGTCCATCGAGATATATGAGACAGACACTGCGCCATTTTCTTTCTTCAAAACACAATTTACCCGAGTGTTGTGCGAGGTCCCTACACATTAAACATGCTCAGGTAGTCGAAATTATTCGGGAGGCCTCCACTACAGCACCTCCTTCGCTCTTTCTTTTTTAACGATCACCTTCCTCCCTGCCCTTACGGCATAGTTCGGCTGTCCAACCAGATTTGAGAGAATTACTGCGCCATTTCCATTCCTGAAAAACCAATTATCAATTTTCCGCCTAGGCCGCCGCAGTGGCTCAGTAGTTATGGTACTCGGCTGCTGACACGAAAGACGCGGGTTCGATCCCGGCCACGGCGGTCGAATTTCGATGGAGGCAAAATTCTAGACGCCCGTGTAATGTGGGATGTCAGTGCACGTTAAAGAACACAAGGTAGTCGAAATTTCCGGAGCCCTTCCCTTTGGCCTCCCTCAGAGCCAGAGTCGCTTTCGGACGTTAAAATCCCCATAAACCAAACTAAAAATAAATTGGTTTTTGTTTGTTTGCTTTGTTTTGTTTGCATGAACCTATTAAGCTATCACCTCATCGCTTCATGATCATCATCATCGTCATCATTAGCCTGACTACGCTCACTCCAGGGGAAAAGCCTCTCCCATCTCTTTTCAATTAACCCTGTCATTTGGCAACAGCAGCCACCCTATCCCAGCAAACTTCTTAACCTCATTCAACCACCGTACTTTCTACCGTCCTTCCTACGCATACCTTTTCTTGGAATCCCCTCTGTTCCCTTTAAGAGCCAGCGGTTATCTTGACTTCCCATAAAATGCCCTGCCCAAATCATTTCTTACTCTTGACTTCTACTTGAATGTAATTAACCCGCATTTGTTTCCTCACCTTTTCCGCCGCTTCCGCTCTTATAAGTTATACCTATCATTTTTCTTTCGATAGCTCGCTGCGTTGTCCTTAACTTAAACTGCACTATTTTCGTTAACCTCTGCGTTTCTTGCCTATAGATGAGTACGGTACAACTGTTGCATACTTTTCTCTGTAATGACAATGGTAAATTGCTGTTCATGATCTCAGAGAAACTGCCATATTCCCTCCATCCCATTCTTATAATAGTAAATATTTACTTCTCATGAGCCTGTTCAGCGGTCACTACCTGCCCTTAGTAGACGTATTGCCTCATCACTCCAGGCATGTGGAGACCAGGTGTGAATTGCTGTTGCCTTGCGAGAATGTTCAACATTGCTTTGGTTCCCTGCGTGTCAATTTTTATTACCACCCTTCTGGTCTGCCTATCCAACTCACTGATCATGCTTTGCATTTCGTCTCCTGAGTGACTTAGCAAGGCAATGTCATCATTACCTCTTATCCTCAACTTCTCCATATCCCCGCCTCGGAATACCTCCCGTGAAAAAGCAGTGAATGGCATTGGTCAGATTGTGCCCCCCTGCCTGGCACTCTTCCTTATCGGAATTTTATTGTTGAGTTTATGGATGACTTCGTTGCCGTACATTCGTTCCAATATTTTCATATAACGCTCTACACTCTGATTCCGCAATGCCTACATGACTGCTTAAGATCCCACTGAGTCAAATGCTTTATTGTAATCAGTGAAGGCCTTATATAGGGGTAGGCCGTGTTCTGCGCATTTTCCTATTGCTTTACTAATAGTGTGAATATGGTGCATTGTTGCGTACCCTTTAAGGAAGCCTGCCTTATCATTTGGTTGATCACAGTGTAAGGTTGTTCTTACTCTAGTAGTGATTACCTTAGTAAATAGCTTTTCGGTAACGAACACTAAGGTGACCGATCGGTAACTTTTTAAGTGCTTGAGGACTCTTTTTTATGCATTAAGATAAGTCTTAGCGTTCTGCCAAGGTTTTGTTACTTTCAAGATCACAAGGCATTGCGTATACTGGGAGACCAGTTTTCCTAGCACAATCTCATTTCCATTCTTCAAGAGATATGCTGTCGCATTGCCCAGACCAGCTGCTTTCCCCCTTTCCATTGCTTTGAAGGCCCTCTTTGCTTCCTGACCAGCGGAATGTCCCATTGCTGTGCTCAACTACCTGTCTTGTTAATATTATGATTACGCTGTCCACTGTATAGACTTGTGTAGAACTCTTCCGACACTTTCACTATCTTCTCCATATTGCTAATGGAGCTGCCCGCTTTGTCATTTAACCCATACATCTAGTCCTTGCCCTTGCCTAGTTGCCTCTTCACCGCTTTCAGACTACCTCTGTTCTATAGACAGAAGCCAACAGCCACAGAAACCAAGGGGCACAGGGGATTTTTTCTTTTAATTAATTTATTTATTTTGTGGTGTTGATCAATTTTTAATATTACTGAATATGTCATCGCTTAAAGTTAATTGATTAGAAAAGCAGAAGAAAAAACAACCTCATGCCGCCGGTGGGATCCGAACCCACGACCTCCGAATTACGCGTCCGGTGCTCTACCTCTGAGCTACGGCGACGGCTGTCAAATCTTCTGCTTTCGGGGGTATTTATGTTTACAAGTAACCTAACCTTGAGAGTGTTCATCAGCGCCACCCACGTTCATAAGCGGCGGACGTTGAACGCACTGAGTTACCGCAAGTGTGACGTAGAACGTCTTCGAACGGAGAGGGTGGAAGCTGTGTGAGAACCTTCTTATGCTTCCTATGGCATCAAGGCTGCCAAAATCGAAGCCCTCACTAAGCAATTAAGCAAACAAGGAAGGGGCATGAGGGGCTCGTTGTAAATATGACAGAAGCCAACAGCCACAGAAACCAAGGGGCACAGGGGATTTTTTTTAATTTATTTATTTATTTTGTGGTGTTGATCAATTTTTATTATTACTGAATATGTCATCGCTTAAAGTTAATTGATTAGAAAAGCAGAAGAAAAAACAACCTCATGCCGCCGGTGGGATCCGAACCCACGACCTCCGAGTTGGCTCGATTCTCTGTATAATAAACTTCCTTACGTCGGCTGCCTTACGCTTCTTTGTTAACGTTGATACATCTGGCAGTTCTGTTTTGTCTCTATGGTTAGACACTTTTATGCAGTGGCCTTTCTTAATCGGATTTTTCGTCTCCTGAGGTAGCTTGCGGTATCCTGTCGAGCCATCCTACCGCCTACTTCTATGCGCACTCCGTAATGATAGCTGTGGGCTCACCGTTCGTTGGTTGAACATTATGACCCTCCTCGGTTAAACCCGAATGTCTTTTGTGCATAAGTACCCTGAAATTCTGTACTTTCCCTTTTAGGTTAGGTTAGGTTTATGGCGTTTAACGTCCCAAAGCGACTAAGGCTATGAGAGACGCCGTAGTGGAGGGCTCCGGAAATTTCGACCACCTGGGGTTCTTTAACGTGCACTGACATCGCACAGTACACGGGCCTCTAGAATTTGTCCTCCACGCCTAACTCGTTAATGAGCTTCCGGTATCTTAGGTTCTCCTGTATTCTAATTCGACGTCTTGTCATCAGGTGGTTCCTTGAACCACCTTCCTTCACATCCTTAAGCGGAGATGAAATGTCCCCTCCCTTTTCGTGTTTCAGTTTGAACGCCGCGGCCTATTTGTTAAGGTATCTGAATAAAAATCTCAATAACGCGTCAACTTATTATGAAAGCGTTCTATTGAGCATATTGAATTAAAAGTCAATTTAAAGACAAATTATTTTTCTAAAGGTAGGACCGGAAGAGAAAAATCCTGAAGCACGCCACTCATATGGCGACGGCTTGAAACTTTTTTTTTTGTACCATTGGACCTGAACACTGAAACTTGCGGGCTGCCATATTGGAAGGCGAGGAAGCAAGCCTTCCGCCGAGCAGTAGAAATTACAAAGATAAAAAGGCCGCAAAGGAACAAGCGTTGATAAAACGCGGACTTCTCTACCATTTCACAATATACAGCAAGCAGCACTGCGGCTGATAAAGAATTTTTGGAGTACTTCCCGGTGGCTTCGGGCAAAGTAACCATGTAGCATCATTGAAAAGGAACGATTCGAAATGATTCTTCGACTTTTATAAACGCTAACTTTTCTTCATTCTTCTAGAGTTGAAAGTCGTATCCAGGCTTAAATAGCTTAAATAGCATAAGCTCCCCACGAGGTATGTGGGATCAAGGGTGCCGAAGGCCCATTGTGGCTACTCTTCTTTTCATAATCTATAATAACTACTGTCCTGACTCTATCGTCCCCCTATTGACTTATTCGCTGACGACTCTTAGATACCGTGCATCCAGGTACAACTTTGCCGTGTTAGCGCTACAAAATGAGAGTTTTTCCCATTAGTGTAAAATATTGCTAATGCACCTATATATTATGAAACACATGCTTATGCTTCTGTTGCGTGCTAATTCTGTCCCTGCTTAATATGTTTTCAATGACGCTTTCCTGGAACCCGTTTCAGGGTTTAAGAATTTAGGTGTGCATATAATATCTAACCTTATTAAAAAGTCTCAAAATAACTACACCATCGACAGCGCACATCAAACTGTGGGATATCTACATCGGATTTTTTAAATCCACATTCTGCAGTAAAACAATGTGAAGTCTACACACCTTACTAGAGGGCTAGAAAGGCGCACCTCGGAGAGCACTTATAGCGTAATTTACAAGTGGCCTAGTACTCAAAAGAACAGCACATCGTGCGAGCGCTTTCCCATGGTTTGTATTTCACTCGCCATTGCCCTAAAAACTATATCGAGTCCGCCAGAGAGCGGCGAGCCTCATCATTGCGCAACACAGGCCGTCGTTCCAACACTCTAGACAAGTGTGTAGAGAACTGTGCAAGTCATTAGTTCGGTTTAAGTTAGAATAAGCGCCTCCAATCTGGCACCCTCCATTTTTCGCACTTATATTTTGTAAATAATTGTGGGTAACTCAGCATGCTTCATGCTATTCATGTATAACCGCAAAAGCAGCGTCACATCATTCAAAAATACCCTATACCACTTCTTAAAAATTGTTAGACTGTTTATATCGCTGTTTCCTTTTTTGAAATTTGGACACAAGTTAAAGTCATCACGCCGTGCGAGTGCGCAGAACATAACTCATTCCTGCTAACTCTTGCTAGCCAATCTGCGGAAATGTGTGTGAGAATACAGGGACATGCATGCTTTATTTGCTGGAATCAGCACCAGACTACCGGGTCTCAAAGCAGCTCACATATGTTGCTTATACTGTGTTTGGACACACTTGCCGCCCAACAAAACGTTCATTGTCAATTATTCAAAGGGAAGTCCTCATGCGTACTGCCCATATCTTCTGTGATCCGGGATATGCATCACTTCATCCGTCTTGACGTTCACATTCCTTGTACGGTGATACAGCATGTATGTTTATTTTCAGGACAGAGGAAGCAGCCAGGGGAAGAGGGCAGGTGATGTATGTTGATTTTGAGGGCAGAGAGAAGACAGAAATGTGGGAGCGTTGTCACAACGTCTGCTACTCGCAATTATCGGTGGACAGTCAGCGCGGCATATGCGCTGACTGTGTGTGCGTTATCAGCCGACCTTGTTTGGCAGTCCTATCTGTTGCTTCCGCGACTGTTGTCCCGGAGACGCAGACGCCTCGCGAGGAGCGGCGCACCCTCGTAGCGCGCGTCACAGCGGGGTGCGGCGCCGATGACGGGGCGGGCGCCTGCCACCGTAACCCAGTGCCTGAGTCCTCAGTGTGTCCGCGCCTGTACGCAGTAGAATAAAGGCGACGACATCGCAGCGCTCGTTGCTGTCACCTTGTCGCTCTGTTTCGGAGCCCCTTCACCGAGTTTGCCGAGACACGGGAGCGAATATGGTCTGCTTTCGAAGACTTCACAACCATGGCAATCGCTTTTTTCGCCTAAGTTGTGTACAGGATCGTACACAATGCCGTGTTCACTGTGCACTGGTGCTCCTACTTCTTGTGGGCTTGCATGGACAGGCGAGTGCCACGATCCGTCTGGAAGATGACGGCGGCTACGTGGACGTAGTGGTCGCTGTGCACGAGGCGCTGCCTGTGGACCCAAGTTTCCTGGAACAGCTGAAGGTGAAGCACTAACTTTTTCGTTAGTGTTCCTGGTGCGCTGTCTGTACAAGAGCTTTAGTGTTCGTTACAGCATTTAGTAGAGCGTGATTGCTGACTTTGGTTCTCGACAGCGTTACACATCAGCTGGGAAGTAGCCCTCGTCCCCGTGAGCTGGACATAACCGGGCTGGTAGATTCGGTGCTATCTTTTTAAGTTTCTTTAGAAAACGTAAGTTTCAAATCCGTGCCTTTCTTAAAGAGAGCTTGATTTCGGACTGAGGTGTGCGGGGATTGCACTTTTTGAGCTTAAGGAGGTGCTGACGACCACAACTCCCGAGTAGTTTCATATAGGTATTGTTGTACCATCGAAGTAACCAGATTTACCACTGCTAAAGATATTCCTAGTTCTACCAGGCATGAACGTTATCCACCTCTTGTAGCTGCCATAAACCCACAACACAGCTATTAGGGTTATATTTATTTTCTTTTGCCATCTCCAGAAATAAAGGCCGGGTCAATGCTTCCATCTATTTAGGTGTACCACGCGTCCGCAACCGCAATTATATTCTTCGCCGCAGTGGACGTGGTAGGTTGTTGAACGCGCCCAGGAATATTTTGGCCACACTGCAAAGCAGAGCTTCCAAATGTCTTGCTACGCTAATTCACAGTCTAGCGACTGAAACACTAGCTTGCTACTGCGAAACGAACCCGGGAATTCGTAAGTACCTTCTTAGGTGTTCTCCTGAGCACAAAGCCCATTCGTAAAAGTGCTTCTCAGGCTGTTCCGCACAGCCCTTTTTCTGTGGTTATGACTTTCCAGAGGTTTTCTAAGACATCGCTAAGAAATGGAAGGCATATGATTTGATAGAACGAGGTTAGGACAACAGTTTTGTTACTTCATTACTGATGCGTTATTTACTACTTCTCTTTTTAAAATATAATCGTAAATCCCGCACCGCGAGTCAACCGCGCGATTTTTGCCAGTCCCTGCTGTGGGACATTTTGGTGTCGTGATCACTGCAGAAATACAGAAGACGCTTCTTCCAGTTCAGTAGGATTATGTCTCAGATGAGGCATCCGTGGAGGAACGTGCGCTGCTTCGGCATACGCTCAATATTCTCGAGTTTGGCGCTTTCATTTTCAATAATCAGCAGGCTTTTATGGCAGTGGACGCTCCCAGTAAATTGTCGAGACAAAGGTCATTGCTTATAATGCCTCGCAGTGTAGAATGCCTCAGCACAAACTTCGGTTTTAGGACCACTCAACTTATTTTGACAGTTGCTCGTCCTCAAAGTTTTGCATGGGGCGTTCAGACACAAAAATATTTCTTTAATTTTCGCTTCGCCAGGAAGCATTTCATACTGTCAGCGGGAAATTGTGTGGGAAACTATTCAGGTCTTTTTGTAGCTATTTTTCGTAATTGGAGCTTTCTCTTATACATTTAATAATAACAAGGTGCAGTCCGACGCAGTGTGCTCTTTTGGGCATGCTGTCCTAGCCGGGAGGCTTAAAGGGTAAGCGAAGAGCCTGGTTCTGTTGATGGAAGGTTCCGATGGCGTCACTTTTTTAAATTATGCACTTTCATGGATGTGTCATAACGAAAGGCTACATGATTTCTTTATACTGCGTGGCAGAAAATACTTTTAATGTTACTGGAATTCTTGTGTTGTGAAGGACCGAAGGCTGTGAGAGCAATCTAGACGCATAGTGACCGGAAGCTGGTATAAGAGGGCTTTTCTGTATAAGGATCTACGCATTCCTTCGAGATAAAACTCAATAACAATGGCACTAAACATGTATGTATAGTTAAACAGCAACGTCTCTTAGCCCATTACGTTTTCAGGATTAAGATGTGGGGGTGCATTCTGCATGGCGCACCTGATCTCACTATAAAGAAATGAGTAGAATAAACTTTGCGTATATGCAGTAATGTAAGGGCTACTCAGTTGCGTACAGCGTAAATTATTCTATAGAAGCACTCAATTAAAGAGAGGTCATATGCCAACTTAGGGTTCACCGTGTCTTCCTAAAATTTTGGCCACTTTTCAAGCAAACATGGCCAAATTCAGCAGACAACCTATATCTACTTTATTTTCCGCAGAACTTTCATTAGAAACACGTGAAATATAAAAGTTATGCTGTTTTCGAAGGATACGAGCAAGTTAATCGTGTATTTTTTTTCTTCGGGAGGGGAGAGGGTGGGGAGGGGGAGGGTTTTTGTGATGCCTTCTGTTTTATACATTTTACAATGCTAAACGCTATGGTAAGGTCCACCTGGGAAATGACATAGAATCCGTGTAGTAGCAACTAACATGGGTGAACTGGGACGCCAACCGCGAACGGGGAAAGCGCAAAATGTCTTCTTACTCCCTCCTTTATCCGTTCCCTTACGGCACGGTTTATGTTTCCCACGAGATATAAGATGGATACTGCGCCATTTCCTTTTCTCAAAAGCCAATTTTCAATTACGCCATTAAGGCATTTATGCGTTTAGAAAATGACAGATGTTTTACCGTGGTTAGGCCAAATGCAAAGTAGGTGCGCTCGCATTACGATTTTCACTTTCGTTTCGGTTCGAGGCCCGCTTTAAGAGGGCAGTGCAGTAACGGTGTGTTGTGGATCCATTTCTATGGATCGATGTCGATGAAGACAACAATGTGTTTACGTCTGCTGCTTGCCTTTGTGGTTTTCTCTTTGCAGTCTGTCCTCTCCAATTCTTCGGCTTTCCTTCACCGTGCCACTCGCGGCTACGTCCATCTACGTGACGTCACCATCGCACTCCCTCCTCATTGGCCGCCCGCGGAGCACGGGGATGCCCCGGCTTCTCTCCGCGCGCATGCGCCAATCCGAATCGTGACCGACGAGTACTCGCGGTGGCCACGCACAGAGCAGCCTCGGCCCTGCGGCCAACCTGGCGAGTACATCCTGATGCCCGTCAACGCTATCAGGCATCCACGGGCAGGTAAGTGCTTTACAATCTCTTCATTTTCGTCGTGATTAAAAGAAAAATAGTTTTGTTCTTAAACTTTGTTTTTATGTCACTGTATCAGAATTCTGTAAACAATTCGGGATGCAGCGCGAAAAAATCCATGGCACAACGTGAATAGTGATATAGGTGAAAATTTTAATTTAAATTGCAAAGCAACACTGCCTGTCCACGTAATAGAGGCACAGGTAGTTTTAAAGAAATAAAATATGCCCATAGTGAGCGCGCACAGCTGCAGTGATGTTCTACGAGACGCAAGTGTGCTGAAGAGGCATGGGTACTCGTAACTGGAGTGCGCAGTTGTCAAGCGCTAGCGCTTGCGCTCAATATTTATTCTTCATATTTGTTAATGCCATTGAAAAAATTAAAATTAGCATGGCGGAGTGTATCCTGGCGGAACTGGATGAGCAAGAATGAGCAGCGTCTTTCATGCATAGTGCCGACATGAGGGAGACTTGTTTTGATAACTGTGCACAGAAATGAAGAAAGTCAAGGGAGTAAGAAAAATTCGTCAGTTACACTTAAGACTCCTTACGTGTGGGAACGCGGAAGCATTAATGTCCCTGGGTGCACTGACCTCTACACGCACACATGCCCGTTTGACACCACCCGGAACGCTGAACGATTAATGAGTGCACCAGAATTTTTATATGAAAACTGGATTTTGAGGCAAGGAAACAGCGCGGTAAGTATCTCACATCTCTATGGCTACCTCAACTGCACCTAATGAAAAAAGCAGAGTCTTGGAAGGCATTAAACCAGGGTGTCGAACCGGAACCGAACCTGAACCGCAAACCGGAACAGAACCCGAATTTTCAGCCGGAACAGGAGCCGAACCGAACCCTTATTTTTTTCGGCATCTTGGAACTGAACCCGAACCAGAACGATTCAAAGGAACCGTTCCGAACCGCTTCGGGATTCGGTTCCGCGCGATTTTTTTTTTTGCAACGCCGCATACTTTTGGTTCAGACAAAATGAGATGGTCTAGCACGTAGGTTTACCTATCCGAAGCTGTCTGCGTTGGAAGCATGGGGCGAACCACAAAGAAGAGACACAGAGGCACACACATAGTGTGTGTCTCTGTGTCTCTTCTTTGTGGTTCGTCCCGTGTTTGCGCAACCTTCACCTCCACTACAGCGTCCATTATATAGCCTTCGTGTCCACTCGACACGTTAAACACGAGGTATTACTACTATTAGTACCAGTGCCCGCCGGGGTGGCTTAGTGGTTAAGGCGCTCGGCTGCTGACACGAAAGACGCGGGTTCGATCCCGGCTGCGGCGACTGAATTTCGATGAAGGCGAAATTCGAGAGGCCCGTGCGCTGTGCGATGTCAGTGCACGTTAAAGAACCCCAGGTGGTCGAAATTTCCGGAGCCCTCCAATACGGCGTCGCTCAAAGCCTCCTGAGTTGCTTCGGGACGTTCAACCCTAATAAACCAAACCAAAACTATTAGTACCAAATAAAGGATGGATAAATTGATGCAGCTTCTTTTTTTAGAGTCCGAATATTCTTTTCTGCACACGACAAAAAAAAAGCAAGGAAAGCGCGGGCTCTTGGCAGCGATGGAGATATCAGGAAAAAGTTATATACCGATTACACAAAGGGGGAATGTCGAAATGCATGCGTCCGCTGGCACGTGATAGTTATAACGCCCTGAAAGTTGCTACTGCAATGAAATATAACTGCGGTGACATTATTTCGTTACGCATTCGCTGAAGTGTTCTGCTTATAAAAAAAAATGATACCAGTCGCTTGCGGGTGGCTTCATGGCACTGTTCTCGGACTGCTAGATCTTGAATTCTCTGTTTAACGGCTTATATATACTTTTCGCGGTCATACTCCAGGTTCTTGGCGTCTTAGACGAGAGGCTTATGCTTGTTTGTGGTTTTTCGTAGAACACTTGGGCGACGGCTTACGTTGAGCATTCACAACAATGCGCCTCGGCTACATCGGGTGCAGGTGGGTGATGGGGGGACGAGTGAAGGTTGCTGAAGATGGGTTTTTACCAGTGAGTGCCCGCATGTTCGCCCACCGGAGTGTGCATCGAGGGTGGAGGCTGCACGCACGCACACAGCGTGGTTATATTTGGGAAAGCAGGCTAGACTGCTAACGCAGTAAAAAAGAGAAACTGAAACTAAAAGAGTATGCATACTCCGAGTTGGATTCGTACCAGTGGCGGCGCAACAGAAAAGCTTCGTTTAAGGCTTCTTCGTCATCTCCGAGGCTCCTTTTTATCTTTGTTACATCTAATATTAGGAACCTCTCTGACCCTTATCGTGCCTTGCTTGGTCTCGTCGAATAAAGCGATCTCGGCATAAGGCCTCACGCCACCACACATAAAAATTCCGGAACCAGTCAGCAGGTTGAACTTGCGTAACATATTCCTACTGCGTTAAAGAGCACTGTTGTTGGAACAGTGACCTCTTTGAACGCGGCGGTTCTGCGTGCTCATCCATCATGCGGGTTTTCCACACGCTAAGGAGTCCTATGAACACGAAGAGTTCGCACGGAATTCCGCAGACTTTCATCGCGGACAATGAAGTGCATGATCTCAATGCCTTTTGAGAGATTGCTGAAGTATTTCCCCCCCAAAAAAAAACACACAGCATCACGCAAAAAAAAAATAATTGCTCAATCATTTCTCGTTGGTCGCACAGGTCGCAATTCCCTGAACATGCCACAAACACCTCCATGCCGCGAAGGTACGGCCTAATGCCTAACGTCCATGTTTGAAGCGTGAAAAAATGTTTTCGCCACCGATTGAATCTACAGTCGAGCCCATTTATAACGATCCTGACGGTCACGCGGATTCCGTTAGATATACACGATGTTTGTAGTAAGTGGACCATCTCTATATAACAGCTAAAAATACTAAGGCTGCTAAAAGTGGCGTTTATTTCTTATAAAGCCGCGTTGGCCGGCAGTTACTCACTTTCTCAGTAGAGAGTTATAGCGTATCGTTACCTCGTTTACGTTACCTTTTACAGTATTACTGAACACCAGACTTTCCAGTCAGCGCTGCGCACGGCAGTGCCGCCTTTTATTGAATTTTTTGGTTGAAATGTTCTTTCCAGGGCACTATCGTGAAGGTTCAGAGGCGCTCTTTCGTTTTCTCGCTTACTACAGGCCACTAACTCTTCAACTTCGGGGGTAGTTTACAGCGCCTCCTCGTTCGCTGTAACCTAGTGCTGCGGCAAAATTTGTTCGCTGTATCTGCGGTAAATTGTCATTGCCCTTTTTAGTATATTGACGGTAGCACCGCAGCCTTTCGTAATAAGCGAGCATTCGTTATATCTGCTGTCGTTATAAGTGGATTCGACTACATCTGCTGAATTCGCTTTAATACACTGGTGTCAAGAAATGCTAGGTTTATGGTTTATTGGGGTTTAACGTCCCAAAGCAAAGACTATGAGGGACGCCGTAGTGAAGGGCTCCGGAAATTTCGACCACCTGGGGTTCTTTAACGGGCACTGACATCGCACAGCACACGGGCCTCTAGAATTTCGCCTTCATCGAAATTCAGCCACCGCGGCCGGGATCGAACCCGCGTCTTTCGGGCCAGCAGCCGAGCGCCGTAACCACTAAGCCACCGCGGCGGGAAAATGCTAGGTAAGGTTTCAGATATATAGGCAGAGGAAATAATGACAACCTTTGTCACCTGCCTTGCGGAGAGGTCGTACAGGTATCCTAAGGAAAAGCGAAGAGTGAGGAAACCGAATAGATCAGCACAAAGTTCTCTCACGACCATGTCCAGAAAAGACAGACGAGCACTGAGTATTCTGTTAAGCACAGCAGTCAAAAAGGGGTCGTTAGTACGTAGTTTTGTAAACAAATGCCCTGAAAGAAGTTTTTGTAAAATGGTGCACTACAAATTAACCAGACTCTTATAATAAGGGAGTAATTACTCATTGACGTCCGCCCGATCGAGCGCAGCCATACGGCCACAAAGGAAAGCTATACAGCTTTCACAGAAAATTCGTAGTTAAAGAAAAATTCGTCCTGGTCCGGGGTTCGAACCCGGGACCACCGCTACACCGGAGCAGTCGCTCTACCAATTGAGCTAACCGGGACGGCAAGCTTATGGTAGGGCGAGAGCGAATTGATCTATAACTCGAAGAGTGGGAACAGTGCTTTGACCAAATATTTAGGGGAATCCCCCAAGGTGGAGTAGATTTGTAATAAGGGAGTAATTACTCATGTAATTACCCGGGACCACCGGTGTAGCGGTGGTCACGGGTTCGAACCCCGGACCAGGACGAATTTTTCTTTAACTACGAAGTTTCTGTGAAAGCTGTATAGCTTTCCTTTGTGGCCGTATGGCTGCGCTCGGGTGGACGTCAATGAGTAATTACTCCCTTATTACAAATCTACTCCACCTTGGGGGATTCCCCTAAATATTTGGTCATAACCAGACTCTACCAAGGGCGCAAAAAGTTCTGCAGAGGCGCAGGTCCTTTTGTTAGAACCCCAGAAAAGTTACAAAAATTCTATATAGTGCAAGTATACCTTCTTTCTCGCAGAATGCTGCACTTGCAAGAATGTTGCGATGAAACTTCGCAACGATGTTGACAATTTGCGTCCATGCAGAAATGAAGCGTTCTCAATGTTCTCAATCCATCCGAATGCACTTTTTTTTATCAAACTCTTTTTATCAGTCGGAATTTCTCACATTGGCGAGAAGCCACGATTAGCTATGCTTTTGAAGTACTGAGCTATAGGAGCTCGAGATATATATTACGTGAGTCACAAAGGCGATATCGATGAGGTGATTCAAATAAAATGCGTTTGGTAGTCTCTTGATTTTAAGGACAGCCAGTGCTCTCACAAGGCTCTGGTTGGGTGGGGGATGGGCGGTTAAGGGGTTTCGTACCATGTAGTAAGGGGGGGGGGGGGGGGGGAGTGACTGGCAAGTCGGCTTCGGGGCTACGGTAAGGTGTCTCTCTGTATATATAGGTGCCGATACATGACAGCTTCGTTTACCAATAGTGCGCGGGACATTAGAGGCCACGTGCAGTGGTCACGTCGGCGTCCGCGTAAGAGCACTGCGTACAAGAAATTCCCGACTGACTCGAGCTTCAGGGAAGACCAATTACTCGCGCGACGGGTTCTCCGAAACTGCTAAAGACGGAGGGTTTTGTAGATGCAGAATTCACCGGCTTTTGGCCTTATACCTCATCAGATAGATTACGCGTACACATGATAGATTGTGCGTACACATAGCCAATTTTAATTAATTTCGACTTCATTTGATTTCGCTACTATTGCCGTAAATTCGCCTCTTTGCAGCGGACAATACATAAGTGGGTAAAGTGAGAACATCTCACATTAGTCCATTTTTTTGCACTTTTTATTCTATATATCAATGCGCGAGAAAAAAAGCAAACTGCATAACAATGTTGATTACAACCCATCTACGTTCTAAATTTTTTGTCCTGAACCCGTTTGAACCCGTTTGAACCGGTTCAGTACGGTCCGAACCGGTTCGAACCGGAACGAAATGTCGATCTGGAGCAGAACCCGGAACTGAACCCGAAAGGCGTGAACCCGAACCTGAACCGAACCCGAAAAAATTCCGGTTCGACACCCTGCATTAAACTAAAGAGGCTCATGTCATCGGTTCGAATCCCTGTCGCAAGCTAGCCTGGAACTTGACTAGCACAAATGAGCTATATGCAACCGGAAACCGTGTGCCGTGAGAAACCGTTTGCCGTGCGTAGTTCCGGGTGGTATCATAACATCTCTCGTTGCGCATAGATTACATGTGGTAGTCAAGTGGGAGGCTAGCTAGTCACTGCGTTCGAACCGACGACATATGCACCTTCAGTTTTATGCTTTCCCAGACTTTCGTAGCAGAATTGTGATGCGAGCGTTAGTCGTGCAGTTTCGGGTGGTATCATACCATGCGTTTGTGTGTGTGCAGGGGTGGGAGGGGGGGTGGTATTGAAAGAAAGAAGAAAGTGCATTTATTTAGCATAAAACATGAAATACGAAAACAAAACTTCAGGGACCCAACAAAATTTGTTTAAGGGTGCCGACCACTATAAGCGAATACATATGATGTAGACGACAGCAACAAATAACGCAACTATATAGCAGTTAGTATATTACAGCCCTCGACACTTGATATTAGTGAAAACATCAAGTAAACATATTATTTTTAGACAAAAAACTAAAACCAAAGCACTACGGATGTAGACTAAGATGGATTCAGTAGAAAATGTTTTATTTTTTTGAAAGGCATTAAGAATAGGTGAAATTTGAACATTATAATCAAGACTATTCCATCTTAAGTCATCTTAAGTGGCTGCGGAATTTTTTGTCTTGCCACCACTGGGATTTTCTGTACCATCTGCGAGTACACACACAGACTAACACGCATGCACGCCACCGGCTTCTCTCGTAATGTGTCTAGCAATACTTTTCTATTAATTCATTCGCGTAAAATGCGCTTGGGACCGAGCGGGTCAGTTCAGAGTAGAACTGCGCTAACGGAATGGGTACAAAACGCTGGATGGACATGAGGAAGCAATACCGCAGCAGCTACGCTTGGGACATCATTAGTTCTTGCCTGCCTGCTCCACTTATTTGCGCTCCTTCTGCGCCCTCTTCTGAAGGACATTTTAGCTCCTGTTAGATAAATAGCCGAGAAATATTCTCTTGAAGTCCATGTAGTTGTGCCATCTGTCGACCATTTCTCTTGAACAGAAAATATATATAACGAGTGTCCCTTTTCAGCACTCGTTAATAATGCCGCAAGTTGAAGGGCCAGCAAAGAGGCTACAGATGAGGCTACAGACAGCGTACCGAGTGATAGCAACAAGCAACTGCTATGTGTGAGGCCAAGCGAGAGACAGAAAGCTTCATAGTCTACGAAAGAATAGAACTTGAGGATGTTACATGCAGTGAACGGCAGTTGTGGCTTGTAACAGGAAAAATACCGCATGTTGTGATTCAATTGCAGAATGGATACCTTGAAAAGGAAGCGCCACAAGTGGGCAGCACAGAGTCATCTGAAGTCCGCAGAGTTGGAAATTGGCTGGGATAAGGTAGCCACTGACAACCGCAATGGTTTTCATTTCAAGCAATACCTTCGTCCTGCAGTGAGCGCAGCAGTATTGTTGACGATGATGAGGAGCGTCCGACAACTCGGTCAACTAATTTAGCTTCCGCTTAATAGTCTGTGCAATGTTTATAAATCCTTTGCTTCAGTTTTGTTTGAGATGTTCTGATGAAATTCTGGGGCTAATTCGCAAAACTCTGAGCGCATAACCCTTGCGTTACAAAGCCAAGTTGCGGCAATAGTAACAGGTTTAGAGCGCTTACTAGGAAAGCAGCCTTTGCTACACTTTACAGAGACGACCTTCCAGCAATGACACGTTCTAATTGGTAGTGCACCATATCACCGAGCCAGCAACTCTAGGAAAACGAAAAAGATCTTGAACACTTGGCCGTCCTTAAACATCACCTCTCGGACATCTCGTACAAGATTCGTTTTTTTACGTTTTTAGATTGTTCATGATCTCAGAATTGCTTGCATTTTTCTGAGGACGCTGCTGTCCTCTGATAAACTCTTCAAGGGCTGCAGACCTTCTGCTATAGATATTGTGTGCGTTCGTGGCAGTCGCTACCGCTTTCATGCTTAGTCCTGTTTCTCATGCAGGTTCATAGCTGAGGAGACGCCCAGTAGGACTGCTGATTGCTTGTTCAGTAGGTGCTTGGTACAGGGCGTGAAAGATTTCTTTAAAAAAATGCTCAAGCAAGGCTTGCGGAGGACTTGCACCTCTCACGATGCAGCATTGCCGTGAAGATCATTTTGACAATGCGAATCGCTGCGTAGAGATTTACTCTTATACCATTACTGACATGAGTGCAGTGGTTGTGACAAGTACTCGTCAATGATGGTGCTCCGCACATGCAAAGAGTTTTGGGATCAAAAAAGAAATGCGGGTCATTTCTGCCCACTCGCACGCTACTTAAAATGAGAACTGTGATCTTAGAAGCAGACCCGCCGAATGACGTGATGTCGAAAATTACACTTCAGGAGTTCTGCTGTCGTGACTTTACAGGCGCTGCATGATTTGTCTTGCACAACGATATCAAAGCGAGAGCGCAGTGCGTACGCTCAAAAGTTGAGAATGCACAGCGTGCAGGCCGTATGTTGTGCGGCGATTGTTTTGCGACGCCCCGCTTGAACGAGAAATGTAACTAACTGCGTTCACCATTTCAAGACTGGCATGACCTGGTTGCTGTCTTCGTTTCCGCAGACTACCTGATGGTACACGAGTGGGCTCACCTGCGGTACGGTGTTTTCGACGAGTTCGGCGCACCTGGTCACCCGCGGTACCCGGCCGTCTTCAAGCGCAGAGGACAGGCAAGACACTGACCACAGTAGAAAAAGAGGAAAAATATGTACAGTATGTGTCATACTTAGACGGAACACGACAATTCGTGAAAAGTAGCCCTCAGGAAGGAGCTGAAAAAAGATGCAGAGAACTCGAAAGAAGGAGCCTGAAGTCGCGCCCCTGATTCGTGCTGAAACAAACAAATCTCCAGCCGCCGCGGTGGCTCTGTGGTAATGGCGCTCGCCTGATGACCCGAAAGACGCGGGTTCGATCCCTGTCGCCGGCGGTCGAATTTCTGTGGAAGCGAAATTCTAGAGGCCTACGTAATTTGCGATGTCAGTGCATGCGATGTCAGTGAACCCCAGGGGGTCGAAATTTCCGGAGCCCTTCACTACGGCGTCCCATAGGTTGAGTTGCTTTGGGCCGTTAAACGCCAATAAAGTAAAGTGATCACCTCGTTAAGAGACGATTTAACAATTTCTCGTGTTCCCTCTAAGAATTTTGCGTACTGCACATAATAAGCGCATGCCGTACTGGCCTTGCAGCCAAAGACTATACCTCTATTTAATGTCGCTAATGAGACCTAATCGCTCGTAAGCTCTTAAAGCTTCGAGAAGCAATGTAGAAGCAAGTTCTAGTAGCCAGATGTAATCGAATGGCTGATACAACGTTGGTAGGTCCACATGCTAACAAATATTGTCTAATTTTCCCAAATGGGAAAATACACGCATTCAGGAACGCACAATGGCTGAAAATATGTGAACGGTCGTTCTGAAGAGCTGAAGCTATTTAATATTTTTGACATGTGACGAATCTGCCACTGATACTCTAAATAATATCTTCCTGTTAACTAAGTCACCATGATTAAGAATGGATGAATTGTTAGGCCTAATGCTGTTAGTTTCTTGTTTGGTCTGAATGTACCGCTATATCCGCTTTTAAACGAAATAAAATGACGTCTAGGAGTCTGGTCGATAGCGCACAGTCGTCTGTTGTGATAAAGGTCACTATGCAAGGCAGGGAAGTGTAAAACGAAATTTATCTAATGGAGGGCTCAACTTAGTGCATTGTCAAGCTCTCTTCTGAGCCGCATAGCGGAGCGCTTGAGGAACTTAACAAGGTGTAAAGTTGCTAAAGAGAAGACCAGTTTTTTTCCTTACAGAGGTTTAGAGCTCGAACAGTGCCGGAATTAAGTGTTCTACTGAACTTCTGCCAAACTTGTGCGTGCAGAGCATAAGAAAGGTCCGCAACTTTACTCCATCCTCTATCGATTTAGGCGTTACTCTTGATGGAAAATGCTTCAAGACTTTGCC
Source organism: Amblyomma mixtum (assembly GCF_055824585.1). Taxonomy (NCBI): domain Eukaryota; kingdom Metazoa; phylum Arthropoda; class Arachnida; order Ixodida; family Ixodidae; genus Amblyomma; species Amblyomma mixtum. Next base: position 207,437,951 of record NC_143013.1, read on the forward strand.
AGAAAACAACGTGCCGAACTTGAAAGGACTGCAGTGGACTGTGTTGAAATTGGATCACTTTAAGGCATACATAAATATGTTGGGAACGAAGTAGACACAAACAGCATTAGAGGATAAAATGACTGGGAAACTGCATTGGTAAAATAAATTGGTGTAACCGCATCGTTTGCATGCGTATTAAGTCAGTATAGACGCGCCATTTTGGTGGCATATGTTTTATTGTGTACAACGGTGCGAAAAACACTTAGATGCATGAATCACCACGTGGGAGTCGCCTACGACCGCTAAATAATTAAGGGCACACATACATACATACATCTTTATTAACTCTCACAAGGTTACATTAGTAACAGAGGAGAGAGGACGCAAGGCAAAAAAGCTGCGTTGGTGCAGCTTGAGGGCCACCCTGCGCCCTCTGCCGGCGGTATCGCCTGGCACCTAATCACAACAGCAGAGGAAGAGCGCGCTCACAAGCACAAAAGAAAATACAGCCACAAAATATATACATTAACATTTGCATGATGTTATGCTTCTATTATCACTCGACTTTATTTGCCAAAAGAAACTGCTAAAAATTTTTATGTACAGGAAACGCATTTATAATCAACCGAGATACAAATCAAGTAGAAAGAAGATACACAAAGCTATATATATATGTTCTAATCATGAAGTCAAAATTATGCACATTCAAACAAAGGAATAAGTGTTATTAATTTATGCCGTCAAGTCTTTTCAAGTATGTTGTTGTTCTTGTGCAGAATATTGAGGTGGTGTGGTAGACTATATGTCGGTGACTGCTTACCGTATGTAGTGCGGCAGAAAGGTACGGACCATGACATTTTGTTCCGTGTGTTATAAGATGGAATCGAACGAATGAGGTTGAAACTTGATAAGAGGAGATCATTCTTAGTTGAAACAGCATTTTTATACATAGAGATTAACTTGAATGGGAATAACTCTGAGATTTTCATGATACTGAACCTTGCAAAATAGGAACCCGTATGAGTACACCACGGCACATTAGCTATTAATCTAATTGGTCATTTTTGCGCCATTAGAATTTTCATTTGGTTTTGCTTGGTTGTTGTCCCCGAGACCATAAGACAATAAGTTATATGTGGCAATATTAATGCATTGTAAATTAATATTTTAACTCTAGGCGGAAGTGTGTGCCTCTGGCGGCATAGGATGTCATTAATCTTGTTTATTTTAGCGCAGATATTCTCAGTATGCTTATCCCAATTAAGTGATTCGGTCCAAACAACACCAAGACATTTCACAGCTGTCACGACATCAATTTTTTTGTTTGGTAACCAAAGGTCAAAATTTGCACGCACCGTTCTGTTTTTAGCTCGGAATAATATTGCTTTGGTCTTCGTGATGTTTACCCTTAGGTAGTTCTTAAAGGACCGTTGACGCAGGAATTCTAAGAACTTATTGTCGTGTTCTAGCAGGTCTGTTTCTGTGTTACCTGAGGAAAGCATTGTGAGGTCGTCTGCATACGCTATTATGTTGACAGGAAGGGTAGCAGAAAATAAATCATTAATGTAAATATTAAATAATAGTTGGCCCAGAATGCTGCCTTGTGGTACACCAGAGAGGATAGCTTGCGAGGTTGATATAATGTTATTAAGGGAGACCATTTGTTTAAGATATTTCAGATATGAGTCAATTAAAGATAAGCTGTTACCTCTAATTCCACAGTTATTGAGTTTATGTACCAGTAAAGCATGATTAAGCAGGTCAAATGCTTTGGAAAATTACACAAATATTCCTAGTACAAGAAGCTTTTCCTCAAACGCATTTATTATTATTTCTTTTCGCTTAATTAGTGCCGTTTCCGTGGACCTTTGTTTTCTGAAACCAAACTGACTGTCTGACAGAACTGAATGTTTGACTAGAAAAGTATTGATTCTCACATAAATAATCTTTTCCAGACCTTTGGATAATATCGGACGAATGGAAATAGGCCTGTAGTTAGCCATATCTGAGGTAGCACCACCTTTGTGAATGACAGCCACTTTTGCTACCTGCATTTCTTTTGGAAACATGCCAGATTATATAGCTAGATTATAGATATGCATTAGTATTGGAGCTAGTATGTCAATTACGAATTTGAAGCGTTTGATCTGAAAGCCATCTTTATCTTCAGCTCTGCTATTTCTTAGATTTCTAAACACTGTCACTATTTCACCTTCATCAGTGGGATACATGAACAGGGATTCCGGAATGCATGGTGTATTATACGCGTAACCCACAGGTATGTCAGAGGGGCAGCATAACGTTTTGGTTATGTTAACAAAGTAATTATTAAATTAATTACACAGTTCCTCCCCACCTATTGGTTTACCATCTTTCATTATTGTCGTAATAGTTGTTTTTGAGGTGCGATTTAGTAATTTGATCAGTTGGTCCCACTGGTTGTTAACACTTATATTGGACCCCACCGAAAACGCATTACTAAAATAGCTTAGCTTAGCAGTTCGCAATTCTTTATTCAGCTGGTTTCGGTATTTCTTATATTTCTCAAGCTTGGAAGGCTCCCGTGATTTCATGAATTGCGCAAGCATTTTCTCTTTGGTCCTTATTTTGCGCAGCAGTTCTTGCGTAACCCACGGCTTATTTGGATTGCGTTTGCGCGGACGGACTAGTGGAAAACATTTATCATAGACAGTTTTAACTTTGAACAAAAAGGCATTGTACGCCTTAATCACGTCTTTTAAAGACAGCACATCGCCCCAACTAGTTTCATATAACATGGAACGAAAACGGTCGAGTGTGGTTATATAAACGCGTCGAAAATGTGGAGAGGGTGCTGCGGGGACTCGATAAAGGCGTTCGGCTGGGACGAAGGCAAAAACAGGGAGATGGTCATTTAAGTCGGATAGTACTGTGCCAGCTTTTGTTTCGCATTTTTCGGTGTTCGTGATTACAATATCGATACAGGAAGATGTGGTGCACGTGATGCGTGTAGGTACTTCGATAAGATTTAAAAAGCCATATGCATCTAGTAGGCTTATGAATTCTTGTTGTGCTGCTGAATGAAATCGCGTATCAACATTCAAATCACCCGATAAAAATAATATTTGCTGGTTTGTTACGTAATCAAACAGGCTTTCGAGAACGTCTAGGCACCCTCTCAAATTTCCATCAGGAGGACGGTACAGAACGGCAAATACGTCATTCCCACCTTCAACTGTCACGATTTCAATAACTACGGTAGAAACTGTGAATTCTTTTTGTTTTCTTTTGCAGTTTGTGTGTTCAATATCTATAACGACACACCGCCACCTCGGCGCCCAGGTCTATTGAGAGCAAAACCGGTATCTCCAAAAATATCATCTGCGACCTCTATTGACGGCTACTAACTAAAGTGGTTAAAATATGTGACAAAGGAAAGCCTTGCAAACCAACTCATAACGCAAACTGAACAAAAGCATGGACCATTGGTTTAGTGCTGCGCACAACAATAAAAAAAGAGAAAATGAAAGAACAAACGGCATGCGATATAATTGTTTACTCGCGATAAGGACGATGTGCACAATGGCAGAACATGACAGGCAACTAGTGACAGGCAACCAGATTTGTACACAGAAAGCGCCCACAAAGGAAAAATAAAGGTTATCAAGGGTGGCAGACAGCTGAGGTGGAGGGGGAAGTAAAGAAAAAATGTAAGTGTAGCGGTGTAGCTATTGGCCCAATGCTTCAATCATTCACGGATGCCTTTTTCGTAGAAGGGAAGCTTACTGTTGTTAACCGATTAAGCTTAGCACTATGAGCACAGCGGCACTGACGTACGCAATGCAGAAGCCTGCAGTCGAACACGCCGTCGAAGCGCCCTCTTTGCTGACCATGCGCAACGTGTCTTCTGTGCTGCGCAGACGCTGTTCAACACGTGTAGCGCCACCATCGTGACGTCACCACAGATGCAGGACGGTTCGCCCTGCGAAATCATCGAGGGCAGCCTGGAAGAGGACTGCATCGACTTCGAACCCGTGGCGGAGCTGACCAATGCGCGCTCATCCGTCATGTTCCTGCCTCCGCTCCCTACGGCAAGTGCACGAAGACCCGTGAGAGTGTCCCGATGACACCACACGCACACACACGCACACGCACACAGATGCTCACAAAGTGCAACTGATCACTAAAAAAACATTTGAGTGTGAAGGTACGGAAAGGTTTTGTTCCTAAGCGATCTCGAGAGAAGTTACATTGATAGCGAGGAATCGAAAATGTAGTTCTGCAAAGCCCAAAGCATCAGGGACCTGCATAGCTGGCATAATTTTTGGCCGATAATGATTAGTTAGCTTTCCATGTGGCAATGTTTGCTCGTTATTTTCTACCATTTTTATCGAGAGCCTTCCCAAAATTGTACTGAACAAAAAAGTTGCTGTTTTCGCAGCCTAAGTACTAAACCAGATACCTTGAATTTGTGTGCACGCGATTATTTACTCAGTGCATACTTATTCAGTGCACACACGCAAAAAGAGCTATGTAGCTCATTTTGTTCAATCTGATGAGCATTTTTATTCTGAATGTACAGAGTACAAAAGCCATGATCATACTTTATGTGAAGGCACCCGTATATGAGACCTATTGCAGTCCATGTGTTGTTTGTAGCACTTCGATTTAGTAACTGCGTAAATGTCTAGCAAAAATTCACGACGTCACATCGCCTGAGCTGTTATCGTTTTCGCACTAACCGCATTTGTTCCCTCTCGTTAGTCTGCTGAGCTATTTAATGCAATATTCACCTTTTTTTTTATTTCATGAAACAGTACATACAAATTGTCTGTAGCTATAATCTTCACGGCTATAGAAGGGCGCGAATATGAAAAAAAGAGAGTATAGGGAGAAGAATATATGGCAGTAGCTTATGATGAAGACACAACACACACACCAGCCAAAGCAAGTAAATACTCGGCACGCTGAATAAAACAAAAGAAAAAAAATGAGCCAACAACAGATGCAAAAATCAAATAACACAAACTCTTTCACTCACAAATTTTTGTGGACTAAAAAAAAAAGCTGTTTTGAGGCTACCAAAAAATTATGCTTGTACTTGATGTCAAAAATGCTTCAGTTATTAAACGGGAGCCGTTAACCTCTTGTAATCTTTGACCATTTGTGGCAGGTTTCCTACAGGAGTTCAATATTAGTGACTTTTCCTGTTTGTCTTATCCGTGATTTCAACGGTGTACGAGGCAAGGGATGATTATTTCTTATTACTGCGTTTGCTGCTTGAGTTATCTTCTGTTGGTGTTCCTTTGATGCCGGTAATCTGCAAAGTTGCTGGAACGATCTCCGAATAAGGTCAGCAGTCAATGAAAAATTTGCAATACGAACAGTATATTTCTGTGGTCGAATCACGGCACTGGCCTTACGTTTCATTACTTCAGTCCTAAAATCGAATAAATATCATAACTGCTGTGCAGAAACGTGTCCCGGTGGTTTAGTGGCCATCGTACTCAGCTGGTAAATCTAAGTATGTGGAATCGAATCTTGACCGCGGTAGCCACATTTTAATGGAGGCGAAATGCGAAAACGCCAATGTCACTGTGCGATTTCAGTCCACTACAACACACTGCACTCCATATCATTACGTACCCTTCGCAATGGGCTCTTTTACAGCTTATGTTGTGTTATTGCACCACTCCGTTACTCACGAGTAGCTTTGCGATTTTGAACCCTGCATGCCATTCCAAAACATACGATGTCATACTATGGCACAGCATAGAGAAGAATAGGCTCGACAACAGGAAAAAAAAAACCGCATCATGCCTACAAAAGAAAAACCGAAACCTTGTCTGGCGCTTACAAAAGCTTGACCACCAAGACCTAGTTGAGCGGAAAAAATATATTAAGACGGAAGCCTTCAATGTCTCATCGTTGTAAGCAGCTGTCGTCGACAGAAATGTCACGCTTTTCAATTGGTCGAAATGGTCGTGACCTCACAGTGCGCGAATTTCAAACTGGGCCAATTGTACTTTGGCTAGTAACCATGCAACCAATTGAAGGGGTCGTATAGTGACGTTCCAAGTAAGTGGGACCAAGCTTAGTTATTGCTTAATTACCCAATTAGCCTAATTAACTTTTCTAGTCAGGCCATATAAATAAATAAAACCAAGTAGGAAATTGGTCGAGCTCGGGAATCGAACCCCGGTCTTCGGCGTGCGAGACGAGCATGCTATCCACTCCGCCATGCCAGCTCGATGGTTTGGAATGAACAAAGGCGCGTCTAGTGAATACGGTGTCTTCGCTCACTCCCAGCCTCCTCCCTTCAATTCCGGCGAGGTTTAGGTGTCCACAGAGATATGAGAGACAGATACATTTCCTTTCCTAAAAAACCAATTTACCGACGAGCGAGGCGTAGAACCTAATGAGCGATGGCGTTCTATGGACTCCCTGGCAGCGTTGCAAGACGCTGTCGCGTTCCACACTCAGAGGCGAAGCTTAACATCTTAACCACACATCTGTGACCACACTTTAGGTCAAAAATGGCTGAGGCTTAACTTGGTTAAGCCTGGAGAATGCGAAGCATCATCGTGTCGCGTAATTTGAAGGCGCACAACCACAGCGACGGCGCGAGGTGGGCCCCCGTTGATTGATTGATTGATTGATTGATTGATTGATTGATTGATTGATTGATTGATTGATTGATTGATTGATTGATTGATTGATTGATTGATTGATTGATTGATTGATTGATAACTTTTATTTCCACCGATGTAGGAGGCCCCCTACTCCCCGTCCCTGGCACGCAGGCCTAGGGAACGGGGGACGGGACCTCCGCGACTAAAGACTGGCGAAGATACATTGTCTCTTCGCGGCTTCAGCCGCCAGGCGGACAGCTCGTTTCTGGTCGGCGGGGACCTCGCTTCGCAGAAGGGCCTCCCAGGCTTCTCTGCTCTTAATATTGTCCTCAGCACCCGGGGATCCAGGGCATTGCTAAATTATATGATCGAGGGTCCCCCTCGCTCCGCAGGTCTTACATTTGTCACCTTTTTTATCGTCTAACGTGGTTTGAAATAACCAGACAGGGTTAACGAAATTTCCGGCCTGTAATCGTCGCCAGGCGATGGCCTCTGTATTGGTTAAGTTTGGATCTGGTGGTGGCCTTAGACGCCTGCCTAACCTGTAGTGCACGGCGATTTCCGCGTACGTTTTCAAACGTTCGTCCATCCCCTGGGGGTCGGGCGGCTCTACAGTTACCCGGAAGTAGAGATCTCGGGCTAACATGTGGGCCGCCTCGTTACCGGGGACGGATGCGTGTGCTAGGACCCAAATTAAGGTAATCTTGCGATCAATTTTGGCTGCGGACAGAATTCGAGCCGTTTCTGGCGAGACCCTGCCCTTTCCGATGTTGCAGATTGCTGTTTTGCTGTCACTAAGAATCAAACTAGCCTTGGTTCCGGCGCAAGCAAGGGCTATTGCGACCTCCTCGGCCATATCTATGTTTCTACTCCTAATGGAGGCGGCAGCGACTGGTGCACCTCGGCCGTCGACTACTGAGGCGACCGCCGCCCCCGACCTGTCACTCGCTGCGTCCACGTAGGCAACCTCATTTGCCCTCAAATTTCCGGCCCTTTTAACCAGCGCCTCCGCCCTCTTCTCCCGTCTTTCCCGGTGATGTTCTGGGTGCATGTTGCGGGGGAGGGGAGGAACGATGATATTCTCGCGACATTGTGGCGGTAGGGCGACCTTGTCGCATATATCCCTATCTACTTTTCGGCCGACCCACTCTAAGATGGTCCGGCCCGTATTTGTTGTACTCAGTCTGTCGAGCTGGGCGATTCGCACCGCCTCGGCGAGTTCAATCCAAGTATTATGCACCCCCATTTCCAACAGGCGGTCTGTAGAGGTGGAGATAGGTAGGCCCAACGCCCTCTTGACGCAATGCCGAATAATTGCGTCGATCTTCTCTCTCTCGTTTACCCTAATATCGAGAAATGGCGTGGCATAGCATATTCGGCTAATAATAAACGCCTGCGTCAGTTTCAAGAGGCTGCTTTCTTTGAGGCCCCTGCCCTTCAGCGCGACCCTCCTAAAGATCCCTGTTACTTGCGCAGCGTAGTTGCTGAGCTTCTTGATCGTTCCTTCATTGTAACCGTCCTCTTGGATAAAAAGTCCGAGGATCCTGATGTGATTAACTTTCGGTACAGCTTTGCCCTGTACCTTAATTTCAAAATTCCAGTCGCGCTTGCACCGGAGCGCTTTCGGATTGTTAACAAAAAGTTCTGATTTCTGCGGCGAAAACACAAGGCCCCTTTCGGCCGCGTAGGACACTACAGTGTCTGCCGCTGCCTGCAGCCGCTCTTCTATGCTACCGTCACTACCACTGTTCAACCATATGTTGATGTCATCTGCGTACAAGCTAAATTTTATGCCGTCTATGTTCCTGAGTGCGGCGGGAAGGCCCCTCATTGCCACGTTAAAAAGGAAGGGGGAGAGCACCGATCCCTGTGGCGTTCCCTTACTTCCCAGGTAAACCTTGGGGAATTCTAAGTCCTGAAATTTTAGTTTTATCGTCCTGTGCGACAGGAACTCCTTGATGTAATTATACATCCTTTCACCGACACCTATGTCCTGAAGCCCCGCAAGGACGGCCGCATGCTTAACATTGTCGAAGGCTTTGGTTAGATCTAAACCTAAAATCACCTTCGCGTCTTTGGATCTCGAATTTATAATGTCATGTTGCAAGCGAAGCATCACGTCCTGCGTACACAAGCCCGGCCGGAACCCGACCATCTCGTGCGGCCACAGGTCGTTCTGCTCCATGAAGCGTGTCAGTCTAGCCTGGATGACGCGTTCCATAAGCTTTTCTACGCACGAGGTTAGGGAAATTGGTCTCAGATTTTCTAATCCGGGCGGTTTACCCGGCTTAGGGATTAGCACCACGTTTGCAGTTTTCCATTGCTGAGGGAAACGGCCGCTACTCCATACTTCCTGCATGTATTTCGCGAGCGCCGTTATGGACATGTCGTCCAGATTTCTTAATAACTTGTTCGTAACCCCGTCTGGGCCGGGGGCCGATCGCGTCTTTAAAGTCAAAATTTCGGCCCTAACCTCCGCCTCTGTTATGGGCGCATCGAGAGTCTCGTTAGGAGGGCCCTTGTACTGCGGAAGGGGGAGGGATTCTGTGTCGCCGATATAGGTGTTTACTAATTTTGCCACGAGCTCCGCGTCCGTCCCCTCGAACGCGTGCCTGGCCTTCGCCAATCTAGTGCCCGATTGTGTTTTTGAGCTATCAGGGTCCAGGAGATGTCGCAGCAGGCCCCACGTCTTGGAAAGGCTCATATTGCCTTCCATTTCATCACATCTACTACACCAGTTTTGCTCAGAAAGTTTAATTGCGTATTCCTCAATTTCCTTATTATGCCTGGCTATTCTTCGCCTCAAATTTCTGTTCCATCTCTGAGTGCGGAGACGCTTTTCAATGCCTCGTTTAGCTTCCCACATGTGCAAGAGTTTGCTGTCGGCGGTTGTCGGTGCGTCTTCCTCCTGTAGGGTCATGGTAGCGGCCTTAACTTGGCGCATGAGGGCTTCCACCCATTCGTCGATACTCCACTGTCGTGACGTCATCGTGTCACGCGGTGCGACGTCATGTATCACGTGATTTGGAGGCGCACAACCACAGCGACGGCGCGAGGTGGGCCCCCGTGTCTCTACTGTCGTGACGTCATCGTGTCACGTGGTGTGACGTCATGTATCACGTGATTTGGAGGCGCATAACCACGGTGAAGGGCTGAAGTGGTAGCTAAAGTAGTATGCTTCGCATAAAAAAAAGTGCCCCCCTGAATTTTGACGGCTGTCCACCGAGATATGCGAGACAGTAATTCTAGAGGCCCGTGTACTGTGCGATGTCAGTGCACGTTAAAGAACCCCAGGTGGTCCAAATTTCCGGAGCCCTCCACTACGGCGTCTCTGATAGCCTTAGTCGCTTTGGGACGTTAAACCCCATAAACCAAACCAAACCAGTTACTGCGTAATTTTCTTTCCTCAATTACAATTTCATTTTCTTCAGTACGGGCCCTCATTGTCTTCTTTCACTCCAACTTCCTCCCTTCCTCTACGGTGCGGTTCAGGTGTCCACCGAGATGACAGATAATTACTGCGCCATTTCCTTTCCTCAAAAAGCGTTGCGTTCAAAGGGCAAGGCATCGCGCCGAACGGGTGGTGGCGTTCCGTGGACTCCCTGGCAGCGCTACAACACGCTGTCGCGTTCGACTCCTAAAGGCGAAGCTTAAGCGTCATTAATTAGGAGTTAATTAGTATTCGGTTGGTTGGTTGGTTGGTTTGGTTTATGGTGTTTAATGTCCCAAAGCGACTAAGGCTATGAGAGACGCCGTAGTGGAGGGCTCCGGAAATTTCGACCACCTGGGGTTCTTTAACGTGCACTGACATCGCACAGTACACGGGCCTCGAATTTCTCCTCCAAAGAAAGTATTCAGGCAAAAATAAGTAATTAACCATTAATTAGTGATTTGTCATCACTTAGTAATTAGTACTCAATTTTATGTGACGCCACCAGTGCCACAGAAGCAGCGAAAGTGGTGCGGAAAACGCTTCCGCCTCTACGCACTTTAGACAGTCAAAGTGCCCGCTGAATTTTTTTGTTTTTTTTTCTTACATTTATTTTTAACATCGGAATAGTCGATTAACAGAAGGAAAAAAATTTTTGCCCTGATGCACCGCCCTTAAAGAGGAAGTGATTCACGCAGGATATGTTGGCGAGAGCAATGAGGTGTTCACTTTTCAGTTTCGTTGTATTGTATACTTTATTTCGTGAGAATTTCTGCGAACGACTTCTTATTATTGTTCGTGGTATTTTGAGCCGTTATAACCCGCGCTATATGCCAGGCAAAAAATTAATTTCTAACCGAAATTAGGAAGTATTATAGGCCGGAATACACAAAATGAAGAAACGTGCTTCACAATCGCCCTTCAATAAACAGATTGTCGCTCGTTACCAAGAGCGGTAATCACGAATACCTTTAATTGAATACCGTATCTATGGTACTGTCAGTGTTGCTCTGCCATGACACAACAAGGCGACTCCTATGAAGCAGCACCATTAGATGAAAAGTCAAAGAGCGCATGAGTGTTGCGGTGCGTACTTTTAAACGCCCTTTTCCATGTGCGCCTTCTGTTCCACTAGCGTTTGTGGCGTCTTCTCCTGTCTTAGCCCTTGTTGTTACGCGGTAGTTATTATGCCCTCTCACCCTTCTGTCCCGCCTTTCAACGCCTTCTCAAGACTGGCAAGACGAGCTTCGAACCTTGCAGGTTGACTCCTTTTGCGACGACAGCTCAGAGCTGGCCCACAACGGAGACGCCCCTTCGCCGCAGAACGCCTTATGCGACGGTCGGAGCACGTGGAGCGTGATCTCCGGCACGGAGGACATGCGGCGGTGAGTCTAGCCTTCGCTTTGCAGAGATCTAAAGCCATCATTGACAGTGTCTGACTGGTTTTATTCCACATATTATTACATTTAAAGCACCCAGCGGTTTTTTTACCAATACCACAGTAGCTAATACCTCGCATTCACTGTACCTATGCGCATTCTTCTGTGGGCTATCCCTGGATTCATCTCCATGAAAGCATTACTTTTCGACGTACTCCTCCTGACCTCGCTCTAGCGTGCATCTATGAAGCCGGCTTGGCCAGTGTTGCAACAGGGACGAGCTCAATTTTCTCAGGCGTATGCTGGACAGAAATGCGCGGGGCAAATAATTCAAACTAGTGACATAAAGGAGAAAGCCGTGGGATAACAAGGTTGGCTAACAATCCGCTATGCGCGCTCTGAAGCTGCTGAGGGTTTAAAATGAAGAATCTTGTGTGCTCATCAGGTTATAAACATCTGTCGTTCGCATTGAGGTTCAGGTACGAGTGCGCCAATTGGCGAATTGTCGCCTGCTGCTCCCATTCTGAAGCGATATTGTTAATGCTATTTTGACGTGATACTGAATGCGGACGAAAGGAGGTTGCGTAGCAGGTTATGATGTCACCGTGAATCAGCGCAAAAAATATGATTAAGTAGAACGTGTTGTCGGGCTAGTTGGTTCAATACTTCATACATGGCAGTTGCGCGAAACACACACACACAAGACAGGTTACGGGACGAGCGCTAACTTACAACTGATTTTATTCAAAATGCAAAGCACATATTTAAAGGAAGAAAATAGAATGCACTTTGAGCATGCGCATCGAAATTATACATCATGTGGCAATAAGTAGCATACCAAGGTCTGAACTTACATCGTCCTATCGAGAAAGGCTACCTCACTATTGTACAGTGCAACCGAAGAATCACTGATACATGCTTGTCCTCTTTTCTTTATGAAATACGCTTCCATCACTTCACGTGCAATTGAATCTCGACTTTTACCCAGAACTCTGATCTCATTAAGCCGTGGCCGACAGTGACTGCAGGACAGACAATGCTTTGCCAAATTTGATCCCTCCCCCGTTGTTAGCGATAACCCATGTTCCCGTGCACGATCGTTCAAGCAGCGTCCAGTCTGGCCTACGTACGTTTTTCCAGAAGTCAGTAGTATTTCGTAGACAACTCCGATGCGCATGCTCAAAGTGCATTCTATTTTCTTCCTTTAAATATGTGCTTTGCATTTTGAAAAAAATCAGTTGTAAGTTTGCGCTCGTCCCGTAACCTGTCTTGTGTGTGTGTGTTTCGCGCAACTGTCATGTCTGAAACGCAAAAAAGAGTGTACAAATGTGGGTCGGAGCCCAGGTTCCGTGGTTACAAACTCGATAACAGTTATGACGCAAAAGTCACGGGAGGTTCAAATCTATTGAAAAGCAATGAGCAGGGAACATTATTTAGATCACATACCGAAATAAATATTTTTACACAAAATGAAAATTGAATAATCATGTACTTCCCACAGGTTTTAAACGTTGGAAAAAGTTGGCAAATTCGAAGACGTCTTTACTAACTGTCCTTTTATTGCAAAATATTGCAGAAAGAAAAAACGGGAGATGTCAAAATGAAAAATTCACGCCATGATAAGTAAAATAATTAACATTGCTCCCTTCATTATTTACGGATGATAAACTGCGGATAACACGCAGGCGCTCATCAAATCAAGAGCAGAATTTAGAATTTTTTTCCGTAAAGCTGCCAGTGAAATATTACGACAGAAAAATGTTTGCCTGTTTTGGTGTTGGGCTTAGCAGTTGCATAAATTTCCTTTGAGCAGGCTTCCCGCAGCTCTGGCAGCTTACACTTTGACATCCTTTCTATAAATACGCTTCAAGAAACCGTTTATTCAAAATGTTAGAGCATGTAGTTCCGCGGGCACAAATAAAAATTGCTCGCATCTTCACTCATGGCATGATGGGTTGTACACCGGCATCACAGGTTAAAAATACACTATGTAGATAGTAAGGAAGTACTACCTTGCTTTGTATTCATTGGACATGTGTTTTACAAGGTAGGTTGCATGTGCATAATGACTTCTATTAGGCGCAACGAAGGCTACGCTATGCACCACTAGAGTACTCAATTTAGGCCTAAGAGATTTTAACCTAGCTCACGCAGTCAACCGCACTCCGAATTGTGTATTGCTCAGTTAAAGTTTCTACCTGGGACAGCAGAAGCACTAAGAAGGCACTGCAGCATTCGTTTCTTGGAGCTCGGAATTCATGTCCGTTGCTTCGTATCACCTAAAGCCGAGTTCTTTGTAAGCGTCATATTTACACTTTCTCTGTTCAGCACAACTAGGTGCATCAGAATTCATTATGAAGAAGGCCTCACTGCGCTCCTTCTAAGGGCGGTTACTCTATCGAAATGATGACATACATGAAGATAACGCTTGTTCTGAACCCTCTATGCCCAGTTCACCAACTGTCCACGACTTCTTGAACGCAGGCTCAAGGGGCCATCGCCTTTGCAGCCTACTCGAATTCGAGTTGTGCGCTCTGGATCCAGGCCTGGGCGTTTGGTTCTTGCCATGGACGTCTCTGCAAGCATGGCGGTGAGATTAATATCAGTTTCAGTGCCGCGATGGCTAAGATAAGCTGACCGCAGACAACAGCGTATATCAGAAAACACGAGGATACATACTTGCAGAAAACTGGTATTAACACGTCAAGTCAACGGTGACACGAAGCGTTCATGGGGTACCTTTGTTGAAGACGGAATTCGCTACAGCATTCTTTACGCGCTCCCATACCACGGGTAAGCCAGCCGCGTCGAGTTTTTGGAGGAAAGCTGTCCCAGCTGTGAGTTTGGACCACACGGCGCGGCTCTCCGAGACGCGGTAGAGGCCGTCTCTCAGTACAGAATATCCTGACAGGCGATCGAATTGTGTGATCTCCGAAAGAGTAACCTCGCCTTTATTCATTAGTCTCTCTCTCTCTTCCTCTCTCTCGGAAAGCGTAGACTTTCTCGTTTCTCTGAGCCATTGTGCCGTCCGCATTCTGGAACTGCAGCAAGGAGACCGCTTGGTGCAACTGCACCGAGCCGTGGGCCGGTTCCTGGAGGACGGAGCGCCCGACAATACCTTGGAGGTGTCGCTAGTCGCGTTCAACCAGAGGGCGAGGGTGGTGGCGCCCCTCATAAGGCTGAACGCAACCGTGCGGAAGAGGCTGAGGGAGACCGCACGGCGTGTGACGGTCGGAGGAAGGACGTCGCTCGGCGCTGGGCTCATAGCGGCGCTCAAGGTAGGCTAGAAAACGTGAGGAGCGAATTGTAACGCCTAGGAATTACACGGCTGAGTAAACCTTCTAAAAGTTCCATCGAGCACCAGGCTATACTGATTTCTGCTCCCCAACAAGTGTGCCTACACTGTCATCGCCACGATATGCGTAGAAACAAACGCAACATTCTCTACAGCGTTCTTCTATTTGCCTCCCAATCTTCCCTCCAACTAAAGCGTCCTCTTAAGTATAGGCCCATCTTGATTTGGTGGCCGCACAGGCAGCATCAGGAGCGGCCACCTCTCGCCTATTTCGAGCAGTCACCGACATGCAGAGGAGTCCTGTACAGTTTTTGCTATGGCCATACTACGGGCCCTTCGGCTGTGATTTACTGTGGTTATGATCCCATACCGTTCGAGCCGTCAATGCAAAAACTCTGACCTTCACTGTGGCTCTTCTTTTATAATGCTGTATAAAAAATTCCTTTTATGAATTAAGTGACTGGAGCATTATGACAGATTGGGATCGAAGCTACCCTGCGTAGCTGAGGGAACCTTCAGTGACAAGGTTTATTTGCGATGCAAAGCCTTGATTACGTGCAAAACGCCCCTTGCCGTCATGTGTTCCTCGTAGCCCCGAGCTCTTACCCATTAAAATGGGCGAGGGGTGCTCTACAGTGCAGCTATCTCGGTCTCCCGTTTTCTCTGGCGAATGATGAGAAATCTAGGAGCTTCTCGCTTCCAGTGCACTCACACAACCTTTTGGAAACAGCTTGTCACTGGTATATTTGCATTTGTATTAAATTCGGATGATTCAAAATTGTTCTTTAGCTCGACTAATGAAGTTGGTTTGTTTAAAATGGCAAATAATGCGTTGTCTAAACTACTGAAATGATCCGAAATATACAGCTTAAAAATAAATGAGAAAAAACAAAAACAATTTCATTTCCACCTAAATATAAACGTTTGGCCTCTAGTCGTGCGCTAAAATTAGGACCTAATGAAAGATATATCGTAAGGAACATAAAATACTTGTTGTCCTATTCTCCAGTCAGATGACATGGCACAGTCATGTTGTGCAAATAGCTAAAAAACTCTCATCTGCTGTAGGTGCCTTATTTCAAAGTATTATCTTTTTCCGCTATCCATTAGACTACAAGTTTACCACGCACTCTTCCGTTCACACCTAAACTATTGCACACTAGTATGGGGAACGACTACAAAAAAAAAACGTCGGTACACTTCTGCATCTAGAAAAAAAAGCCATATGTGTTGCACAAACAATGTGCCATATTAACATCCTTCAGCCGCACTATTTCGTCAGCATCATGTCATCAATATCGAGCCTCTTTTTAGTTACCGACTCCTCTACCACTTTTATTTTGCTAATCAAAGGAATGAACAATTCTTAATGATACTCTTAGGTGCAACGTTACGCTGCAATATTTCTAAAGCACGTGCCCCTGAAAAATTGTTGATTCCACACCACGGCACTAATTACCATCTCCAATCATTAAGCTGTACAGTGCCAGTATTACTAAATAAGATCAGTGCATCTAGTTTTAATAACGCTTGAATAACGCGCAAATTTTTGCGTTCAATGTTTCTAGAGTGACCCGTGTTTGCTGTTTCTAGCGTGAAATGCTAACGCGTACAGTAAAAGCATACACATGGTAGTTTGACCTCTCATATCTGCAATTATCGCTTTTTTTGCAGTATCTTGTGCATGTAAACCCTAAATATCGCAACATGTTGTAATATGTTAAAACTAAATATCGTTTTGATTCATTTACTTCAGCTCTTACTTTTGTAAATTTGTGACAAATGTGACTGTGATAAAATGTGATAGCAGTTGATACCTTCTATAATATTTTTTTTGGTACTGCTGTCACTGTTTCCTGCCGCCGGTTTACAGGCCTCGTCAAGCTGTTGCTACAGCCTTTTGCCTAGGAGAACGTCAACATCGTAAAATATTAAAAATAAAGATGAACTGAATTGATTTGAATATGCGGTTAGGAAAGAAGGAAAGATACCCAGGTTGGAGAATAGGTACGAAAACGCCCGTGTAATAAACGGGTACATGTAAAGGGATACTTTCCGTAGAACTCCACGGCGGAAATAGAGCATTCAATAATCGTGCTATATTATAGGCCTTGAATATGCGGTGAGCACACACACATGTGCATATCCTTCGAATACATCTCACTGCATTCGGAAATGAGTGCAAAAATAGCTCGTAGAAAATTATTCTTGAGTGCTCAGTACACTCGATTCGCATGGGCAAATAAAAGTCATTAATGGTTAGCTTTAATCGACCGCCAAGGCGCGCATCGTTTATCAGCACGGGGTTTATCCTGCAGAAGCGCTGTAGTTATTGTTCTTCTGAGCGGACGAAAAAGAGCCAGCTGTCCCAGCTTTATTGTGCATGTATCGCGCAGGAAAAACGACAGTAGAGGTCCTGGGAAGGGTGCTCTAAGCGTTCTTTTAAATGCCTTGTTCCCGCTTAGCGCTCTCGTGGCAGCTCTAGTAGAAGTTGCTTGTCAGTGGCGCAGCGGCAACTCCGCCAGTTATAGCCATGAAGAGCCAACAACACGCAGGAAAATTATTATTAATCTGTTCATGTTCTTGCCGGGTCATGGATAATTACAACGAGTCCCACGCGAGTAACGCAATCCTCACGTGTTTTCTCTGCACATCGTCTAACAAGGATTAGGGACAATACCGTCTCCTGGACAAACCGGCTTCGCTCCACGATTTAGATGGGCAGTGCAAGCACAGTCGTACTCAGAAGTAAAAGGCATACAAAAGGACTTTTCATGTTTGATACACTTCGCTCTAAATTTCGCGTTCGCCTGCATCAGATGCCTAGAAAAACAAGCTCAGCATATAGGTCGCTTAAGAAGGCGTCAATATGTGAGAGAAACTTACTTGGTGGTCCAGATACTGAAGTCAGCCGGCTCAGAAGGGAGTGCCGTGGTTCTTGTAACTGATGGTGAAGAAAACACGCCTCCTTTCCTGGCCAATATTCTGCCGGAGTTGGTGGGGGCCAAGGTAACGCTGCATGCTTTGGCCGTGACGGCCGAGGCCCAAGCCACGCTTGACAAGATAGCTCAGGACACTGGTGGACGAGCGTTCACGGCTTCCGGCTCAGATGATGCGGTCTCCAGCATCCTGGATGCTTTCTCCTCGGTCGCTGCCGAGCAGCTAGCTGAAGCTGGACGCCCAGTGACGGTGAGCAGAAAAGCGCACACACGCATTTGGGTCGAATGTCCTCCTTCGCCTGGTAGTACCACTTTCTGCTTGTCAAACTATGCTCTAGCCAAAGAGTCCTCTTCAATTCCTTCTCTTCCATTTGGTCGCTTACCACTGGTGTGTCTATGGCCGATCTCAGCGATGCCCCTGGGCTCTCCGTCATGATCCCTCTTTTCCCTCATTTTCCTCACTTTTTTTTTTACGCCGCTTTAACGCGGCCGCTTCTGGCGAGTTTTAACTCGCCATTTAATCAGCGCTACCTTCGGAGCCTCCCCGTCTCGACTGTAAGCATTGACCCCTTTCGCGCCTTTTTAAGCCAGCCAGCACTCGTCGCGGGTTGGGTTCGCCGGCCTTTGGCGCCACTGAGTCCTGTCGCTCCTTTCGCCAATCTTTTTCTTCTCCGTTTATTTTTTTTTCTCCGCAGCCATCTTGCCTCCCAGATTTCACTCTCTGCAGAAAAACAGCTTAACAGCACACCATGCGTGTGTTCTATTTCTTGTTCAACCTATAGCCTTAAGTGCGTATACACACTCTTTTCTGCAATGATTGCTTTTAACCAACAAGCCGAACTCCAGAGTGCTCTCAAGATACAATAATGTTTGCGCTTGCAAGTCCTTACCGTGCGTAGGAGACAAGGCAGTCGTTCTTGATAAAGGTAAAGCATTGGGGCGTAAAATATTAGTCCCAGCTATAGACCCACTGAGGTCTTTTTGTGAACATGCCGCTGTAGCTTATTCCATGTGGTGGTTTCCGTTGACAGACGAAGGTATTCTGCATAACTTAATACTTAGGACTCAGCTCAGTGGCTGTATTTTTTGTTGTCCTGCGACTACTGGGTTTGAAATGTATTTCAGAAGGCATGCCCGCACGTGAAGTTTTTTGGATCTTTAGTTGTGCGGCATGCTGATATTTTCGAAGAAATGGCAAGGGACACGCTAAAAACTCCACAGATGTCTCTGCCATGAGAGTATCGTAAAAGTCATCACTTTATCTTCACTGCTTTTTAACTCTAAAGTAAATTCTTCGCCAAACCGAACCTCATGCTCTTTGTGACTTCACTTCTTGTCAACGGTATTGATGTGCACAGTGTATTCTGCGGTATTTGCGCACTCTTTCACGCGTACAGGTGGTCAGCGAGTGGTCGTGAACGGTACCCGCATTGAGGTGCCCCTCGACGAAGAGCTGGGTCGGAACACGCAGTTCGTGAGCTCTTCGCAGCGGCTGGAAGCAGTCAGTCCATCTGGAGAACACTTTGTTGGCACCTACGACACCGATCTCCAAAGAAGCAAGCTTGTGCTTGACAAAGCATTGGTGAGGCCGCATTTTGGCGCACACTTGAGTATATTTTCTACGCTCTAATGCATAAATAGAACACTAGGAAAATCGGTTTGTCTAATAAAAAAATGGCCTGTTCACGCTTGTGGTAAGGCGAATTTCACTGAAAACAGGGTTGGTGCAAAATTATGATGTTGGCCCTAGTGTTTCGTAAATCTTGGTGGGTGTGTGATATCTCTCTTGAGTTGTTACCACTACACTTGCAATAGCGCCACGGGCAACCTGTAGCGAATGTATTGCACTGAGAATGCTGAAGTGGTAGGGAACACAAACCAATGATGGCGGAGGAGGGTACGCGGGCAGGATGGGCGCCCGTCATGCGTAAGACTGTACGTCACAGTGGAACACGCAAGGTCGCTCATCCAGCCATTTAAGGCGAGCTTCAAGCGGAACAAGCGCAGGAATGAGAAATGTTGAGACGAGAGCAGGAGGGCGGAGAGCGCTACAGACGACAATGAAAAAACTATAACATTCTTGCCACACAGAGCAATCGCTGCCGAAAACATACGGACGACACCCGCATAAAGTCTGTGACGAAAGTATGCATGTCACTCCTTAAATGGCTTGCGTGTTCACCATTGTATATTGGGTAGTGAAGGGTCTGAGAACTTTCTCACCTGCTGTTTGCAGTATTTGGGCGTCAAGAGTAATGCAGAAACATCAAGGCTGCCTCGTGCACTAGGTTTTGAAAATTTTCGTCGTAAATTTCCTGCCTTGAACAAAAACTGAATGCATATGTCTAAAGTGCACAACTGCGCTCAGTGCACATTGTCGGTAAAGCTTATTTACAGTACATTGGAAGTCATATTAAATTCTTCAGAAACCTTGAGCGTACGAAAACCGGTCATGGTGCAATGTGGATGGTAACGATAGCAACAAGTGGGAGTAAATTAACCTGCATCCGGGAGCTGCTCCGTTGAGGGAATGCTCGAAAGATTCCTTTCAGCGCTCCGAATAAGATGCCTTCTATAAGCCCTTGTCATTGAAAGTACTGCTTGTTTTGTCTCTAAGGCTTTCTCTAAATTTTTCCGGGATTTCTATTGCGGAAGCACCATTGGAAAAGCCACAAAGCATGGTCCCGGATTAAAATAAGTGGAGGAAAGGGCTCATCAATTTACTTGTTGCCCGATTCGGGGTTCCTTCAAATATTCTTCGCTTGTTAGGTTCTGTCCGTAACACCCAACATTTAACGACGACCTCTGCCATGCAGACGGGACGCTGGACTCTGCAGCTGTCGGAGCCCGGACGTATATCCGTCACCTCGGAGCCGACGGGCACCGACCGGCCGATCCGACTGCGGGCCTTCCTCGCCAACGGTGTGCTGGAAAGGGCCGCCGCACACTTGCCTCCGGCAGTGGTGCACGCCGAGCTGATGCGCGGAGCCACGCCTGTGCCGGATGCCCACATCACGGCATCGGTGCGTACGGCACGGGGCAGAGAAGTCAGCTTGCTTCTAAGGGACGACGGCGCCGGTGAGTGGGAGTGACGTCCCATGTGCTCGAATGTGTGCTGCAACGGTGGCTGCTCTCGATCAGCCACAATGAGAGAAGCCAGCAGTTTTTATTGCGAAAGCAATACTACGCCAGGTCTAACCACTCGTCGCGTGGTCCGCGGACCCCCCTGCTCCTCGAGGAGCCGCCGCAGCGGCTAACAGGTGGTGTGACGTCAGCCTCTCCGTTGCTATGGCGATTTGTGACGTCAGCTCGCTCTTTCCACAACAGTCAGGATGAGCCGGTCGTGCCGCGCTCCTCGAGGAGTCTCGCCATGGAAGTCACCGACGAAGACTCTATGTCTGAATCTACTTGCTCTACTGCTTCTGAACAGTTTAAATCTAAGGCGGCAGCCAAGCAAGCTAGGAAGAATGCAAGAAAGAGGCTACAACGTGCCCAAGAAACGGAAGAACAAGAAGATGAACGACTGCGGAAACGACGAGAAGCCGAAGCAGCTAAACGGAATGAAGCCAAGCGGAAACACATCCCCAGGAAACAGAGGAACAACGAGAAGAACGTTTACGAAAATTATGAGAATCAGAAGAAGCTAGGGAAGCTAAGCTTTCGCAACCAACCAGTTTTAACCAGAGCTAAACCATGCCAATTTTTTTTATGATCGCAGCTGCGGAGGCAAAACCTTACTAGGAATTCAGGCCAGCATTCTGAGCCGCTTGCTAATACTATAGGGCGCTGGGCAAGAAACTAACGTCGGGATTATTTGTTAAAAAAATGCTGCGGAAGCAAGAGCTAGATTGATAACCTCTTTTTCTATGCAGTGTTGCGTTAGACTACTAGGGTACGGTGAGATTTATACATGGGTGCGGATGCGTTGGCTTATTTCCCTGCAGTGTGTGGCGAGAAAGTCGAAAGAAGCATAAACAAATTATGAAGTCATGGATTGCAAGGGAGCTGCATATCAGAAGAGAAAAATCGAACGTTTCCCTACTTTATCAAAAACGGAGACCCATGTCTTGTGAGTAAGTTGAAACAATTAAACAAAGTAATTACTAAACAAACTGACCATAGGTGTCAAGAATGCAAAGTCAAATTATTTACAAAATAAATTCTAGAATCTTCAGCCTGACGGCAGAATTCAGCGAACATGTTGAAAAACAAATTTACAAGGAACCAAGCTTGATGCAGAGTGAAGGAAATACATATTGACAATCTGCTTTTAACTGGGAAGAATCTAGGAAATGCATGAAATGGCACATTGTCAAAGTAGATGTTTACTAAAGAGGATACGACAGTGCATATGGCAGCATGAAAGTCGACAGCTTGGTAGGGCTCATTTTGCTTGCTCCGACAGGAACTTCGGAAATCAGAAACATAAAATTCATCTCCTCTGCGGTGGTCACGGGGTAAAAGTCTTGCCTAGTAAACGCCTATTATGTTGATAAGTCCTATATTATCGCACATAATAAATGAAACGCTTTTTAGCGGAGATGTTCCAGACGAGTTAAAGAATGCAAAACCTACACCTATTTATAAAGATAGTGATGAAAATCACATCACTAACTACAGACTAATCTCAATTCTCACAGTGTTTTTGAAAGTATTTGAATATGTCTTAACTCACAGGTTAGGGGCTTTTTAAGAAGCACCGAGCGATAACATATCCTCAATGTGCTTTTCAAGCGAACAAATCAGCAGAGCTTGGACTCCTTGATATCAAGGATACACCAATTTAAAATATTGAAAAAATTGCTTACTCTGCTTATTTCTAGCGAAGCCTTTGATACTGCTCATTATAACATTCTCTTTAAAACAACTGGAAATATATGGCATTCGAGGAGCAGCGCTGAACCTGCCTGGAAGTAAGTAGTCGGAACGCTGCCAATATATACGGGTTAATAATCGGCCCTCCATCAGAAATAGTCTGATGGAGGGCTCCATCAGGGTCTATTTCTGTACCCTTCATTTTTCTTATTTACATAAACGAAGTTACAGCAATGCCTGGCTGACCACAGAATTATAATGCATGCACACTGTACTAATGCACTTTTTACCGGAGAAACAGCGGACTTTCTTGAGAACTCTGTTAAAGGTGTACTGAAGACGAGCTCGAGAACTCAATCTAAACGTTCCCAGCATTCTTCGAAACTTCAATTTATTGCCCTGCGCAGTCGATTTCCGTAATTAAATAGGATTAACGTCCGGCTCCCACCTTTTTTCTTTAATTCCCCGCATACGTTGGGAGGAGTCGACCAAAGCATGGAGTGCCTTTCAGGCAGTCGCGTGGAGACTTTGTTTTCGCTTTAATTTTGTTTCTTTTAGATTTCCGTGAATAAATAGGTCTAGCCAGAAAGTACATACCTGCAAATTAGGCCCACGGAAACAAAAATACGCGTGGACTCATTGCTTTCACCGATCACTACGCATGACTCCGCCGATGGCAGAGCGTCAAGCCACCACGGGACTGGCGGAAAGGTTTGTCAACTCCTCCCACCGTTTGCGGGGAATTAAAAAAATGCGGGAGCCCGACGCTAATCCGATTTAAATTACAGAAATCGGCTGCACAGGGCCATAATTCGAAGTTTCCAAGAACGCTCCAAACGTGCAGATCGAGTTCCAGCTAAAAGGCTTCGGACAAACCGTTTGACTCTAGATATAAATAACACAAAGTACTTAATTTTTAAGCCAAAAGCAAACAAGCTTCTAGCACGGTTAGCCTTACATTTGAAGGACGCTCGCTTGAACGGGTAGCCGAACAAAATTATGGGGATGTTCGGTTCATTCATGGCCTCTGATAGAATACTCGTATTAATAAAGTTAAATCAAGTCTGTCTCGCACTATAGGCTGCATTTATAAAGTGCATCTAATACATAATCGCTTAAAACAAGCACTGTACTAATCTTTAGTTTACTACAAAATAAGTCATGGTATCCTTATTTGGGTAACTGCAACAAATTTTTAGTAATAACAAAGAAAATATTAGCATACTGAAAGTCTATAAAGGAAATAAGCACTCTGTGAGAACGAAGGCATTATTTGCCAAATGTAATATTTTTAAGCCTGACCACGCGAAAATTATTGCAATGGAACCATAGATACAGGCCGCATACTTTCTCAGTACATAGTTCAAGGGCATACATCATTTGATACCCAAAACGAAAAATGCCGCAAGGTAGAACTATCTAAGGAAGTCAAGCATTACCTTTCGAAATAACTAAAGTTTTGAACAGAAGGTATATACAGACAGACTTCAACAAAGGGGCACAAACTTTTCAAAATACTGTGAGAAGTTTCTTGTGTATAGGAGCATTAAATTTCCATTGCTGTAATCATTCCAAAAAGTGTAACCTATGTTCTTTCTTGCATTTTTTCTTCTCATTTCCTACGAACTGTGGTCTGATCTACTGTCTTAGCTTCGCGATGAATATCACGGTTGTGCCTGATGGTGTAGAAACTGCTGACCTAAAACTAATGTGTAGTGCTTGCATTCGTTTGATATTATAGACTGTGTTTCCGGTGTACCATTCAAATATTTTTTATATTGTACCTATCATCTCTAGGTATAGAAAGTCAAATTGTTTGCACTGACATATTATTCTGACAGCAACTAGTCTCTTTTGAATTATTGTTCTTGTCTGATCCTAAGTCGACCCCTTGATTGAACTTTGTAATGGTTTTTTTCATGTATTCTGTGCAAGGGGGCCTGGGCTATTGTCAGGTGCCCCGTCGCATTTAGCCTCGGCCGCCTCTTTGCCTTTGTCCAAGGAAACAAGAAAGAAAGAACGAAAGCAAGAAACGGAGAAAGAGAGAAAGAAAGAAATAAGGAAAGATAGAAAGAAAGAAAGAAAGAAAGAAAGAAGGAAAGAAAGAAAGAGAGAAAGGAAGAAAGAAAGAAAGAAAGAAAGAAAGAAAGGAAGAGAGAAAGAAAGAAAGAAAGAAAGAAAGAAAGAAGGAAAGAAAGAAAGAAAGAAAGAAAGAAAGAAAGAAAGAAAGAAAAAGAAAAAAAGAAAGAAAGAAAGAAAGAAAGGAAGAAAGAAAGAAAGAAAGAAAGAAAGAAAGAAAGAAAGAAAGAAAGAAAGGAAGAAGGAAAGAAAGAAAGAAAGACTTTCTATAGAGTGCAGTCGAGCTCACTCCAAATGAACCTGACTGTCGCGCGGTTTTCCTTCGTTGTATCCGAGGTTCGTAATAACTGGACCTCTCATTTTACAGCTAGAAATACGAAGTCCAACAAACAAGAGGCTTGTTTTTTACAAAAGCTCGTTATGCGCATCGGCTTCTTCAAAAGAGACCACATACCGGCGCTTTGCAAGCCTTCGAAAGCAATCATCAGTTGCTAGATACTTCAAAGACTTGCACTCTGCGGCCTCTGAGTTTAATGCCTTTTTCTCTCAGGTCTACGTGGTATTTCCTTTATCCCACCATGAGCTTCCAAGGTCTTCATATTGCAGAGCTTCTCCAGCTTTTCTCCGCTATAATATATCTCAGGATCTTCATAACCTAATCTTTAACTTGAATAGAAAGCGGCAGGCATTGAAAATATCAAAATCATTCACCTCCAACGTAATTTGGCGGTACTGCAATCGGTACTTCTTTCCATGTTGAACACTTTCAGTACTGACTCCTTCATTCCACACAATGTAAAAGACTCTGGAGGTAGGGCGTCAGCCCTGATATTGCCATCGAAACCTGGATGTTCGGGGACGAAGGAGATGGTGTGATCATGTTGCTATATTTGGGATATTAGTCGTATTATACGCTGTCTCTAAACTGTCTACTGTTCCGTCATGCTCAAAGCCGCTGTCACTCGGCTTTATCACTTTTTGATGAGAGACCCGACTAGGATGGCCTCTAATTATCGCATGCTCACGCAATTTTTTCGAGATCGTTCTACTTTGTTTTAGATGCGTTCTTCTGCTTTTCTAGCGCACTGCCGACCGCGGAAGAGATTCTGGTCTTGGACAGCCACCAGGCACGCTTGCTGCTTTAACCGCTACAGTGGGCGCAAATCATCCCAATAAGCAGTTTCTATTTTAAGCTTGTCGGTATTCCTAATTGCCAAACTGCCGCCACCACTGCATCTCAATATTAACAAGTTCATCGTAGAATTCCTTGCATCATAAAGCTACTGAGAAAGTAATTCATGACCTTAATTTGTTTTCCGAAGTATGGTTCACTTTGCCCACTATAGTCTCACTCCCTGCACCTCTGACGCAGGAACTGATGTCACCTCTGGAGACGGAGTGTACAGTGCAGCGTTTGGCACCTTCGACGAGCCCGGCCGCTACGCAGTTCGGGTGCGCTCCCGGAACCGCCGGGGTACGTCCCACGATGCCCTCTGCAGGTGGTCGATTTATGTGACAGCAGTGGCAGCAGTTAGAGAGGAGACGAAATTCAACGCTACTAGACCTGCATGGAAGTAAAGAACTTGGAATGAGGAAAAAGACCGCTATATACTGCATTACAGATCTGTACTGAGAGAAAATAGAAATCGATAAAATTTGAGCGTATGCTATACGAGTGAAATAGGTTATTTTGTCCAGGGTGGCTTACTTGAAGGGTGTACGTAACAATCATAATGATTTTGGCAAAATCCACTGTGATTTATATTCTGCAACGATTTGTTCGCTGCAGAGTTGAGTTTTGGGACGCGCCCAAAATTTACATTCACCAATACTTTGTGTACCTTCGGTCGAGGATAAATATTTACGAGGTCTCTCGAAATCAGTTCGGAGTGCTTCAATGTGCTCTGCGCCTATCTCTCAGCAGCCTCACCCACGGTGCGTCTCCTCATCAGACCCGCTGCACGCAGAGGCAGGTCGGTATTCCTTACTGCCAGACTGTCGCCACCACTACGTATCAATATTAATGACTTCATCATAGAATTCCTCGCATAATCAAAGTGCCCGCGTGAGAAAGTAATTCATGACTCTAACCTGTGTGCGGAAGTTTAGTTCACTTTGTCCACTATAGTAGCGATCCCTCCACCTCTGCCGCAGGAAGTGAAGTCGCCGCTGGAGACGGAGTGTACAGTGCAGCGTTTGGCACCTTCGACGTGCCCGGCCGCCATGCGGTTCGGGTGCGCTCTCGGAACCGCCGTGGTACGTCACACGATGCACTCTGCAGGTTGTTGATTTATATCACAGGGGTGGCAGCAATAGGTGAGGTGCGTTTCCAGATTCAGCGCAGAGGCTCATGGGAAGGTCGTCTGCTACCGATACTTCCGGTTCCAAATTTCTTCCCCTGCTCGCTTGCTTCACGGCAGTCCCTGTGGTAATTCACTTCTTACACTAATTTATTTTCACTGCAACACCACTGATCGTATTGCATCGTCGCAAGACCAACCAGACGTCGACTCTCTTCTGCTTCGTAGCGTTTTTTCGCATGAAGTACAACTAAAATAGTGTAAACGGTAGGAGGCTTTCTACGCGTATGCAGTACGATGTGTTCAGACGCGCTCTGCGCAAGGTTGCATGTTTGGATAGTCTGCTAGCCCACTGGCAGCTTTTACACTCTTTGAGGCAAATTCATCTATCGTTTGCTAAACTGTGCAAGCTCAGCCTTTGTTGTTTTCGTGGTGCAGCAAAAAAAAAAACGCTATATATAATGACCAACGCGTTATACTTGTTCAACCGTGCACACAGCCGAGTGCCGTGCATAAGCAGAACAGGCAGTCTACGCTGCGAATATTATAACCACGAGAATACACTCGTACCTTTCGTAATTGTCATTTTCTGCGCTCCGGAGGCGTTCATGCACAGCACGAGCTGATCTTACGGTGATGCTGTGCAATACGCAGTGTCGCAGCACAAAGAGATTAGCGAATAAACGAAGCCCGAATGCACGGCAATTGCTATGCAGAAGGCATTGCGTGGGAGAGACTTGGAACCGGAATTAGCTGGCAGACAATTTTTCCATGGTTGTTTGCATTCACTGTAAAAACGCACTTCACTTATTAGAGAGGAGGCGAAATACAATGCTACTAAACCTGCACGGAAATAAAAAACTACGAATAAAAAAAATGCCACTATATACTGCATTACTGCTGTCTACAGTATAAGTGAGAGCAAATAGAGATTGATAAAACTTGATCGTATGCAATACGGGTGAAGAGGGTTATTTTGTAGAGGAAACGTTACTTGAAGGTAATTGATTTATTGGGCTTTAACGTCCCAAAGCAACTCAGGCTATGAGGGACACCGTAGTGAAGGGCTCCGGATATTCCCACCACCAAGGGTTCTTTAACGTGCCCTGACATCGCACAGTACACGGGCCTCTAGAATTTCGCCTTCATTGAACTTCGGCCACCACGGCCGGGATCGAACCAGCATCTTTTGGGTCAACAGCCGAGCGCCATAACCACTGACCCCCCGCCGCGGGGTGATTACTTGAAGGGTGTACGTAAGAATTATAACGGTTTTGGCAAAATTCACTGTGACTGACATACTGCAACGATGTTCTCGGTGTGGAATCAAGTGTTGGGACACGCCCAAAATTTAGATTTACCAATACTGTGTGTACGCCAGGTAGAGGTTGAATATTTATGTGGTCATTCGAAATCAGTTCGAAGTACTTCAATGTGCTGTGCATCCTGGCAAGTGAACTTAGCGCACCAGACTGCGCGTATCTTTTAACAACCTTACTCAGGGTGTGTCTGCTCATCTGATCCGCTGCACGCAGAGGCAGATGGCAAGGAGCCCAGCATCTTTCGTTACGCTGACGCTGGTGGTCTTTGGGTGGGCGCCGTGGAGGGTGGCCTCGTGTACCCACCTTCCACTGTACGGGACCTGCGCGTGCTGGGAGCGAAACGCACTGCCCTGGGAGGACTGGTCACCCTCGCTTGGACTGCGCCTGGAGACCAGCTGGACGAGGGCACGTGTGAGTGGTGCCGAGATTCTCTTGCGTAGATTCTTACTGTCCTATTGTTCTTAGCTCTTCGTTCAGTTTTGCGCCATCGCCGGCATCCAAAATCCCACCTACAGCCGCCACAGTTAAAAATCAATCTTCAATCTATGAGCGCAACGACTTCTGTAAATGAGGCGGATGAGCTATCTACTAGGCAACCGCTACAGTGGTCGGGTGCTTGGTGAGAAGTTTGTAAGCAAACATTCTAGGAAGTAGTTTTAGGAACTGCTTTAGCTGTTGTTAGCTCTTTATTCGGTTTTGCGCCGTTGGCGGCGGCATCCGCAAGTCGACCGCCGAGCCCCAACCGATTAAAAAAGGGTAGGGTATTAACGTACCTGATCCGACTGCATGTGTGAAAGCCCGTCTTTTTGCTAGTTGGCAGAAGTTGTTGCTTTGCCGAGTCATCGGCATGTCTGCCGACGATATTAGACTCAGATTAAGCTCTGATGGAGGTTAAGATCATCTTATCTGTTCGCGGCGGAGATGGAAGGTGATGAGGATGTGCAAAACACAACGCCAGAGAGTGTTGCAGCTTGTTTGGATCTGCACCAAACTAGTCAATTCCCCACCGTGGGAATGTTCCATCGCCTTTTCGGCAACAACAACACGAGGCGCGATCGGCTGTGGCTATAGCTTAATGCTTTCGTGCAGTGACCAGGGAAGGTGATCAAATCTCGCTGCCTTTCGTTGAAAAGCCAGTCACGGAAATATTTATTTTGTCTCTGCACCCTGAGGGTCATGGAGACTCTAAGATTCTTTGTTTTGTTTGATCCCGCGAAGTGGTGTTTTAGCCCTGAAAAGCACGTCCCACATACGAGCCCAGGATCTGCCACCGAGCGTCTCTAGCATACGGGCCTCATAGTTCTATGTCCCTTCTAACACGACTGCGTTCTTTCGTGATCACAAGGCCTCTAACACACTTGTATCTGTTCTCTCAATAGTTTATTGCGTTAGCACTACTATCCGCGTTGTCGCAAAAACCCAATACCTGGAGTTGATTTTGCATTTGTGACAGGTGGAAGGGTGGTTGCCAATCTTTCTTACAAATTTCGATCGGCAGACCCATCTTTTTCCACCGTGATTTGTCGTGTCTGGTCTTTCCCCTTTTGCAGGGGTTCGACACAGAAAGGAGAGTGAGATGCAGATAGACCGTACAGAAATAAGTAGATAAAATAAAATAAATACAACTAAAAATGACGAAATAAGCATGGACAGGGAAAATGAGAGTGGTACCCGGTGGAAATAAATGGAGAGTGCCCTGAACATGTAAGGAATAGGAAGGGACAGTATTTCCCTACATCTTATATATTCTGCCCACACTTCATTTTTTGTATCACACGAGGTGAAAACATGGGTTTTGCGATTTTGCGAAATCGATAGTTTAAATCCCTGCTTAAAGTCGAATAAACGTTTGTGCAACCTGATCATTTTTTCAGGAATAGTGCGCAAAAATTTCTGTTGGAAGCGGTGCGAAAATATTGCTTGGCTCCTAGAATTCTTGCATAAAACAAATCGCAAGCATTATTGGAAAAGTAAAGCATTTTAATGAGGACTGTTTTTAGGACATATATGGCAAAAGAAGGAATACGTAGAACATGAGGCTGAAGGGTTTTCTGAGTACTAATCTCTTTTTTTATTTATCGTCGGTCAAGATTTGTATTTTAAACGATCACAAAATTTTTATTTTGGCACTGAAATCAAAAAACTGGAGGCCGAACTTCCACGGAGGATTAACAAAAAAACGACCCTTCCAATTTTCTTCAAAATGTCCCCGAAAGAAATCTGGTAATTCTGGAAGGACCAGAAACTTCTCAATTAGTGTTAAAACTATAAAAATAAACGCTTCACGCACACCATATTTTGTTCAGAGACTTTTTCCGGATATCGTTTCTTAAAAAGAACAAAGGTCCTCAATTTGAATTAGAACATAGTTCATGTTCTGGGATTTCAGTTAGCATATTAGAATGATCGGAGAAAGTGCTTCGTGAGCACTGTTTTGCCTCTCAGCCCAGTGTTAATCACGCTCTACTTTAATATAAGTCCATTATTCACGTAACCTCTCCAGGTGTCGCTAACGCCAGCAAAAACAAATATTCTCTCCTTCTCAGCTTCAATGTTCTGTTGTTTTGATATTTAGCTATGGTGAGTGTTGTTTAGTTATTACATTTCTTTAGTTCTTGTCTATTAACAAATTTTTTACCTGCGCTGACTTCCCCCTTGAATTTATTGGCGTTTTAAGAAGGGCGACTTTTTCAAATTTACATATCTGTACCTCGTTCTCAGAAGAATGCTTTATAGTGCAACACGGCAGTTGATGTACCGCAACGCAGTAGTTACAGTGAGTGCAAGAATGAGCTGGATTGAGCAGCAGTCATTGGACTGCAGCTAGAGGGATCTCTGGGAAGGAAAAAAAAGTAAAGAAAAGAGGCTTATCAATTTCTACAACCTATAAGTCTAAAAATTGGCACTGCGTGCTGATAAAGCAAATACGTCGACGGTTTGACGAGAAGTTTATCTTGTGCGCCTAAAATTAAAAGTGAAACATTATGTGCAGACAAAATTTGTCACCAGCTGCTAAATTACCTGTTCTTTAAGAGCAACGAAAATGGGGATTATCTATGAAAACATCAAACCAAAGCGCTGCGAGAAGTTGACAAGAGCACACGAGCATGCCGAAAAACTTTCTCTAAAATAAGCAAGAGTGGTCCCATATTTCTGTTCATTCTACCTGACGTTCTATGTGGCGGCATATCCATCTCACAGTGCAGTAACCGATCGAATTTTTTTTTCCCCACTGATGCTGCTTGGAGTAATATGGGCATCGTACAGTCCTCTAAGCGCTTAATCTTACTTGTGAAGCTCTGAACCATGGAATATGCCAACTGGATTGCATGCGATATCTTTAAAAGAGTGGTAACTGTGGTGAGGAACACAGAACTGTATTTGGCGCTTTAGCAAGCATAGGGCCATGATGCACGAATGATACCTGGTGCTGGGTGCCGTCCTGTCCGCGATTCTTGTAACCCTTCCAATTTTGATTTGCTACCATATTGTGCACCGCCTTGTCAACAACGAGAGCAAGACTATGGAACTTGCTCCGCACCTTTCATTTCACTTCATTTTATTGCCTTAAAGACCCCGCTTTTTGGGTATTACAAAAGTGTTTGAGTAAAGAAATGCTTCCTCATGAGATCGTTGCACAGAGTATTTAAGCAGTCAAGAAAGATCTCTGGACAGGTTATGGCAGTTAAATCGTTGTAAAGGCCATTCTAGCCATGATCCAAAAAGGGGAAGCTTTGGGCCAGTTGGTCTGACATGTTGGAGAGGAGGAATAACCGCGAACTTGACAGGACTGAAGAACGAGAACCGCTCGTCCTGTCCTCTTCTCGTATTTCAGTCCTGTCAAGTTCGCGGTTACTCCTCCTCTCCAACATCTAGCCATGATCTTTGAAGAACCAGCGCAAAAGCAAAACGAACTAGAGTAGAAGGGGACCGAAGTGAACGGCTCGCAGTCGGCAGCAGTCCGAACGAAGACGCGGAAAATGGGACGGTGCGGGTCTGTTGGCAAGAAACTTCTTGCGGATGGCCAGTGCGAGGACATATGCGAGGTGCTCGTCTGGTGTGACCGATTCGTTAAGCAAAGTAAAAAAAGAGCTAATGTAACAGACAAAGAGAAGCAGCAACACGACGTTGATGGGCCGGACCTGTCGTACATGATTCTATATTAAGTTATGGTACACTGATGTCTATCAATAGGCAGAATGAACGAATCGTGTGGCACGATTTTAAAGTGACTCTAGTATGCTGATGAGATATGCTTGGTGCGGGCTCCACATAGCATATGCGTATTCTAGTTGGTCTTATAAGAGTAGGCGAGAAAGGGGTACGCCGCAGACGACGCTTCGAAAGCGCAGTAGACGCTTGGAAGAAACGACGATGTATGTGCGTGCACCAGGAGCGATTCTGACAAGAAATGACTCCTGCAGGCATATGTATGAGTGACATTCTAGCTGGACATTAGCCACTCAGTGAAAACGCAGCAGTTACGCCGGCAGTGAACACACCTGAGTTTATGTATATTCGGAAAAATAGTTTACTTTCCACCGTTTGATACTTCGCCAGACATCACCTGAGTACAGCTGCTATAAGTTTAGCTTTGCCGCAGTGACATGGGGATAGAGTAAATCAGTTAGGAGTTCTGTAGCCCTCCTGTCATTTCATACAGTATATCAACGTGTAAGAAAACACTGGGCCTACCAGCGTCTTCACAATTTCAGCTACACATTTCCGCGAGCTAACACTGCGTTAAGCATGGGTATAGAACTTATGAACTTCGTAGTATGGTGTCTATCGTCGACATTTAGGACGTTAGATGTGGCCGAGCGATCGCAGTTGGCGTTATCTGAGGCATCTGGGCTGGTGTAGAAGGGGGTTGAAAGAGACGACAGGTCTTTCTGCCCTGCTTGGCATCGGCTAAGAGGATTCGTGTGTGGGCCATTTGGTTCATACTTTCTACGAAACAGATTAACACAGCGCAACGGAACGAGGACAAGATAGAAGAAACACGATTTCTGTGTTTTGTGTTTCTTCTATTTTGTCCTCGTTCCATTGCGCTGTGTTAATCTGTTCCGTCGAAAGTATGAACCAACTAGCCCACACCAAATTCCTTTTAGAACCTATTTCTCCTACATCGTGCTTTTTCTTCTGTCATTGGGACAGGCGCCGGCTTCGAGCTCTTCACAGCAGCCGCAGCTGCTCCGCTCCGAATACTCCCGGAAGGAGCCACTGGGAACGACTCATCCGTGCACCGGGTTCTGGAGTCCGAGCTCGTGGCGGGCAGCCGCTTAAGCCCGCCTCCGGCGGCAGGGGAGCTCCACCAAGTGTCCCTGGAAACCACATGGGCCCCTCCCGACGGCGCGCCCGAACTTTTCTTTGCCGTGGTGGCCTTGAGTCACGGGGGCCTCCGGTCAGCGCCCTCCAACGTGGCCGTTGCTGTTTTTCCGGCCAACGTGGAACCCAGGACGAGAGCCGCGTCGTTTCCCCCATGGCTCCCGGTGCTGCTCTGCTCTCTAGCGGCGGTCGCCGGAATAATGATCCTGGCCGCTGCGTACCTGCGCGTGCGCCGCCGAGAGGTGTTGCACTCAGACAGGCCAGTGTCTGTCTTCGCGGCGTCGCCTGGCAAAGCTCAGTTGGAGATGGCTTGCAGGAGGAGCCTCCTGACGCCGCCCTGAGGCGTTCCTGCTCTGCCGTCGCTGACAAATAAGACTTTTACCCCAGAGCGGCTCAACCCCATGTTTTATAGTGGCTACACCTTTCAAGGTGTAAATCTGCTTCTGCATCTAATCGGTGTTATTGACCAGGCATATACAGAACCGCTGGACACTGGGTGGGTTATAGGGCGAACGCACCTTGGCTGTATGGCACAGATGTCGGCATCGGCAGCGCTCAAAATTAAAGCGCTCAGTATACCGTGCGCCTAACTACACCACGGCGAGCTGGTCATACAGCGGCGCCGATGACGGCCATCGAGTGAACGTGCGGTGTGGAACAGTCAAGCACGTTACAGAAGATAAGTAATTGACAACTGCGAGTGGTCCCTCTAAAACGTAAGTGTTTAAAGTCATCAATTACAGCCGAAGAAAACTAGCTAAACAGTTTGAAAAAACTAACAATAATAATTTGAAAACGTTATTTTCCTTCGAACTTGCCGGAACACTTATTAGCTAAGACTGCACTGAACTGTTCCGGCTTGCTTGATGATTTTTCACACGTTGTTAATTTTGAAGTGCCGTTGTTTTTCGTAGTTGTCGTCGCTAATTTTCCCACATTTCCTCGTGAAGGGATCACAAGCACGCCGAACACTCTCTCATTGTATGCTCTAGAGCGAAGCGCGGGGTGAAAACATCAGAATAACTTGCGCACTAACTCGTGCTTGTGCATTTCTTCCATGCGAGAGTTCAAGTGCTCTATGATGCGCCACGTTTATTTGTTTCTCCTTGCTTTTTGTGCAAGCGTCCGAGTTGCATGTAGTGGGAGTTAAGTTGCCACGCCATCTGAGAGGAGGTGGCGCCATTGCAGAGCGGTCACGTGATATATCGAGACGGGAACTGCCGTAGAAGTCGATGGTTACCCGGCTGTTGTACGGAGATGATCGCCGGATGCTTCGCCGCAGCCGGTCCGCTCTGTCACGAAGAAAACACGGCGTCGTTTGCAGTCAGGTCGAGATTCCCAACGTTGTACCGCTGGTTACTACTTGTTTTCTAGAAAAGGAACTGATTATCAGGAATCAATTACAGGCAAATTTAATTGAATCACCAAAACGTTGCCAGCTGAAACAGTTCATTAATTACTAAATTAATATAAAATGTAATGCAACGTAAATAATTAATTTCAATGCGTTACAGACAAGTCTGCTGTGGGAGGAAGGGGATGAACGATGTCCTGTGTCTAAAATGCGCAATCACAGCTGTATTTGAAGCTACTCCACCAAACAAAACTTCGCCTTCAGTATCGCCCCTCACTGGTGATAAATTGACCTGCTCTGAACAAACTTTATTTCTTCAGTTACCGTCTCTCGTTTCATTTACTACTTGCCAGTGCTCTCTAGGGTAAAGAAACACCCTTCAGATCGGCGTAAAACACAATTGTGTTCCCTTTCTAATAGCCCCCCGCAGCTTTTCTCAAAACTTCTCTATTCATAACAAGACTCTTTCATTACTTTCCCTAATAGTGACTGCGGTGAGTTGGGAAGTAAAAGTCCCTTTGTTATAGACCAAGAGGAAACATAGCTAAAAAATTAACAGGATGGTTACCGCTATGTAAGTCGTAATTCAGCGATATCTGCTAAGGTATGTACATTTTACGACAAATTAAGTTAGAAAATATGAAACCGAATTCATATCTGTACAGCTGTAGAGCGCTTCTCTACGTTTTTCCTCACGTATTCGCTCTTAGACAATCTCTCCTTTCCATTTTGCAGCTCTCTGCGGGGGGCTTCGACACCTATGGCTCTCACCTCAAGAGGCCATTCTATATTCCTCCGTTCTTGCCATATACTCCCTCTTGCGGCAAGAAACACCTGGAAGAAAATAAGCGTGTCGCATGTGCAACAGGGCTAATCTACAAGATCTCCCTAAGTTGTGGGCGTTTTTATATTGGACAAACCGGTAGGTGCTTAAATTATCGCTTGAGAGAACACGCGCGTTCCATGGGGGAGCCGGGGGGGGGGGGGGGGTCGAATCTGTCTGTTCATTGCCGCAGGTGTCGGGGTTGTTGCCCTCAGTTCAGCCAGACCCAGATTGTTGGAAGAAGGAAGGGGCAGCTTGAGAGAGAGATTGTAGAGGCCATTGCCATCTTGCGCTCGCAACCGGATGAATGCGTTAGTTCGCCTTCGGTTTCCATCCTCCAAAAAGAACTGGGTTTCCTTGACAGGTAACAGGTTGGGTTGCTTCCTTTTGACGTTCTTTTCCTTCTTTTGTCTTGTGGTTTTCATGCTTCCACATGCGGTCGACGGTTTTAACACTTCTCATATCTGTAGATTGTGACTCGCATGGTGAGCATTGCATAACGTCCATGTGCAATGTTGTCAGTTAGGTCTTGTTATCTGTTGCTTTTCATTCATTCTGTTTACCTGATTGTAAGATCACACGTGCCTCTGTCTTTAAAAAGCCATGAAGTTTCAAATAAAATTTTAGTTGCAAGTACCGCCCTGTGTCGTCTTCTTTCTCTGTCCCGTGTCCGCTGCGGTGTTTAGCTCCTTCACTCCCTCTTCCTTCCACGGTAACCACCCTCTCGCTGGTTACCATGGTAACCATTCTCCGGTTATGCATTCCTATGCTCTCGACTAACCCTCCTTCTTCCCCAATAAGCCTGTTGCCCTCTATCCAGAGTAACCACCCTCTGTTTCCGCTTCATGATCTCGCCATACCTTTCTCCTTCCCCACTAACTACTCTCCTCCTAAGCTCCTAAGCCATTCCCTCCATCTTCCTTGGCAACGTCCTAGTGGTGGTTCCAGCGGCGACCACACGCTGATTGCGCCGTCTTACGCTCTAGCCATACCCTCCTTCCTCCACATTACACATGCTCCGGTTGGGGACTGCTTAGCTCTTGCCACACCCTCTTATTCTATCATCCAGATGGATCCCATGGTAAGCACAGCGCGGTTATGCCTTGCATAGCTTTCGTCATACCCTCCTCCCTCTACGGCAACACTTCTCCTTTTTCCAACCTACCGGTTATGCCTTTATAGGCTTCCACGATACCCTCCTCACTCTACGGCGTCCACGATCCGGATGAATTCGGCGGCCACCACCCACTGGTTACGGATCCCTCCACTCACGTCATACCCTCCTCCTTCCACGATAACCAACCTCCGAATGGTTGTCATGGCAACGCACCGGCAGTTTACACCGACGACTACGACATACTACTACTACTACTACTACTACTACTACTACGACGCGAGACCCAGGAACTGGCGTTCAACAGCTGTCGCTGTCAAAATAAGAAAAAGTATGCTTCTCACAGTAATCATTAATTGGTGGCTCAGTGATGTGGTACGAAGTACAATCACATAAATGGAAGCTTGGGTCAACCCACTGCAGGCAGTGATACTTGGCGCTAAGGTAAACTCACAGCCAGTGCACTGATGAGAAATGTTACAGAAGTTGTCATGTGTTTTTTACTCTGTTCGTTTGCTTTAGTGTCAGCTTGAGGTACTTATTGTGCGCAATAAATATAAGCGTGGAAACCAGCCAGTGATGCCGTGCCACAGGGGAACCATAGCAGGATCTAACTCACTGCAAAAATGAATAGAGGTGTGGGAATATTCGAATTGTTTTATTATTGAATGAAATAGTGGTTGCTCAAATTGTTGTAAACTAATCGGATAAAATCAGAAGTTTTCGAATAGTGTTCGGAAAACAGACTTGAAGTTCGGAACAGTGCAAACGCCAAAGCCACAGAGCACGCTGCGGTGACTCACATCTCCGTTCACTCACGCGACGCGGGGTCTGTTCATCTGGGGTCGTTAATAAGCCTGAAAAATATGGCCTCCGAGACTTGATCGCGCACCACAGTTCAGCCAGGGTTAGCGTGCATGATATCAGAGGTCATGGCTTACGACACTCGTCCCTCTCATCAACTCAGATATGACGTTAGTTTGTCGTTGTTAGTAGCAGAAGGTGCCTTTGCTATGCCCATGACAGGACGGTTTGACAGTTGAAATGATTTTATGTTGTGTGTCCCTAGCAGAGATTAGTGTTTGTGCTTTTACAGCTGTAGCTTTATCCCCTCGAGCTAAATCGGCCCCTTCACATAAATACCCGCTTAAGTTGCTAATAATATTCGGTTTGTATTCGATTTTTGTCATAGCGGCACTTTTGTACTAAATGCGGTACCGTAGGTAAACAATTCGTATTCGATTCGATTTCACAAAAATACATTTCGCACACCCCTAATGATTATGTAGCTGGTTCTAATCATCGCTTAAGAAATTTTATTTTATGGTTTCTGAAAGACGACATTCTTTTTCTATGCTGAGAGTGCACACAACGACCGGTATGGAAGATTTAGTGGGTTCTAGGCTTCGTTTGTCGTTTTAGAGCGGAGACGCTATGAGAGCTACAATGAGTTAAATTGCTTAAACTCTGAATATGTGAAGCACTGTTTGGCGGAAGGCTTAGAAGAGAAAGAAAAATTTGCCTCTGGTCTTGTATTCTGACTGCGTAAAACGCAACAAGTTTGTTTCTTCACGTGTTTTATCCGGTCATTGCCTGTATGTCTTTTTGTGCCGAATCGCGATAACAGCCTTTTCATAAGCTTCTGTGGAGTAAACATTGTTGTCTTTAAATGTGATAATAATGGACATTCAACAGCGTCGTGCCTTTGATGGAGGCTAGAATTCTACAGTTTATTCTTCAATACTGGCAAAAATTATCTGCTTCCGTCTTGCAGCGCACAAGAAAAAACGGTCACTAAAACAAATGCACATAATGGACTCATTAAGCTTATTTCTCCGATTAATAAAACCGTGTGCACGGATCAGATGAGAGCCTTCACATGACGTGAATACCAAAGATGTTCTGCGTTCTGATGTCACATCTGCGGTTGAGGAAGGCAGTCGTGCTTTTTATAGCGGTCATCTATCTTTAATAATTAGTAGCGAAGAAAAATTAAAGAAAATTAAGCCTATAAAAGGGCTACTTCTTAAATCTATTAAAGGGTTACGAACCCCTGTGGGCGCAAGTTGCTCCGGGTCTAATAGGTGTGCCACGTCGACAAGAAAAAGCGCGCGCAAAAAGAACGTTGTCCTTTAGGGGAAGACCGCACTTCTCCTGGCCGTGCTCTTCCCCGCACAGCAGCAGACAACCGAAGACAAAAAAGAGCTGCGGTTCCGGCAGGGTCGGGAGATCCGCACGAGGGGTACCCCCGTTTGTAATAAGATCCTCCAGGACGGGCCACACGACACGACACGGAGGAGAATATCGACACAAGCACGTCGTCCCTCACGTTTTCTGAATTCCCCTCGTATTGTGGCTCCCTGGACACGATGCAACTCCACAGTTCTTCCGCATTGCTCTAGAACTCGTGGCACCTTTTTGGTGAGGACAGCAGTTCACGGAATATCTTTGCCCCGATCCTTGACCCGAGGCCCGCGAGCTTGACGGCTGGTGGAAAGTCCATTGCGTACCAGGGAATGTCGAGGTGCACGGGCTCTATTGGCGACTCTTCAGCTCGCTGGTGTTGGCCGAGTGCCAGTTCAATACCGAGCGAGTCGTCGTCCAGAGTCGCGTGAGCCGCTTCGGCTGCAGCCATCCAGTTCACAAGAGGACTCTAAGTCATATCGGGGAAAGACGCGTAAACACGCTCTGTACGAATTGGTTCGCATGCGATCAACGCGTACAGGAATCGTTCCTTAACGCTGATGTAGGCGGGGCACTCTCCGAAGAACAACCAGCCGGTAATTAGAGTGTCATCCACGGAAATCAAGACGCGTTCAACGAGTGTGGTGACGTTATTGTTCACGGCGCTTGCTAAAAGAATTTCGCGCACGAAGGTTTGCTGGAATGTGTAGTGCATGAGCTTGTCAGTTTGATGAAAGCAATGGTCGCGGTGTTTAATCGAAGCCTGTTGATACGCGTAATAGCTGGATATAATTTTCTTGTTGGTGAAGGAGAACAGTGCCTGCACACACATGTAACCAGAGAGGTCCATTGTATTCGCAACTACAAATCTTCTGTAGGGCAAGAATACGGCCGAGAAGTAAGCTGTGTTGCGTATAGTTACGGGCACTGAGAGGTTGCTCGGTATTTTCCAGTACTTAAAAAGTGCTGGTTGCCAGCGTCGCTTCGAGGTGGCTTTGGTTCAAGGGTGAATATCGGAAGTGGTTCTGGTTGGTATTTTTGGCCGGGCCAATGATGCATTCAACGACGAAAGAAGGCGCTTCTTTTGATCGACGAGGCTTCTAAAGCGCCTGTCGACGTCAGAAACGTTACCGGCAGAGAAGGCCTCGTAGAGAACACGGAAAAAGTTCTTGGCGCTCGTCTGCTTCATTTCTCTATCAAGGTTAGGAGTAATGTGAAACACCGGCACCGTATCGGATATCACGACTGTTCTGGACTCAGCACTGCCGTATATCGACAAACGTAAAAGAATCGGTATCCTGACGACCTGAGACATGTAGAACATCGCGCCTACTATGTCGTCGTTCATGCCTACCTTCGGCCATGTGAGGCTGCCATTTTGAAGCAGCCGCTTTACGTCATTGATGTGTTCTTGCGAAGCGGAAACGACTTTATCGCAGGCGGCGAAGTACTGAGCCGCCTTCTCATGCGAAGTCTGCCGAAGCTAGGGAATGGGAACGCACCTGGCTGGTCTCGTGACGTTTGCAATGAAGTCGTCACACACAGCTTGGTCGAGTGTCTGCAAGTGGGCCCGATGCCATCCGGCGCACACGTAGTCATGGAAGTCGACGCAGGCTGAGGCGCTCCCGTTAATGGCCTCTGAGAGCAGTGCGGCCAGCCTGCTGCAAGCTGCGCTACCACAGGGCATCGGCGGCAGTGTCTTGCTTCCGAAATGAAGTGGCCTGAGCCGATGGGAGTCAACACCGGTGACCACGGCGGCTGCGAGAAGTGCCACGAGAAGATTAGCCAAGATTAAAGTTTCCTTGGCCAGTTGATGCATCGCGGGTGTCTTGCGGGGTGCATGGGCACGAAAAGGCAGGGTATCCACGGATCCTGTTTAAAGCTTCAAGTATTAAACGTCACTACTGTATCCATCTACGCAAGAAAGAAGCTGGACAAGGCAACGCACTGTACCGGCTTTTGGCGTTGATGGTTCAATGTTTGGCGGTGAGTGTGACCCTTCTATAGTCTGACAATATTTCGTTCACAAATGATGCACTCAGCTCATTTCGCCATTACCAGTGTTAGCTTCCCAGCCGCTGAATGTAGGATGGTCACATTCCCCCTGTTCAAGATTCCATTTACTTTCATATCACGACGCAAATGAGTATGTAATCTGGAGTCAATAAAGCATGGCTTCCAACGTAACGCAACGTCAATTGATTCACTTTCATATGTGTCTTTAGTAAAGTCACTTAAGCCCTGGGATTCATTTTTTAGAGCTGTGGCATTAACTTTAGGACCCTATTTATGTAAGGAGATGGCTCCAAAAAACAGCGTTACCATGCCTTCTTACGAGGGGCGTTCAATAAAGATTTCCCCTGACTCACTTCCATTTATTACAGTACGCTGAAACTGCGCGTGTGTAATGACTTAACCCACTATAGGTCAGGTGTCAATGTGCAACTCTGAACTAATAACAGTCTTTTTTTTTAGGTGTGCTGAAGTGGTGTGAGGTGTGATAATGGATGCATTGGAATACACAACAGTAGTCAAGTTCCTGTACTTGAAAGGCCGCATTCCAAAGAGACGTTCAATGAGACAAAAGAGGTTCATGGGGAGGATTCTCCATCATTTGATGTAATTAAGAACTGGTATCGTCAATTCAAATGTGGTTGGACTTCGGTGGAAACGGCTCCGATTGCAGAGCGACCCCACTCCGCTATCGATGAACACAGCATCCAGCAAGTGGAGGCCGCAATTTCGGAAAAGCGCCGCGTAACCTTTTGAGACCTAGCCCAAAATGTCAAGATTAGTGTGGGGTTCATGGAAAAAATCATTCAGGACTATCTTCATATGCGTAAGGTATCCGCTCACTGGGTTCCCCGCCTGCTCACACCTTTCCAAAAGCAGGAACGAGTCGAATGCTCTCAGGCTCTTTTGACCACGTGCCGTGGAAGCCAGGAGGACTTTTTCAACAGACTGATTGCACAGCATTAAAGCTGGGTCCATCACTCTGATCCGAAGACTAAAGTCCAGTCGACGCACTGGAAGCACTTGGACTCACCCCGCCTCCAAAGAAGGCACGCGCCCAGCCCTAGGCGGGCAAGGTCATCTCACAGCCTTTTGAGACCAGCACGGAGTAGTCTTGATGGACTTCCTAGAAAAGGGTGCCACGATTACTGCGGCATAGTATGCTTCACTGTTGCGGAAATTGCGGAAGACCATCAAAAGCAAGAGACGTGGCATGTTCACCAAAGGTGTCCGCCTTGTGCGAGACAATGCCCTAGTTCACAACTCACATGCTGCCCAGATGGAAGCCCGCTGCTGCGGCTTTGAAATTCTACCGCATACCCCTTATTCACCCGACCTCGCACCATCGGACTTCCACCCCTTTCCAACAATGAAATAATATTTGAAGGACAAGAATTTTCCAGATGATGAGAATGTGATTTATGAAGTCACAACATGCACCTTTGGAGCAACCTGTCAACTTCTACATGCAAGGTGTTTGCAGTTGCATAAAAAAAATGGGAGAAGTGTGTGTACCTGGGTGGCACCTATGCTGAGAAGGACTAATAAATCTGCAAAGTTTCATTGCTCTCCGTCCACAGGAAGTGGGACAGGGGAAATCTTTAATGAACACCCCTCGTATGAAGCTCTACGAAATGCAAGAGGGACGATGACGGAGTGAGAGCGATGCTTGGGCAAACCTGCTAATTATTCAGCCAGTTCAGCACCGACACTTATGAGTTGAGTTAACTTGGAGCGCAAAATTTTTGTCCAGTTAAACCGGCTTATTTTATGTACAGTGTCAGTTAACTGCCGACTTGTCCGTTCGCCGTTGTGACTTTTCGGCCGCTGGCTTTGTCTTCTATCATTTATATAAAACGTTCGAACTGCGCTCCAAAAACATCATTATGACATCACGGTCTTTTTCCTTATTTTTAATACGCATCCTCTCCCAGATAGCACCGTGAAACTCGTGCTTCGCTTTGTCACCACGCTGGCGCCCTGTTATACTTAAGCTAACAGTTTATATACCTTGCTTCAGCCGCTGAAACCTGTATAGAAGAAACGACCAAACCTTAGGATCAGACCAACTGGTAACTTATGAGTACGCCTCAAACTTTTGCTGCATTTTCAAATAATTTAAGAAACCGCAGCTCTTGTAGGCCTGTAATATAATAGCTTCCAATTTTTTAGAGCGAAGAGCTCTGTTAGGGAGGTCACGAACCTCAGAAATTGATTGCCATCACAGGCGCAGCTCGTCCTGCCGTTACACGTGTCCTTCGGGTCAGCCAAGCTTGTCGTCATAAATTAGCTGCAGCCGCGGCGTCGCCCTCGCCGATGTTGCCGCTGCAGCACAACCAGCCCCAGCACAACCGAAATGGCGCATTCGGGGGGGAACAGGCTGCCTCGGTGAGCAGGACATAACACCGCGCGTTGCTCTGCAGGTGCTACTGGCCCATTCGAGGTCGATTAGCCGACGCAGCGTCCGCCCGCTTTCAAAAAGGATGTTTCTTGAATCTGCTACCCAGGAGGATGCTGCGCTGACCCCCTACCTACTCTGGACCATCGATGAAGCCGCCCCAGTAGAAACGTATGCTAACGGGTGAACACCATGCTCGCGGAGTCGAACAGCAGCGGGAACGCCGCCGTGGCGAAAGCTTCTTGCTTAATCGTTTGTTTTAAGCAACAGCTTAGCCGATGTAATTTTTCTGTGCAGCAGGTTTAGAAGCATCGAACGTGGA
Source organism: Amblyomma mixtum (assembly GCF_055824585.1). Classification (NCBI taxonomy): domain Eukaryota; kingdom Metazoa; phylum Arthropoda; class Arachnida; order Ixodida; family Ixodidae; genus Amblyomma; species Amblyomma mixtum. The sequence goes on from NC_143013.1 coordinate 207,481,639, forward strand.
GTCGCTCGTCACGTTGATGCTGAGGCGTTAAGCTGAAAGCAAACGAGCAGTTCGACAGTAAATGCTCACGCAACGTCAAGCACAGTCTGCGGGAGCAGACCCTGCCCTTTTTACCGATCTCGGTGTGAATAAAATTCGAACTATACTTTTTATGCGTAGCTTATTGCACTCACTCAGTTCAGCCCTTGGGCGTGGCCGGGCAGCCACCAAACCACGTGACGTGCCGTCACGTGGTTTAGTGACTTCACGTCACCACGTGACGTCACCAAACCACGTAAAAAAGAAAAGAAAAGAAAAAAAGAGATAAAAAAATGAAAAAAAGGACTGCTGAGCATGGTGGCGGTTGCCACCGCCCCGTTTCAAAGGGGGCGCTCCTATCCATCCATCCATCCATCCATCCATACGTCACGGAGGAAAAGCTGCTGAGAAAATCGAGTGCCACCAAGCTATACCTCGCGCAAAAAGACCGCGCAATATGCAACGCATTCTTGGCTTAACCAAGCTAAGCCTGGGCGGGCGTCTTTTTATGCGTAGCATATTGCAATCACTCAGTTCAGCCCTTCGGCGCGGCCGGGCAGCCACCAAACCACGTGAAGTGACGTCACGTGGTTTGGTTACGTCACGTCACAGAAAGAAGAAAAAAAAAGAGAAAGAAAAAGGAAACAAGGAAAAAAAAGAAAAAAAGAACGGCTGAGCATAGTGGCGTTTGCCACCGCCCCGTTTCAAAGGGGGCGCTCCTATCCATCCATCCATACGTCACGGAGGAAAAGCTGCTGAGAAAATCGAGTGCCGCCAAGGAATAGTTCGCGCTAAAAGACCGCGCAATATACAACGCACTCTTGGCGTAACCAAGCTAAACCTGGGCATCTTTTTAATTTTTAACGCGCCCAAATACTCTAGGAAGATCCAGTAGTGTGCTGGTTGCCCCAAGGAATATTGATACACCTACGCGTTGTTGTTCCTGCTGGCAGAACATCTCTTTCCCTTGCGGTTTTCCTGTGTGGTGCTGATGAGCAGATTATCGGTTTTATTTCCTAAAAACACGGGATTTGGTGCCAATAACAATGGTGAGAGCACTTCACAGAAAACTTGAAGGAGGGAGTGGGGCCATGAAGCTTCGCCTGAAATATATGACGCGATGCCGGTAATGGGTTCCCGCGGCGACCTGGGCTGCTGTTCGCATATTTCTTTCGTCTTGGTCCGGCCTATATGCCCTGCCCGTATTGCGAAATAAGTGATTCTATACTTCACCTTAATTGATCGCGGAGAGTCCTCACACGATTACTGGCGTACTGGTGCTACGGTAAGGAATGCGTCATTCCCTCGCTAGGTGGCTGCTTCAAAGTAGCCACTGGCTGGGCGTGCGAGACTCCGATTGCGCTTTAAGAGCGCTAGTAAAGCTCATACCCAGCACCATAGTGGGCTGTTGGCAACTGCCCTGAACTTGCCGCAACATGGCGGGCAGGCTGTCTCCTGGCCACCGTGACAAGTGGACCAACATCAAGAGAAGAAAGGCCACCTTTTTGACAAGATGATCTTGTCAAGAAGGTGCAGTGTAAGAAGGCATCATGTCTTATTCTTTCTCATTCTGGGGCAGGTGCAGGTACTCGCACGAAGTTATGAGGCGCTGGGAAGGGAGGCTTGACGTCCCTCGGCGCAATAGTGTGCTGCTGGGTAGCGTTTGTGCCAGTTGCTACTCTTTTCCTTCTTCGGTTCGCTTGATCGGTACCTAGGATGCAAATCTGGTGTCATTAGGTTCATGTGAGCAAGAAAAACAATTTGGAATTTCGGGCATGGACCACGGAAAATTTCATAATTGCGGAAATATGCGATTTTCGACCTGCGCGGAGGTCGAAAATCGCGATTTTCGACCTGCGGAATGCAGCGTCGTAGGAGCGCTGAAGCGGCTTGCGGATAGAGTCTCGGCGAACAAAGACATGTGTGCCATTCGCTAGTGCGGAAGGAAAAGTGTGAAGATGGCCGGGACTGACGTCGAAGATGAGGCGCTCGGAGATGACGGCAAAAATGGCGGAGCTGCGTCACGTAATCGGTTGGTTCGGGACATGTGCATGAATCGGTTGATTTGAAAACTCACCGGGAAGGTGCTGGAGCGAGACGAAGACAAGTTCTGCCGGAGTGCAACGAAGATCTTGTTTCAGGGTAGCACGGAGGCTGAGCAGAAGCAGTGGTAGGGAGACCGTCCTGTGGGTAGTGTCGAGGTGGTCTTTGAGGGATGTTTTTAGCGAAAGATGGAAGCGTTTGATGATGACGTTGGCGATTGGATGGTAAGCAGTAGTTCTAATTCGGGAGGCTCCAAGTAAAGTCATAAGGTTATTAAAAACGAAAGATTCAAATTGGGCGCTACGGTCAGTGGTGATGGTCGAGGGAACCCCGCACCGGGAGACCCAGCCGGCGACGTATGTTCTGGCGATGGTGCCACTGTTTTCGTCAGGCAGAAGAAACGCTTCGGGCCAGCGATTAAACCGATCGATCCAGCAAGAATATATGAATATCTACCTGAAGGTAGCCAGGGACCCAACATATCGATGTGGACGTTGTCAAAACGGGCTGACGGCGGAGGGAACGAGCCCAAGGGAGAGGTCATGAGCCGCTGAGTTTTAGACTGCTGGCAAGCCAGAGAGGCACGGGCCCAGGTGCGCGCGTTCTTGTTGATGCCTGGTCAGATGTAATGTTTTGTGAGAAGGTGCTGCGTGGCGCGAATTCCGGGATGGGACAGGCCGTCGAGAGCGTCGAAGACAAGGCGACGAAAGGCACAGGGGACCAAAGGGCGCGGAGTGCCGGCCGAAGTGTCTCTTCTCTTAGAATCCTCTCTCTCTTTATCTCTCTCTCTCTCTGTCTTAGAACCTTCTATTGGAATCTAGTAAGTTCCTCTTTGGGACCAGCGGTTATCATACCTTCGCATTACATGCCCTACCAAAGCCTATTACTTCCTCATGATTTCGACTAGAACGCCGTTAACAGGCGTTTGTTCCCTCATCGTTACTTAGCTAATTGCCCTTGAACTAGGAAATAAATATCGAACTGGTGCTTGCGGCATCTGCCGCATGCTGTCGGCAGAGAGCACTGTTTCTCAACGGTGAACAACAAAGGGAACCCCTCATGCATAACGTTTCTTTATTTCTTAAGTGGTACGGCGCGGCCTATTGTCTTCATAACAGCAGCTCGGCGTCCCATCATCATGAGCGGCGCGTTGCGCTTTCCAGACACAAAGGCCGGCAGTGAAGGCGCGTCCGCAGAGCGCAACTTCTCGCCACCAAGAACTCCGCAAAGGGAGCAGCTACAGCGCATGGAATTTGTGGAGCCCACGTTGCTTCCACATATGAAGTGCACGTAAGCCCGCTTGTCTTGACGGCCAATCTATGACCCGCAGAAAGACAGAAATGGCTCGGTGTCGATATGCGGGTTTTGGTGCTTTATATATCCACTCCCCGAAAACCAAACAAGTGATTTTGAGCGGCAAGTGAAACTTTGCTCTCTTCCACAGAGACATCGCTTACAGCCGCTCGAAGAATGAAGGAAAAAAACATAATAGGGAGCCTCACGTGAGATTTTTCGAGGTTTTCACATAAAGGAAAAATTCTGTCGGTCGCACATGTCATCCCGTGGTAGATTTTGTTTTTAGCTGGGCTATCTGCAGGCCGTCAAACAGTGCAGACTCTGGCATCCCCACGAGGCTCACTCACTCTGGCTCGCTCACAGGCGCCTTTTCCCCTATTGTTTTGCCACGTATCATTGTAGTGTTTGTTCGTTCACGCTCAAGGCTGCAGGAAAGGGTTGTTATCACTTTTGTTCGTGACGCGAGAAGCGACCGGACTAATCTCGATTGATCGCTGCCATGAAGGGCTGCATCTAGGTTTTTCCAGATTACTGTAGATGATCTTGTCCTGTTATCTGGAAGTTTCCTTGCCGGCTTTAAATTGAGCGATGCCGTGAGTGGCGGACATTCATAGTTCGACGACTGACGAGCACGTTTGTTGCTTACGCCGCCGCCGAGTGATTCAGTTCTTTTGCGGGCGCAATTCAGCCCAAATAAAGAGCTTCGTTTGCAAGGCTTGTTGCTGTTTTCCTTACTGCTGGATTGCCGTCACTACAACGTGACATCTGGTGGAGGTGCGGGGTAACCTTCCATGTTCCGGACACCCCCTTCAAGTCGTGACGCCAGCCCTGTGAGTCATTCACCACAGGATCTGAGGCCAGTCCACCGCGCAAGCCGACGTCTGCTAGGTGACGCACCTGAGTTCGGGACTCTGCCGGACCCTACCCGGAAGCGAAAGCCAGTAGCAACGTCCACCATGAGCTTGCCCCAGGTGACGACTCCAATCATTTTTCACCAGCCCAGGGTGCCACCAACCTTCGACGCTACGCCTGGTACCGACCCGGAAGAATGGCTGGAAGAGTTCGACCGTGTGGCTATCTTCAACAACTGGGACGATGCCACTAAACTTAGGTACGTTTTCTTCGCCTTGGAGGGACCAGCAAGAATCTGGTTTGAGAATGAGGAAGCTGGCCTGACGAACAGGGAAATCTTCAAGGAGAAGCTTCTCCAAACCTTCACAAACGTCGTGCGAAAGGAGAGAGCCCAGCAGCTCCTTCAGTCTCGCATACAACACCCAAACGAGACCGTTGTAGTCTACACTGAGGAGACGAAGCGTCTCTTCCGGCGGGCCGACGCAAGCATGAAGGAAGAAGAGAAGGTGAAGTTGCTTATGCGAGGAGTTAAAAAACAACTCTTTGCAGGCCTCGTACGCAACCCACCCAAAAATTAGGAGACACTTTGGCGACTAAAGTTGTTGAAGGCGAAAGCCTGAGTAGCATTCTGCCACGAATGTGGTTGTGAATGATGATTCAAGTGCTGCCAGCGAATGACGCGTCCATTGACTGTCTGCTTGTGTCACTGATGTGTGGTTAAGATGTTAAGCTTCGCCTGAAGGAGTGGAACGCGACAGCGTCTTGCAACGCTGCCAGGGAGTCCACAGAACACCATCGCCCATTATGATCTACGCCTTGCTGAACGGTAAATTTATCTTTGAGGAAAGTAAATGTATCTCTCTCGCATATCTGGGTGGACACCTGAACCTCGCCGTAAGGGAAGGGGGGAAGCTGAGAGTGAACGAAGACGCCGTATTAGCTAGACGCGCCTTTGTTCATTCCAAACCATTCAGCTGGCGTGGCGGAGTGGCTATCATGCTCGTGTCGCACTCCGGAGACACTGGTTCGATTCCCTAACTCGACGAATTTCGTAGTCGGTTTTATTGATTTATGTGGTCTGACTAGGAAGGTTAATTAGGCTATTTGATATTTACATTATTGCAATTCTGTCCATCGTGTTCTCTCATTCACCTGTCAAGTGTTCGAACTGTCTAGGATGTTCGACACAATGTCTATGAAACGAGAAACGTCGAAACGGGGAGCGTCGAACTGGGTGGGGACGTAGGTGCTGGTGGAGCGAACGCGGCTTCGGCCGCTTATCTGTTTTTTCAGCGGCGTCTGCTTCCGCGGACGCGGTTGTTGCTGCGACGCGCGTCTTTTTCTTTTCCTCTTTCTTCTCACCTCTTGATTCTCCTCTATCTTAATTAGGCTAATTGATTAATTAAGCAATTAACTAAACTCAGTCCCACTTAGTTGGAGCATCACTATTCGATCCCTTTAATTGGTTCCATGGCTACTAGCCAAAGCACAATTGGCCCCATTTGAAATTCGCGCCCTGTGACGTCACAACCGTTTCGACGAATTGAAAAGCGTGACATTTCTGTCGACAACTCCTGCTTACAACGATGAGGCATTAAAGGCTTCCGCCTTAAAACCGTCGCGGAATTCGTCGAAAAGGCATCCACCATGGAAAAAACTCTTGACGCCCGAGCCCGCCAATATGACCACCACGCAGCCCATGGAGCCCCCAGCCATGACATGCGCCGCAGCAGTGCGCTGTCCTGCACCTCGACGACGGGCCCCAAGTCCCTGTCACCCTCAGCCAGCTGCGCCATGCCGCCGCCCTCTCGCCCCAACCTGCCCGTACTACGAGCGTCGCACAGGGCCGAAGAAATGCGACGAGTGGAGAACACCCGACAACGCCGCCCACTAGACTTCCACTGCGGCGAAGCCGCTCACATTCTCCGGTACTGCCCATACAGGAGAATGGGCATCCGAGGGTTTTGTTACGACGCCCCACGACCCCGACCCGGCCAGCGAGCAGCCGAAATCGAGGAGTTTTTGCGTCGGGAAGAATACTCATCGCCGAGCCGCCTATCGCGTTCTCCGTCGCCATCGTCCCCGCGCTTTGTGTCTCCTAGCCGAGGTTACGCCGTGCGTGGACGCTCCCCCAGCCCCCGAAGTTTAAACTGAATAAAGCTTCCTCTGAAGGTGAGGTTGCTTCTAAGCGCAATCACTAAGACCCTCCATCGACGAAAACACAAGACTATGCCTCAACTACGACGAGAACTACGACGAGAACTACGACGAGAACTACGACGACCCCTACGACGACGACCCCTACGACGAACACCCCTACGACGACGACCCCTACGACAACGACCCCTACGACGACGACCCCTACGACGACGACCCCTACGACGACGACCTTTACGACGACGACAACTACGACTACGACGACAACTACGACTGCGACAACAACTACGACTACGACGCGACTACGACGAGAACTACGGCGACGAAAACTACTACAACACGGACGACGACGACGACACGGCCAGACTTGAAGCTTTTACCGCTGCCCTTAAATCTTATTATGGACGCTAAAGGATTCGAGGTTTGCATTCTCCGTGTTTATTTTGATTATAAAGCATCTGGACGATGCTTCTTTGGAAGGGGGGTAATGCCACGTATCATTGTAGTGTTTGTTCGTTCACGCTCAAGGCTGCAGGAAAGGGTTGTTATCACTTTTGCTCGTGACGCGAGAAGCGACCGGACTAATCTCGATTGATTGCAACAAAGAAGGGCTGCATCTAGGTTTTTCCAGATTACTGTAGATGATTTTGTCCTGTTATCTGGAAGTTTCCTTGCCGGCTTTAAATTGAGCGATGCCGTGAGCGCCGGACATTCGTAGTTCGACGACTGACGAGCACGTTTGTTGCTTACGCCGCCGCCGAGTGATTCAGTTCTTTTGCGGGCGCAAGTCAGCCCAAATAAACAGCTTCGTTTGCAAGGTTTGTTGCTGTTTTCCTGACTGCTGGATTGCCGCCACTACAACGTGACAGTATTAGCTCACTCATAGAGGTACTCAATCAAACACATCCGCTCATTATTTTGCGCTCATTCAGACAGTCGATTCTTGGTTCGCTCACTGGGGCTCCCTTTGCTTACAGAGTATTCACTCCGTATCTATATGCACATACCTGTCCATGCACGCGCACATTATATCGGCACACTTTCAGTAGTACACTCGCTCCGTCATTCATTTGCGCAAACACACTGCTCCCGCACTCAACCACCGTACGGTGAAAAAAGCCATCACCTCAGTCTAGGGTACAGCATGGCCTCCGGATGGATGCCTATGCGCGCTGTGCAGCACTGCTGCGAGCCACTCACGATCGCGTGCCGTACAGCGCGGCGCAGGTGCGATTCGCTCCACAGGGAAACCGCCAGCTCGCATGCCGGCAAAGGACCCCAGCCGCCTCCGCCGCCGCCGCAGCCCCTGCAGTTTCTACTGCTGCTGCTGTCCAGTTGGTTGGCTGTTTTTAACAGGTCGCAATTTTTTGTCTTGTCTGGTTTTGTGTGACCAGAACGTTGTACTTCAGAGACGCCTAGGGCATTAAATAAGCTGTAGGACTTTCTGCAGGAAGAGCGTGATGTCCCTCATGACCATAAAGTCAGTCTTGTTCAGAATGAATTGTGCTCCAGGTCCTTCAAAGTTGAATGAAATGGTGTCCCGAAAACTCAAAGTAAAAATGCACTGGAAACAGCTAATAAAAAAACTTGCACAGTGATTGGTTTGCCTGTCGAGGACATTGACATCGAGGTTTGCCACCATATTCCAACTAACGATAAAGACAGTTCACCAAACATTGCTATTCCGTTCGCACAAAAGGCAAAACGTGAATGCTTCCTTGAACAAGCAAAGAAATATAACATACAGTCTGAGGAACACGGTATTGAGGGGAACGCAACTGTTTATATAAAGGAACATCTGTGTCCCTTCTTTGGTAAAGCGAATGCTAAGAGGAAGCAATGTGGTTGGAAATACATCTGGGCGAGGAATGGAAATATCTTGCTGCGTTAATCAGAAACAGAAAATGCCCTTCGCGTAACACACTCTGAAGACCTAGGTAATATTGTACAGACACACATGTTTGGTTTGCCTGCTAGGAACACGAGAGAAAAAACTAAACATTAGCCATATCCGATGTGACGCTAACAAATTAATTGCAAAAAAGGCTAGTTTGTCGGTCATGTTAATGTTCGCCCCTACATTAACAAAGATGATAAGGCAATACTTCTTCAAACTATGCCTGTCTCAATTGATGTAATTATGCTCGCAGAAACGTGGTGCACACAAGAATAATACTTGTTCCATCCCTCTGCATTTGTGTTATTTTTCAGAAATCGCAGTTGTGCGTCCTTCTTGTTCTGGTCGTTTGTCTGCAAGCGCTGTTTTTTCTCAAGATGATAAAGTTGCATTCTTTGTTAGGGAAATTTCTCTGCCAGATAACAGAGGTAGCTTTTGACCTAACCTTGTGTGCAGACATTGATGTAAATATGTTGGTAAAAACTTGCATTCAAAAAGAAATTCAGTCAGTGATTACATCTTAAGGATTACCAAAGTAATCACTAAACTGACATGTGTTACCCAAGAGACTACTTTATCAGTTGTATTCATAACAAATTTAAAAGTCTATCAGAGAACTCCAGATACAGTTTGCACAGGCATAAGTGATCATTTCAGCATATTCATATTGCTGAAAAAGCATGCAACATCTTAAGAAATCCTCGGTAAGACAACTTTCTTCATGTCATCAGTTTATCATATCTTTCCATAGTGCAATCAGGCAACAAACCTTGGCCACAGTCTACAGCCCTGACTGCGCAGAAACGGCCTATAACCGTTTGATCAGCAATTTTAATAACACGTATCACTTAGATTTTCTTTTAAGAATATAAAGACGCCCTGCGGCGTACGAAAACAGTGGGGGACATGCCCCGCAGAAAAATGGCTTCTACGCACAGGTAATAAAAATGAAGGATAAATTAATACTGAAGCAGTTAAAATAATTTCAAAATAACCAAAGAGCAATGTGTAAAAAATCCAGACATGTAGTACATCAATATGTTATGCAAAGACACTAGGTGCAAATCTGATATAATATGAAAAAAGCGGAACACTCTTCTGCATCCTAATGAGCAAGAACATTCGTCATTGGCCACGAAGGCGAACACTTTTTGGATATATTTAATAAACTTTTTTTTGCTAAAGCAACACTACGCGAGTCGCCGAGCCATTTCGCGGAGCTGACGAAAGGATGCGCGAGGAGCAGTGACGTCACACGGCGAACAACAGGCGCGCCGCCGCCATCGCGGCGCGGGTGACTCAGAGGCATGGAGGAAAAAAAAACTAGGAGGAAGTGCGCTCAGCCTCTGCAAGCCATCCTCCTCTGACGCCGCTGCCGAGGGCCCTTTTGCGTACTGACTCTTGGGAAATAGGCCCTCCACGGTTACCAGACAGCCAACCAGCGGTGCTTTTTAGTGAACGTCCGTGCTCCGATGCAGCGCAGAAGCGCAGCGCCTGTGTTGCAGCTTTGGCGGAATGCGTACTGAGCTCGAGGTTGTCTGAAGGCTCCGCGTCTCAACACTTACGTTGATTACACTGGTCAATTTTTGGGTGCACTGTAGCAAACTGCAGGTAAACTTTTCATCAAAGGGTGCGGCCGCGACCTCGTCACTGTTCAACTGTGTGTCATAAAGAGAATGGATAGGAATTCCTTTCTTCGCTATACAGACATGCGGAGCATGTGTGTATAGCATGTGTGCATGTGTGTTTATTTCAGCGCATGCTATAAGCGGAGAACTCGGCAGTAGGCGAAGAGAACGAGCCTCTAAAAAAAATTGGCAGTGGCTTAGCTCTGGTTAAGCCCGGATATACAAGCGAAAAGCTGCAGTTATGCTTTGTTTGACGTCATGGCTGTCGCAGTTCGCGCACAATGCACTGGGACCACCACGATAACGGTGTAGGCAAGCGCGTTATTAGCCCTCCTTCCGCATGCGTAACAACTGAGGTAAACACGCGGCTGCAACGAAAGGGCAAACGGTGGGGAGGAGGCGAGCGCGCAGTAGCCAACTCGCTCGCTACCACTTCTGGGTCTTCTTTTCCTCCTTCCATGGCGAATGTCTGCGCCTCTTCTATGCCCGCCGCCGCCGCTCACGCGTTCTCGCAACGCCTTGCGAAAGAACCTTCTCCTCTTGGGACGGCGGGGGCGAACGCGTTGCAGTGGCGAGGATAAAACAGTGGCGAGGAGGAGAAGTGGCGACGTAGCGCGCGCCGCGGCGGTGGTGGTGGTGGAAAACATTTATTTACACATGCACTACTGGAGGTATTGCATGAGCTGACCCAGAGGGGGCCAGCCCTTACAAGTACTAGGTGGAGGTCCCTAGTTCGGGACCCCAGTGGCGTCGGCCGCCGCCCGGGCTCGCGCGACCAAGGCCCGTTGGGCCTGCAGGTCAGAGCAGCCGAGCAGGGTCGCCTCCCAGTCCTCCCGGGTTGGGTTGGGGTGAGGGGGGATAGCAGGGTTGGAAGGGCAGGCCCACACCATGTGGTAAATGTCCGAAGACTTCTCCGCACAGTGCGGACAGCTGCCCGAGAAAGAAGGGTCGAAGTGTTTGAGAGCTGTTTGAGAATTTGAGTGTTTGAGAATTTGTGCACGTATGTGCACAAATTCAGACTTTTGGGTGGAGCATTGGAGGCCGCAGCGGCGAGCATAACGGTCCACTATGGTCGCCGCCTCCTGCAGGTTGGCCTCAATGTCTCCAAGGGAACCCTGTGTAGCCCACAGGGTGATGTCATCGGCGTACAGCGCATGCTGCACACCGGCGACAGCGCCCAGCTGGGCCGGTAGGCGCATCATAGCCAAATTGAACAACAGGGGAGACAGCACCGCGCCCTGGGGTGTACCCCTGGTTCCTAAATGAAAAGGGCCATGTTCTTTATCCTGGACTCGAATGTAAGATTGTCTGTCGGTTAAAAATTGCCAAATGTATTGAAAGGCGTTTTTGCCGCAGTTAGTTTGAGAGAGGTGGGTGAGAATGATCTCGTGGGTAACGTTGTCGAATGCACCCTTCAAATCCAAGGCGAGTACGACCTTGTCATTGTGAGGGCATTCGACGGGGTCGAGGACATCCCGATTTAGTTGTAGCAGGACATCCTGTGCAGATCTTTGTGGGCGAAACCCGAACATGGTGTCTGCGAAAAGGTGTTTGGATTCCATGAACTCGGACAACCTGTCACGTACCATCGTCTCCATGAATTTGCCCACACAGGAAGTCAGAGAGATGGGGCGGAGGTTGTCCGTGTTGATGGCCTTGCCAGCTTTAGGAATGAAGGTGACCAGGGCGGTCTTCCACTCGATGGGGAGTGGCACTTCCCCAAGCCAGATTGAGTTAATGTAATTCAATAAAGACAGGTATGCCAGGTCGGGGAGGTTGGCTAACAATTTGACTGTAATTTTGTCCCGACCCGGAGCGGTGCCGCGTTTCATTTTTGCCAGGGCCGCCCTCAGGTCGTGGAGCTGGAACGGTTGATCCAGCTCAACGTTCTCAGAACCTGCATAAGAGTACGCCGGCCCGAGGGGGTCCTGTGTGGTGCTCAAGTACTGGTCCCGGAGCTTGTGCGCCAATTGAGTTGTGTTGCCCTGAAAGCTGTGTATTGCTCTTTGTAGGTGTTTTTGAGTTTCCATGCGTGTTTGCGTTGGGTCAATTAGGGCGCGAAAGAGCCGCCACGTGTTCCGGCTGGACATTTGCCGCGCGGCCGTATTGCATCGGGCCACCCAGTTGGAGTCGGCGAGTTGGGCCGCATACTCAGCCGCTCGTTGAGTGAGCTCGGCGATGCGAGCTTTAAGTTTTCGGTTGTGCTTTTGCCGGCGCTACCGACGGACGAGGCAATGCCGGGGCTCCCAGAGGTGGAGCAGGTGGTTGTCCACATCCGAGACCACCTCTGAGAGTTGAATTTGAGTTTCGGAGGAGCGAAGGCAAGAGACCAAATGTTGTGACCAAGACAGCGGCGCCGAGGGGTGGCTCACGCGAAGCACGGTGTTGACGAGCCCAGTGAAGCTTTTCGCTTCAAAAAGGGCGCTGTAGCTTCCAGAGCGCTCATGGCGGACGGACGTGTTTAACGAGCGCTCCGGCGCGCTGCACAAGATTCTATTTCTCGGGGAGGTGGACTTCAGCACGCCCATGGGCCCGCCGTTCTCCGCTATTCTCGACGCACAAGTCGCGCCGAATACGCTCACGCACGTACGCGGTTCCGACGTGAAATGCAGCACTGAAGTATTTCTCTCTCTCGCTGTCGAGAGAGAGTGCCGGCGGCTTTACGCCTGCCCCTGCGCGGTGTCTCCCGGCCACTGCGCACAATCACTTACAAAAAGATGTAAACTGTATGTACTGTATACGCATAGCCGCGCGCACGTAGCGTCCTGTCTCGGACTAATCGCGCGCGCGGCGCACTGCACTAGCGGCCGGGGTGGGGCGTCCGGCCGCGTATACCGTCCGAGGTAGCACCCACGGAGCGTTCGTGTCACGCGTGCACTACATGGCGAAGAGCAAGCGGGAAGTCAAGTCCATCTGCTCGATGAAAGCACAGAGGCTCACCATTGTTCTGTCACGGGTGCGCGCACTGCCGCGCGGCCGCAGGAGCGCTTCGAGACTGTCCGAGATTATTCCCAGCGCCCTGTAGGCCGCGAGCATCTCGCGACGCGGCACTGCAGAAGCGGCACTGCAGAAGCGGCACAGCGAAGGAACATGTGCTCCAATGTCTCTATTGCGCCAGTCAGCGCACGCGTAGCTCAGGGATCGTGGCCGCTGCGATGAGCGAGCAGTTTGTGCTCACCACGGAGCCGTCAAGGAACACAAGCAGATGGTCGCGCATTTGCTCATAGAGCGAGAGAGCGAAACCGAAACCGAAATCCGGCTAAGAGCTACCACTGCCTTGTGACGTGAGGGCCTTCTTCCCATGATGCTTTCCACTATTTATTTATTTATTTATTTATTTATTTACTCTCAGGGCCGAAGCATTACAGAGAGGAGTGGGTGGTACACAACAAAAACAGAACAGGTAACGCAGCACTACAATGTAAAATAAATTACAGCGTTTTTAAACAAGTCGGCGTTTGTAATGGAGGCGATGGAAGCGGGAAGGTGGTTCCATTCCTTAGCAGTCTTGGGGATAAAAGAGGCGAAGTGTAAGTTGGTGCGACTGCTGGGTACGCCAACTTTGAACTGGTGGTCGCTGCGGGATGAAATGTAAGATGGTGGTACAAGCAACGTATCTCTGAGATGATGATTTGAATGGTAGATTTTGTGAAATAGGCATAGACGGGAAATTTTTCGACGAATTGAAAGATCCGGTAAGTTTAAATTTGCTTTCATTTGAGTTACACTTGCGGTTCTATGATAGTTAGAGAAAATGAAACGGACAGCCCGATTTTGAATGGCTTCGATTTTCAGAATTAGTGAGTTAAGAGGAGGGTCTCATACAGACGACGCATATTCAAGTTTTGGCTTGACTAATGTTTTGTACAGTATAAGTTTCAAGTTAGTGGGCGCCATAGAAAAGTTGCGACGTAAGTAACCGAGAGTACGGTTAGCGTTACTTGTGACATAGTCCACGTGAGCTTGCCAGGAAAGGTTACTGCAAATATGCACACCAAGGTACTATATTTTTTATAACCCGGCTTCAAGATTGTGACGTCATGCTCCCTCCTTGTTTTTACTTCCTCCATGCTCAGAGGTGCCACAGTCGAGCTCGCCAGTTGCGCAGGCGCAGCAGCGGCGCACAGCTAGCATGCAACGGCAGCCGCCGCTGCCGCGCGCTCTCCATCGCCTCTCTCTTTCTCTCGCCGTTGCTTTCGCAATCGTCCAGGTTTAGCCGGAGCTAAACCATTGCCAATTTTTTCGTACCGCGGGGTACCGAATACCTTGATCCAGCTACCACCTTGGCACCTGATGCCGAGGCATCTATGCCAAATAATACCAGTTTGAAGTCATTTTTTCTCAGCCCAAAAGACTGTGAAGTAGTATTTTCGTCTTGTGTTATTAAAAACAGGAAATCGAAAGATTTGAACCGAATTCAGATAGCCCTTGTAAAGCATCTACTTGACTTGATCTACATTGTGTTAATAAATGTCTACAATCTAACACTTTCAAATGGTGTATTTCATCAAAAATGCAAAAAGCGCTAGTGCTCTCGATATTTAAACAAGGCGAAGTAGATTGTATTCCTAATTACCACCCTAAATCAGTATTGCCTCAATTCTCAATAGGCACTAATAAATTAATACATACAAGGATATCATCATACCTACACCAAAACAAATTGCTACACCACTTTCAGCCTAGTTTCAGATGACATCGGTCCACTGAAACATTAAATCTTTCATGAAGAAGACATTGGTAATAGGTATATTGTTACGTGCTTAGCACGCACGGGGGGTTATTCACAGAGGGGATCGGTTGGAGCAGGATGGAAGCAGGAAGCCTACCAGCGTCCTTCAGCTTTCTCTTCTTTCTCTCTGCCAGCTTTCTCCGCAGCATTCGTGCGGGTTTCCTCTATTCACAATCAGTGCGAATCTTTTGAAGCTGTGGTAGAGCCTACGACACTCGCCTGCTCTAAGAAGAGTATCGTCGTGCCTCGTTGCGTCGTTCCCGTGGTGAGAGGCCGTACTGAGCTGTGGACAGTGAACCACTCTGAAGAGCCAGCTGTGTTGCCCCGGGGCCTCAAACTCGCCCGTTTCGAGGAAGGTGTGTCAGGTTCCGTCGCGACGTTAACCAACTCTGTCAGTGAGCAGCACGTGAAAAGAGATATGGAGACCCAAGTTAAGGCTATGATTAATCAGGCTCTTCCCACAACCGAGCGTCGCACTCTAGTGGAACTCCTTCTGAAGCACGTGTTCGTGTTCGACTTTGCCAAAGACGATTCTACACCACCGCCTACCAGTCGTATTCATCACACGATCAACACCGGCTCCGCACCTCCTATACGCCAGAAGCCCTATCGAGTCTCAGCCACTGAACGTAAGTTAATAGATGACCAAGTTCAAGAGATGCTAAAGCGAGGCATAATTCGAGAGTCTTCAAGTCCTTGGGCAGCTCCAGTTATCCTTGTTAAGAAAAAAGATGGCACATGGAGGTTCTGTGTTGACTACCGTCGCTTAAATACGGCCACGAAGAAGGACGTCTACCCGCTTCCACGTATAGATGACGCAATTGATTGTCTGCACTCCGCTTCATACTTTTCTTCTATTGATTTGAGATCCGGCTACTGGCAAATCCCCATGCACGCTGCAGATAGGGAAAAAACGGCATTCATAACACCAGACGGACTTTACGAGTTTAACGTTATGCCTTTCGGATTATGTAACGCACCTGCAACATTCGAGCGGTTCATGGATACAATCCTGCGTGGCCTTAAGTGGCAAATTTGTTTATGTTATTTGGACGACGTTGTAATTTTTGGCAAAACGTTTAGTGAGCACAACAGCCGCCTGGATATTGTGCTTGATTGCATGGAACGAGCTGGCCTTATCCTGAATTCCAAGAAATGTCATTTTGGGAACCGTGAAACAATTGTTCTTGGTCATTTAGTTGATAAAGAAGGTGTTCGACCAGATCCAAAGAAAATTGAAGCTGTCAAAAGTTTTACGGTGCCTCAATCAGTGAAAGAGCTGCAGAGTTTTTTAGGACTCTGCTCGTACTTTCGACGCTTTATAGCTAGGTTTGCGGACATCGCTTACCCACTGACGTGTATGCTGCATAAAGATGCACCGTTCAATTGGACCAGCGAATGTGACGCAGCTTTCCGACATCTGAAATTTCTTTTGACCTCGGGCCCCATCCTACGCCACTTCTGCCCATCTGCACCAATTGAAGTGCACACTGATGCAAGTGGTATCGGTATCGGCGCTGTACTTATACAACGCCATGGTCACGATCAGCACGTGGTAGCATATGCCAGCCGGTCATTGAGTAAGAGCGAAAGAAATTACACGGTTACTGAGCAAGAATGTCTCGCCGTTGTTTTCGCTGTACAGCGCTTCCGCTCCTATCTGTACGGGAATGCTTTCACCGTCGTGACCGACCACCACTCGCTTTGCTGGCTAGTGAGTCTTCGTGACCCATGTGGCCGGCTTGCTCGATGGGCTTTGCGCCTACAAGAATTTAATTTCACTGTGGTGCATAAAAGCGGCCGTAAACACTCAGATGCCGATTGTCTTTCCCGTTTGCCGCTTCAAACGACTGATGACGACGCAGACAACTTTGATGAATACTTGGCGTCACTTTCACAAGCCTTCCCCGATCTTCAAGTTTTCCGAACTGAGCAACGCAAAGACCAAACATTAACCTCTTTGTTTGATGCCGCTCAAGATTCTGTAAAGAATACTTTTTGCATTCGCGACGGTTTGCTTTATAAGAAGAATTTCGCTTCTGGAGGAGCACGCATGCTTCTTGTCGTACCCGAAAACCTACGCATCACAGTTCTTGAAATGATGCACGACGACGCCACGTCTGGGCACTTGGGAGTGACACGCACACTCCACCGCACACAGCAACGATTTTACTGGCCTAACATGCGTTCAACCATCCAGCACTATGTAGCCAGCTGTGTGCAATGCCAGCGCTTTAAGCTGCCGACTTCAAGTCCACCTGGCAAACTGCGGCCAATCACACCTCCAACAGCCCCGTTTGAGCAAGTTGGCATTGACCTCCTTGGACCTTTCCCACGGTCCTCGAAAGGAAATCGATGGATTCTTGTGTGCGTAGACCACTTAACCCGTTATTGTGAGACAGCCGCGATACCAGCTGCTACTGCGTCTGAAGTATCTAACTTCTTACTTCGTTTCGTCATTCTTCGGCACGGCCCTCCTGCAGTTCTCATTAGCGACCGTGGACGCCAATTTACAGCGGACGTTGTTGAAGAACTTCTCCGCCTCAGCAGCTGCAGTTTTCGCCACTCCACGCCATATCATCCCCAAACGAACGGTGTGGTAGAACGCACTAATCGGACGCTCACCACCATGCTTGCTATGTACGTCGCTGCAGATCATAAAGACTGGGATGGCGTCCTCCCGTTCGTTACTCATGCATACAACACAGCGCAACATGAGACAACTGGCTACAGCCCCTTTTACCTGCTCTATGCTCGCTCGCCTCGCTGTGGCCTTGACACCATTCTACCATTTTTCATCCACGACGAACCTTCTCTTGCGACCACACTCTGCAGAGCTGGAGAAGCTCGCCAGCTTGCCCGCGTTCGAATTTTATCTTCGCAAGAGCGTTCCAAGAACCGCTACGACGTCCAACACCAAGAAGTTTGTTATGTTCCTGGTGACATTGTGTGGTTGTGGACCCCTCTACGCAAGCGTGGTCTGTGTCAGAAACTGCTATCCCACTACACTGGACCGTTTGTTGTGTTGGAGTGCATTAGTGACGTTAATTACGTTATATCGCGACTAACTGCTAGTGGTCGACGGTCACGCCAGTCTCAGGTGGTGCATGTAGCCCGCCTCAAGCGATTCCATCCCAGGCGGTCTGTTTAACTCGCCCGACGGGCTTCGTCTGCGAGGAGGGAAATGTAACGTGCTTCCATAGAACCTCGACGGAAGAAGCAGAAGATGAAGGACGAGCAGAGAGAAAGAAGAGAAAGCTGAAGGACGCTGGTAGGCTTCCTGCTTCCATCCTGCTCCAACCGATCCCCTCTGTGAATAACCCCCCGTGCGTGCTAAGCACGTAACAATATACATAGACTTTTCAAGGGCAGTTATCTGAGCCCATACAAATTTTCCTTTCCAAGTTTCAGAAATACCTTTTTCACGGGAACGCGCAAGCCTTCCTTAAATATTGTTTACAGTATAGAACACAGTATACAGAACTGAACCATGTGAAATCATCTACACTGCCTATTAAAACATGGGTACCTCAGGAGAGCATTCTATAGCACAGCTGTTATATTCCATTTATACAAACGACATAACCCGCTGCAAATTTTTATCCTATGCGAATGATACATGTTTTTATTGAGGTACTTGAGAAACTGGCATCCAACTCTGTGCATATAAAGTGTTGGCCGACATTCAGACATGGTTTGATGCAAATAATCTTTGGATAAATCAAAATAAAACAGATTGTGTTATACTTGCCGAACGGAAAACGCACTTCTGAGCTCCTTAATATAGGCCTAGGCAGAAATATATTTGAAATAGTCGATTCAGTAAACATGCCACAACTCATCTTTTCAATGCGTTCAATGAAAAAAATAAAAAATCTTTTTTCCGACTGCGGTAGGGGTGTTTGAAGATTAAAGATAAATCATACAACTCAACAAATTTTAAAGCACGTTCCACAGTTCCCTAGTGTTTTCTTTACTCGACATTCTAACTTCGTTTGTGGCACAACTGGTGTCACAAACTTGTTAATTCTGCACTTACTCTAGATAAAAATCCCTGAAATGGATACCAAATGCTTCTTCTTACTGTTATCCTTCCGATTATCTCTTTTTGCCATATGATATTCCCCCCGTTTTTTAGAAAGTATATTTGTTGGTCGCTGATGCCGCCGCGGTGGATCCAGCGTTCGGCTGATGATCCGAAAAACGCGGGTTCGATCCCGGGCAGAGCAGTCGAATTTTGATGGAGGTGACATTCCAGAGGCCCGCGTACTGTGCGATGCCAGTGCATGTTCAAAAACCACCATTGATCGAAATTTCTGGAGCCCTTCACTACAGCGTCCCTCGTATCCTGAGTCGCTTTGGGACGATAAACCTCGTACACCAAGCCAAACCATTCACAGATTGTAGGTATGCTTCAAGTTCTCTGTTAAAACCAGCGACAGCATCTTGGCGTAAATCGCACAGCTGGAAAAGCAAGAATCTTGTCTCGTCATGCTCAAACGTGGAATGTACCCACGCCACGAGTAAACTACTGTCACCCACACTTCGCACAGTTTTACCTGGGAAGCTCCCAGACACCCTTAAAGCGTGTGGGGGTAGCGGTCTCGGACTCTAAGGAGATGCCCTCGACTCAGCGTGGCAAGCTCGGCGGAGACCAGCTACCAAGTGACAAGAGGTTTTTGGCCGTTTGGTGCCCAGCTTTCGCCGGTCGCAAGCCAGAAAATGGGTACGAGCCAAAGGTTCACAAACAAAACAATATTTATACAGCAACGAGACGATACAGAGGATTTCACAATCACTAGTACAAGCACATACAAAGTGATTAACAAAACAGTGCAACTCGTGCAAAGTTAAACTCGAGAGAGAATACAATACTCAACGGAAATATTGCACCTAAAGTGCACTAATACAAGAGAGAGACAAACAAAACACAATTTGTTCACCGGGCACTGCGGCAGTCCGACGGCCAGAGTTCCACGACGATGCCGTCCCGCAGACTGGCGAACGTTGCCTCGTTGGTCCGATGCTGGCCGAGTGGTGTTCTCTCAGGAGTCGAACGGGCGCGCTTCGATGAAGCTTAAACGGCGGTCCGGACTAATCTGTCAGCGGTCAACGTCCTTCTTTTATAGGCTCGCTCTCACATCTGTTTTTTCTACGCGCCAGAGTAGGCGCGCACATACACGCAGCGTCGGCAGTGCTGTCTCCTCCTCCCCTTCACACAGGCCGCGCGTCCCCATTGGTCAGAGGTCGGGGATCGCATCTCAAAGATTCGGACTAGTTCTGGCGTGGCGCCGTCGCCGACGTCCGAGTGCGGAAGAGGGGGACATGTCGTAGCGCACGCAAGGCTACCCCCTTTTTCCCCGGTTAGCAGTAGAAACGACTCGGACGTTCGAGAGAAATCTTTGGCAGGGATGACTCAATCCCTTCCCGCACGCCTGTCGGTGAGCGGTGGTGGAGGGGAGAGAGATACCCACGCACACAAGCTAGGCGCTCAGCGGGGGTTTCCTTCTCCCTCGTTCGGCTCGCGCTGGCGAGACGCGTCCGCGCGGCGCTGTTTTTGTTTGTTTCCAAAATTGCGCCGAATTTTGTGACTACTGCAACAAATCATTATCACACACACTCCACTTAGTTAAATCGGTTGCAGCAAGTGTCATTTGGTCCTTTTGTAATATGAATTTCATTACTAAGTAATTTTCGTCATCATTACCCAAGTGAAGTGTGTGGTATGTTTTCGTCGTTCCCACATAACTTTTGGATGACTGTTTCTTCATGTCTACTCACATTCATTTTCGATACTTGCTGTGGCCTCAATAAGTCCTTAAAAAGTTGGTAATAATTCTGCATTCTATCCTTTTTCTTTACCTCTGAATTACTTGTACATTGCCATATCTATAAGACGCCAATTTGCAAGGGAGCAGGACCCGTGTCACGTTGTTGTCGTGGCTTTTTTGCTTGTCTCCTCCACTGAAAAAGCAATTACAATAAATGTATCGAATTGTTCATTTGGTTTTATTTGCTTCTCTTTTACACACCGGAATCTCAATACCCCTTGGTAATACATTGGCCACCTGCAACCGGCTCTCTTCTCTGAGCACCTACACTGGCGCCAATGTCGAGCTCCACCATAAAACAAAATACGATCTGGATGGTCAACTGTACGAACCCAAACAAGGCAAGTAATATTTTGGGTGACTCAATATGCGCTGAGACTGCGTTGCTTATTGTCACGGATTGCTCCAAAACACATAAAGATGCATCGATATTCCCTTAAAATTATCTCACTTATCTTCTGCAACAGTCGTAAAACACTAACACATACAGTAGAAAGGCTTTTATGCAGTTCCAAATTCGAAGAAAAATTAAATTCTACAATGAATTAAATGTGGCTAAACAGCACACAGGACTACCCAAGGGTACTTCAGGAGCAACGTAATCGTGATTGGGATTGCCTTCAGTAACCGTAAGCGCAAGAGCAGCCACTTCACAGAAATACTGATAGCAAACTTAACGTTGGCGTGCCACTAGTACTCCTTCTCGACAAGGAGCGCGACACACCACGAGCAAATCATAGCGAAAATGTTTAAACACAAAATCATTGGTGGGTTTTGGTACGAGCAGCCGACATGTTAGTAAATTCGTAGCAAGTCTACCTGAAATTGTTCCTTGATGAGAACTCAATAACCAAAGAAACAATACGGAACCACATTGTCCTGATGTTCAGTTCAAGCAAGCACCTCAAGCTGTATTGTGTTTTCGCGCCTTCTTACTCTTCGATGCGGCATTTTGCGGAGCCCGCAAATCTAGCGAAGACGATGCAGACTTCTCCAGAAGTAATCGAACTTCCTCCGAAGGTTGCGTAAGCTTCTCAAGGGGAGCTCCAGCATCTTCCGAAAGGGATGTAGCCTTTACCCCAGGTGGTCCAGTGTTCTGTGAAAGTGATCCAGTTTTGAGCTGCGAAGAGCCTGCCGAATGACTAGCTTTTGAAGATGATTCGCCCTTTCTCAAAGGCAAAACAAGGTTTTCAGCAGCCGTTCCGGTCCCTTGCGGAGGGCATGTGGCTAACGCAGTGGACGGCGCCACAGATGTCGCGGCGCATTCCGCTGCAGGCGCAACAAGGTTTGCCGGCGCCTGCTTTGACTTCCGGTACCTATCCGGCTTGCTTGATTTTCCCGCCTTCTCAGATGCTCTAAATGGATCGAGGAAAGCCTTCAGGGCCTCCATGCGCTCCCGTGCGTCCAACGTGCCAGGATCCGTGTCTTTCTTTTGATGGGAGAATATCTCGGGAAGCCACTGAACTGCCACCGCGCTGACCAAACTCAGTACCGTCATGAGAATATTCAAAGCTAATACCCGCTGGTGTCTGCCAAAAGCGCCAATCAATGTGGCCACAAGGACTCCCGCGCGGCCGACGGCATAGGATATGCAGAATCCAACGCTTCTTATTGCAGTGGGGAACACTTCACCTGCATAGCTATAGTTGACGCACATAGCCGCAGTAGTGGCGCTTAAGACCATTAATGAGGATAATGGCATCCCGATACTATACTTCAATTCGTAGGACACTGTCTGAAAAACGCCAGAAAAAGAAAGCAGTGCCAGCACAACGGAGAGCGTGAATCTTTGGCCTCTTTTTTTAAGGCTATAGTATGTCGCGATGAGAAGCACGATTTTGAAGAGATGTGCCGATATTGCCCAGTGGGTTGCAAAACTCGTTCGGACCATGCGTGAACCTTAGAAGGCGAAGTTCACTCCAAACCCGGACACACTTATAGACGCGGCACGTTGGCGAAAGGAAGCCGGAGGAAAGATGCTTTCCGATCCACCTGTCCCTGCTCCGGAGGATGTCTCCCGCTTCTCAAGCTGTCGCTTGAGCGCTCTGAAGGTGGCTCTGGCCTTGGCTATATCCAGTCCGTTGCACTTGGCTGCAAGCAGAACGGTGTTCTCAGCCTGTCGAACTCTCCACGTGGCGAGCTGCCAGACGGGGGACTCCTCGAGGGAGTATCACCAGGCCAGCACAATGGCCGTGGCCGCGACGAGGAGCGCGTGCGACAGCCTCCAGCTAGGACGGAGCAGCGACAGCAGGTGGTACAGTGCAGGCGGCACTGAGGTACCGAAAATGTTGGCCAGAAGGATGTACAGCGCCCGGTGCTCATTTCCTGTCACTTCGTAGAGAACGATAAAGTTCAACACGGTGGTGGTGCTGGTCGTAGCGGAGACGACAATCCTGGCCAAGAGGAAGGCACCCAAGGCCTTAGTCGAACTGGCCGCCATGCAGGCCAACAGCATAGTAGAGGCACTGGCTAGGATGACCGGCCTGCGCCCCACTCGGTCGGCCATTATACCGGCCACAGGCACGAGGAACAGCGCTCCCATCGTGTACATGGAGCTGGAGATGGAGTACAGCCAGCTGTGATTGCAGACGAGGTCCCACTTGCTGACGACGCTGTCACTAACATCCGTTGTGTCGTAGTCCCATCGGTCGCAGGCAACTTCGCGGCGCTCCTCTTGGCTATCGTCCTGAGAAACGAGAAAAAAAGAAAAACGAAGCCAGATTAAATGTTCAGGGCTGAGCGATGCCTAGTGATGATAAAATGTCATGCTCAAATAATAACTTAATATGAAGCTTGAGCAAAATTCACGACACAACCAAAGAGTTTGAAAACATTGGCATAGAATGCGACAGTAAAGATAAAAATATTTCTTGCTGGTAATAGAACACAGGAGCAGCATTGCTGAATTCACGTTATTAGGCAGCTGGCAAAAGAGATATGTCGATGTAGATAAAATAAGTTATCAAAACAAATCTTTATTAAGTGCCATCCTTCTCCTTCAAGCTAGAGGAAGTGAGAAAATACTAGGGGCAGGAACAAAAAGCTACAGGCATTGTAGCTTGGCAGGGCTTCTGCTCTTTTCTTGGCTTAGGTGGCGAACAGACTTGCATGGAACTGCAGATTCCCGAAAGTTATCAGGCACACATCTAATTTAGGCTGTACATTTTCGACAACATTTACTTAGGCAAAGAACACAAAAGTAACAAATGTCGAGAGTTATGGGCATGCATACACACATTCTGCCCTTCCGCTTAACAAAAACACATGTAGTTTTCAGACACGGAATATAACCATATTTACAAAGCTGTTTCGAAGCATACATTCAGGGGATGCAATTTCTACGTTTGTTCACAAGTCCACATATTACCGCTATCGAGCAAACAAAATAAAAAAAACGAGTACAGAGGATTACAGCGCACTTTTTTACGCGAAAAATTTTGTTGATAACGAAATTCATAATTAAAATCAGGATGTGTTTTCGGCACTAGGGTACTCTGCAGTTTTTGTTAGACATGTTATTTGAGCTGATATTTAGGTTTACTAAGAAATTTAAGTAGTTCGACATGTGGTGCTGCAACCTGTGTAAGCCTTTATAGGTACGGGAAACGGGATGGACCAAAGTTCTCCTTTCCTGACAGAATACAGCGTTTGCAAAGTTTTCCTGACAATACACTGGTTCAAAAAAGTGTTGTACCTATGAGCTTATTTATATTGTTGCCATCAGAGGAGCCGTGAAGGTAGGTGTAGGGAAGAACCCAAGACTGGGAGCCTGCTTTTAATAATTGAGCCAGGTCTCAGACCCCAGAACAGAGCCAGCGCTCCTCGACAGCCCACCACCGCTTCGTCGTCGTTTTCGACTCAGCGCGAAAGCCACGCGGCGCGTTAGGCGCGTGGCATTATTCTCCCCCCCCCCCCCCCCCCCCTCCGCGAAAGCAAACATCGTCTTGATGTGGAATGGGATATGTAAAGGGAGAGAAGGAGGAGTAAAAAAAGAATAGGGGTGAGGTGAACTATACAATTCACGCTAGTTGAGATGCGGGGAGAGTCAGGTTCTCACGTGGGATAAGGGGATAAAGGTACGAAACATAGCGTGAACACAATGCTCAGTCACGCGAAAAGTACGCCTTTAAGCGCACTACATGCCCGATTTCAGGCCGTTGACGCTGGGGGCCGACGATCACAGTTCCATCGGGGACATCTTCGGAGTTGACGCTGTGGAGGCGGCGCACGACTATGTACGGTCCAAAATACCTGCAAGGTGAAAAACGCAGCGCAAAGAGACGAGGACACCGAAAGACGGACAACACAAAGACGGACGTGTGTTGTCCGTCTTTCTGTGTCCTCGTCTCTTTGCGCTACGTTTTTCACCTTGCAGTTATGAACCAACAAGCCCAAGCATATACCCTTCCAAAATACCTATTTATGAGCTTTTCGCACAACCGCTTGTGGCGCACAGGTGTCCACACGGACACGTGGTCACCCGCGCGTAGTGCACGTTCCTGTCTCGAAGGTTATAGTGTCGGGCATCGGCGGATTGCTGGTCCTTGATGTGCAAGCGGGCCAGCTTACGGGCCTGCTCTGCTTGTTCCAAGAAGTGGCCTGCTTCAGGGGGGAGCTCAGCGTCGCCGTACGGGAGCATGGCGTCTGACATCATGCGGGCATCCCCGTCATACACGAGACGGAACGGGGTAAACTAGGTGGTTTCCTGCGTTACGGTATTATATGAGAATGTGACGTACGCCAAGGCCTCATCCCATGTTCTGTGTTCAACGTCGACGTGCATCGAGATCATGTCCGCCATACTTTTTTTGAGCCGTTCCTTTAGACCATTCGTTTGGGGATGATACGCTGTTGTTGGTAGGTGCCAAGTATGGCTTAGTGTTAAGATGTCACGTAGGAGCCGGGCTGTGAACGCATTGCCTCGGTCAGTAATGATGGCCGATGTGGCGCCGCGTCTAAGCACGATGTTGTGGCATTATTCCCAATCGCGAAAGCAAACATCGTCTCGATGTGGAATGGGATATGTAAAGGGAGAGAAGGAGGAAGAAAAAAAGAATAGGGGTGAGTTGAACTATACAATTCACGCTAGTTGAGATGCGGGGAGAGTCAGATTCGCACGTGGTTCGGATGCCGCCGAAGTGAGGAACTTCGGCGGCAATACCTCGCGCAAGGGAATTAATTTCAGCGTAACGGGTCAAGTAGTCTGTGGCGACTACGATCCACTTGTGGCCGGTCGACGGGAAAGAAAACAGCCCCATGAGGTCCTTGAGACTGTAAAATAGTATTTGTGGCGGCTCGATGCAGTGAAGCAGTCAGGGAGGCTTGAACGCGGGTTTTTTCCGCCGCTGGCATTGCCGGCATGTCCGGACATAATGCTCGGCACTTGAAGGGAGGAGGGGCCAGTAATAGTCCTGCCGGATGCGGGATAAGGTGCGTGTAACACAAAGGTGGCCCGAAGTCGGTTTATCATGGCACGCAAGGAGGACTTCTTCCCGTAGATCAGATGGCATGACGAGCACGCAAGTTGTCGGACTGGAAGCAGAGTTCTTTTTATAAAGCACCCCTCTCCGCAAGCAGACCAATGATAGTCCACGAGCTAGGTGCCGTCGTATTTCCGGGCGCGCACACCTTCGAGATGTTCGATGTTCGAGATGAGCAGACGCAGCTCGGCGTCGGCACGCTGTCTGGAAACGAGCTCAGACGTGCTGACCGCTCCCAGGAAGCTCTCATCGCCGGTGGTGTCTTGTGGAGGAGGTTCGACGGGAGCGCATGACAAGCTATCAGCGTCGGTGTGTTTCCGGCCTGAGTTATAGGTGACGATGAAATTAAATTCCTGCAGTCGTAATGCCCAACATGCAAATGCTAGGCGGCCGCAAGGTCCTTAAAATTTTTCAGCCAGCACAGACAGTGGTGGCCGGTGACGATACAAAACGGTGTCCCATACAGGCATGGGCGGAACATAGCGGCGGCCCATACGGCCGCCAAACATTCTTTTTCGGTGGTAGAGTAGTTCAACGCAGCGCGCGACAGAGCGCGGCTGGCGTAGGCAATTGCTTTGTCGACACCGTTTTACCGCTGAAATGGAACGGCGCCAAGACCTACGTTGCTCCCATCCGTGTGTACTTCCGTTTCGGCAATGACAAGGCTATATTTGTGGAAGTGCCGTACAGGAAGTACACTAAACAAGACAAAAAATTCTTGTGAATGCGCGTCGCAGCTGGTATTTGCTATATAGAGAATAGCCTTTTTCTGTATAAGGTGTAATTTATTGACGTTTGTCTGAGATTTCTTTGCCGATATAGGGCTGCTGTAACTAATATGTGGGAGCAAGGTTGTATTATAGAGTACAAGCATAAATTTTACAGGAAGCACTTGCATAAACGAACTCAGCAGACCAAAAGCTCTTGATAGCTTTCCTGCTACATGGTCTACAGTTATCCCCTAGGTTTTAGCTTCTTTAAGAAGTTTTACTTCTTCTGTCCCGAAATTTACCCTAAAATCTCGAGGAATAATTTTTTGGTACAGGTTCCAATAATGGCTTTTCTCTTTAGGCATTAATTTCTAAACCAGTTATATTAGTCCACTGTAGCAGTTTGCATAGCGCAATATTATCGAAATGTATGAGGTCACAAACGTTTCTTGACTGGAAGAAAACGCTAGTATCATCCGCATAAATTATGTAACGTGGATGTTTAGTAGTATTTATGATGTATTTTACAGATATCAAATAGCACTTGTCCAAATACACTACCCTGTGGTACTCCCGAAACAATATCTAATACAGCAGAACGCCATTGATTATTCACTACACATTGCTTGCGATGAGTAAAATTAAATTTAAGGAGCTTCCCAGGAAGTCCACGGAAACCATAATGTTTAATTTTGTAAATAAGATTTCATAACCAATTTTCAAATTCTTCCGAAAAATTGATTAAGATGCATGGCTTTAGTTTATTTTCTCCAGATCTCTTAAGTGCGAATCCTTTGTGTTAATAGAGCTTACTCTAAAGATCTGCCATGACGGAACCCAAACTGCTCTTCTGATAGTATCTCATGTTCGTCAAAGAATGAAGAACTCTTTTGCCTATAACTACTTCTAATCCCTAGAGAAGACAGGTAACAAAAAAATCGGGCGATAATTTGAAAAATTCTTTTTATCACCAGATTCATGCACAGCTCACACTATAGCGCACTGGATTTTTTCTTGAAAAGTACCAGTCTGCAAGACAGGGTTGAAGATGACACAAAGGGGGATGCCAAAAGGTCGAGAACATGTTTTATGGATTAATTTCCAAGTCAGTATCTCGGACCATGCTATTTGTCACCCCACTTCGCGCACTTTTAACGTGAGTTCCCAGACATACCTAAGCGTGTGGGGGTAGCGGGCTCGGACTCAAAGGAGATGCCCTCGATTCAGCGTGGCAAGCTCAGCGGAGACCAGCTACCAAGTAACAAGAGGTTTTTGGTCGTTTGGTGCCCAGCTTTCGCCGGTCGCAATCAAGACAATGGGTCGCAGACAAATGTTCGCGCCAGAAAATGGGTCGCAGCCAAAGGTTCGCAAACAAAACAAAGTATATGAAGCAACGAGATGACAGAGAGGATTTCTCAATCACTACTACGAACACATACAAAATGATTAACAAAACAATGCAACTCGTGCAAAGTTAAACTCGAGAAATACTACAATAGAAAAGAGATATCCCACCTAAAGTGCACTAACACAAGAGAGAGGCAAACAAACAAAACACAGTCCTTGGCGGGGGCGAGTGGCGTTTTCCCGGGAGTCGAGCGGGCGCGCTTCGATGAAGCTTAAGCGGCGGCTCGGGCTAATCTACATGAGTGAGTGATTTGAAGAGGAAAGAGGGATGGCACGAGCCTATCTACTGGTCGCTAACCACCACGCCCATTCCTGCCGTGCCGATAGGTGTAGAGGGGGGAGGGGGAGAAAGGCTAACCGACAGCGGTCAACGCCATTCTTATATAGCTTTTCTCACGCCTGTCTGTTCTTCTCGCCAGTGCAGGCGCGCACATACACATAGTATCGGCCGTGCAGTCTCCTCTTTGTCGCGCTGGGCGCGCGTCCCTGATTGGTCAAAAGCCGGGAGTGGCTTCCAGGAGCATCTGGAAATTTCTGTCGTGGCGCCGCCACCGACGTGCGAGTGAAGAGGAGGAGAACATATCTTAGCACACGCAAGACTACACCCTCTCTGCCGGTTTCGAGTAGAAGCAGCTCCGACATTCTACAAAAATCGACGCCATGGCTGACTCATTCTCTCTCCGCGCGTACTGTTGGCGAGCGGTGGTGGAGGGCAAAGCCACGCACACAAGGCTAGTTGCTCATCGGGGTTTCCTTCTCCCCCGTTTTACGACCAACGCTGGCGAGATGCGTCCGCACAGCGCTCTTTGTTTCTTTCATTTCAAAATTGCGCCGAATTTTGTGACTCGGCCCTTCCTTTAAGAATAATGTGCTACAATATTCACAAATCACAAAATTCGCGCGCACATGCATGCGCTCACAAACTCAATGGCATGTCAATACAATCGGTCAATACAATGATGTTTCCGCATAAAGAACACAGTGCAGTGGGAGAATGCACTTCAAACATGCCGTAGTTCGGCAGCACAATGACACAGAATTATAAATAGGCAGCACACAAGTACGAGGCATCCTTTCGCCAATACTTACAGGTTTGGCCTACACAGTGGGTTCGGAACACGACTGTTTCGCTCAAGCTTGCAGTCGCCCTCCCTTTTAATTCTCTTGCTTACGCGACTCTGTTTTCTTCCTGGCGCGCGTTCTAGTCTTCTTCCGCCTCATTCTGAGGCTTCTCTTCCGAACGCTGTTCTGTCCCAGTTTCTTACTCGTACTGCTGTGTGGTTTTGCGCCCAGACTTTGAGCCCTTCCACCATTCGTGTGGCTACCGCGTTGGTTACGAACGGATTTAGCGCCAGTTCGCACATGATCGCTCCACTTCTCGTGTTCTTCTTTTCGGGGTGCACTCTTCTCTTAGCGCTTTCTTCTCCAGACGGAGTCCTTTCTGTATGGCGGGCTCGTTCGTCTGAGCTTCTTCCTCATTTTGCTGCTATGCTCTTTCAGCTGGCTTGGACTCGACTCACCTGTTTTCAGCTTAGTTCTCTTTCTGTCCATTCCCTTCCTGAATTTTCTCCGGGGTTTTCGCAGTTCGATTCCACCTGTATCGGCGGTGCTCGATTCGCTTCTCTTTCTCTTTACTTCCTTCCAGTTTCTCCTTCGGGTCAAGCACGGTTCACCGTCAATTGCGTCATCCGAGCTCTTCTCTCGCGATGAAGCCACAGGTCCAGCTTTCTTTTGTTCTTCTAGGACTGCGCTTTCATCCCCAAGTCCTTTTTTCTTTTCTTCTTCCTCACTACTCTTCGAGCACAATGCTCACAGCTTTTCTCAGGAGTCTTTGGAGAATCATTCTCCTCACTTATGAATTCTTCTTTGCCAATTCTTTGCTTCAGTTGGTCACTTTCGGTGCAGTCGCAAAAAGGCTTTCATTCTACTGCACCTACTCCTTCCTGAGAGGCAAAAGATTCCTCGCCTTCGTCATGGGCACCAATTTCCTCGCCTTCCTCATAGGAAAAGCCCTCCTCGCTGCCCGAGAGTTCACGCGCAACAGACTCCTGCGTTTGACATGTAGTGCTCTCCGGAGCAACAGCGACGTCAGAGTTTTTGCACTCTTTTAAATTTGACCGCTCTTCCTCACGGTGCCTACTGCAACTCTCAGGCATGCAGCACTGTTATTTGTCGCTGGAGCTCCAATTTTTATCCTCATTTTCAGGCCACTGCCCTAAGGTGCCCTCTGACCGAAGCGTCAGGCTGGCCTTCTCCTCAGTGCCTACTGCCTCGGTAGTAGCTGCACTTTCACTTTCACCGCTCACCGGGGTTTCCTTCTCCCCCGTTTCACGACCCGTGCAGGCGATATGCGTCCGCGCGGCTGTGTTTGTTCGTTTTTTTAAAAATGGCGCCAAATTTTGTGACACTATTTTTCAGCGACATAAAAACAGTAGATTTCTACGCAAGCTCTTGGTTCAAAAAAAGTTGTTTTAGAATTAGGTGCGCCTGTGTATTTTACAACATCACCCTTATCGACTGGGGGTGATGCGGTGTTGAGATTCACATAGTGTTCATTAAGCTTCTCTGGTAATTCCTTTTCCTCGAGTGTTTTTCCGCGTACTGTTAAATAAAGTTCCTCTCTGTGGCGAGTGCCATTTTTCGATAATTTGTTATGCTCACGCCAGTGAAATATGTATTTTTGCAAAAAGTTTGTACACGGTTTCTCTATTTTCTAAAAGCAGGAAGGCCACAGATGTTCTTTGTTTGGATAAACTTAGCGTACAACTGTTTCTTGCTCTTAATCATCCTAAGCTATTCATTTGTCATCCATGGTATGCGTTGCTTTTCGATTTCCCTGTCCCTTTTAGATTAAAACAGTCATAATAATCTTCCTATACTGGGTGTTTCAACGGGAACTTTTAAATATTCCTAAAATTTGGGGAGTTCGATTTGAAATCCAATCTTTTCAGGAAGTAGATGGCTGCTTTGGTGGACGCTAGTTCCTCTAGATTTAATCTTAATTAGGTAATAAGCCACTAAACATGGTTAATTACCTTTCAAACTACTTATTGTGGGGCTTAGTGACAATTTGTCAGATTTTTACAAAAGTCAATACCTACAGAGCATAAGAAGGGAGAGGTGTACAACTTGAAAAATTAAAGACCTATGAGCTTACTGACCGATGCCTACAAGATATTTACTAAAGTAATCGCAAACAGAAGCAGGAAACCCTTACACTTCAGTCAGCCAAATGACCAGGCAGGCTTTCGTAAAGCATACTAGGCAATATACTCTATTCACACTATCAATCAGGTGGTACAGAAATGCGCAGAATATATTGCGTTTGTCGACTACGAGAAAGCATTTGACTCAGTGCAAACCTCAGCAGTCATACATGCACTGCAGAAATCAGGGTGTAGAAGAGTGTTATGTGAAGATACTGGAAGATATCTAAAACGACTGTGGAGCTCCCATAGTCCTCCATAAAGTATACAATGAAATTCCAATAAAGAAAGTATCAGGCAGGGATGCTTTATATCTCCAATGCTATTCACGAGAGGTTCACAGAATGTCTTCCGATGCCTGGATTGGGAATATTTGGTGATAAGAGTTAATGCAGACTACCTAAATAATTTGCAATTCACTGATGACATTCCCTTCTATGTCACCCCTTAGATGAGCTACAAAGCATGATCAGAGAGAGAAGCGGAGCAGAACGGTGGTTCTAAAAACCAACATCTAGGAAACCGAAGTAATTTTGAACAGTCTAGCAAGGGAACAGCAGCTGGCAATAGGTAGTGAGGTGCTGGAAGTACGAAGAAAATATAACTACTTAGAGCAGGTAGTGACCGCGGATCTGGATCATGAGAGAGAAATAACTGGAAGAATAGGAATTATGTGGAGCTCATAAGGTAGGTTCTCTCAGATGATGAATAGATTTTTACCAATATCTCTCAATGAAAAAGCATACCAAAACTGTATCTTAACGGTACTCACCTATGGGGCACAAACCTGGAGGCTAACAAGGGCAACGCAGTCAGCAATGAGAAGAAAAATGATAGGTGCAACGTGAAGAGACTGGAAGCGGGCAGAGTGGGTGAGGGAACAAACGCATATTAATGACATCCTAGTCGCCCTCAAAAGAAAAAAAAATGGCCTTGGGCAGGGCATGTATTCCGAAGGCACGATAACCGCTGGTCCTTAAGGGAAACGGAGTGGACTCCACGAGAAGGCAAGCGTAGCAAGGGGCGCAAGAAAGTTCGGGTGGCTCATAACATTAAGAAGTTTGCGGGGGTACGGTGGCCGCAGTTGGCAAAGGACAGCATTAATTGGGGAGACATGGAAGCGGCCTTTGTCCTCCAGTGGGCGTAGTCAGGCTGATGGTGACAGAGCCTATTTTGAACTACCTGTGTGTTCTTACCGCATCGTGCACTTTCTATCCATTATCCGGCTGCCGAAAGGAAACGGAAGTCATGTCTAACTGAATACTGCGACATCTGCTGTTGGCGGTTAGCCAAAGGATTTTGTACACAACTTGCCGTCGTAATTACGTGTAATGACGCCAGCCCAGAGAGGTAACATTTATATTCGAGAATTTTTCATCTATCAAATACTATCACTGCTGAGCCAAATGTGAAGCGCTTTAGTGTTTCACATACAGACAACACATATGTCATGTAGGTGCTCACCTATAGGGTAGGAATGTTGAGGCTTACGAAACGCGTTCAGCTTAACTCTTTCCCTACCGCGTCCATTGAGCATCGTTAGCCCGCAACGATCATTTCATGCCCCGATTTCAGAACCTTATGCGTTGCTAATGACCGCGCTGGAGTTGTAGTTTGTAGGCCAGGAACCAAAGTTTTGTTTTCGATGTAGTTTTCTTTTGTCCCGCGAGGGGGCAATTTCTAACGCACTGCGAAGAAATGAAGACGCGGACCTGCGCTCTTTGCCCGCCATGTTGCCCGAGATGACATCTTCGCCGCTCGACTTCGGAGCCTTCCGCGTTGCTTACAGGCACGATGCGCATCTGGCTTCTAGCCGGAGAACTGAAGTTTTGTTTGCGACATAGATTTTTTTTGCCCCTACAAAATGGCATTTTTTGAACGCACTCCGAAGATGCGGTACCATCAAAGTCGCTTGGCAGCCTCCGCATGCGTGGCACGCGCTCTAAGACATAGCAAATCTCAGGACTCCGTTTCGTCTGCGAGTGATTTAATCGACGTCCTGTGCAACAACGAGCCTGAAAATGTTGCTTGCAAGGGTGGAAGAGCGGTGCTAGGTTGCTAGGTTGCAAGGTGCTGGAGATCATTCAGTCTTCACATCAGTGATGATGGAAACCAGCCTGAAACACAGGCGGCCGCATTCCGATGCACAACTATAGGGTTTCCAGTTATTGTTTTGTAGCAACAATAGTATTCAAGATAGAAATGATTTTTTTTTGCAGAGTGTGGCCAATAGAGTAACAAACATTTTGCATATTTCAGAAAATTTTTAACAATTTTTTCTTTTTAAATACAAGCGTGTTTTTGGAAATTTTGTTGAATTTTTTTTAAATCTCATTTTTAGCAAATAATATTTTTTGTTGCAACATGGAATTTGTTGTTTAAACGTATATTAATAGAAAGCACCTTTATTCAGCTCTGTTTTTGGGTATTGCAATCAATATTGAATGCAA
Source organism: Amblyomma mixtum (assembly GCF_055824585.1). Classification (NCBI taxonomy): domain Eukaryota; kingdom Metazoa; phylum Arthropoda; class Arachnida; order Ixodida; family Ixodidae; genus Amblyomma; species Amblyomma mixtum. The sequence goes on from NC_143013.1 coordinate 207,515,346, forward strand.
TAGTTTGTACAGAAAAAGATTTACTCAAACCCATAAAATGGCCATTTTCCCCATGGTAGGGAAAGAGTTAAGATAAAGAGGACGCGCAACAAAACGACGCAACAAAAGGCGCAACAAAACGACGAGGACGAAGATGATAAAAGAGACAGAGAAGTGCTTGAGTGTATTCGTGTCTCCCCTCGTCTTCGCCCTCGTCATTTTGTGGGCGCTGTCAAGAAAAAATCGGCTCGGGCGCGACATGTGATGCGCAGACAAGATAACCGCTGGTCCGTAAAGGTAACGTAGTGTATTGCTAGAGAGGGCTAACGTAGCACGGGGCGGAAGGAAGAGAGCTTGCTTGATAAGAATAATAAGTCTGCGGGGATAGAATTGCCACAGATATCAACGGACAGGGTTATTTAAAGAGGCATGGGAGAGGCCTCTGCCCTGCTGTGCTCATAGTGTCTGACGATGATGATGGCACATACGCTGTAAAAATTAAAACTGCACGTATATGTTACAGTGAGTAAGATGCTAACATTTCGGAGGTGCCCGCAAGGGTGGCAGAGAGAATAAAATGCAGTCACAGGACGGTTCCTGTGCGTAGAAGGTACCGAGACAGAAAGATGGTAAGTAGTGGCAAAAGAGGAAACCTCGCTCGCACAGCTAACATATAGCTGGTAGAAATATTGAGAGAAATAGAATAATCCATTGGCTTACCGGAACCGGCGGGCTGTATACTGTGCACTTGCTGAAGCTTCCGTCGGCCAGCACAGGAATCGCCACGTTCTTCCACTGCTGGATGGGCCAGTTGCTGAAATCCGGAGGCGGCTGGCACCAGTGGTCCACGGGGCGGCCGATGAGGCGGTAGGCGAACGCGTGCATCAGGAGCACGATGACGGTGAGGGTGGTGCACAGCAACACCGACTGCTGGAACCATCCGTGGCCCAAGATGACGTAGACGTTTTCCTGAATCAGGGCTCGCGAATCAGTGCCCACGAAGCCCTCGAGGAGGCAAGCAGTTGGTAATTTGGGGCCCATTTCCGAGCCTGCATCCTCTTTTGGGGGCATTGTCTCGTCAGGACGGACGGAGATTCCCTGCAAGTAGATGAAATCCTACCAGTTATGCCTCTGGGGACAAGCACCAGCACAGTTTCCGTGCAGCCCTCGCCGAAGCTCCCACCAGTGAGGATACAATACCGCACTGACCTGTGAAACACCGAAGTGGACGACCACGAACGTGGAGGACAGCGACTACAGTGGCGCCTATGGCTTGGGTTCAGGAGAGACTCTGCTGTAACCTGTTGTTGTTGTTGTAGCCTACGACAGAATGGCACATACCCACTCTGGGGGATCGGCCAAGAATCGGGTGGAAACCTCCAGCCGCTGATGAGCTGCTAAGCGGCAGATTTTTTCTACGTCGTCTGCGTCTTCTTTGGTGATTTGGTTGTTTCGCATGGGACGCATGCATTGAAGGTCGGAACAAGTTTTTTTATTTGTCGGCGTTCATGACAATTGTATGTTGATGGCAGATGTTTCAGTATGCATTCTTATATAAATTTAGCAGAAAATCTGTTTTAAGTGGAAACGTAATATTTCAAACAATTAGAGGCAATTTAACAACCGCAGCGCGCTGCAACCAATAGCTGGCTGCTTTGTAAATAACCTGTACCTAGGCCTCCGTATGCATAAACGCGTGCAACAAATTCGATGTCAGAAAAAAAAAATTGGTGCCTACTGGTTTGGGCATCGGCCTCCAATGCGGGAGGTGAGGGTATCGATTGCCGACCGGTCATACAGTAGGTAGAGGCTCCTTCTGTCCAGGGCAGCGGAGTAAAGGAAGCCGAGGCCCAGTGGGGACGTGAACTTCATCAGAAAACTCGATGTCGGCAATGTGAGCGAAATATTACAGGAAGGATCTGGCAGGGTGTCCCCAGAGGACAACCTGGGACGCAAGTGGGACACGCAGGTCACGTGACCTTTCGGCATCATCGCAACCTGCCACCGGACAACTGTTAACCTTGGTAGGGTGCAGTTAAATTAATGATTGATCGCTCGGGAAAAGCAACCTGGGCCGCTCAGGACCCACCGCTGGGAGCTCCTGCCATCGCAGGGAAGTGGCGTAGCGCTTAACCGCTGGACCACTGCGCCAGATAGGTATGAGGGATGCCAGGGATCCATGTATATAGTGAACTATAGTCTCGATATACGATCGTTATCGCGTCATATCCCTATGATGGAGCGTAAGTGTCCCCTCAATTTTTTTGAAGGGCCATAGTATACGTAGAGTGATTTGTAGTGCGATAGCAGTTGTAACCGGTATTCCCCGCATTTCCCCGTTATGTCTGTTCTTTTGTCTCACTGAAGCCTGTTTTGTTTTAAGCTGATCAACGAAATGCGGGATGGAGCCAGTTGTGTGTGCGTGTGTGTGTACTGCCTATTCTGAAACTGCCCACCTCCACAGGCGGCCGTTCAGTTAGTGATGACAGCACCAGCCATTGCAGCGCAGTGGCCCGTCGCTCAGCCACTGAGCGAGGGCGCCAGGTGCGGTATGAGGACTCCCAGGCAACTATGATTGCGACGCAGAGAATGATCACATTCGTGTCTATCGACATTCACTTATTATGGATATGCAAAGAATATCCATTCATGAACAAAGGATCGGAAAGCCAGAACGCCGCGTACCTCTCATATTTTAGGGCGGAAGCCTTTAATGCCTCATCGTTGTAAGCCCAAGTTGTCGACAGAAGTGTCACGCTTTTCAATTGGTGGAATTGGTCGGGACGTCACAGAGGCCGAATTTCAAACGGGACCATTTGTACTTTGGCTAGTAACCATGCAACCAATTAAAGGGATCGTATAGTGATGTTACAAGTGGGGATGAGTTTAGTTAATTGCTTAATTAACAACTTAACAAATTAGCCTAATTAACCTTTCTAGTCAGACCAGATAAATAAATAAAACCGAGTAGGACATTGGTCGTGTTGGGGAATCGAACCAGGGTCTCTGCAGTGCGAGGCGAGCACGCTAACCACTCCGTCATGCCAGCTCGATGGTTTCGAATGAACAAAGGCACGTCTAGTGAAAACGGTGTCCTCGTAAACTCCCATCTTTCTCAGACCTCCCGAGACTTCCAGCGACCGGATGGAAAGTAGTTCTGCGTCCCAAAGAAGGACTTACAATGCTGAAGAGCACCACCGAGATGAGACTTGCGGCGGCCATCAGGGAGAAAGCCAGAATCAAGGACGAGGAGGCACTGAAGGACAGACTAGCTGTAAACGCCAAGCAAGGAACGATTACCTACCACTCGCCTAGCTACGAAAACGCGAGGAAGGTAGAGAAAATTGAAACTGTCAAGATCGGAGACAAGGAACGCGGTGTGACCACCTACATGAACGCACCAGAGAGTTGCGGCTGCGGAGTCATCCATGGAATCGATGAGGAATACACACACAAGTATGTACTAGAAGGACTGAACATTAACGGATTCAACTCTCTAGTCATAGATGCCCGAAGAATGTGGAAGACCAAATCTTTCCTAATCACCTTCGAAGAAGAGAAAGTACCACGCAGAGCAGTCTTGAGCGGAATCACTTTCAAGTGCTTTCTATGCAAGAAACGCTATGAGGTCTGCTACAAGTGCGGAGGACTTGGCCACCGCTCGGACGTCTGCGACAGTGAGGTGACCAAGTGCCCTGGCTGTGGTATGACATCGCCCCCCGAGGGGCACCAATGTACACCGCAGTGCCAACTATGCCACAAAGAACACTACACCGGGGAGCGTGTTCGCCAAATGCAGCCGGTACTGCCAGCGATGACAGCGCCGCCCACCGGTAGGTAGCAGCCACATTAAGGCTGGTTATAAATATTCATTCACAACGACGGCTTGACATCGCCGCCGCTAAAACGTTCTTTTTTAAACTACACACAGCGACGCTGCCTGTCAAGACATTTCTTAGTGACAAGGGGATGTTTGTACCCTGGAATGTGAATTGCCGTCTGTGTAACGTGCCTGAGACAATTGATCATTGCTTCATCCTGTGCCGTGATGCCATGTTCTTTTGGGACATACTACAACAAACTCTTAAGAAGGACATTGAAATTACACCATACACTATTAGATTTCTGCCTGTTGACAAAAACTCTCTTGTGCCTTATGATCTGTTCGTGTTGATGGGACTATTCAGTCTTTGGAAAAGCCGTATGATGGACAGACATGCCGAGCCACCAAGATCGTCCAAATCTGTGTTTCGTGAACAGTGTAGTTTGGTGAGGAGTGTATATGCTGCACGCGAAGAACCTCCAAGCTGGCTGCCGTGTCTGGATGAATGTGTGTGCCTCCCTGAATTTTGATGTTTGGATAGAGATGCAGTGTTGAGGTAGGGCTATGGCGGGCTCCTATTAAGCAGCCCGGTAACTTGTGACTTGAACCAGTCTGACTGAAGTTTTCCTCCTTTCTACGGAAGTTCTTCCATGCAATAAAGAAAAAAAAAAGAAAAAAGCCGCTATGGCGCAGTGGATTGGAGGCACGTGTTGCGTATGGAAGGTCGGCCGTTCGACTCCGCTCTCGGTACTGTAATTTTATTGTTTTTTAATTTCATTTTTTTTTTCAATTTTTTCCCTTTTAGGTCGCAAATCGTGATGCTTAGTGGCATACAACGCCGTTTAAGAGGATTTATTATCCCTTTTAGGTAAGCCGTTGTGACAATCTTCATTCACCGTGATCAATTCACGGTGGTTTCAAGCCTTGTGGCTGTACAGGCTGCAGTTGGCGAATACGCCACCGGGGACAAGAGGTGCAAAAATCTCTTTCGCACCCCTCATACTGTCAAGAAACGCCAATGGGAAGCCAAACAGGAGGCTGAAGAAGCGAAGCAAGAAGACCGAAGGAACAGCCGCTCCCGTAATAGATCTGGCAGCAGAACGAGGTTTCGGTCAGAGTCCTTCCCCCGGATACAAACCGGACAGCAACAGCAACGCAAGGAGCAAGCTGCAAAGGTGAGCTGGCCAGCTAAAGTTTCCCAGGACTCCGGGACAGTTAAAGAATTAAAAGAACTTATTAAACAGCAGGCAGATCAGATTAAGACACTAACTGATTATATTAAGAAGCAAGAAGAGCGGATCAAAATGCTAGAAACGACAGCTAAACAGCCCGAGGAAAACAAACCGCAACAGGAAAAGGCAATGGCGCCTATTCAAGTGGAGCAGGATAAAGAGGTAGAGACAGCGAAGGTTGAAAAACCCCCTTAAAAAAAAACGTACCAAAGAGTCGGAACTTGAGACCAAATTCGAACAACTAAACGACAAACAACAGGACATGAAACTACTGAACGGAACACTAATGTAATTCATGAAACAAGTCAAAGAAACGATCAGAGTAGAATTTGCAAAGCGAGACGCTGCTCTCACGGCGGAATTTGAGAAAAGGGACCAATGGATATACGCGGAATTCCAAGCAACCAAAAATGCCTTGGCCAAAGAACAGTAATACTATCTGGCAGTGGAACTGTAGCGGCTTTCTGCGTAAACGGGCCGTTTTACAATCGTTCCTTGCAAACGGAGACAAACCCGAAATTATAGCTTTACAAGAGTGCGGGAAAAACGCGAAGCTGCCCGGTTACAAATCGTACCCGGGCCGAGGGAACAATACGCAGGTTGGCACCCTTGTCAAACGCGACGTTACCGCGCTGCAGCACGAGACAAGACACGTCCAATTAGATCACACCCTAATCGAAATGATACCGCGTAAGCGGAGAGAGAAAAGCCTATTCGTCTTAAACGTATACAGCTCTCCGAAACAGAGAAAGGATTGCGGCTTCGACAGGCTATTCGCAAAAACGAAAGAGATAGCGGGCGAAAACCCTATCGTCATTGTCGGGGACTTTAACGTTCATCATCCCGCATGGTGATACAAATATACGCAAATTAAGGGCAGAGAACTCTGGGACAGCATTCTCCACAATGAGCTCATCTTGATCACTGACCCCATCAAACCAACAAGACAGGGCAATAGCGTGAGTAGGGACACTACACCTGACTTAACACTCACCGGAGGCCAAATCATGGCAAGGTGGTGTAACACGGGGGAGGACCTAGGAAGCGACCACAAAATTATTGAGATCGTGGTAGAAGACGGACCGCGCACACCGAAACCCAAAAAGGTCGCAGCGGTAAATTGGGATCTATTCAGGGCGAACCTTCATACCCGAGACGCAATCAGGGACATAGAATCTTGGGGCACAGACATTCTCGCGGCAGTTAAAGAAGCCACCGAAGAGGTGGAAGCAGACGAAACGCAAGAAGAGGTGGAAAGGCGTATGATAGGCCTGTGGCGCAAGAAAAGGGAGCTAGAAGAAAAACTTGCTCAAAACAAGGGGAACAGAAACATACGTAAGCTCCTAACATACGTAGCCAAACAGAATAGAGATATCGAGGAGCACGCGCTGAACTAAACCAGACAAAACTGGGGTAGTATCTGCGAGGAGATGGACCGCAGAATCAGCAAAGCCAACACGTGGAAAATGCTCAGACATCTCTTAGACCAGGACAAGACAAAATATGAGGCACGACAACAACTACAGAAACTCGTATATAAATACGAAGGCACCAGCGATCAACTAATCTCTAAAGTGAGGGACAGGTACTTGAGGTGCACACCACCCACGCCCCTCCCCGAGTACAAGGGCGCAGAGAATCCTCTTCTAGATGGGCCCATCACCATCGGAGAGGTTAGGGCGGAGTTGAACATACTCAGAACTAAAACTGCGGCAGGTCCAGACAGAATCAGCCATCGCATGCTGAGGAATTTCGATGATGCATCAATGAGAAACCTAAGAGCGTACATGCAGGAATGTTGGGACAAGGGCCGAATCCCACCTTCGTGGAAAGAGGCCAACCTAGTCCTTATTCCAAAACCAGGTAAGAAACTAAGTCTCCAAAACCTGAGGCCCATTTCGGTTACCTCATGTGTAGGTAAGCTAATGGAGCACGTTATTCAAACGAGGATAAACAGATTCCTAGAAGAACAAAAACTTTACCCCGACACGATGATCGGATTCAGGACACATCTTTCTGCATGCGATGTTATGCTTCAACTTAAAGAACAAGTGCTAGACAACGAAACAGCTGATACCAGAGTAATAGTCGGCCTTGACGTGGCCAAAGCTTTTGACAACGTTGACCACGCAGCCATACTAGAACGCTTAGAAGCTCTAAATGTAGGGGGAAAGGTATACAACTACGCGAAGGACTTTCTTTCAAACAGAACAGTTACTATCAGCCTAAGAGGGAAGGAAGAGAAAGGCATAAGGCCGGGCAACAAAGGTACTCCCCAAGGCTCGGTCCCAGCACCAACACTCTTCAACATTGCAATGATTGGCTTACCCGAGAAATTGGCGTGTATAGAAAGACTCAACCAGACAATATACGCGGACGACCTCACCCTCTGGGTTACCAGAGGCAGTGACGCGCACATCGAAGGTACCCTCCAAAGAGCGATCGAGGATATTGAGTCGAACCTAAAACAAGTAGGACTCAAATGTTCTGCCGAGAAATCGGAAGCGCTCTTCATCGGCCCAAAAAAGAGATAAAGAAAGCCCCATGAACATGGGATAACGCTAACGGTAAACGGGGACAAAATACCTTCAGTAGAGATGATTAGAGTACTGGGTCTTAGGATACAGACAAACGGTAAGAACACCGAAACGATACGAAAACTCGAATCGAGTGTAAGCCAGACGTGTAGGCTACTCAAAAGAATAGCAAATAAACACGCGGGAATGAAGGAGACGAACCTCTTAAGACTAGTTCAATCATTTCTAATCAGCAGAATCACATACGTGGCACCATACCTACGGCTAGCCAAAGCAGAAAAAAACAAGACTGAAATCCTAATTAGGAAAGGCGTCAAAACCGCTCTGGGCCTCCCCCCGTACACATCCACCCAGAAAATTCTGAACATGGGGATTTCAAATGCACTGGACGAGCTCATTGAGGCTACCGGAGTAGCGCAACAACAACGACTCCTACGCAGCCATTCGGGGCTAAAAATACTAGAAAAGCTAGGCTTCGAACCTCGAGCGCGGCTCAAACACACGGAGAATATCCCAACAGACATAAGGAACAAAATCAGAATCCCACCACTCCCAAGGAATATGCATCCGGTACACCACGAGGGTAGGCGAATGGACAGAGTGAAAGCTCTGCAGAAAAAAATTAGCCAATAGACAGGACGTGGTTTACACGGACGCGGCGGAATATGAAGGCAGAACGGGTTTCGTAGCCCTAGCGACCAGGGAGGGCGGAGACCGAGTCTCGTGCTGAAGCACCCAACAGAGAGATGCAACAGCGGCGGAGGAAGTAGCCATTGCGCTGGCTTTAACTCAACGGAATGTCACGGTAATTATAACAGATTCCAAATCGGCTATCCGCAACTACAACGCAGGCAGGGTATCTGTCGAAACAGTAAAAATTCTTAGTGCCGGCCCGACACCGGCAGAACTAATTAACCTTGTTTGGACTCCCGCCCACGAGGGCCTCCGGGGAAACGAGACAGCGCACGCATTGGCCCGAGGACTCACACACCGGGACCCCAGTGCGGTCTCGTCTAGCAGAGAGCCCCTTCAGACGAGCGAGGAGCTGAACACGTACCAAGATATTCTTAGCCATTACAGATTAGGAAGACAGACACTACCTGGAGCATGCAAGGGCCTCAGCAAAAAGGAAGAGATCATATGGAGAAAGTTACAGGCGGGAGTTTTTCCGAACCCACTCGCACTAAGCAGGTGGCATCCGGCGATCCAAGACCCGAGGTGTAAACAGTGTAATGAAATAGCAGACATGATCCACATGGTGCGGACAGACCCTAGCCACAACGAACCAGACAGGAATATAGAGTCCTGGGAGGCTTTAATGGAATGCCATAAAGAAAAAGAACAAAAAGAAGTCATCCGTCTGGCCCTGGACACCGCTGAATCCCAAGGGATCCCAGCCAGCTGAAAGGGGAGGAAGATGACGGCGGTCAAGACTCGTCTTTTTCGCCCTCTGATTCCTTGACGGGTGCAAATAAAGTTATTTCATCATCATCCCATCTTCCTTCCTTCCCGTTACAGCGAGTTTCAGTGTCCACCAAGATTTCCTTTCCTCAAAAACCAATTTATCGACGAGCAAGGCGAAGAGCCGAACGGGCGATGGCGTTCTCTGGACTACCTGGCAGCGTTGCAAGTCGCTGTCGCATTGGATGAATCAGGCATGCTATATACGCAGATGATATCACAATCTGGGGGACAAGGGGATCCTTAGGAGAAAAACAAGAGCTTCTTCAGCGAGCAGCAGACACGGTCAACGCATACGCCCGACACTGTAGACTTGCATGCTACCCTGAAAAATCCGAGGTGCTCAGAGTCTACAGAAAAGGGTATAATCTGCAAAACTCCATAGATATCTACATAGGGGAAACGAAGGTTCCGGAAGTATCGAAAGTTTGCAAATACCACAGCACAGATCACCAGGATGATTCCAAGAATCTCCAACAGAAGAAGAGGTATGAAGGAGGAAGACACATGTAGGCTAGTACAGGCCCTCGTGGTCAGTAGGATCTTATACGGCGTCCCCTACCAAACACCGCTCGAGCAAGAAAAGGAGCTGTTAGAGGCAATTCTTAGAAAAGCATACAAATGCGCTCTCGGACTGCCGGTCAACACTTCGACGGAGAAATTCCTTAAACTTGGCATAACCAACACAGTACAAGAACATATAGAGGCCCACCTTCTCGCGAAGAAAACAAGACTGATGCTATCGGAAACAGGTCGAAACACGCTGCGGTTGCTGGGCATGAGGGACGCTTTGAAAGAAATCAATAGCACAGCTAGCGTTCTAAATGAAATCAGGAGAATCATTGAGATCAGTCCGATTCCAAAAAACATGCATCCAGATATACATAAGGCGAGAAGAAACGCAAGATCCGAATTACACGAAAGAAGCTTCGCCGGGGCAAAAGACGTATTATACTTTGACGCAACAACATACAGACAGCGACACGGCTCGGTAACCAGCGTGGCGGATCACCAGCTCAGGGAAATCAACTGCGCTTCGATAAAAACCAACAACATCCTCGAGGCTGAGGAAGCAGCAATTGCACTCGCCCTCACCCAGCAGAGTGACGAGCCCCATGCACACGTCGTTACAGACTCGCAAGAGGCGTGCAGAAGGTACAGCAGCGGACGCATATCCACTGCAGCCATTCACATACTCAAGGCGAGGACAATCACCTTTACGAGATGCTTCATCACGTGGACACCAGGCCATGAGGCTGTCAAAGGGAAACAATGTATGGACGCCAACGCCCGAGCATACGCCAACCGGGAGGCACGCACAGAAGGGGAACTGGACGCAGTAACTAGACGGTATGGAGCCATCTTAGAACACCAACGAGCCCTCCAGAGGACCTACCCTCCTCCCCACAAAGACCTTAGTAGAGAGCAGTCGGTTGCCTGGAGACAACTTCAGACTAATACATACCCCAATCTCAGTTTACTCAGCAAAATCTATCCTACCGCATATGACAACAAATGCCTGCTATGCGGTGAACATCCAACGCTTTACCACGTTACATGGGCCTGTCAGAAAATGCAGGCAGCGCCGATAAACAACACACCAACCGGAGCAGTGGGAAGCTGCGCTGTCCAGCTCGAAGCCTGAAGAGCAGCTCAAGCTGATCGACAGGGCTCGCAAGACTGCAAAGGCCGCTGGGGCCCTGGACTGAGGGCTCCACCTACGCTGCGAGAAACAACCCTTGTAGTACAATAAAGTTTTCCTTCATTCATTCATTCATTCATTCATTCATTCATTCATTCATTCATTCATTCATTCATTCATTCATTCATTCCCCTCTTAGAGGCCAAGCTTAAAACCTTAACCAAGCATCAGTGACACAAGCAGCAACACCGCGCTAAAGGCTTTCGCCTTACTGCAATTTCGGTCAACAAAGTGCCCCCTGAATTTTTAAAAATTTTGAGAGATTCGCCGACGCGGTACATTAAGATGGATTGTGCAGCAGTACGGAGATTTTGTGCCTGAAGTAGGTTAACCGTCAGACGAATAATTTAAGTTGTCTAAAACCGTATTTTATATTTGATTTCGTGGATCAAGGTTAGATTCCCAAATTCACGGCTGTAAAGCGAAGGTCAGCCTGGTTTCTAAATTTTCGTAATTGGCAATGCGTTTTGAAAAAGAGCTCGCTGAGTAGGTTTTTCGCATTTTTTTTTTTGTAAAATTTCGTCCCTCTCATTTCATAGGTATCAAAACCAGGCGAGGTTGCTGATTTTTATGATGTCGAAGAATTTAATATGATTTGGACGATGATTCCACAAATGACGCCATTTTTTACATATTGTTACGTACTCAATTGGCACTGAGAACGACTGGGACGTCCTTTCGAGAGGTTTTATGACGGGGCGGAGAGCTCAAGCCAGCCAGGCCGACCAGCTTCGTTTTCCTCTACCCTCCGATCTCTCCCGCTTCGTCGTCGACACAAAGCACGTTACAATATATAATGCGGATTTTAGATACGTTTTGCATATCGTTTTGCAAAGTGTACTCTCTCTTTGCTCTCTCCTTTTTTCCCGGTGTGAATTTTGTTATGTATAGTGAGTTTTCTGGCCCCTTACGCTTCCCCAGGGGGTTGTTCATGTCGTCATCTTTGGATAATTCCGAAGAAAACAGATTGCAGTACATTTGCCGTACGGAAAACGCACTTTCGAGCCGCTTATTATACGCCCAAGCACAAATACGTTGGAAATAGTCGATTCTGCAAAGATGCTTGGTCTCATCTTTTCAATGCCCTGAACATAGACTAAGCACATAGAACATCTCTGTTATAAAGTAGCCTCGCAGTAAAGGTCTTATGAAAATTAAAAGTCATACTTGTCGAAAAATTTACAATTATGCTCCACAGTTCCCTGGTGTTTTCTTTACTCCAATATGCAAACTTCGTATCGGGCACAAGTGGTGCCACAAACTTGAGTACTTGCAATTACTCCAAAAAAAGCCTTAAAATGTATCCCAAATATTCCATACGTTATCATTTCGATGACCTCTTTTTGCGATATTTTATTGCTACCATTTCGTGAATTATATAATTGCAGATTGCTAATACCGCGGCGGTGGCTGAGCAGTTATCGCGTTCGGCTGCTGATCCGAAAGAGGCAGGTTCTATCTCGGGCACAGCGGTCGAATTTTTAGGCATGTGACATTCGAGAGGCCCGCGTACTCTGCGATGCCAGTGCATGTTCAGCAACCCGACGTGATCGATATTTCCGAACCCTTCCCTGCAGCTGCTCTCATACCCTGTGTCGCTTTCGGATGTTAAAATTCTTAATCCAAACTAGACCAGTCACAGGTTTTTGGTATGTTTCAGGTTTTCCGTTAAAACCAGCGATAACGTCTTAGGGGAAATCGCGCTTCTAGAAAAGCAGGAATCTTGTCTCTGTCCTCCTCATGTTGAAACGTGGAATGTGCCCAAGCCAACTCATCTTCATCATCATCAGCCTGACTACGCCCACTGCAGTTCAAAGGCGTCTCCCAAGTCCCTCTAATTAGTCGTGTCCATCGCCAGTTGTGGCCAGCGTATTCCCGCAAATTTCTTAATCTCATCCGCCCATCTAAGTTTCTGTTGCCCCCTGCTACGCTTGCCGTCTCTTGGAATCCACACTGTTACTCTTAAGGACCAGCGGTTACCTTGCCTTCACATTACAAGCCCACTTCTTCCTCTTGATTTCAACTGCGATGTCATTAATCCGCGTTTGTTCGCTCACCCGCTCTGCCCACTTCCGATGTCTTAACATTACACCTATCATTTTTCTTTCCATAGCTAGGGCGTTGTCCTTAACTTAAGCTGAACCCTCTATGTTATCCTCCAGGTTTTTTCCCCATAGGTGAGTACCGGTAAGATACAGCTGTTGTATATTTTTCGCTTGAAGGAAATTGGTAAACTGCAATTCATGATCTGAGACAACCTGCCATATGCGCTCCACCCCACTCTTATTCTTCTAGTCACTTCCCTCTCATGATCCGGATCAACTCTCACTACCTGCCCTAAATAGAAATATTCTCTTACTACTTCCAGTACCGCGCCGTCAATTGCGAACTACTGCAAGGAATACTTATCATACACACTCTACTCTTTGTTAAATCGGTTTTAGCAAGTGTTGTTTGGTCCTTTTTGTAACCCGAATTCCATTACGAAGTAATTTTCGTTGTCTTTACCTAAGTGAAAGGCGTGGCATGTTACTTGTTCCCATATAATTTGTTTTCGAAGACGCCTGTTTATTCATGTCTACTAACATTTATTTTAATACTCGCTGTGTCCCCAATAACTCCTTAAAATGTTGATAATATTTATGCATTCTATCTTTTTTCTTTACTTGTGAATCACTTGCGCCATACCCATATCTATAAGAATGCCAATTAGTAAGGTGGCACGACTTGCGTCATGCTGTTGTCACGGATATTGGCTTGTCTCCTCCTCTAAAAAAAGTAAATAAAAGAAATGAAGTCCACTTTTTTTAGCTTTTATTTCCCCCTTTTTAAATGTCGGAGTCTGATGCCCCCTTGTAACACATTGGAAAGCAGCGGTTGGCTCTCTGCTCTGAACATCTATACTGACGCCAATGACCAACTCCATCAAGAAACAAATTACTATCTCTATGGGCCACATTCCGCACACAAACAATGCAATTATTATTTTGGGTGATTCATTATGCGCAGAGACGCCGTTGCTTTTTGTTACAGAAAACACCAAAACCCATAAAGACGCAACTAAATTATTCCCTCGAAATTCTGTCATGTACGTTCAGCCACTCTCATAAGGCACTAACGCATACAGTCAGACAGGCATTTATGCAGTTCCAAACACGAATAAAAGAAAAATTCTCCAATGACTTACATGCGGCGAAATTGCGTACAGGTCTAGCCCAGCCTACTTCAGGAGCAACGGAATAATGCGCATATAGTCTTCAGCAACCGTAAGCGCAAGAGCAGCCAGCTTCACAAAAATACTGACAGCAAACTCTAAACGCAGGTCCCCCATTGGTACTCCTTCCCGCCCCGCGACGAGGGAGCAACATTCATGCAGCGAATCATACCGAAGATATCGCAACAAAAAATTATTGATAATTTTTCTTCCAGTATCCGAAAGAGTATAAAATTTATAACAAGGGTCCCTGAAATTGTTCCGTGATGAGAAGACAATAAACAAGAAAGAATACGAAAGCACATTGCGCCGATGTTCAGTTCAAGCCACCACCTCCAGCGGTGTTGTGTTTTCGCGCCTTCTTACTCTTCGAAGCGGCCTTTTGCGGACACCGCAAATCATCTTGCGAAGGGGATGCAGCCTTCTTCAAAGGGGATCGAACTTCCTGCGAAGATGGCGAAAGCTTGTTAAGTGGAGATCCAACATCTTGCGAATGGGATGTAGCCTTTACCGGAGGTAGTCCAATGTTCTGTGAAGGCGATGCAATTTTGTGCTGTGCAGAGCCTGACGAACTAGATTTTGAAGGTGATACGCTTTTTCTCATAGGCGAAACAAAGATTTCAACAGCTGATCCAGTTCCTTGCGGCGGGGAAGGGGCTAACGCAGGGGACGCCGCCCCAGATGTCACTGCGCTTTCTGCTGCCGATGCAGCACGGCTTGCAGGCGCCCGCTTTGACTTCCGCTGCCTATCCGGCTTGCTTGACTGTCCCGTCTTCGCAGATGCTCGAAATGGATCGAGGAAAGCCTTCAGGGCCTCCATGCGCTGCCGTGCGTCCACCGTTCCTGGATCAGTGTCTTTCTTTTTATGGGAGAATATCTCTGGAAGCCACTGAACCGCCACCGCGCTGACCAAACTCAGTACAGTCATGAGAATATTCAATGCTAATACACGCTTGTGTCCGCCGAAAGCGCCAATCAGTATGGCCACAAGGACTCCCGCGCGGCCGACGGAATAAGATATGCAGAATCCAACGCTTCTTATAGCAGTGGGGAACACTTCGCCGGCATAGCTATAGTTGACGCACATAGCCGCAGTAGTGGCGCTTAAGACCATTATTGAGGATAAGGGCATCGCGATACTCAACTTCAGTTCGTAGGACACTGTCTGAAACACGCCAGAAAGAGAGAGCAGCGCCAGAACAACGGAAAGCGTGAATCTTTGGCCTCTTTTTTTAAGGCTATAGTAGAGCGCGATGAGGAGTACGATTTTGAACAGGTGTGCCGATACTTCCCAATGGGTTTCCAAACTGGTGTGGCCTATGCGTGAACCATAGTAGGCAAAGTTCACACCAAACCAGGACAAAATTATAGACACGGCACGTCGGCGAAAGGAAGCCGCAAGGAAGATGGTTTCCGATCCACCTGTCCCTGCTCCGGAGGATGTCTCCCGCTTCTCAAGCTGTCGCCTGAGCGCTCTGAAGGAGGCTCTGGCCTTGGCTATATCCACTCCGTTGCACTTGGCCGCATGCAGCACGGTGTTCTCAGCATGGTGAACTCTCCACGTGGCGAGCTGCCAGACGGGGGACTCCTCGAGGGAGTAGCACCAGGCCAGCACAATGGCCGTGGCCGCGACGAGGAGTGCGTGCGACAGCCTCCAGCTAGGACGGAGCGGCGACAGAAAGGAATAGAGCGCAGGCGGCACTGAGGTACCCACAATGTTGGCCAGAACGATGTACAGCGCCCGGTGCTCATTCCCCGTCACTTCGTAGAGAACGATAAAGTTCAACACGTTGGTGGTGCTGGCCGTAGCGGAGACGACAATCCTGGCCAAGAGGAAGGCACCCAAGGCTTTAGTCGAACTGGCCGCCATGCTGGCCAACAGCATGATGGCGGCACTCCCCAGGATGACCGGCCTGCGCCCCACGCGGTCTGCCATTATACCGGCAACAGGCACGAGGGACAGCGGACCCACGATGTACACGAAGGTGGAGAAGGAGTACAGCCAGCTGTGTTCGCAAACGAGGTCCCACATGCTGACGACGCTGTCACTAACGTCCGTTGTGTCGTAGTCCCATCGGTCGCAGACAACTTCATGGCGCTCCTCTTGGTTGTCGTCCTTAATAAAGAAAAAAAGAATGGAGTCAAAATAAATGGCAAGGGCAGAGCGATACTCTGTGAGAATATAAAGTTATATTTAAACTATCACTTAACCTTAAGCGTGAGCCACGTTTGCGGCAAATCAAAAAGAAAGAGCTTGAAAATATAAGTATAGAATCTGACAGTACAATCAAAAATATTTCTTGATGTCATTAGAAGCGTGGAGCAGTACTGCGGGATTCACGTATTTAGGTGACTAGTAAAAATAATATGTCGATATAAATAAAATCACTCATTGATCTGATATACCAGACGTTTTAACGAGAACTTTCAAAATTCCTAGAACTAGCGGAGTTCGGATTTGAAATGGTTTCTTTTCAGGAAGGAGATGTCAACATAAGTGGACTTCCGTTTGTGTAGAACTAATACTAATTAGGTAATTAAGCCACTAAGCATAAATAATCAGATTTAAGCTATTCGCTCTTCTAATTAGTTCCAATTTTGCGTGTTTAAAAAGTTCAATACCAAGGGGCCTAACAAAGGAGGCTTCAAGGAGTGTAAAAATTATACACGGGTCAGCTTACTCTCCTTTCCCTACAAGATATTTACTAAGGTAGTCGCAACGAGAATAAGGACAACCATAGACTTCAATACAACAAAAGATCAGGCAGGCTTTCGTAAAGGATGCTCGAGCAGAGTCCATAATCACACTATCAATTAGGCGATTGAGAAATGCACAGAATGTCACGACCCCTACATATAGTGTTCACTGAGTACAAGAAAGCGTTCGACTCAGTCGAAACCTCAGCAGTCAAGCAGGCATTGCGGAATCAGGGTATAGAAGAGTCTTGTGAAAATACTGGAAGATCTGTATAGCGACTGCACAGCTAGAGTAGTCTGCCATACAATCAGTAATATAACTCCAATAAGGAAGGATGTCAGGCAGGGTGGCACAATCTCGCCAATGCTAATCACGACCTGTTTACAAAAGGAGTTCCGAGGCCTGGATTGGGAGCAGCTGGGAATAGGACTTTACGGAGAGTGGTTCATGGTTCATGGGGGTTTAACGTCCGAAAGCTACTCAGGCTACGAGGGACGCCATAGTGAAAGGCTCCGGAAATTTCGACCACCTGGGGTCCTTCAACGTGCATTGACATCGCAGAGTATACGGGCCTCTGGAATTCCGCCTCCATCGAAAATCAGCTGCCGCGGCCGTAATTGAACCCGCGTCTTTCGGGCCAGCAGCCATGCGCCGTAAACACTGAGCCATCGTGGCAGGTTACTTAATGGAGAATAGCTAAGTAAATTACGAATCGCTTATGACTTTGCTTTCCTAGGTGAGTCTAGAGATGGGATGCAAAACATGATCAATGAGTTACACAGGCAAAGCAGAATGGTTCGTATTAAAATTTGCATGCAGACAACCAAAGTAATGTTCAACAGTCTCGCAAGCGAACACCAGTTCACAGTTGGTAGCGAGGTGCTGGCAGTGGTAAGAGAGTACATCTACTTATGGCTGGTGAAGGCCGCTGATCCGAATCATGAGAGGGAAATAACTAGATGATGATGATGAAAACAGTTATGGAAAGCCGCAATGCCTTAGTTGAAGGGAAGGCTGATCGGGTCTCTAATCCGGGACGCAGTTGGTAAAAGCCGCTGCCCGTGCTCTGGCGACGAGGGCCCGTTGTTCCTCGAGGTCCGAGCTGGACAAGGCCGCCTCCCAGCCCTCCCGCGTTGGCTGATTTATGATGTCTATACTGTCATTTTTCTGACAAGCCCGTACCATATGGTATAAGTTTGCCTAGTGGCCACAAAAGTTGTACTGTGCCGAAAAGGACTCGGGCTCAATGGCGTGAAGCGTAGCTGGATTATTGAAAGACATAGTTTGTAGGCTGCGAAGGTGACATTCCTCTGATTTACTGAGACCCTTAGCGGGCCTCGGGAGTGTCTGCCTTTCAAGGCGCAAATGGTGTAATATTTCTGAATATGTTGTTAATGGAGAAGGGGAGATTGAATCAGTAAGGGAGTACGTAGAAGGATTACGCTTCAGTCCATAGAGGTTGCGCATCGACTACCTGCCCAAAAGGGAAAGATACCAGCTGTGCTAGTGAAATTCTATTCACATACTGCTCAGAAACAGTGGATAAAGAAACGCTACGCACTTAAGGAAGAAGATGTTTACATTAATGAGAACCTACCTGCCCAGACAAAGAAGTTGTTGTGGCAAACTAAACAGGAAGCAAAGAAGAAGTCGTACAAGTTTGTATGGCTGAAAAATGGCAAAATATTTGTGTGGAAGATGGAGGGCTCTGGAGCTATAAGAATTGAGAGCATATGTGACTTTGATAAGCTTGAGTAACCATGAGTGAGGACTTCGGCTCATTTACAGACTGGAATACACACAGAAGTAGTTTGTTTAACTCCCAAGTCAATTCTGCACTAGATCTTATCCATATAAACATAAGGAGCATCAAGAAGCACTGGAATTTATTAAATATCTACTTGTCTGATTTCCTTGGGTACCTTGATATTGTACTTTTGACTGAAACTAATGTTAACGACTATGAGTCTGATACGTTTATTCTTCCAGGATTTCAATCTTTCTCTTGTTGCCGTGACTCTGGTAGGGGTGGTGGCGTATTAGGATTTGTTAAAGAATGCTGGCACATTGAAAGAGTAGCTTGTGCTTTTACTGCGGCGGAAGTAGTAGCTCTTTCGCTCAGTTGCAAAGACGAGACATTTATTGTGCTAGCAGTTTATCGCCCTCCGAACTCAATACTCGAAGTATTTTTTTCTGAACTTGCGGAATTTTTAACTCACCACAATCGAATTAATGTAATAATAGCTGGAGACAATATTGACATTTCCGAGATAAAGAAACCCGGTGTTGAGTGCTATTTAGATTTACTAGCTTCATATGGAATAGAAAATATGATTTCTAGTTTTACCAGGGCAGAGGTCATGGGCACGAGACTTACTCAGTCGTGCATCGACCATATAGCAGTCAGACTCCCGAATAATGTCGCTAACGCTGCAGTAATACAAAGAAAGGTGGCGGATCATTATTTCACAGCGCTATGTGTTCTGGCGCAAGAAAGGGAAACGCCTGGTCAAACCGTTAGAACGATAAAAGTAATTGATAACAAGTGCTTGGACGAGCACGTTCAAATTTTGATTGGAGGTCTCTGCTAGGTGAAACTCACATTGATGCTTATAACTCGTTAGTAGCTAAGTTTGATGAGCTATATGCCAGTTCCACGAAGGAGGTTAAAATCAAGTTAAGAAATCCAGAGAAGAAATGGATAACGAATGATATACTTAAACTTTCTCATGAGAAGGACAAACTATGGAATGACTATAAACAAGATGTCGAGAATCTTGCCTTGAAAGAGCAGTATAGGGCACATCGTAATAAGCTTACTGCTATGCTGAGGCAAGCAAAGAAGCAATATTTTTCTGCTGAGTTTTCTAGGTGTAGCAGCAATACGAGGAAAACTTGGAGTCTATTAAATGAAGTATTAGGTAGACAGAAGAAATCTAATTTGGATGAGAAGTTGCATTGTACTTTTCTAAAAGCAGATCCTTCGACCATTGCAAATTCTTTTAATGATGCGTTTGTATCATCCATTAGGGAACTTAAAAAACAAACTGTCGTTTCTACCATTCAGTACCAAGGCAAGAAAACAATTAATTCTGCTGCTTTTCCTCCTGTTGATCAAGATGAGTTGTGGAACCTTATTAGGACGCTACCAGACAGCAAACCACCAGGCTACGATAAGATTAGACTCCGTGATTTGCGAAACAATTACTCCAAACTTAAAGATGTACTTTTACATACACTTAATGGATGTTTCAAGACAGGAGAAATACCATCAGGTCTGAAGATCTCATTACTACGACCCATCTACAAGTCGGGAAAAAAGACAGATCAAACAAATTACAGACCAATTGCCATACTACCAGTCATTAGCATCCTGATGGAAAAAATTGTGCACCAATATATGACATGTTTTTGTGACAAGTATTCTTGTTTGAGTACTACACAGTATGGTTTCCGTCGTAATATTGGTGCGGTTGAGCTTCTCGAAGATTGCTGTGATTTTATCAATGGTAACTTGGATGTTAATCAATGTGTTTTTGGATTGTTTTAGGATTTATCGAAAGCATTCGATACCGTGGAGCACTCTGTTTTGTTAAGTAAGTTGGAAAGTATTGGATTCCGTGGTCCATACCAACAATTTTTTGCAAGTTATTTGTCACAGCGTAAGCAAGTAGTGAAAATTAAAGAATCATTTAGTGCTTTTTCTGATATTCAGTACGGCGTTCCACAAGGTTCTGTTTTGGGACCCTTTTTGTTTAATATTTATGTAAATGATATGGTTAACCTTGCATTAAATGCAAAATTATTTCAGTATGCTGATGATACAGCTTTAGTGAAATCCCATGAATCTAGCCCACTCGCACTGAAATTAGTACGATATCAATAAAATAGTAGACTGGCTATCTGGAAATCAAATATACATCAACATAAACAAAACTGTGTTAATATGTTTCAGAAATCCGCACAAGAATGTTGATCTTACCCAGTCGGTTCTACTGCATGGTAGCAACTGTGCCAATTGCGAATGTTCGCCACTACCCTACTCGAGCAGTGTTAAATATCTTGGCCTATATCTTGATTCCAACATGTGTTGGTCTTCCCAAATTGACTATTTATTAAAACGACTCCGTGCTCTTTCTGTCCAGCTTTATCGTATAAAATACACTACACCTATAAACTTGCGTCAGACTGTGTATAGATCTTTAGGAGAATCTATCCTTAGATACGGCGTTTCAGTGTATGGTTCTTGTGCACCTTGTAAGATTAAGAAGGTAGATAGTTTCCTGTGCAGAATCTCCACTAATTTATTGTATGGCACTGCTCACGAGAAGTCCGACCATAACACCAGAATGGTTAAAGCAGGAGTTATTCCTCTGCATGACTTGTACTTACAGGTGGTAGTTCTGAAAAATTACTTTTCAGCACAGTTTAAACAGCCAGATAAAAAACCAGAGTCACTTAGGCATATAGCGCGTTATAAAGTTCCCAGGGTTTACACACATTATGGTAAAAGGACACGACAGTTCTATATACCCTACCATTTTAATAAACTACCTGCTCAGATGTTTAGTTGTGATTCGTTGACGGCTGTGAAATCTGGACTGCAAGCGTGGTTTGAAAGTTTCAAAGAAAGGAAATACTGATTTGCTTTGTAATTTCTATCTTGTTTTTAAATTTGTGTTCCATTTATTAACTGCAGATTTTCTTTGCTTTACATAATTCTCAATCGCTAAATTTGTTGACTGAACTATATGTAATATTTCGACTTTGTGTTATTGCTTTTTTTCTTCTTTCTTCTTCTTCTTTTTCTTTATGGATTGTAAAGTGTGCACTTTCAGCGTTTTGTATTCACCGCATGCTGTTGTGACTGCCGTGGCCCGCCCACAAGCGCTTGCGCTCCTGCGGGCACACGCTATGTACTGTGTATATATATCTTGCAATAAAATTCATGTATGTATGTATGTATGTATGTATGTATGTATGTATGTATGTATTCCGGGGAAGAAAGATTCGGGCCGAAGCATGTGCGCGCTCGTTTCCTTCAACTCCCTGGTCACCTGGTACCCATATTAATTCCTTCCGTTCAGCTGAAGTCCTACATTGACTAAGAATTTAGCAGGCTAGCGGCGTGATTCTGCCACGCATATAGTTTCTATAAGTCGCCTGGGAATCTGTAACTATGTATTTCGATGCGGAGTGCGTTGCGGCTAGGGCTATCGCTACTTCCTCCATGGCCTGTGTATCCCGGTTACGAACTGAAAGCCCGTCCACGACTTGCATTTGGTGCACTACTGAGATTGTTGATGTGCCTTGTACAGGACCCGCAGCGTCCACGAAGCAAGCTCCTTCTTTTGAATAGCACTCGTTCATCTTCTTGCTCCTCGCCACTCTCTGCCTCTCCCATAACCGAGCAGAGTAAGCATGAAATGTTTACGGGCATAACACAAAGCGTACGAGGACACGACGAGACGCAGGCCTGACAAGAATGTATATGCAGCGCGTTCGAAACTGTCTAACGTGCGTAGAGGCGAAAGCGTTCTCCGCACCACTTAGCCTATGTGACACTGGTGACGTCACGACTGGATTACGTCACACATAATTGATGATGAAGTAATAACAAATTACTAATAGCGACTAATTACTGATTAATGAATAAATACTTGTTAACTGCTAATTAATCACACTTAAGCTTCGCCTTTAGGAGTGGAATGCGAAAGCGTGCTGTAGCGCTGCCAGGCAGTCCACGGAACGCCACCACCCGTTCGGCGCGATGCCTTGCCCTTTGAACGCGACGGTTTTTGAGGAAAGGAAATTACGCAGTTATTCTCTGTCATCTCGGTGGACACCCGAACCGCATCGTACAGGAAGGAAGGAACGCCACCACCCGTTCGGCGCGATGCGTTGCCTTTTGAACGCAACGCTTTTTGAGGGAAGGAAATGGCGCAGTAAATCTCTGTCATCGCGGTGGACACCCGAACCGCACCGCACAGGAAGGGAGGAATGCCACCACCCGCTCGGCGCGAAGCTACCGGCGCTTGTATGCCGGTCCTGAAGGAGGGCTTAGAATGTCTCGTTAAATCTCGTACGGTGCCCGGATGCTCTCGTTTCAGCTCCCGGATGTGTGGAATTCAGTGCCCTGACGAATGGAATTCAGTGCCCGGATGTTGGCTGTTGGTCTCGGCGTGACGTCACCACACTGCCTACAACGGGAGCTAAAATCATGTCATGCTTACAAGAATTGGGTGGAGCGCATATGGCAGGTTCTCTCAGGCCATGAATGGCAGTTTACCAATATCTATCGAAAGAAATGTATACAAAAGCTGTATCTTACCGGAAGTCACCTTCAGGGCAGAGACGTGGAAGCTAACGAAAATGGTTAAGCTTAAGTTAACGGCAACGCAGCGAGGTATGGAAAGAAAAATGACAGGTGTAGAGTTAGCGACCTTCCGGAAACGGGATCAGTGGGTGAGGGAAGAAACGCGGGTTAATGTCATCCTAGTAGAAATCAAGAGGAACAAATGGGCTTGGGCAGGGCATGTGATGCGAAGGCAAGATAACCGCTGTTCCTTAAGGGTGACGGAGCGGATTCCAATAGAAAGCAAGTGTAGCAGGCGGCGGCACAATGTTAGGTGGGCGGGTGAAATTAAGAAGTTTCCGGGGATACGGTGGCGGCAGCTGGCGAAAGACAGGGTTAATTGGCGAGACATGGGAGACGCCTTTGCAGTGCAGAGCGCGTTGTCAGGCCGGTTATGGTGATAGAGGATAATTCGAACTACCTCTGCATTCTCACCACATCATACACTTCCTTTTTGCTTATCCGGCTGTCTAAATGAAACCAAAGTTGTATATAACTGCATACTGCTACATATGCTTTTGGCGGTTAGCGAAACGACTTTCTAGACTACTTGCCTATTCACGTAAGCCTTATGACGCGAGTCCAAAGAGAAAGCATTTATATCAGTGGATTTTAATCAATCAAATACCATGACGGATCAGACAAATGTGAAGCCCTTTAGTGCCTCAAACAGACAGAAGAGCTCTATCCTACAAGTGCTACACTAAGGGGCAGGAATGTGGAGCTTTACCAAACGGGATTCAGGAGAACGCACCGAGCTATGCAAAGAAACATGATCGTGTAACATCGGAAGCCGGGAGAATGGATGAGGGAAAAAACGTTAGTTAATGACATCATAATCGAAATCAAAGCGAATAATAAGGGCTTAATAACGTGTAGGTTTGCGCTAGTTTGTAATCCATTCTTTAGAACCAACCGCGAACCAGTACCACGAGGACGAAGGCGAGAAAGGACAGAGAAAAGCGCTTGCCGGTGTTGTTTACAGCAGTTAGTTGGTTGGCCTCAAATAAAATGGCACATACCCACTACGGGGGAGTGGCCAATACACAGGCAGTGAACTGATGGAAAGTGGAGCATTTATAGAGGAAATGTAGTAGTAATATTCTATAGGCTGACAGATTGAAGGACGCAACGACAGGGGACCTGTTGGCTGGGAGATCGAAGACTGGACGATGGCTTTTTGTACAAATTTGAATGCAATGCATGTAATGGTTCAATTTTGCACTGACTGAAAGACAGCGAAAAAAAATAATGAAATAAATTTTTGCAAGCCATGAAAATAAAAACAAATAGAAATAATAACTATAATATTAAAAAATGAGCATGGGAGTTGCTGCGTTTCTAGAAGAAAATTTTGAACAGCACAGCGCACACTCCTGTTGCTTCGCCCAAGCGATGAAGCGCCAAAGGAAAGAACAATAACCGGAGTGGACACAGGCAAACCCAGGTGGTGAAAGGGAATTTCTAATTGACGGATTGACTGTGCCGTTCTCTGGCTTGCTCCATTCTGCCGAGCACTGCCCCACAAGCCCATTGTTGGCTTGGGCAAGCTCGTATTTGTACAATGTCATTTTTCAAATAAATAATTATTATTATTATTTTAATTATTAATAGGCGCCTCCTCAAAGAAGAGAAGCGGCGGCAGAATAGCAGGTAGTGATCCACTGTCTCAGGCTCGGCACAAAATGGGCACAATGGAGAAACCGCCAAACCAGATCTGTGAAGATAGAAATTTAGCAGAGGTACTCGGCATCGCAAACGCGTGAAAGAGACCTCCAGTCTGCGCGACCGCCAGTCTTTGTCACACCAAGGATGCAGAAGATGCTGATATTCGGGAGATGAAGTAAGTGCCGAGGCTGAAAATTCCTGAAATAATGTGTAACTGCGAATCCTCACGGCACCCGCATATGCACAGGTTGGCAGGATAGCAATTACTGGGCCACAGAGAAGGGCCCTTGCTCAGGAATCGGCAACCTCATTGAATTGAATGCCCATGTACCGCTGTACCCAAAGCAACCCCACCGAAGTTACATGGGGCGCGGTCAGCTGCTTAAAGAGGCGCAATAAGCGAGACTCAGTGGGTTATGATAATGTACAGCAAATAGATAGAGAGACCGTCATAACCATTACTTGGGAAACGGTTGGATTTAATTTTTGTAAGGGTAAAGTTACTACTAATAATTCGGCCAGATGAAGTGAAGTCTGGAAGACGGACAGAAAAGGACCATCCCAATGTAGGTGAAAAAATGCCCGACCTGCCTTTTCACGATCCAGCGAGGCATCGGTAGCAATGTGAATATGAGAAGGAAAGGACCTTAGGTGGTCCTGCAACAAACCGTGGAGGAAAGGAATGGGCTGCAGCTTTGCATTCGATGGGAAAATGTCATCAAATGCAATCTTGACTGAAGGACAGAAGTTATACATTTGTTGGAGATCTGTGAAATGAATGTTTAAGGGATCAAGGATAGACTGCACGTAACATAACTGTGGGGTATGCAGACTAGACCAGGTTTATATTCTAGGCACTATAACCAGGTTATAGTAACCAGGTGGAACATGGCACCTTTCGTCGTCTTCGTCCTCGTCGTTTTCTAAAAGCACGCTTTGTTGTGAAGAAAAAATTGGCTTCGGCACGGCATGTCACGTGAAGGCAATTTAACCGCTGGTGCTTAAATGCAACGGAAAGGATTCCAAGAGAAGGCAAGCGTAGCAGGGGGCGGCAGAAAGTAGGTGGCCGGATAAGGTCAAGAACTTTGCGGGGATACTGTTGCTGCAGCTGACGAAGGAGAGGGCTATTGAAGAGACATGGGAGAGGCGTTTGGCCTGCAGTCCACATACTTAGGCTGATGATGGTGATGATGATGATACATACGGCTGTAAAAATTAAAACTGGACGTAGATGTTACGTGCCATAGGAGATAAGTCTCTAACAATTCGGCGTGCACAGGGGGGGGGGGGGGGGGCAGAAGGCAAAAATACAGTGCCAGGACGGTTCCTCTGCGAAGGAAGTATCGAGGCAGACAGTAAGTAGGGGCAAAGAAAGAAACCTTTCTCACAAAACTAATGTAGAGCAGGTAGAAATACTGAGACAAATGAAATGATCCATCTGGCTCACCGGGACTGGCGGGCTGTATACTGTGCACTTGCTGAAGCTTCCGTCGGCCAGCACAGGAATCGCCACGTTTTTCCACAACTGGACGGGCCAGTCGCTGAAATCCGAAGGCGGCTGGCACCAGTGGTCCACGGGGCGGCCGATGAGGCGGTAGGCGAACGCGTGCATCAGGAGCACGATTACGGTGAGGGTGGTGCACAGCAACACCGACTGCTGGAACCATCCGTGTCCCAAGATGACGTAGACGTTCTCCTGAATGAGGGCTCGTGAATCAGTGCCGAGGAAGCCCTCGAGAAGGCTAGAAGTTGGTGATTTGGGGCCCGGGTCCGAACTCGCATCCTCTTTTGGGGGCATTGTCTTCTCAGGACGGACGCAGATGCCTTGGAAGTAGAAAACGTCTCACCGATTCTGCCTCTAGAGTCAAGCACCAGCGCAGCTTGCGTGTTATCACGCGCAGGAGCTTCCAGTAGCGAGGATTCAATACATCGAAACCGCACTGACCTGTGGAACACCGCAGTGGACGACAACTAACGTGGAAGACTGTCAGCAGTGTGGCGCTTTGATTGGGTTCAGAAGAGACTCTGCTAGAAAACCCGGCCGCTCAAGAGCTGCCAAGGTGCCGAGCGTATCAATGTCATCTTCTTCTTCTACGGTGATTTGGCTGTTTCGCCTTTTACGCATGCATTGAAGGTCGGATAAGGCTTTTATTTTTCGGCATTCATGACAAGTGTATGTTGATGGCAGATGTATAAGCATACTTGATATCAGAAATTTAGACAGCAAATCTCTGTTGTAAGTCGAAAGGTATTTTTCATAGGATTAGAGGCTATATAAGAACCGCAGCGCACCGCAACCAGTAGCTGGCTGCTTTGTAAGTAATCTGTACATAGCTCGTTCTTCTGCGTAGGAGCGTGTAACGAATTTAATATTACAAAAAAAGCGGTGCCTATTGGTTTGAGCATCCACCTCCGTTTGCGGGAGATTCGGGGATGGATTGCCAGCCGGTCATGTAGTAGGTGGAAGGCTTCCCCTGTTTCGAGGCGCCGAGTTAATGATGCCAAGCCTCAGTGGTGACATAAACTTCACCAGAAAACCTGGTGTCGTCGTTGTGAGCGAAAATCACAGACTTGGAAATTGCAGTTCAGTTCATGATTGCAGCTGAGAGGTTGCTCGCGAAAAGCAACGTGAGTCGCACAAGCCGCACCGATGACAGCACCAGCCATCGCCGCACATGGCGCGTCGGTTAGCAACTGCACCAGTGCACAAGGAGTTCGAAATATTTGCCGTCAAAAGCGGGAATTTGAAAGCTGGCTGAGTTGGCTTTTCCGCTTTGATTTTTACAACATGGCCTCCCTCTCATTTCATAGGTACCAAAAACAGGCGCAGTTGCTGATTTTTCTGATGTCAAAAAATTGAACTTTATTTGGACGACTACTCCACAAGAAACGACGCGATTTTGTAATTAGGTAATTTTTTGCAAAGTACATTCTCTTTTTGCTCAGTCATTTCTTTCCGGTGTAAACTTTGTTATATGTAGACAGCTCTCTGGCCCCTTAGGCTTTCCCAAGAGATGTTCGTGGCGACCGCAGAGCATCAGCTACGTGCCGAGAGGTCAGAATTAAGAAGTTCGAGAGAACTTCATGGTAACATCAATGACACTAAATTAAATGACAGAAGGCAAAATCTGTTAGTTGGCCTTGTGCTAGTTTATGTTTGAGCAGGACAAAAAATCATGAAACAGTATAATTCAAATACAGCCGAAGTAAGGGCAACAAAAAAAGACACCACTGCTTGCAGACACAGTCCTTGACCCAATTTGCTGCTGCAGTTATTCCTGGTTTGTGGGGTTAGGGCCGTGGTGCTGAACTGGGTAGCACAAAACTTAAAGGGCGATGGCTAATTTCTGGAATCTCTTCAATGACAGGTGAATCGGCCTGGATTCTGTGCTTAAGCACGAGAGTGCTTTGAAATGGCAGTCGAAAAAACGTTTTTATCACTTCAGGTCTCTGCGTTCGTTGCGCTCAATTTGGAATTTCGCGATTCGTATATATTAAAAACATTCTTCCCCTGGCGCTGTGCACGTTGGCGCGGACATTGTGTGATGGTTCGAATCGCAGCTCTACCAGTGCATGGACCTTATTGCGGACGAACTTGTGGACGCGCCTATCACGTTTTTTCTTGCACTGGTTGTACAGTAGCAATGAATTCTTGAACATCTCTAGTTTTTGCTCAGGCTCTAAAGTGATTCTTGAACCATTCTATACGGGACATTTGTACCTTGTAGTAAAAGGCCTCACACGGACACATTTCGATAAGACGACGGTAAAAAAATACGGAGTGCAATTAACACTGCTCACATGCTGCGAAAGTATGATTGTATCATGCTGAGTGTATATGTCCTCTGTGAGAATCCTTGTGGCGAGCTTGCGGTTCACTTGACTAGCAGGTGTACGCTATGTGTAACGAGAAATCGTATGATATCACCCGGAAAGCTGCACGACGAACGATTGCGTAAGAACATTGCTAAAAAAGTCAGGAAAACTCTCGCCACATCAGGTACTACAGTACTTACGCTGTAAATGAAAAGGTCCACCGGAGGCGAAGTGGGGTAAGAAGGTGGCTACCCTACTTGTTCTTGAGCATGCCCTCGTTGCACGTTCCGCCTCGGTGGTCAGGCGATTTCTCTTGCGACACCATTTTGTTAGACCATCTCCCGCTCTCAATGGCCACAGTCGCCGATACACGTTTGTCTAATGGAGCTCATAAGGTTTTTGCCTTAATCCCGATCTCTCATTGCTTCTTCCCAGGACCAGAAATTTTATGCGATTCGCCAGGTCTCGGAGTGTGGTTAGGAATTCTGCACCTCAATCACAAGCACCTGATGGTGATTCTAAAACTCATGTCGTTCTACAATCAAATTCTTATGACGCTAGGACTGTCCAATAGGCGTCTGGCGCCGTATGCCCCGTGGCACTAGTCGATGTTGTCAGCTGCGATGCAGCCCCTTTCCGGGTCATATTTGCCAATTTTCATGAACAATAGGCGTCGTCGCGCGCAGGACAAGATGGCAGCCGTAAACAGGACTCCGCCTGTGATAAGCCTGGGCGCATTAGCAAGTTTCCTTCATTTTACGATTGAGCAGTTTCTTCGTTGGAGGTGAACGCCCAGCTTTACCTAAACACTCTGTATAGTCGGTGTAATACACAACACTGGTGGCGAACTGTAGATCGTCGATCTGTGTCTACCGACTTCTGCCGTGCAAGGGAATCGCTCGCGATCGCCGCCCTCCTCCAGGACGTTTTTAGTGACGTCAAGGTCGGCAACACGGACTGTTCCCAACTCGCGGGAAGGCAGAAATATGCAAGAAAGTCTCGCTTTTCCTGCTGCATTGTTAAGGTGAACAGGGCTTTGCGAAAACATTGCATAAAGCTGAAAGCGAAAATGATTCGCGATGGTTTCACCTTGAACCATCCAGTGCTTAAATTTCAGTTCATTAAGCTCGACCCTTGTAGCATTTGCTCTCGCCATCACTTCAGTCTAGCAAGCATGCGTCCTTTTGTGTACATTCATGAGAAGACATGACCAGAGTGTTAAAGTAGTGTGGTGCGGAATACATGACCAGAGTACTAAACTGGTGTGGCGCGGAACAAATCATAGCGCTCAATAAGTGCTATGTTAAGGGCAATGTGTTCGTTCGTTGTTTCTATTTCTGTCGAGATTAGCTTCAGCGCTTGCACTCGCCCGGAAACGCACTGACTGCAGCAAAATTTCGCTCCGTTTGTTGTGCAGAGGACCGCTCGAGCGCACGCCTACAAGCCTGCTCACGTCTGCACGTTGCGGCGTTAACTCAATACCATCGAGTCCAGGCGCGCCCTCTGAGACGCGGAGGCGCGGATAGCGCAGTTCTCTTTGCGACGAGGTTTTAAGGAGGAAGCCTTTAATGCCGCATACTGTCGTGACCAAGAAATGTTAGCAGATGTGTCCCCGCTTCGGCGTGACTACTTAAAAAAGAACTGTGTCGAGGCTGGGAATCGAACCTGGGCCTTTGGCACTTCAAGCGGAGACGCTGCCACTCCGCCACGAAGGCTCAGGGTTTGCGCGTGAATAAAGGCGCATCTAGTGAATGCATGGGTTTCATAAATGAAATAAAATAAATAAATAAAAATAAAACATGTAAAATAAAAAAATGCAAACAGTGCACCAGGAAACGCTTTCGCCTTGCAGCACTTTAGAGAGCCAAGGTGCTCCCTCCCTGAATTTTATTTTGCTGACCGTGAAACACTAGTCTTTGGGTGAAAAGGCACGAAAACGAAAATTTAAAGTGCAGAGAGGAAAAAGTAAAATGCCGGCGCGTTAATTGAAGCTTCGGTTACGGCGACGCAGAATTTGGCAAGCATTACGGCTTCATCAGGGCAGCAGTTACAGTCAGCAGACTCGATTTACACCAGAGTCATTCACTTCAAACGAACGAAAGCTAAAAGGCACCGAATCCTTACCTGGAAGAGAGATGACGTGTCCTTGAAAATGCTGTGAAAGCACGACCATCATCGAAAAGACTGGTTGCCAATCCGCACTTTCTCTCCGCAAAGCTGCATTCCCTTCGGTCTACTGGCAATCGAATTATACCTCTATGCTTTTCCATCTCGTTGACGTAGGAAAATTCGGGCAGCACTGCTGCCGAGCTTGTTTTGGAGGAAAGAAAATAGCGCCGTAATTGTCTCACATCTTGGTGGACGCCAGAACCATGTCGTAAGGGAAGGGAGGAAGGTAGGAGTTTGGTTTGGTTTGGTTTATGGGGTTTAACGTCCCAAAGCGACTAAGGCTATGAGAGACGCCGTAGTGGAGGGCTCCGGAAATTTCGACCACCTGGGGTTCTTTAACATGCACTGACATCGCACAGTACACGGGCCTCTAGAATTTCTCCTCCAAAGAAATTCAACCGCCGCGGCCGGGATCGAACCCACGTCTTTCGGGTCAGCAGCCGAGCACCATAACCACTGAACCACCGCGGCGGGTGAAGGTAGGAGTGAAAGAGACGAAAGAGATGAGGAAGGGTTGCCGTAGTCGAGGGCTCAAGGTATTATCGACCACCTGGCAACCTTTAACGTACCCTGACATCGCACAGCATACGGCCGGCATTGCTTTTGAATTCCAACGGGAACACCGGGCACCCGGGAACAACGGTTCAGTAGCCGGGCGCCGTATGCACTCAGCCTCCGCGTTCTATTTCCATTTTCGCAATATTTGAAATTTGGCTTTTTGTTGCTTCTCCTTGTAAGTTGTCATGATATCTGTTGTTGCGTATTGCTTACCAACCTTTAGACCGGCTCAAACTGAGACGCGTTAAAAATGGGACCTCGCTCGTTTTCATAATGGCCCTCTTCAGGCGTGAAGAAATTCCGGTTATCAAGAACCTTTTTGCTTGCCTTGAGTTCCGCGTGTGGGTGCTGCTTCCCCGGCGGCGTATACTTCATAGTCGGCTACCCATAGCGA
Organism: Amblyomma mixtum; assembly: GCF_055824585.1. Taxonomy (NCBI): domain Eukaryota; kingdom Metazoa; phylum Arthropoda; class Arachnida; order Ixodida; family Ixodidae; genus Amblyomma; species Amblyomma mixtum. The sequence continues at coordinate 207,546,952 of NC_143013.1, forward strand.
CGCATTTACTCCAGCTGCGTCCTCTTTTGAATAAACAAAATTTGGCTACTTCGACTAGTTACGCGCGCTAGAGGGGTTGCTTTCTGTGCAGTTGCGGTTCGGAATAGCAAGTATTTCTGGCACGATGCAGGCAAAATTAGTTGAGCCATAGCGGAGAAGGTAATTGAGTTTTGGAAAATGTAAAAATTTATTTGGCTATTACTAACGGCCGGCTACATCTTTATTTGCAATCAACGACCTATCGGTAATACTTAAAAAGTTAACTTTAAGAATATGTTAATCACGTTACTAGTTGGCATGATTCGCATTCTTTTACATCCGCCAGCGCTGGTAGTACTATGCCGGAAAAAAACTGCTGTTTACTTCAAAATCCCCATTTTTAACAATTACTCAGCGGCATCTCTGAAACGCATGGTATATGCTTTTTGACAAGGTCTACGTGTTTCAGCAAAGCAGCTAGTTTTCGTTATCAACATAAATTTGTTTACAAAGTTTTGCCGCTTGTTGTCCTCAACGGCATCCAGTCTTTCAAACGGCCTATAGTAAACCGGGTCCTGCATAATATCATGCCGAAACCAAATGCAATATTTCAACTTTTCACGCTGTGCAGTAAAGAGCGATTAATGGACGGTTCGTTATTCTTGGCCTACGGTTCGTCCGAAGTCGACATTCAGCAGCCGTTCCTACCGCTGTTCCACATCAATGTCGAGCAACACACGAAGGGGTTATAGTGCATATGCGGGCTCTTTTAATCGGGCATGGAAGTGTATGCGCGGAAAAACACGGGCAGCTAAATGTCACGCATTTCTGGGCATATGAGAGTTGTTCCAAAAATTCTACCTTTGTTGCTACAAATTAGGCTCAGCGGTACAAACAAAACCTTGCAAGCAGTTCACAAAAAGTGAAGAGGTTGTGTGGCGTAAGCAACAAACCGGAGTATTCTAAAAGCCGCCAGCTTTATAGCAAATGGCACAAGGAGGCTTTCTGTCGCAGGTATTGCGAGGGCATAGTGAACATGATGCATATGATGTGGACATGTAGTAGCTTTGGAGAACCTGACAGAACAAATCAGTCCTGGGAGGCACTGCTTCTCAAACAGGAAGAAAAGGGACAGCGTGAACTCATCCGTCTTGCCGTGGCCGCTCCTGAGATCCAGGAAATCCCGCTAGACGGCTCAGGAGAGTACATGATTGGGACCGAGCCTCGTCAACCTTTTGGCGGGTGCTAATAAATGTGATTTCTCTATCTCTCTCTGCATTTGCCTTAATGCACGCGAACACGAACACAGGTCACGTTACACTGAAAAGGTTTTGTTTCGTTTGGTTTATACGGTTTTACTTTCAACAGCGAATCAGGCTATGACGAGCGCCGTAGTGGAGGGCTGTGACCAACTACGGTTCCTTAACGTGCGCTGGCGTTGCAAAGCAGATGACCAGCTTGCGTATCGCCTGCAGCGAAACGCGGCAGCCGCGCCCTTCATTGAGCCTCCGCAGCGGGGCTAGCCCAGAAAAGATATGATATGCTAATGTAATCAGTGTTTTGTGGTGTGCTCGATGATTAGTGAAGTAGCCCCAACTTTCACAGTCCATTTCCGATGTTCTAATTAATTTTAGTAGAGTGAGTAAAGGACCCCAGCTGGTAGAAAAAGAATCAAATTCAGCTTTTACAGTCTCATATGCTGTTTACCATAAAGTAGCAACAAGTAAAATAGGTGAATAAATTAAGCAACTGTCAGCAGAGCCACATTAACTAGCCTTCAACAAAACCTGCAGATGGGAAAGACGGAGAGAAGCCTTTGGAAGCAATTATACCACAAAACATGAAAATGCAAGCACGGAAAATCGCCTGTCCTGTGTATTTATCGTTCTTTTCGTGCCTCACTTTCATTGTTAATGCTACTTATTCTTCCAAAATTTTATTATTGGGAGGTTAAGAATCAACACTAATGTCAATTTCCTTGCATTCAAACGGAGAACAGCGTTGATTAATCTGTACATGCCCTGCTAATACTTTACTACCGAAAATACTTCCATGATTTCACGCGGAATTCTCTCCTTAGCCCCCATAATTCGTTTGGGGATCACGGAGTTCACACAGTAACCTCACTACGCACGCAATGCTACCAGCGAGCTTGCTGAGTCGGCATGCATGAGTAGTTTGTTGTCAAACAATATTCATTTAAATCTATGTCCCCAACCTCATAACAATGCATGACAGCCCTTATGGCATGCCACGCAGTGAACTGCATCATACAGGGTGTTTCACCTAAGACTTTAGATAGTTTTTAAAGATAGGCTTTTTGAGTTAGAACAGCGCTCACTATTTGTGGGCACAACTGCTGGGCAGTACGCTGCCAACGCTGCATTTAATCCGCTTAATCCTCGACTAAAGAACACCAGTGAACCAGACCACCTCTTTTTTTAGGCAGGCCAGGGAAAGTACGTGCGCCCCTGCGTTGCCTCAGAAAATCCTAGTACAGCAACTAATGTACTGTCCAGAAGTTCGTCGTTTCTCTGCCCAGTGAAGCGCCCGTCGTGGAAGACTGGCACAGCGGCGTCGCCTTAGAAAAATAGAGGAGGGAAAGGGCATGCAAAGCACGTTGCTCGAAAAAGTACGTTTCGAATGACACTCCTCCTCTAAATATAGCACCATGTCTTGCCACAGTGACACTTCAAGAGGCGAAATGCACCCGCTTGCAGTCACGGTATATTTGTCTGCCTGACATCCGTACAACTCACCTTTGTGGCACAGGCAGTGGCGCGCGCAAGAGTGAAAAGGTGAACAAAAACGAAGCTGCCTTCAGGCAAGTGTGACGAAATAAATTTTTCCATCCCGTGAGCACAGCAAACCGAAAACGCATGCAAAAACACGAGAGCAGATCACAAAAACCAGGGTTATTTTGTTGAGGGCCAGTTCCTTATTATCCAAATATCCGGGCTCCTTCCACGTTGCGTTTGTTAATTCTGCGCTTCAGCGCGCGCCGCCGGCTGCCGATCGACACTAGGGGAGCAACGATGCCACCAGATGTAGGTCGATATAGCGGCGAATAGGCATAAGTCCTTATGGGGCAAAATTTCAATTTTGTGTACAGGTGCCTCAATAGAGGTAATGCAGAATACCATTCTCGAGGCTATTAGAAGTATGTGGGATCTGAAATTCACCTGATAGCTACCCTAGAGAAACATACTCAGGGCTTTTGACTAACACCTAGGTCAACTACGGGCTTTAAAGTGCAATAATAGTTAAAATGCAGTGAATTCCACTCGATTTGCCCAAGTGCAGAAATGCTTTTTGATGCATTTTTCTGGAAATGTGTACATTGCGGAGGCTTGGAATTCAGGCTTGCATGGCTTTAGCACTCTTTCCGTATAGTTTTTGTAGTATTAACCGTTGCACAACTCCATAAAATGAACTGTAATAATACAAGAGCATTCCACCATGCATAGCCCTAAGTGAGCTCATGAAATAAATTGGTCTCTGCTCCATCATCATTCAAGTCGCTGCAGATGTTAGCGATATGTATTATTTTAATGCTTACGACACTGGTGGCCTCGCACTTGTAGTGTTTACACAAGCTGTCTAGCAAACTGCAGTTTTCAACATCTTTTACTTCTCATGATTTTTTGTTAAACTTTTCGGATATACGAAGAGGCATAAAAATGTTGCGGTAAATGTTGCTATTTACTTAGTCTGCAAATACCATCTGAAAACATTTTGATAATCGGTGTTTATTTCATCAGGGCATCAAAGGGTTTCGTGTTTAAGACGGTTTTTATTTTTGCTGAACAAAGTCGAGTTTCAAGCAGTGACTTAAAAACGTACCGTTGCTTCTTCGCTTGTAGCTATTTAATAAGGGCGGCTAATATCATTTTCTACTGAGTATTCGAGGTCTCCGCAAGGGTGCGCAAATGCCAGTAACAAGTTTCTTGGGTTTTAAACCTGATAAGAGAAAAAAATCGGTCGCAAATAGGATAAAAGGTTCACAGGTTGTTCAGATATCAACACGGAGAGTTCACAGTTCATGCAAAGAATAGCAGTGTCCAAGAAAAAAAGTCTTGTTGATGGTATTAATGTTTACATACATATGAAAGAAGCCAGCAGTCACCGAAACCAAAGAGAGCATTGGCAATTTTATTTGCCTCTGGTAAATGTAAAATTACAAGAGTAATCATTTCATGCCTCAAAAATAATTGATTATCAAGTAGAAGAAACCACATGCCACCAGTTGGAACCAAATTCACGTCCTCCATGTGTCGCTTAATCTCGCTACTGTGGCTAATGTCGCTAGAGGAAACCATCATTAAACATTGTAAGCTGCCGACATTTTATGGAGCCCAAGAGGATTTCATGACATTTCAGGCAAAGAAAAGGAATATTCGCTGCTTATTAGTGGCTGATATGACAATATATACACTAAAATGGCAAAGGGAAGTCAAACTTGCTATGGGAGAGGCATGAATGGGCTCATTAATGTTGTGCCCACAAATTTTATTGCTTCTTCAATCACTCACAACAGTGAGTCCAATGGCATTACGTGCTTTTACAAAACTGACAAACAGCTTGAGTCAGAGGAACTTTAGGAAAAGTTTCTAAATTACCCTCCGTGTCCTTATAGGCGCAGCATCCACTAGTCGGTGTCGCAAACTAGGTCACGTGCTGAGAGTTTTTTCTTTCAGGCTTTCAACAAGGCACCCTTGTTTACACAGACGCCAGTTTCGACAGTACCAACGCCTTCGGCCTATCAAAAAGTTATTTTCACAGAAACTAGCAGCTTTTGTGCCACCAACACTGTAGCTAAAACCACAGAGCAGCTACCCTGTATTCGTTTTGGCTTCTGCTCGGCCTACATGATCAATGGTCTGGAGAGAAATGTTCTACAACGATCTCGTAACACATGAATCTGAAGCCATGGTAGGCAAGAATGGTACCCTGCATGAAAATTCAAAAAAAAAATGCGCGAAACTCGCGCAGTACCGGTTCAGAGATTTTGCTGTGAAAAGATGTGAATATAGCTGCTTCGTGATTTTCCAGCGCTATTCATATCGCTCTTCAAAGTCTGCGAAAAATGTTCTGACTAATCGCCGATGAAAATCAAACGAGCAGAATTTCTCTCAACTGCAAAAGAAGCACCAGTGTTGATTATCTTGTGGGATCTTTGACCAAAGAATCAGGACTAGAAATCTCTGTAAGCACCATATGTTAAATGCCGTTCCCTTCAGAGCTGCATTGCTGGCTACAAATGCGCGATTGATTGAGATAGGCTTGTTCTACATGTCATTTTGGCCGTACTGATATGAAGATACGTACTGACATGAAAAAGACAAGTACCAGAGTTTGTTTCAATGCGAATTGGGCACAATTACAGAAGAGCTAAGTTGTCACTGAAAGAAGGTAGCATGCCGAAATTTTTTAAGGCAGGAAGTGTGCCCGTTGCATTCCAACCGGCAGTCGAGGCTGAGCTTAAGAAGTTGGAAGGCATGGGAGCCATTTCGCCAGTTGCGATAAGTGACTATGCCGCACCGGTTGTACCAGTAGTAAAGAAGGACGGTGGCGTAAGGCTGTGCGGTGATTACAAGACTACCCTCAATCCTCTTCCGAGAGTTGACGCGTTGTTCGCGGCGCTCGCAGGGGGCCAAGAATTTTTTAAGATCCACCTCAATCGCGCCTATCAGCAGGTGGTAATGACGGAGGTGTCAAGAGAATACTTGCCACTAAATAGTCATCAAGTACTTTTTGCCGTAGATAGGCTGCAATTCGGTGTTTCTTCGGCACCTTCCATTTTCCAAGAAATTATGGATACAATGTTGAAAGATCTGAAAGGTGTCAGCTGCTATTTGGATGACGTTCTCATCACTGGCAAGACACCGGACGAGCATTTTGCAAACCTCGAAGCAGTCCTAAAGCAGTTGACTGAGTGCGAGGTTCGAATAAGGAATGAAAAGTTTGGTTTTCTAAAAAGAACATCGGTATCTGCGTCACGTTATCAGTGATGCAGGTGTCAGCACATCGTCAGAGAAGATAGAAGCGCTGATGAAGGCTTCAGCACCCTCACCTACAATCGTTTCTGTGCATCGTGAACTACTACGGGAAGTTTTTTGTCTCGATTGTCCGCAGTCGCGAGTGCACTTTTCAAGCTGCGGTGCGACCAGCCATGGCGTTAGGATGAATTATGTCAAGTTGCGTTCGAGCAAATTAAGAATGCGTTGACGTCATCCTCATCTATGGCACACTATGACCTCGGTAAACCTTTACAAGTGCCATGTGACGCTTCCCAGTACGGCTTGGGCGCAGTACTTCTTCATGTGGATGAAGATAGAAGTTCTCGCCCTGTTCCTTATGCGTAGCGCACATTAACTGACGTCGCGAAAAAGTACAGTCAGCTAGAAAAGGAATCGCTTGCCATTATTTTTGCCTTTAAGTTTCATATCAACATCTATGGAAGACGTTTGACGTTGAAGCCGCCGCGGTGGCTCAGCGGTTATGGTGCTCGGCTGCTGACCCGAAAGACGCGGGTTCGATCCCGGCCGCGGCGGCTAGAATTTCTTTGGAGGAGAAATTCTAGAGGCCCGTGTACTGTGCGATGTCAGTGCACGTTAAAGAACCCCAGGTGGTCGAAATTTCCGGAGCCCTCCACTACGGCGTCTCTCATAGCCTTAGTCGCTTTGGGACGTTAAACCCCATAAACCAAACCAACCAAACCGTTTGACGTTGATTACGGATCCCAAGCCATTTAAAACGAAACTGGGCCAAACAACAGGCATTCCATCGATTGCTGCAGCATGCTTACCGCGATGGGCTGTCACGTTGACCACTTAAAAATACTTGCTCGTGTCGAAAATGCAGTCACTACGAAGAACCAGATTTTTTTAAGGTTCTCTCTCCAGGGCCCTGAAGATGTCACATCTGAAGGCGAGGAAGCAATTTATGCGTTGCCCTTCGAGTCCATGCCTTGTCCGCCAAAGAGATTGCGCGCACCACAACGCTTGATCCGGTGCTTAGCAAAGTGCTTCAGCTTAGAAGCATAGGCTGGCTATTGCACTTGAAAGATGAGACTCTGAAACCATTTTCCCAGAAACATTTGCAGACCAGCGTGTATTAGGGGTGCCTCATGTATGGCATGAGGGTTGTTATTCCGTCCCTCCTTCGATTGACCGCGCTCGACGAACTGCACCTGGGTGATCCTGGCATAGCCAGGAGCAAACAACTGGCTCGCAGCTACGTTTGGTGGCCGTCAATTGAGGCAGACGTGGAAGCAAAGGTATAAAGTTGCCAAGCCTGCCACGAACAACGCAATGATCCAAGCAAGGCACCTCTGCATCCGTGGACATGGGTGACCGCACCATGGAGGCGAATTCGCTTGGACTTCGAGGGGCCTTTCCGAGGAACAATGTTTTTAGTGGTGGTTGATGGCCACTAGAAGTGGCAGAAGTGTTCGTTATGCGAAGTACAACGTCCCAACATACTGTTGCTTCCTTATGTGCACTTTTCAGCAGATTTGGAATATCATAGACGGTGGTATCCAACAATGTACCACAATTGGTGTCCGAAGAGTTCAAGGCATCCACGTGGGACGTCGGGGCCCGACATGTGGTCAGGGCCCCTTACCGCCCATGCACAAAAAGTTTCGCGGAACGATTTGGCAAACGTTGAAGTCTGCTCTGAGCCAGTCACCTCCCGGTGAGTCTGTCCAAGAAACACAACTTTTTATTTGTCCACTGAAATACGCCTAATTCTACAATAGCAGAGGCTCCAGCTAAACTGTTAATGGGTACAAAACTTTTACCAGCGTTTCAGTAGAGGACAGGGAACAAGAGACGGAAGGACAAGGGCTACTGACAACCAGAAGCGCATGCCCCACCCTTCCCGCGGAAAACAAAGGATACAGCTATGCATCCAAATATGACAGTTCAGCTTCGTGAATGATTACTAACGGTGTGCTTACGTGCGTGTCGCTGTGTATATGCATACAAAATGCTTCACTCAATTCACTAGTCAATTTACTTCGATTCTTGAACATAATCTTAGATGTGTTAAGCAGCCGATTGCATACTTTTTTATCCGACCTCTTTCGACACACTGGGATCGTTAAGATTACAGTCTCTGTAATGTAGGACCAAATTGGTTGACGGATCTCCTTTCCAAGACGTTTTATGTTAGCGCGAGCGCATGTTTATCCATTTCCCCGTTTGGCATATAAAATTCTTACCCCATGTAAAAGGAATGTCATACACGAACACCTCTGCACATGGCACACAACGAAGCTCATGTTTCACTTGGCAACCTTTATTAGTTTTTGTTTCTGTTCTATGGCTCTTCTGTCAACTATCGCACAAATTTTTTCTAGCTTATTTGGAGCCGAAAACAACACTTTAATCAAACATCTATTGCCAACTTGCTTGAGCCTGTGGGATAGTTGATGGACGTAGGAATTACTGCATGCTTCATTATACCTTGTTGGGAATGGAGCGTCCCAGCCTGCTGCCTCTGTTTCGCAGAGCTGAGCGAAGAACGGTCGAGGTGACGGTGAGTGAACGGACGTTTATATACAGTATTTACAATGCTGTTTACGTAATGAGAACAAGGGCGGAGAGCACAACGGGCTAGGGCGATGCCGTGCGGGGAGCGTCTCTCTGGCGTGATGGCGCGTCTTCTACCCGTCTGCTCTGCATCTCGTGTTTTTGCGACTGAGAGAAGAATGAAAAGGAAATTGCACGGGCCTGCCTAGTGGCTCGTGACGAGCATCCATCGCTGCCACCTGCAAATAGGGGCGAGTTAAGAGATAAGAGAAAAAGAAAAGAAAGACCCGCGTCGCAGCAACAACCGCGTCCGCCGAAACGGACGCTGGCTGAAAAAACAGATAAGCAGCCGAAGCGCCAGAATTCGGCTGCGTCTCAGGGCGGCTCTGTTCTTATAGCCGCCGGTGACCATTGCGGCAGTCAGCCGTTCGAACGCTCCAATCAGGTCACGCCACAGGCCATCGTTCGGATTGTCTCGATCCGGCGCCAGTGAGGAGGAGGAGGAAGGGTCTGCGCAGGCGAGCCAGGATGACTCAGGCAAGTTGCAAGTGCTAGGAGGCGCCCCGTCTTTCGGACCTCTAGCGCCATCTGGGGAGTAGCTGCTCAAATGCGGCAGGATTACTCCCGCAGTCAGCGGCTCGCGCTGCGTGTTTGACACCCAGTGATGGCGGCAAACAACGCGCCGATATTAATTTTAGCCGGGTTTCGGGAGCTACTCGACCTTGACAGCTTTTTTCGTGGAAAAAATTTGGAGAAAGGAAGACTTCTATTTGAAGCGGGGCACGTCTACGAGGTGAGGGAACTGCTCGACTCGCACGGATCGAGGTGACAGCTAGGTGTATTCCGCAGACGAAAATCAACGCACCGGCGAGATGCGTGAAGCTCAGCGTGTACCGTATGGACGTATGGAATTATAGGTGACATAATGCTTGAAGATCGACGGCAGAAGACGAATCTTCGCGGGGAGCTGCGATTGCCGTGCTGGCATCGCAGGGAAGTGCAAGCACGCCGCGGCAGTTGCCCTGTACATGCAATACGGCAAATGCGACTCGAAAACCTCTCATCCACGATCGTGGGGCGTACCGGCGTCTCGTAAGGCATACCCGAGGCACTCTAACGTTGCTGTCCCCAAAAAAAGATAAAGGTGAACTTACCAGCTGTGTTTACTCCGGAAAAATATTTTCGCACAAGTTGCTGAAAGTTCGAGTCTCTTTATGTTGCGATTTTTCAGTGCGTGCAAAGGAGGTTCCACTGAACCATGTCACACAATATTTCGGTGATCTCAACTGCCCCTTAATAGATATGTTGAGCGCAGAAGAGTGTATGCCAGCTGAGCCCGCTGCAACCCCTCCTCATAGCTTTCCCCAAGCCCTGGTGCTTTTTGAATGGGAGAGGATCGAGAAAGAGTTCCACAGCTTTACTGTCATGCAGTGTGTAAACAAAATACTTCTTAAACGAGTTAACTTCCTAGAGAGGTTTGTATCCTAGTGTACAGTACTTAAGTATTCGTATTTTTCTTCTCTACGAGAACCTTACTTCTGCCGTCGGACGAGCGCGATCCAGTGGTGACGCCGTTCTATTTCATATGGTTGGCTCGGAAACCTATAAAACTTCGTTCCTGGTGAGTTGGTGTACGTGCTGTTGCAGCCTACGACGCAGCAATTCATGTTGCATTTCGGCATTTTTCCGAAAAGGCAACAGCTACGCGCGAAACAGAGCCCAAACAGGCTTTTCCGAACGCCAGCGGGCCGATCGTATCCTTCCGAGTGTGCGCTCGCAGCCGTGAGGGGCGCCCTAGTCGGCGCGGGAACGACGTTCGCTACTAGCCGGTCGGGCTTGCTGCGCGCGATGGCGGGCGCACGGCTCTGGTTTCCAGAGAGGCCAACGGAATGCGGGCTCAGGCACACCAATCTTTACTCGAAGGTCCCTGTCGATCATACTTACCAAATGACTAACTTTTCCAGGATTTTATGGCAAGCAAGTAGTCTCACGTCATTCGAAAAGACCGCTAACCTTAGCCTTTCAAACTGCTGCTTGAAACTGCTATCAATAGCGCGGACACACGATTTAATAAACGCCAAACTCAAACACGACACTGCTAGGCCACACTTAACTATCTTTGAATGCCCGGAACTGTAACGTAGCAAAGGCTTTCCCGATCTTTGTAGGAAGGACCAACACACATGATCCTCTTTCCCTTCTAGTTTTATATCCAAGAACTGAAGCAGATTTGTTTGCGATGTTTCAATGGTAAATTTTAGACCAAACCCGCTGCGGGTAAAAGTCTTTAAAACGTCATACACCTGTCTCCTTAAATCACAGCCTTCAAAAATAAAACTAGATAAGGGTCTACATATCGGAAGACTTGCTTTACATCTTTGCCTAAATTTTCTGTGATATTTCTGTTCACACAAAAGACAAAGATATTGCATAGCACTCGCGCCACTCTTGCACCAATGCCCACTACCATTTTTCGAGTATACAGCGTGTCGTCCCATTAAAAAAAAAAGTGTATTTTAGATAAAGACACAAGCTCTACAAAAGATCCCTCACATACACTACACTTTGAAATAAATGCTCTCTCATCATTGTCTTCTTCTATACATTTCCTAACACACTGGAGGAGCCTATCATGCGCTAATGAATAGAATAAATCCTGTAAATCAATACTAAGCATCCCACAATACCCCTGGGTTACTGTGTTTCAGTTACTATGCCACAGAATTTGGCACACAAACGGATCTCCTACACCAAGTGAAAATAAACTGCTTTGTAAAAAATTTCCGAAGAGGGTTCGAGGAACCGTTCAGAAAAGCCGCCGCGGTGGCTCAGCGGTTATGGTGCTCGGCTGCTGACCCGAAAGACGCGGGTTCGATCCCGGCCGCGGCGGCTGGAATTTCTTTGGAGGAGAAATTCTAGAGGCCCGTGTACTGTGCGATGTCAGTGCACGTTAAAGAACCCCAGGTGGTCGAAATTTCCGGAGCCCTTCACTACGGCGTCTCTCATAGCCTCAGTCGCTTTGGGACGTTAAACCCCATAAACCAAACCAACCAAACCAAACCGTTCAGAAAAAGACTGGACCCGTCACCTACAAATTCATGATTGCCACACCCCGAGGCAAGTTCCCCTGGCGTCGGCACCTTGACCAGCTGGTGGGTAAAGGAAGCCCTATGGTGGCACCAAGGTCATCCGACCCAGGCATCTCGGAGGGGTTCCTGGTCTCCTCTCAAAACCAGACTGGTGATTACCCAGCATGAGAAGAGACGGTGACCTTGCACTCTCCCGCGGTCCCTTCGGCGTCCGCTCCTCCGTGGCGCATCAGCCAGCCCTTGCAAGCTAGGGGAGAAAAGTGCGTGATTGGTTGGTTCGAGACACAGGTGGGTCCCCCGGAGGTGTTAGGTCATGGGGCCGAGGGCCGGTGGGCCGATAGGCCGATGACCTAAGCCTCTTCTGGCCAGATAACATCACACATACTTCTGGCATCTGAAAAACAGCAAAAAGCACTCGACGGTTAGTAGCTGGCAGATCGGAAACAAACCCTGTCGAGGAGGGGCCCAGGTACCTGACCCCAAGTTTGGTGGGTGGTCGTAGAGTACTGCACGGGCCTCAATCTGAGGCCCAAGCCCGGCCAGGGTCCGAGACCTGGAGCCCGGCCCAGGCCCGTGGCTTCAAGCCCGGGCCAAGCCCAGGCCCGCTAAATTATCGTTCTAGCGAGCCCGGCCCGGCCCGTTTCACAGTAACGCTTGAGGTATACTGCTCACTCTGAGCACGTAGGCTGCTACTAGACCGATACTAAACTGGCCGACAAAGGTTCTGGAACCACAGTTTGACTTGCAGAAAGCTGGTTCTTTTTAACCAAGAAGGAAGTGATTAAGAGTAGTGCTCGCCAGGCCCGTCTTTTCGACAGTGATCTCGTGTACGTGCGCAAAGATAAACTCTGAGGTTCCGAGATCCAAATAAAAATGGCTGCATACGTGCGTAATAGACTACTTTGCTTCCCCCCATGATTTTGATCAGTTATATGTTGCCGCCGGGAAGTAGAAACATTAAAACTGCCTAGTAAGCAGTGGGATGACATTTGTTTAGTGAATGCGGTCTTACAGGTTGAACTCATAGCCGAACTGGTCGCCTTTCAGCAGAAACGAAAAGCTAAAAGGCTTGAGTATTTCAGGGTGTGTGTTTTGTAGACTACAAGAGCGGTTATGGTGCTCGGCTGCTGACCCAAAACACGCGGGTTCGATCCCGGCCGCGGCGGCTAGAATTTCTTTGGAGGAGAAATTCTAGAGGCCCGTGTACTGTGCGATGTCAGTGCACGTTAAAGAACCCCAGGTGGTCGAAATTTCCGGAGCCCTCCACTACGGCGTCTCTCATAGCCTTAGTCGCTTTGGGACGTTAAACCCCATAAACCAAACCAAACCGTCTTAAACTAGTATGCTCTACGCGAATGCATTTCTAGTAGTGTATGGGTATGTTGTGGGATGACGAACTATCAGTGGCCAATCAAGACCGGTTGAATATTACTCTTACTGGTGGAGCAGAAGATAACGAGCGAACCACGTGATAACTTACAGGGAAAAACACTTGTCATCACAACCAGGCTGAAGAAGCGAGGAGGGATAGACGTGGTTATGAGATGAGATTTACAAACTCTCGCGAGCTTTTGTGGCTATTTCATTTGCGAGACGTTCCGGTAAGCTGATCTAAAAGAAAACCAAACGCGCCTTAGTTTGTGAATTTTCTCACATGAGAAAAATATTGCTGTAAAATAAAAGCTATGTTTTGGGGGCTTAAGGGCTGCTGTGCCGGCGCCCACATTTCGCTGGCTGGCCTCTCTGGAAACCAGCGCTGCGCGCTCGCCGTCGCGCAAAGCAAGCCCAGACTCTCTCGGACATGTCGCGGCTTGCAGCCTGAATAATCCCGCCTCGCCGGCGCCGACGCGGACCCTTCCTCCTCCCCGTCCTCTCCGTCGGTTCGAACACCTGCGACGCTTCGCCGGCCACCCGTTACTGTCGGCAAGCCTTCAACGACCGGGCGCCCCTCGACCATTCGTCTAATTTGAACGGTGGCGAGTGCAGTGACCTGATTGGAGGATTTGAACGGCTCGCTGCCTCAACGGACACCGGCGGCTTTAAAAACGGAGCCGCGCTGAGCCCGAGCAGCAGACGGGCAGCAGAAGAGCCATCACCGCGGAGCTACGCTCGCCGCCGGGGCCGCCCTTCTTTTGTGTGCTAGCCGGTGGTGCTCTTGGGCCTTGTATCATGTAAAAGCCCTTGTACATACTGTACATAAGTCCTTTGACTCACCGTCGCCTCGACTGTTTCCTGGCTCGGACTCCCAGTGCCAACAGGGCCCAAGGGGAGTCAGGCTGTGAGAGACACCGAAGCACAGGGCTCCGTATCATTTGGACCACATGGGTTTTTTGAACGAGCAATGATACTACAAAGTGCATGGCTGTCATGCTTGCCGCCTAAATAGCAATGCGGCCTCCGAGGCTAGGGGAAAACCCGGGTTCCCCGGCTCAGTAATCAAGCGCCTTGACCACTTAGCCTACACGGCGTGGAAATAAGGAAATAAATAAGTCAATGTATAAAGCATAGTTTTTTCTCATCGCGTACTATAACCCATGGCTCATTCGTGCCGCTGCTCCAATGCCGGAGTTGTGTACTTCACTCTGCAACAGTGAATGAATAGTCGGACACCAGCCGTTTCTGTACGCACCCAAGCCCGACTCGTTCCGCAGCTTTAAGCCCGAGCCCGGCCCAGGCCCGGCAAAACAGATCATATCCCGGCCCGGCCCGCGGGCCGTGCCGGGCTCGGGCTTTCGGGCCGGCCCGAGCCCGTGCAGTGCACTAGATGGTCGGGCATCCCGTGAGCGGGGCCGCACCATTGGGCAATCTCGATGCCCTCCATGTCCTGGCCAGGCACAATGGAGTCTAGATAACTGAAGGGTCAGATCAAACATCTCTTCTCTCTCCCCATTCCTACCCTAAATCCCATAACCCATTTCCTGACAACCATTCACCCCATCCACTTTACCCATCCTTTCTGCTACTTCTCAGGGGAGACCAGGGGAGTCTCCCAGGGACCGCCCCCCCCCCCCCCCCCCGGCTTGGGGTCCCTGCAGTAGCTTTCCCCCCATTTTTTTTCCTTTTTTGCCACCTACAGGAGGTAAAATTATCATTGGCCACGGGCCTTTTCTTTTAGCTTAAAATTGTATTAAGCGTGTTCTACACATGTCTCGCAGGCAGGCGCTTATTATTTTTGTTCCTTTTTAGGTTGCCCCAACCAAATGTAGGTCCCTTCTCCTGAGCCCTCAAGACCAACTACCCTGTTTGGCTCCGGCTTTCATATATGCCATTCAAGAACAAGTTGCTAAAACAAGGCAGGGATTTAGGACCAAAGTGATAGTCCAAGCGTCATAGGCGCTACAGGAACACTGTTTATGAATAATAACGCCTTGAATGCAGAAAACGCAGCTTCCAGAGCATATCTCCACTGTGCGCAGTGATAAGACCGTGCTATTTGTCAAAAGCATTTCACTCCAAGTTTGCCTGTAAGGGAATTCTCATACAAGAAATTAAAATAAAATCATATTTTATTTTGAGATTGAACGCAGTGCAAAGTGGCATTAATGAAACTAACGGCACCCTCACCTCCCTTCCGAGGTCAGAGGCCTACGAAATTAAGCAAAGCGCCAATGGCTCTGTCCACAGAGGTCATACCCCTTTCTCCATTTCTGAATGCCACATTTGTGTCGTTCCTTCCCCCCCCCCCCCTCCGTTCTCTCATAGCCCAGAGGCAGCAGCTCAGCAGCTAAACCGGGGATGGGTGCATTATTGGGGAGTGCGGAGTTGTTGTTTTTTCCACTTCTTCCGCGCTTCTTTCTCTTCTCTTTTCGTTCTCTCTTTCTTTTCTGTTCCCGGCTCTTTCTGTTGGGGGTCAGATATCTATCTTTTTCCTTTTTTCCTGCCCTCGCAGCCAGGAGAAGGGACAAGTTCCCGCATTTTCCCACTAAAGTTGCTGCACGGCCACGCACCCTGTTGAACATCTCAGAGCTGGACACGCCTGTTAATAAGCAAGCCTGTGGTGCTTAAGAAAGCAGAGGCCGCATCTGGACATTAGATTTTTTTACTGAGTACCTGTTCATCGCACTCTCCATTTTCTTCGTGTGGGTCCCAATCCCTTTAAGTTCTTTGTTTTTATGCGTATTTTTCTGCTATGTGCTTTGTGTTTATCACTTAATTGTTCTGTGCCCATATCTATAAAAGGAGAAGCATCAGCAATGAAAAATCACTTTTGAAGAAGATCCGTCTTCCAATTGAAACGTCGAGTCAAATAAATAAGTTTCTTACAACGAAGCTTATACCACGCTATATACTCCTGTAAGCAGTCAGTACTTCATGCTCTCGCAACACACACACACACACAGACACACACACACACACACACACACACACACACACACACACACACACACACACACACACACACACACACACACACACACACACATATATATATATAAGATAATGTCACCAGAAGTTCAAAAACATAACAGCATTTAATTCACGACGTTTCGGCTCGAGGACCAGCCGAAACGTCGGGAATTGAATCCTGTTATGTTTTTCAATTTCTGGTGACTTTATCTTACATTGATCAACCAGCTGCCAAGAAATCAGTTTTGATATATATACTTCTTCTTCGTTAACTTCGCTATATACTACTGTAAGCAGTCAGTACTTAATGCTCTCGCAACATATATATATATATGAGAGAAGTCAACAGCCACAGAAACCAAGGGGCAAAGGGAATTTTTAATTTTATTTATTTATTTCATGCTCTTGTGCGATTTAGATTATTACTGAATATATTATCCCTTAAGTGATGACATATTCAGTAAAAATCTATATCGAATCTTGGTTTCTGTGGCTGTTGGCTTCTGTCATATTTATAACGAGCCCCTCATTCCCTATATATATATATATATATATATATATATATATATATATATATATATTGACACGACTGTCAATAAGCAAGCCTGTGGTGCTTAACAAAGCAGAGGCCGCATCTGGACGTTGTATTTTCGGACTGAGCACCTGTTCCTCGCACTCTTTTTTTTTGTGTGTGTATGTGTGTGTGGGTCGCACTGCCTCTAATAATTTTTTATGCGTATTTTTCTGCTATGTGCTTTGTGTTTCCCACTTAACTGTTCTGTGCCCGCCCCTATAAAAGGGGATGCATTCACAATGTAAAATCACTCCTGAAGAAGATCGGTCTTCCGATCGAAACGTCGAGTTTAATAAATATGTTTCCTTTAACGAAGCGTATACTTCGCTATATATATATATATATATATATATATATATACAGGTTGCGAGAGCATGAAGTACTTAACTGCTTCCAGGAGTATATAGCGAGTATATAGCTTCCTTAAAGGAAACATATTTATTTGAAGATCGGTCCTTCGATCGAAACAAGCGTATACTTCGCTATATATATATATATATAGCAGATAAGTGAAGGGGAATGAGGGGCTCGTTATACATTTTTATAAGAGAAGCCAACAGCCACAGACAGCAAGAAACACAGGGGATTTTTAATTTGTATTTTTTATTTTGTGGTGTTGATTAATTTAGAGTATTACTGAATATGTTATCGCTTAAAGTTAATTGATTAGAAAAGCAGAAGAAAAAACAACCACATGCCGCCGGCGGGATTCGGAGGTCGTGGGTTCGGATCCCACCGGCGGCATGTGGTTGTTTTTTCTTCTGCTTTCCTAATCAATATATATATATATATATATATATATATATATATATATATATAGAGAGAGAGAGAGAGAGAGAGAGAGAGAGAGAGTGTCCCAGCTAAATGTACCCGAGCTTGTAAAAAAGAGGATGTTCCGAGCCCAGGGAGACAAACTGAGGGTTGTTGACAGTCGCGTGTCCTAGTCTGCGGTAGTTTTTCATTATACACGGTAATTAATTAGCAGAGACTAATTAGCTAACTTTTTAATTATTGCCTTCAGGAAGAAAGTGCCAATGCAGGAGTTGTAGATCCCATAGAAAAATAATCGTTTGCCGTGTTTGCAACCAAGTACAGTCGTGGGTAAAAATTATTAGCACAGATCACTGGGGATCAGAATTGGTATATCTCACCACATGGCGCTCCGGTTCGTAGACCTGCATATCGGGCCGTTTCCATTTTTGCAGCATAAGGGGGGGGGGGGGACGGCAGGAAGTAAGCTTTATCAAGCGTGCACCGCCCGAGCGTTGGAGGGCCGACCCGACGTGACTGCGCATGCCGCATTTATTTTGGTTCGGTTATCATGAGCACAGACGGCTTCCTTTTTTATTGCTGTTTTTTTATGTCCGTGATGGTTTTTCAAAGGGAACTTGAGGGAACAATAGATGAGAGCGCTGCATTTAGGCAGTATTACACAGGTTTGTCAAAAAGACAGAGTTTATTTTTTCAATGCAACTAATTCACACGTCACTTTGTTGGGAAAGCGTAGTAATTTTATTAACAGGAGCACTATCCCATCAATTCATGAAAAGAAGTAAGGAAGACAGCCAGCTCGCTGTCGGTATGCGAAAGCAAACCCGTCATTGCACTAGTGGCGTGCATAGGCCCCACCGACCCTCACAACGCTTTGAAGGCGCTTAGGCAAGGAGTCAAACAGGCTGCTTGCAAGGTCAGGAAGAGCCTGGAGCCTGCTCCATTCCTATTGAACCGTCGCCCAGAGGATATCTGGCAATGACTCGTGCAGCTGCCTTTTAGCTAGGTTTTTTTCATTAACTCCCATATATATTCAATTATATTAAAATCTGCTCCCTTGGGAGGCCATGGCAGCTCCTGGATGCAGAGCTGTTCCAGCAGTTGCCGCACCCACCTGGGAGAAAAAAGGAGAACAATTACACGGTGCAGCAAGCATTCGTTTCGTGTTTGCATGAAAGTAAGGAAAGGGAAAAATGCGCAAGAGGACACTGCGTAAAGCAAGCGGAACGATTCCGTTAGACCTGCTTATCAGCGCAGCCTCGTTTCGCTCTTCACTCCACTCAGTTTTAGTTCACACTTCTGATGAAAATGCAATCTGTTTTGCAAACGCTATCTCGGCGTGACATAACCTCAGTTAAAACGTGGTTATACCTGCATGTGTGGATAGGACTTCTGTCGTGCTGAAAGAGGAAGCACCCACCAGGAAACGGGCCATCCAAAACGAAAGAGAGAAGGTCATTTTGGATAATGACTTTATAGGAAGCAGTAGACAGCGTTCCCTCGACCCTGATCAGTGGCCCGAGCCCTTGGGGCGTAATGCAACCCCACACGTTAATGGAGCGACGTCCGCTGGATGCGACGGCCTGCGTGAACTGTGGGTCATACCTGCAAAAAAATAAATAAGACTGTGCAATTTGTCTGAAAAAATTGAGCAGGTATTGCCCAATACTTCTAGTTAGAATCGAGTAAAGGGTGCAATTTCTATTAACTTATGCATACACATTCATAACTCTAAGTGTTGAAGATTAGAATGCAGCACCTAAGTGCATCCAGATGAACTGTTAGCAATCAAACCGTATAAAAATAACTGCAGAATACAATGCATTTCACTTGAAAAGTAGCACTAATCATACCCACTGGCCAGATTAATTTCTCGCCCTCGAGTAATTACAGATAAGAAAGGATTGTCGTGCACCTACCGCGCGCCAACCGGTCTCCAGACGCGTCGATGCTGGTCCCACTTCGTGGAGAAAGTCGATTCATCTGAGAATATGACTGCCCTCCAATCTTCTGCAGTCCAAGTGAGGTGGCTGCTGGCAAAGTCGAGACGGAGTCGTTCGTGATCTGCCGTGAGAAGTGGCCTCCGACAAGCGACGCGACTATGCAGTCCGGCTGACCGAAGGCGTTTCCTGATCGTTCACAAAGAGACTCCCTGGAGGCCCAGTTCCTGCTGTATCTCGGCAGCGGTAATATGAGGGCTGCGGAAGGCGGCGGCAATGATCAGCCGATCTTGCTCCTCAGTTAGGGCTCTCGGAGGTCCGCTACGCTCCGCGTCGCAAATCATCTCTTCTTCTAGGGAGGCACGCACAATGCGGGTTACGGTCCCTACTGCGCACCTTACCTCGGCAGCAATGCTTCTTCGAGACCTGCCTTCCTGGACTAATGCCAGGATTTCCGCTCTTGTAGAGAAGCTGACGCGCGGCATGTCTTTTTTCCTTCTGGCGAGATCTGTAGGGCGTGGTTCTATTTTATAACACCTGTTATCGCCCATCGCGAACATGGTAAACGTTATTACCGTTTTTCTTCGCTTGGTCTATCGCTTAGGCAACATCCAGTAAACTATCCTATTTCAGGCAATTGTTCCCTCCTCTTTCATAGTCATCCTTCCGCAGCGCGGCTGAGGCTGCTCGCCAAAATAACTGCCAAACAAGCAAAAAGAAACAACTATCCTATTCTTCACCATTCGCCTCCGGGAGCAAGGCTGTATTAAAAAAGAGAGAGAGGGTGAGACAGAAAAGTAAATTTTACTGGGCCGTGGCAATCCACTTAACCCCCCTAATAATGTAGAATGGGAACGGCCCGGCGCTCTCGTTATCAGCCTCTTCATCGCCCTCAGCGCCACGCGTTGTCATTCCGGCGCCCCGATGTTCCGTCTCATGTGCTAATCTTTTTTACCAGCGACTGTACCACTGATACCGCTTCTTTTATTTGCCTTAAAAGGAAGCCCGCGAAATACAAAAAGAACCACGTGATAGGGAACCAGTTTCAGCGCTCCCAAACGACCGGTCAAGCAACGACATCCGCTTATGTTTGAAACGCTGTCCCGAACAGGGTTCGGCGTTTTGAGGTAGTGGCAAGGTCAATTGAAATAGGTCGCGAAGCCGGGGCTTGAATGCGGTCCAGAACCAAGTGCTAGCGACATCAAATTAGTGGTGGAACTAAAGCGCCAAAACGGAATGAGTGGACAAACACGACTAGAAGAGGAAAATAATTAGGACATATTTTGTGTTTGAAAACCATTCAAAAACAATTGCAGTGATTCCGTTTTAAAATGTTTTAGGTGTGTGCATTTTGTTAGAAAGTATAGCGCCTGCTTTGTAAAAATTTATGACAGCGTTCGCTCAGAGCAGAGGCAATGGCAGCGGGACGATGCCAAGGTTGACGGTGCTCTGATGTAATACCCTGGTCATATCTTTTGACCATTCTGCTTGCTTTTGCTTGAAACTCGATTCTGCTAGCCCTACTTTTTCCTCGTTGCTTGTTGCTCGAGTTCTTGGTGTGCATCGTTCGTGTACAGTTTCCGCTTTTCCCTTTTGCCAGCGCTTCTGTGTAGTTTCGTTCAGTTGGGTGCGGTTCTGTCGCTTTTGCCCCAAAAGGGCATCGTCTGTGGCCATGGGGCCCCCGTACGCAAAAAAGAGGTGTGCGGTTGCACAATGTGCGAGCGATAACCTGTCTGGCGACGTCACATTTCATCGCTTCAGCGCTACACCTGCGACATTCAGCGCGACACCTAAGGCGAGGACGAAGGAAAAAGGCACAACGAGAACTGACTACCTAAAAATAGCGTTGGTGGTCGGCACTCGTCGTGTCTTCTTTCTTCGTTCTCGTGTCGCGCTGAAGCGTCGCGGCGTTCAGCAGTTTATTTTTCCCGCCAAGCAGCACGTGACGCTGACGTCAAGATAATGACGTCACTAAAACACGTGACTTTGACGTCGCATTTTTGTTTCAATTATGACGTCACTTTTTAGTTGCCCACGCATTTCGAAAACGGCGCTGGCTGCGCACCACAAGCCGCCATGTTTTGAACGTATGGGCTTCTATGCAGCCTACGCTACCATAGTACATCTACCTTGGTAGTGCCGAGATATTCTTATGTGTCATGGAAAGTAAGCGGGCGTGAAGCGCGGCTCGCATGCAGCGCTTTTTTACGCGAAACCTCACCTCGAGTGATAGGCATGTGGCCGTGACGCCGAACTTGCACCGTCACGCGCTGAAGAAGCGGTCGCCCTAGCGCCCATGCGAGAGTTGCTGGCATATATCTCGCAACCATCGCAAAACGTCGAACCCCGTTCGGGACAGCGTTGCAAAGATAAGCGAATGTCGTTGCTTGACCGGTCGTCTCGGGGCGCTGAAACCGCTTCCCTATCACGTGGTTCTTTTTGTATTTCGCGGGCTTTCTTTCAAGCCAAATAAAAGAAGCTGTATCAGTGGTAGTTGGTTGCAAAGACGCAACCGGTTATTTTTCTATAGGATCTACAATTCCTGCATTGGCACTTTCTTCCTGAAGGCAATAATTAAAAACTTAGCTAAATAATATCTGCTAATTGAGTACGTTTGGATAATAAAAAAATACTGCAGACTAGGACACGCGTCTGGCAACAACCTTCAGTTGGTCTCACGGGGCTAGGGCACTTCTTTTTTAAAAGCTTGGTTACATTTAGCTGGGACACCCTATATTTATTTATTCATACTGTCAGCTGCTGCCAAGACAGGAGTTGAGATCCTTGAAATAAACAAGAACTAGATGCAGTACATCAGCAGATCACCGCCTTAGGATAAATACAAAACAATACAACAATACAAATTTATAGGAAAGACAAAATGACATGTGATATGGGTCAAAAACATACCAGTCAAACCAGTCACAAATACTTCATGAGGGCGTTTTCAAAAGCCTTTAAATCCGAACATTGAATCACTTCTTTTGGTAATTTGTTCCATTCGTCAATAGTGAGAACAAGAAAAGAGTATTTGAAGGAATCTGTTCTAAAATCCAGAGGTGTGATATGTTTGGAGTGTTTTGTTCTGCTGCTAGAAGCATTCAGCGGTTTGATGTATCGGTATAGATTGACCTTACAGCTACCTGTCAGCACATGAAAAAAGAATATCAGTCTGTTAAGCTGCATTTTCTGCTTCACAGTTGTCAGCCCGGCCCTGTTTCTAAGTTCAGACACTGATTGGGTTCTAGAGTACGAGTTAAAAATAAATCTTAGAGCTTTGTTTTGTACCCGTTCACATTTCAATATGTTTTGTTTAGTATACGGCTCCCAAACATGACTAGCGTAAGTCAGCACTGGAAGCACAGCCATCTTGTAAGCAAGTAGTTTTACCTCTACAGTGGCATCATGAAGTTTTCTTCGCAATAACCAGAGCTTCCGCGTGGCCTTATTGCAAACATTGTCAATGTGCGTTGTCCAGTTTAGGTCATGTTTAAGATGAACTCCTAAGTATTTGACATCGGTTACTTGAGTTAATGCTGTACCATTGATACTGTAAGTGAAGGTTAAAGGGTCTCTTTTGCGTGTCATGCACATAAAAGATGTTTTCGTTGCATTCAGTTCCATTTGCCACTCGTCACACCAGGAACTGATTTTCTCCAAATGGTTGCTAAGTTCTTGCTGGTCAGAAGAGGAATATATTTTTGAATACACAATGGTATCATCTGCATAATGTTTCATCACAACTTGTGGGGAAAAACCTGTACTCATGTCACTGATATATATTGAAAACAGTAAAGGCCCTATTACCGATCCTTGCGGCACACCTGATCGAACTGATTTTTTAGAACTATGAGTAGAGTTTAATGAAACAAATTGCTCCCTTTGTGATAGGTATGCCTCTATCCATTTCACTACCTGATTGTTGCCGAGGGTAAAGGACAGTTTTATAAGCAGCTTTCTATGCGATATTCTATCGAACGCTTTCCGGAAGTCAATAAAAACTATATCGATTTGCCCCTTTCCATCAATAAATTCACCAATCTCATGTACAAGCTCAGTCAGAATTGTGGATGTTGAGTACCCTCGTCGAAAACCGTGCTGATTGATCCCCGGAATGCCCTTTTCCTCCACAAATTTCATCAAGTGGTTGGTCAAAATATGCTCCAGCGTTTTGCAACATGTACTGGTCAGGGAAATTGGTCGGTAATTCATGACATCATCTTTGGGACCTTGTTTATGAATTGGTATTACCTTAGCCAGTTTCCAGTCATTAGGTACTTGACCAGATTCAAGGGATTTCTGGAAAACAACTGCGAGGTAAAATGAACACCACTCTGCATACCGCTTTAAATAAGCATTAGGAATTTCATCAGGACCTGGGGATTTTTTTTCGTCCAGTTTGAGAAGTAGATTGAAAATGCCGGTATGACTTACTTTAAGCTCAGGTAAAGGTTGTATATCAAGAGATTCCGTTTGGGGCGTAGTACCGTCATCCAAAGTAAAAACTGATTCAAAGTATTCATTTACGAGGCATGCCATTTCAGTCCTATCAGTGATAGTTCTATCTTTGCTTGTCAAAAATTCAATGCCAGATTTTGGCTTTGAAACAAATCTCCAAAATTTTCCAGGAGCCGTTTTGATAAAACAAGTTAGTGTTTGACTCATATAAAGGTGCTTTGCTTGGATAATTTCCGTTTTCAACTCCTGAGAGAGTACATTAATACACTCGCGAGTTGTTTTAGAGGTGGATTTTTTAAGCCCTGAGACGTTTCAAAAGGCGCTTTTTATGAATAATCGTTCGTGTAATCCATGGGTTTCTTTTGTTTACTTTTTTAGTGCGCATGGGAACAAATCGCTTTATCGAGTCAAACACCACTGTTTTAAACCTCTCCCAGGCATCGTTTACAGACGTAAGTTCTAGAGATATATAACGAGTGAAGTCATCATACCCTAGTTCCAGGCTATCTAATATTGCGACATCATCAGCTTTATAGAAGTCCGGGATGGTCAAGGTTCTATTGTTTTTAACGGTGCAGTATTTAGTGGATATGTGAGTAATCACCATCTTGTGATCAGAGATCCCTTCTAAGACTTCATACCAATAATTTAGCTGCGAAACAGACTTATTTAAAAAGACAAGGTCAAGTAGCGACTCTCCCGATTCGTGGGTTCGCGTGGGTGTGCTCACAATTTGCGTTAAATCTAGGGAGAAGGCAATATCTAGAAGAGCGCGAGAAGTTGCCTGTTCATTCTGACCTTCTTTAAGGTTTGTCCAGTCAATAAGTGGTAGATTAAAATCCCCAGCCATTATCATCTTGCATTTACTGTGACCAAACTTGTCAGCTAAGAAATCATTGAGTAAAATCATGTATTCTTCGGTGGTTCCTGGAGGACGATATACTGCGACAACTACAATTAACAAACCACCAATTTCCATGGAACACACGACACACTCCAAATCAGGCGGGGAAGCAATTTCTGTACAAACAATTGAAGTTTTATATATATATGCACACACACACACAAACACACACACACACACACACACGCACACGCGCGCACACGCACACACACACACACACACTTGTCATGTAAATAAAACCTTCTTTAGCCCACGTTACCACGCAGCCTACATTACTCGGCCGCCCAGGCAGACACCACAACGTCGATCGAGGACGGAATGCGTCAGCCCTACCGGCCTATAGCGGGGACACCCGCCACTGCATCGGCCACAACGTGAGATGCGCCGTAGAAGACGTGTCGGCCGCGCGCCAGGCTTAAGAAAGCACGGCGTCTGGTATAACGCGTCGCTCGGGAGCTAAAGACTCACATGTGGACGCAGCTGGAGTAACTGCGTCGCTATCGGCAGCCGAGTACGAAATCGACGCCGCCGGAGAAGCCGTGTTCGTCCTGAGCTCTCAAGGCAAGGAAAAGACAGGGCCTGAAGAGCGTCGTTTCAGAAACGGACAAGGTCCAGTTTTTGTGCGGAGCATAAGCAAGACAAAGCATAAGGTATATAAGACAAGGTATGTTTCAATTATACCAAAAATGGAAAGAGAACAAGTCAATCAGAGTGTCTTCAAGCTGACAATCATTTCAAGGTTGAATGAAGTCTCCGTATTGGTGGCTGCCGCGCCAGTCGAGAGAAGGCAGGCGCGCTACTCGCCATGTTCGTGCCTTCTCAGTACATGCACGAGGAAGTAGGAATGCCGTGGGCCGGCATTTTCGGTTATCGCCGATCTTAAATGCCGGGACGACGCCAACCGCGATGTTGTCATCGCCAGCCATGAACATTCAAGTCTGAGCCGAGAAGCGGCTGTATACTGACGATACAAGACAAAAGAGTCTAAATGTGGAATCCAACTCAAACGTTCACCGACAGTCAGACACCGAAACCATTTCTTAAAAAGACTGAGGCGCCGAGCAGTGCCATGGGCTCAATACATATAGACACCGAAACTTTCTTTGAAATTATCTGGGTGTTTCCTCAGCATCGGCTGAAGGTGTGAACTCACTGTTAATCGGCAGCTTGAGGGACGGACGTTGAGGGATTTATTTCACGTGTAATACGAGCTGGAGAGAGGCAGTGCTGCAGCCGTGAACAACGACTAGTGAAACGCAAAATAAGGCGTCAGACGCGTGTCAGACAACCGTGCCATTATTTGCACATAAATTTTCTACCTAACTAAATTTTAACGTAGAACAAAAATTTTTACAGTAGTCAGCAGAAGCCTGGTCAGTCGGTTACAGATACATAATCGCACTCTGAGACCTGGTGAGCGTATGCAGTTTCTTGTCCCCAGAAGAAGCAAAGATAGACAGGTTTTTAACCGGTGTCTCATCGAAATGAGTCCGTAAACGCCTGTTGCTAGAAGGCAAAAATGTCTAGTTCTCAGATGCTTTAAGAATCGCTTTACAGCGTGAGCTGCAAGCTGGAGACGCGAAAATTCATTCCTACTCTACAACCAGTGCAACAAGCAACTTCATCGCCGAGTTCACAAGTTCCTCAGCATCAGAGGAACATGCACTGCTGCAGATGCGATGAAAACCATTAAACAGCGTCCGTGACAACATGCCCTGCGCAAGGGAGCGAATATTTTCAGTGCAGACGAATTGGGCACTTCCAGACACTATACAAGCGACGCAGAGATCTCAAGAGTTCGAAATGTTTTATTGCGAAAGCAGTACTACGCCAGGTCTAAACGCTCGTAGTGTGGTACGTGGACCCCCCTGCTCCTCGAGGAGCCGCCGCCGCGCCTAACGGCTGGTGTGACGTCAGCCTCTCTGTTTCTATGGCGACTCGTGACGTCAGCTTGCTCTCTCCACCGCACCCAGGAGGAGCCGGTCGTTCCGCGCTCCTCGAGGACTCTCGCCATGGAAGTCAACGACAAAGAGTCTATATCTGAATCTAATTGCTCTACTGCTTCTGAACAGTTTAACTCTAAGGCGACAGCCAAGCAAGCTAGGAAGAATGCAAGAAGGAGGTTACAACGTGCCCAAGAAACGGAAGAACAGCGAGAAGAAGGACTGCGGAAACGACGAGAAGCCCAATCAGCTAAACGAGCTGTATAGAGTTCAGAAGCTGGAATTAGGCAAGCTAACCGGAATGAAGCCAAGCGGGAACAATATGCCCAGGAAACAGAGGACCAACGAGAAGAACGTTTGCGAAACACTCAGAACCAGCTAAGCAAGCTAAGCTATCGCAACCAACCAGGTTTAACCAGAGCTAAACCACACCAGGTTTTTTAGAATCCCATTTCTAAGCACTCACACTGGATCTTCACAGGTCCCAGGCTGATTCATCTGTCCCTGAAGAGGTTCCCAAGTTCGACATCGGTATTCAGTGTTGTGTGTTGGCCAGCTAAGCCCCAGGGTACTAAAAAAATTTGGCACTGGCTCAGCTCTGGTAAAGCCTGGATATGCAATCGAAAAGCTTCAGTTACGCTTGGTTTGAGAGGCGTTCCGCCCGGTTTTCGGCCGTTTCGGCCACGCGTTTAGCTTTGCGCTTTTCATTTCTTCGCTTCTTTCGGCCAACTCCAAAGCTAGCACTTCTGGCTTGGTAGATTTTCTACAGCGACGTCTGGGTGCTTCTCCTTCCATGGCGAGTGCGAGCGCCTATTTTCTGACAAGCGAATTTATAGCCCCGTAGCGCACCGCTGCATCGAAAAGTCAAACAGTGACGAGGAGGAGTAGCGCGTGCAGCGGTAGCGGCGGCGCATATGCGCACTATAGCACGCGGCTGCGACGAAAGGTTAGGCGACGGGCGACGGAACCGGCGGCGACAGCTGCGGCCACCTGCGCTGCGTGTGACGTCACTCGATTTTGGCGCATGCGCAGAACTGGAAAATCTATGCACCGGCTCTTGCGAACGGCTCCGACTCGCGTAGAGAAGCTTTTAGCTTCAAAAAATTGGCAGGGGTTTAGCTCTGCTGTGCCAGGATATACGTAGCCTGAGGTGAGGGCGAGCTGTCCACATATCAGTGGACACCTGAATCAGACGGAAGGCGCATAACTGCCCTCTTGCAACAGTGGACACCTCTAGCGCGCTTTAAGCTAAGTGGTAGTAGTGACAGGTGTGCGTTGCATCTGTTGGCATTGACAACGTTGTGCCAGAAACACGGAGCTGAAGCCGTAGGCCGCCGGCGTGCGTTGTGTTCATTGGCGTTGACAACGTTCCACACTCCGATCATTATAAGGAAACGAAGTGCGCATAATGGCGCCCTGGTCACTGGAAGCCTTAACCGTGCTTATAGGTACGTGGAGTGATGAGAGAGAGAGATGGGTTGCAGGCATTGACAAGGTAGTGCCAGAATCGCGGCGCTCAATCCATAGGCCGTCGGCGTTTACTGTGTTTATTGGCGTTAGCGTTTTCAACGGTTTCCACTCCGATCATTTTAAGGAAAGGAAGGCGAGTGCGCGCAGCGAGGCACGGCAGCTGTGCGTAGTGACGTCACTTGCTCCGCGCACATGCGCAGTATGGTTGTGCAAGAGAGCACGAAAAACGGCAAGACCGTAGGCAATCTAGCTTACGCTACAAAATGAACCCAGGAGGAACTATTACGGCCAATGTGGATCAAGGCCTGTGTGTCGTTACAGAGTTGTCTTTTTCGTTCCGCTTAAATTATAGTGTTACATGATTGTCTTGCGGTGCAGATATGAACTAGCACAAGGTTTGGTTTGGTTTATGGGGTTTAACGTCCCAAAGCGAGTAAGGCTATGAGAGACACCGTAGTGGAGGGCTCCGGAAATTTCGACCACCTGGGGTTCTTTAACGTGCACTGACATCGCACAGTACACGGGCCTCTAGAATTTCTTCTCCAAAACTAGCACAAGGGAAAGGGTATGAATTTTTTTCTTCTGGCATTTATTAGTGTGTCATTGCTTTGAGCTTGGATTTTCCTCAGACTTTTTTTAATTTTGGCCAGTCGACAAATGTCTGGTGGTCTGGCTACGCCTAAGGGGCTAGCAGGCTGTCTACGCATCGATATAACAAACTTCACCTCGAGGGGAAACGATAAAGTAAAATAAATGAATCAAAAAAATGGCTGAGGCTTAACTTGGTTAAGCCTGGAGAATGCGAAGCATCATCGGGTCGCGTAATTTGGAGGCGCACAACCACAGCGACGGCGCGAGGTGGGCCCCCGTTTCACCACTGTCGTGACGTCATCGTGTCACATGGTGTGACGTCATGTATCACGTGATTTGGAGGCGCACAACCACAGCGACGGCGCGAGTTGGGCCCCCGTTTCTCTACTGTCGTGACGTCATCCTGTCACGTGGTGTGACGTCATGTATCACGTGATTTGGAGGCGCATAACCACGGTGAAGGGCTGAAGTGGTCGCTAAAGTAGTATGCTTCGCATAAAAGAATATCCCAAATGCTGCATCTAAAATCCGCATTGCCTAATTATAAAATGACGCATTTGGCGTGGTATCCAGGACGAAATCAACATAATTCCTTCGACATCATCAAAATTCCCAAATTCGCCTTTATTTCATGCATAAAAATGCGAAAAACGCCGTTTATTTCAAAAAATAATGGTATAAAACTAGCTCAGCCGGCTTTGCACTGTGAATATTTGACGCTGGATATTTCTACACATATTTCCGATTAATGAAATTTGAAATCAATCCTGGCTTCTGATGTCGACGGCTAATAATTTCGCAATATGACCTTGACTACAAAATGAAAAATAAAAACGTCTATTAGTTTAAGTTAGTTATTCATTTATTTATTGGCCCATATGAACCACAAAATGTCTGTCTTCCTGTAAAATCCAGCTCAACCGACCGCACCGGCGTACTTCACGCTTTTTAAAATAAAAACCAGTGATTTTTAAAATAAATCACCCTGTATACACCATTGTCCTTTAAATAACACCCTCTTTGGCCAGCATCACCACTAAGCTTCGGCCTATTTTACCCGGCTACCTACGACGACACCAGAAATCCGACCACAAGGACGACCACCAGACATTCGCCAACTCGCGATCTGCTGTTCTGCGCATGAGTGAATATATGAGAACACTAATGAGAACGAGTAAGGCAGCAATTAAAAACCATCATTCCCTTTGGTGATGTGTTGACTTGGAACTGTCTTCAGTATTTTTGTGGACAGCTCATGTACAAAAATATCTCATCATTGCAGTAAATACCGGGTTCAGAAGAAAAGGTTGCGCAATAGGTAAGAACTGTGTTTTGCGCGCGTAGGACTGTGGTTCCAGTCGGTTTCCTTGCTCATGTTTTTTTTTTTTGACGAGGCTTTCACAGCCAGAAAATCATTTATAATTTACACCTGTCGAAAACTTCTTTATACGTATCATTCTGAGGTACTTTTGAGCCGAAATCGCTGTTGAAACGTGTAAGGGATCGGTGGATGCCCGCGATGTTGTTAGCACCAGCCATCCTTTTGTGGCTGCCCGGCACCCCGAGGCGGTGATCTCCTCGTTAACACTCGTCGTGTGTGTCGGCAAAAAGCGCACCAGGCGAGGCAGGCGGACGTTAACCCGCCAAAGCCGCGACAGAGTAAGAGGCATGTTTTCCCGGAACCACCCGAGATCCCGTCTGCGGGAACGATTAGGCTGAGCGCGGAGACAAGAGGGACGTCCCCGCACGTTCAAGGGCACCAACAGCAGTGTTTGTGCAACTTCCCGGATTTCTAGGGATGTCTGTCAACAGTCGTCCTTAAGACGAGTTGCATAGAAATATGGTTTAGCGCTTCGTTTTTTTTTTCACAAACTCCCGGTGGTAGCGGCTCGCTGGAGGCCGATAATTGCCCTTGTGGGAGGAGACCGCCAGGGTCACGAGTCTTCAGGAAGTCAGCTATGCGTGGGAGTGTTTTTGATGTATTTTCATGTGTTCTCCTTTTTATTTCGTTTTGGAGAGGATTTTCAAACTTGCAGAAAGTAGAAGGCTTGCCATGCAGCTTGTAAATCAATCATGTGTTGAATTTGTTGTGATTGCATGGTGCAAAATGTGGGTCATGCTCCTATGTCTTCAAAAACCGGGCCCCGGATCCTAGAAAATTGTTCAGAGCTAGATTTAGATCCCTTGCATCTTCGGCGGTGCTACGGAGGCAATAATTTCTCTTAGCCAGTTTCAGGTTGTTGTGCTGGTTGCTCAACGTGTTGTCAGCGTGTAAATTCCTGTATAAAGCTTGTTTACTTTCCCTTAAGTCAAGAGTTGCCTGACCTCGTTTGTTATACCGTCGCGGACGATGGGGCACCTTTGGTGAAGCCCGAAGAACGAACCATGAATCAAAACTAAACCCATCTCTCGAAATGCTTTTTTTTTCACCGACCTTTTTTTTCTTCCCCTACAATTATTTGCGCGCAAACCAATTAGTCCTCTGTGGAAGTGCTTTACCTTTTAGGTTACAATCTGAAATATTTTGAATACAAATTTGCCTTTCAAAAAGCTTTCACATCAGCTGAAAGCCGAAGCTGGAAATTGTTGCAATGCACCGTTGCACGTGCGCATAATGCAAAGTCCCGCCGGTTGACACCGGGCGACACTGGAGATCGAACCTCACACCTCCCGCATGCGAGGCGGATGCTCAAACCACTAGGTGGATTTATCATACCCGTTTATGCACACGAACGAGCTATGTACAGATTACATACACAGTAGTCAGACATTGGCCGCGCTGCGGTTCTTCAATTGCCTGTAATCGTATAAAGGTAGGTTTCAAATTACAACAGAGATTTTGTGTCTACAGCTTTGTGACCTAATGCACTTGGACGCCTCGTCCATCAACGTGCACTTGTCATGAAAGGCGACAAATAAAAAACCTTTTCTGAGCCTTCAATGCATGCGTAACATACGAAACGCCCAAACCACCAAAGAAGAAGCAGATGACGTTGATACTCTCGGCTCCTTGGCAGCTCTCCCGCCGTGGGTATGTGCCATTCAGCCCGAGGACATCATCATCATCATCATCAGCTCTTGAGCGGCGGATTTTCCTGCGGACCCTCGTCTTAATCCAATCCATAAGCGTCACAGTGCGGACTGTCCTCCAGGTTCATTGTCGTCCACTACGGTGTTCCATTGCTCAGTGCGGTCTCTCGGCATTGAATCCTCGCTGCTGGAAGCTTCGGCGAGGGCTAACACGCAAGCTGCGCTGGTGCTTTACCCCAGAGCCAGAACCAGTAGGACATTAGCTACCTGCACGGCATCTACGTCCGTCCTGATAAGACAATGCCCCAAAAAGAAGATGGGGGCTCGGACATGGATAAGAAATCACGGACTACTAGCCTCCTGGAGGGATTCATGGGCACTGATTCGCGAGCCATAATTCAGGAGAACGTCTACGTCATCTTGGGCCACGGACGGTTCCAGCAGTCGATGTTGGTGTGCACCACCCTCACCGTGATCGTGCTCCTGATGCACGCGTTCGCCTACCGCCTCATCGGCCTCCCCGTGGACCACTGGTGCCAGCCGCCTTCGGATTTCCGCGACTGGCCCGTCCAGCAGTGGAGAAACGTGGCGATTCCCGTGCTCGCCGACGGAACCTTCAGCAAGTGCACCATGTATGACCCGCCGGTTCCGGTGAGCCAGAATGCGTCTTTCATTCGTCGCGGTATTTCCACCTGCGGTACATTAGCTGTGCGGGCGCGATTTCCGCCTTTGCCTCAACCCATTGGCTCTCTGTCTCGGAACCGCCTTCTCACAAAAACCGTCCTAGAACCGCCTTTTTGCTGTCGGCCTCCCCTACGCACAGCTATAGAATGTTAGCACTTTGCCTCCTATGATACGGTGACATAAGTCTAGCTCTAATTTTCAGATCTTTATGTGTACGAGAGATTAATGAATTTTTCGTTCCCGCAGCCGTCATAGTACTTCATTCATGAAACACCGCCCCTAAAATGTTTACCTTGTGGGCTCGGGTCTTAAGGTTCACGTTATTAACCCATTAGGGACCAAGGAACATCTAACGGTGGGATTTTCCTCATTTTTAGCACGTAAAGCTCGTTTATAAAGAAAAGCAGATTACTGAAATTTCGTCAATGATTGCTTCATTCATTCCGAAGTTGCACGGGTGTACTTTTTATAGTACGCTGGGTCCTCCCCATAGCGCAAGTGGCTACTTCGCTCTACTCCTACTTGGTGGCGT
Source organism: Amblyomma mixtum (assembly GCF_055824585.1). Classification (NCBI taxonomy): domain Eukaryota; kingdom Metazoa; phylum Arthropoda; class Arachnida; order Ixodida; family Ixodidae; genus Amblyomma; species Amblyomma mixtum. The sequence continues at coordinate 207,579,801 of NC_143013.1, forward strand.
TATTTTCGCAAATATGTCCGTGATTTTTACGCAGGGTGATATAACACTTCTTGCCGGCCCTCTTGAATCTTTTCTGGCACTGCAGTAATTCTAATTTGCGCGGGAAACTTTCTCCTTCTCAAAGAAGCGTCAGACACGACTCTGCCAGTGTCTGTGAACCGCTGGTTGCTGCATGTCAAGACGTAGGTAATGACGACTAATGTTCTTACCAAAGCAAAAATTGTCAGCAAGTGTGTCTCTTGCAATTCGGCAAATTGTTCAGGCGTTCACAATTGCAAAGTTGAGTTTTCATGTCAACAGCCAGTCCCCCTTTTTGGCCCTGATGCCGATGAAGTAGCAGTTCATCGCTTGATCCGAAAGGTCGACACCTGCCATACTACTGTTGTAAATTGAAAAGAGTTGTGGCTTACAACAGGCCCGTTTCTCGTGCGCTCTAGGCAACCACAGCTTTACAAAACATGTAGGCTCCATGTTGTTATAGTTGCAGGCCATAGTGACTACATTGTTGTCCTTAGGCTTCAATAAAAGCACGTAATCTACATTATTGCAACAAGAACCAATTTTTCCTTGCTATTTCTTTTGCGTTTCTTTCTCTAGGCCGATTGGACACTTCCTAAACCCGTTCCGGCTCTCTTCCTAAAGAAGAGAGCCCGTCGTTCCCTGCGAGCGCGCAGCAAAACGCCATCCGTGGCGCTGGTGTCGCTGCGACACGAGAGCGCCGTCACCTGTTAGTTAAGGTAGCCAAACTGAGAAGAGTGTGTTTCGGGGGAGCTAACTTCAGTTGGAGTGCATTGCGGGAAAGGGAACCAAGGGAAAGGGTGCGGACCAAGTGGTTCTCGTGCTGAAGATACTCCAGAAAAGAAAAACTTAACGAAAAACGTACTGAGCATGTCGAAAAGTTCAAACATGCTGCAGCGCAATACACCTCGCACTGAATAAAGCATGCCGCAGGCCCTAGTGATCAAAACTCACACTAGGCCTAGCACTTGACAAGTCCGGACAAAGAGCGTTCCTACAACCGAACAGACAATCATCCAATGTTCCAAGAGCAGGCCCCACGTTTGACGCCAGATGTGGGGTTTTAAATTGGGGAGATAAATCCGTTCCCAACGTTTAACCGCGGCTGACCCAGTTCAAAACCGCGCGGACCCCACCCCGTGGTCGCGAGCGCTACCGAGCGCTCGCCGACCACGGTGGGCCTTGCTCTGCGGGATCAAAAGAACGATACACTGGCTGACACAAACAAGGCATTTATTGCTGCAACAACAATAACGCCAGCTAGCAACAAAATACACTGAGGAATCGAGGATGTCCGACTCACCAGTACGGTTACGAGCAAACGTTCGTCCACGCTAGGGCAAGGGAAAAGCTCCGACGCCGGACGGGACGGGGGGGGGGGGCGGGAGCGTGTTCCGACCACGAGACGCCCGTCGACGAAGAGCGGAGCCGCGAGCGAAACGTCTGCGCGCTATGCAGGTCCCAGGGAGAAGAGAGCCCGTCGCTCCCCGCGAGCGTGCAGCAAAACGCCATCCGTGGCGCTGGTGTCGCTGCGACGCGAGCGGCCTCCCCTGTTAGTTAAAGTAACCAAACTGAGAAGAGTGCGTTTCGGGGGAGCTAACTTCAGTTGGAGTGCACTGCGGGAAAGCGAACCACAGGGGACGAACGAGTGCGTCCCCACAACTTTTAAAAGTACGCTGGGCGCTAACGGGTTAAGATGGCAAGTCGTCTAGAAGGTCCCTTGGGTAGTCGAGGACCGCAGTACGAATTTCGCGCAGTAGATATTGCAACTCGCCATGAACGGGTGTTGAGGATTTTGCGGGGTCGCAGCGGAGCACCAGAGAGAGAGGACCAGCGTGGCAGGCTTCTAGTTCCGAACTGCGTGTGCCAGGCGTGCGCTCCGAGCACGCGCTGTCGTTCTTTATTTTCTTCTGTCGCGGGAACGCCGATCTCAGCGCCTGCGCTTTATAGCGTCGCCGGGCGCTACAGGGCCCCCCGCCTAGACGGAACGTCGGAATTTACGTGCCGACGGGGCAGAGATGGAGTAGCCACGGCAGGCAAGCAGGCACCTAGAGTAACAGTGTCCCCACGGGGTCGCTACAAGGTCCGGTAAGTTCAGGTCAGGGGCCGGGAAGAGCAGTCGGGTGGAGTGCGCCGGCTCAGGTGGACGAGCCTGGCTGCTGCGCAAGGGGCGAATGATGCAGGGTGCCGAGCTGACAACGGACATGGGAGCAGGGGAGGCCATGGTCGGGTCGTCACCGACTGTAGTGCTGCCCGTGGACACAAGTGTCGTCGGTGTGGGGACGTTGGAGCTGGTGTCGGTGGGAATCTGGCGCGCCGAGTACGTCGTCACAAGCGCTGGAGTGGGCGAAACGGCTCCGTGGAGTGACAGCAGCTGTGTTTTGACCATCGACAGAACGGTGACAGCTGTGACGATGCCGGAGGAAGTTGCTAGGCTCAATGCAAGGTGCTTGGGTGAAGCTGGAGTGACAGACCGGAGCGACTGGCCAGTGGTGATGTGCGTGTGGGCATGGTCGGCTGTGGGTGGCTGCAAGAAGGTTGTGCCAGTGACAGGCCGTGGAGCCGAGACTGCTACATCAGACGGCTGGCTGGCAGCAACAGACACAGCTGGTGGATGGAGAGTTGCTGCACTACTCGGTGTGGATAGCTTTGCCATTCGTTCCTGAAGGTGGCTGAAGGCAGGCACCAAAGCAGACGCTTGCTGCGACAGTGTTGAGCTGCCAGGGTCAGACTCCGATAAGCGGTTGACAGTACTGAGTGGGTCCTCTTGGGCAGGCGGCGTGTGGCCGCCGGGGTAGTGGGGCTGGTATGTGGCATATGCTGCGGTGGCGGCAAACTCACTTCGCCTTTAGCACGATCGCTCAGGTCAGTGACTGACGACTTTAGCAGAATGAGCGATGAGGCGGCAGGTGAGCGTTCGGCTGGCAGCGATGCTACGCAGTAGGATACAGACGTTGGCGGAGTGGGGCACTCGTCGAGGAAGAGCTCGACTGACGGCGGCACTATTGCAGATAAGAGAAGTTGCTCACCGGGCTGTGCCGTAGGTGCTGTATCGTCCGTATGGGAGGCGGTATGGCCGGAGGTGCTGAACAGGGCGTCACGAGGCGCATCTGTCGCCGAGTTCGCTGACGTGGCAAACCGCGGTGGGCCAGGCACCTCACCGAACTGCTGAGGGAATGAGTGCGGACTTGGGGCCGTGGAGTCGTCGCACAGTGCTGCTAGCGTAACCGGGGTAGCAGGATGTGCTGCCGGAAGCGATGCGGCAGCGTCTGGTGCGGTCGGTGATAAAGAAGCCGGGCTGGAGACGCTGGACTGGAGTGCCGGCGAGGCGGCGAGGGGCTGCTGAGGCGGGCCGGGTTGTGATGAGGGCTGCGTGGGCGCGGGCGAGGCCGGTGCAGGGCCAGAGGCTGGCGGCGGCGAAAACGGGTCCGCTGCGTCGTAGAGCGGCGGCGGAACGTAGTAGGCGCCGAAGTCCGCCAAGACGGCCGCACGCAGCTCATCGTATGGCCGGCAGCCGAAGGCAGAGTAGGTGAGCCGACGCAGGAAGTCGGGCGGGAGGATGTCGCAAAGGACGGCGTGTTTGAACGGCTGGATGGTGATGCCGTTCAGGTACATCGCAGCCTCTAGTTGGGCGAACCACCCGCCGACGCCTGCAGGCCGGAACGCCGGGAGCGGCGGGAGCGGCGGGTCGAAACTTGGGTGCTGCCAGTACGCCATGCTGGAACGCCGCTGAGATAGAAGGCACGGTTCGCCAGGTCACCACTGTTGAAAATTTTGCGGGGTCGCAGCGGAGCACCAGAGAGAGAGGACCAGCGTGGCAGGCTTCTAGTTCCGAACTGCGTCTGCCGGGCGTGCGCTCCGAGCACGCGCTGTCGTTCTTTATTTTCTTCTGTCGCGGGAACGCCGATCTCAGCGCCTGCGCTTTATAGCGTCGCCGGGCGCTACACGGGCGTCTTGTGCGCGCCGACGTCAGAGCGCATCTTATGCGTTCAGTTCGTTTTCTGTTGAAGGAAGCGTTTTATTTCCTCACGTTAGCGTTCTAGCGATAGTTTGAAAACTGATAAAACTGCTCCTAACCACCTGAGTGACTTGCTTGAGAGTTTAATATTGATGTTTGTAGTTTAATTAGCTAATTAGTATAACTTTTACACTACCAAAAGGCCCCCGCAGCTGGCATCTTCTATACAAAATATTTGTTTCCAATGAGAACAGCCGGTTTTCAACAATTTTTGAATGTGGGCGTTGAGTTGCTGGGTATATAGGATCAATAAATGATCTTATCTATAGCTGCAAATTACTTTCGCTAATTACCTAAATACGTGAATTCCGAAGTACTGCTCCCTCCTCAAATGCCAGTTCGTAATAATTTTAGTTTTATTGTCACATTCAATTCAAAAGTTTTAAACCCTTTACTCCTGTTACATCGCGAGTTTTGCTCATGCTCCATGTTGAGCTATAAATTAAATATTGATTATATTTTCACACGGCATCGCGCTGCCCTCAGCTATTAATCTGGCTTCGTTTTTGTTCTCTTTGTCTATTTTCAGGACGACAGCCTAGAGAAGCGCCGCGAAGTTGCCTGTAACCGATGGGACTACAACACCACGGACGTTGGTGATAGCGTCGTCAGCATGTGGGACCTTGTTTGCGAACACAGGTGGCTGTACTCCATCTCCAGCTCCGTGTACATCATGGGTCCGCTGTCCCTCGTGCCTGTGGCCGGTATAATGGCAGACCGCGTGGGGCGCAGGCCGGTCATCCTAGCGAGTGCCGCCATCATGCTGTTGGCCAGCATGGCGGCCAGTACGACGAAGGGCTTGGGTGCCTTCCTCATGGCCCGGTTCGTTGTCTCCGCCGCGGCCAGCTCGACCAACGTGTTGCACTTTATCGTCCTCTACGAAGTGACGGGAAACCAGCACCGGGCGCTGTACATCCTTCTGGCCAACATAGTCGGTACCTCAGTGCCGCCTGCGCTCTATTCCCTGCTGTCGCTGCTCCGTCCAAGCTGGAGGCTGTCGCACGCGCTGCTCGTCGCGGCCACGGCCATTGTGCTGGCCCTCTGCTACTCCCTCGAGGAGTCCCCCGTCTGGCAGCTCGCCACGTGGAGAGTTCGACAGGCTGAGCGCACCGTGTTGCATGTGGCCAAGTACAACGGCGTGGATATAGCCAAGACCAGAGCCACCTTCAGAGCACTCAGGCGACAGCTGGAAAAGCGAGAGACAGCTTCTGGAACGGGGACAGGTGGCTCGGAAAGCATCTTCCTTTCGGCTTCCTTTCGCCGGCGCGCAGTGTCTATCATTTTGTCCTGGTTTGGCGTCAACTTTGCGTACTATGCTTCGCGCCTAGACCGCAAGAGTTTGGAAACCCATTGGGAAGTATCGGCACACGTGTTCAATATCCTGCTCCTCATCGCACTGTACTATAGCCTGAAGAGTCGAGGTCAAAGGTTGACGTTGTCCGTTGTGCTGGCGCTGCTGTCTCTCTGCGGTGCGCTTCAGACAGTTTCCTACGAACTGAAGTTGAGTATCGCGATGCCATTGTCCACACTAATGGTGTTAAGCGCCACTACAGCAGCAATGTGTGTCAACTATTGTTATGCCGGCGAAGTGTTCCCGACTCCAATAAGAAGCATTGGATTCTGCATATCGTATTCCGTCGGCCGCGTGGGAGTTCTCCTAGTCACATTGATTAACGCCTTCACCGAAGACCGGCGCTTTTTAGCCCTCAATGTGGTCATGACGTTGCTGAGCTTGGTGAGCGCGGTAGCAATTCAGTGGCTTCCCGAGATATACTCGCATCAGAAGAAAGAGACGGATCCAGTCAAGTTGGACGCTCAGCAGCGCATGCAGGCCCTGAAGGCTTGCCTCAATCCATTTCAAACTTCTGCAAAGACGGGAAAGTCAGGCAAGGCGCATGGCCATCGAAAATCGAAGCGGGTGCCGGCAAGCCGTGGTGCGTCTGCAGCGGGAAGCGCAGTGACATCTGGAGTGGCGTCGCCTGCCTTAGCCAGTTCACCGCCAGAAGTGACTGGATCACCCGTTGAAAACCTTGTGTCACCATTGCGAAATGGTGAGTCGTCTTCAAAAGCTAGTCGGATACCAGGCTCTACACGGCAAAAGACTGGATCATCGGCACAAAACACTGGAGCACCTCTGGAAAAGGCTACATCTCCTTCGCAGCAAGTTGGATCGCCACTTGACAAACCTACGCCGCCTTCGATTGAAGTTGGATCGCCTCAGGAGCAGGTTGCATTGCCATCGGAAGGTGCTGCGTTGCCTCCACAAAACACAAGATCACTTCCTCAAAACATTACGTCACCTCCGGAATTCTCTTCGAAGCACAAGAGTAACAAGGCGCGAAAACACCACAAGACCGCCGAAGGTGCTGGCTTCAACTGAAGATCGGCACAATCGGGTTTCCTATTTGTTTCCTTTTCTTTGTTAAGTTCTTATTACGGAACGATTTTAGGCACGCTTCCTGCGATTTTTCTCAGACGTCGACAACTCCACCCAATGTCAACCAAGACTTTGTTTGGATAGCTTCACTTTATCCGCCCCTTGTGTATAGCCATTCTTTTCGACGGCCGTGAAGGAATTTGGTGGCAGAGCAGCATTATCAGTGTTTCTCTGAGACTGACTACTACTGCTCATATGGTTTCGTGAGACTATACGCGCATGATGGTCGCCATGCCTCTGAAGTAGGCTGTACTAGTCTTATGTGCAATTAGCCGCATGTTTTTAATTGTACAATTTCCTTTTTCTTCGCATTTTAATCACTATGAAAGCCTGTTTTACTATTGTGTTAGTGCTCGATGGTTGTGGGGAACTTAAAGGGCAAGATGCTGAGCGGATAATTTGAATGTATTTTCAGTTATTCTTTAATTGTGCGTCAAAAAATCGCTAGCAGTTTCTAAGCACGAAAGTTTGTGAAAGCTCAGTTTTTCGCAGATGGACACCACTGCCATGTACTTGAAAGCATGACTTAGGTAGATCTGCGCGTTTAGGACTCATCATCTGGGCTAATTTAACCAATGCTCGCATGTGGATTACCCTGCAGTGCCGCGTTTATCAATGTTAGCGACAACGGGTCTTGCTCTAGTGCCGTGTTTCTACCACAAGGATCTCCACGGACACCCATGCATGCACATCTCACAACTGCTGCATAGCTCAAGGCTCGAATATTTGTATGATAGTAGAATGAGATCATGAACAAGGCGATGTACAATGCACAGCGCGAGGCGACAGTGTCTTGCAGTTTGACACGAGGCGTTTTCGGCTGCATAAAGACGACATCGGCAATGAAGAATGCAAAATCATAATACACTGTACTGATGGGCGACTTCAATGCGAAGGTAGGCAAGAAACAGGCCGGAGACCATGCGGTAGGCGACTACGGCGTAGCAGTGTTTGCGTACATTTGTATAGAAACAAAGAGCAATAAATAAATGAAATGAAAATATGAAAAAATGGCTGTGGCTTAGCTTGGTTAATCCCGGAAATTGCGAAAGCAGTATCCGTAGCTACGCCATGGTTCAGCTGGTAGTGTAGCTGGCTGGTGGTGTTGCTTGTGGTTAGACTTCTGGTGATGCATCGGTTATACAATCCAATGCAATGCAATCTAATCTAATCTAATCTTATCTAATCCAATCCAATCCAATCCAGTCCAATGCAATCCAATCCGCGCCACGCGCGGCGGGCGCAGGAGCTAGGCAGCAGCCACCACGCGCGGCCTCGCCTCGCGACGGCACAAGTTGGAGCCCTACTCTTGCAGCTGTGACGTCACACCGCTAGGCGCGCCGCTCAAGGTCAATGGTAGCTATCGCGGCCTCGCCACGCGAGGAGCTGCAAGTGAAAGTAGTATTGCTTCGCAATAAAAAAGAGTAAGCGGGTGTTATTCCTGGTCTTCGCAGAGAGAAATAATTTACGGATCATGAATACTTTCTTCCGCAAACGAGCAAACAAAGTGGACGTGGAAGTGCCCACATGATGACACTAAAAGTGAAACAGACCTCATACTGTGGGCTCACACTGGCATCGTAGAGGATGTAGAGGTCCTCGGAAAGGTTCGTTGTAGATACCACAGAATGGTGAGGTCTCGTATTAGCTTAGATTTGAAGAGGAAACGGAGGACACTAATGAAGCGGAAGTCTGTTAACCAGTTAAGATTAACAAGAAAAGTAGAGGAATTCAGGATTTCGCTGCAGAAGAGATTTTCCGCTTTAACTGGAGAAGGCGACCGTAATATTCAAAACATTCAACGATAATCTCACAGCTATCGTTACGAGGTGTGCTGCAGAAGTGGGTGGTCGGGTGATTCGACAGGATACTGGCAAGTATCTCAGGAGACTAAAGATTTGATTAAGAAACGCCAAAGCATGAGGACGTCTAACTCCACAGCTAGAATAAAACTAGCAGAGCTATTCAAGTTTATCAATAAGCGCAAGGTAGCCGACACAAGTAAGTTTAACATGGAGAAAATTGAGCATGCTCTAAATAGCGGAGATAGCCTAAAATCAGTGAAGCGAAAACTAATCATAGGTAAAAACCAGTTGCATGCAGACATGAGGGCAATGTCATTAGCAATATCGAGAAGATAGTTAATAGTTCTAGACAAATCACTACAGTAGTGAATGTAATTAGAACTTTACTGTAAGAGGGAGCAGAGCACAGCAATGGGCCATCCCTCCAGTAACGGAGGAGGAAGAAAGCCTTAAGAGCAATGCAAAGGGGGAAAGTAGCTGGTGAGGATCAGGTAACAGCATGTTTGTTTAAGTACGGAGGAGAGATTGTGCTAGAAAAACTGACGACCTTAGAATACCTTACGACCTCGAGTGTACTAGAAGCTTGGAAGAGCGCTAACATTATCTGAAGTCTTCAGAAAATAAAAATTACAGACCGATTAGCATAGTGTTCCTTGCCTAGAAGGTATTTACTAAGGTAATAGCTAATAGGGGCCGGACAAGTTTAGACTTTATTGAAGCAAATGACCCCGCAGGCTTTCGTAAAGGATACTCGATGATAGACCATATTCACGCTATCAATCAGGTGATAGAGAAATGCGCAGAATATAACCAACCTTTATATACAGCCTTCATTGATTACGAGAAAACATTTGACTTAGTGGAAAAATCGGCTATAATGCAGGCATTGCGGAATCAGGGTGTAGACGGGTATTATGTGAAAATATTGGAAGATATTTATAACGATTGCACAGCTGCCATACTCTTCCATACTGCCAGCAGTAAAATTCTAATAAGGAAGGGTGTCAGTCAGGGAGACACAATCTTGCCAATGCTAATCACCACCTGTTTATAGGACATATTCCGAGGCCTGAACTGGGAACAGTTGGAGATAAGAGTCAATGGAGAATACCTAAGTAATCTGCGATTCGCTGATGATATTGCCTTGGTAAGTCACTCAGCTAGGACATGAATTGTAGAGCATGATCAATGAGTTAGACAGGCAGAGCAGAACGGTGGCGCTAAAAATTAGCATGCAGCAAACCAAAGTGATGTTCAGCAGTCTAGCAAGGCAACAGCAGTTCACAATTGGTTGCGAGGTGCTGGAAGTAGTAAGAGAATATGTATATTTAAGGCAGGTAACGACTGCTGATCCGGATCAAGAGAGATAAATAACGAGAAGAATAAGAATGGGGTGGAGCGCATTTAACAGGTTCTCTCAGGTCATGAATGGCAATTTACCAATATCCCTCAAGATAAAAGTGTGTAACAGCTGTATCTTACCGGTACTCACTTATGGGGCAGAAACCTGGAGGCTAACAAAGAGAGTTCAGCTTAAGTTAAGGACAACGCAGCGAGCTGTGGAAAGAAAAATGTTAGGTGTAGCGTTAAGAGACCGGGAGCGGGCAGAGCGGGTAAGGAAACAGTCGCGGGTTAATGACATCTTAGCCGAAATCAAGAGTAATAAATTAGCTTGGGCAGGGCATGTAATCAGAAAGCAAGATAACCGCTGCTCCTTAAGGGTAACGGAGTTGATTCGAAGACAAGGCAAGCGTAGCGGGGGGCGGCAGAAAGTTAGGTGGGCGGATAAGATTAAGAAATTTGCGGGGATAGGGTGGCCGCAACTGGCAAAGGAAAGGGTTAATTCAAGAGACATGGGAGAGGCATTTGCCCTGCAGTGGGCGCAGTCAGGCTGTTGATGATAGTGATGTTTTCGGCTCCGGCAGTAGACTAGCGCTCTCGCCGAGCGCCAAGAGGTGCTGATCTCTTGGCGCCGACGCGGGATCGAATCCCAGTCTCGAATATCTTAATTATATCTATTTATTTAATTCACTTATCATAAGCACACAAGTACCGCTAGCATACAAACATCGCAAGATTCTGCTTGAGTTTAACCGTTGCAAAAGTGCTTTCTCACTAAAAATCAACGTCGCCAGTGCGCGTATTGAATCAAAGTGCATGCAAGTTTATTGTTTGCGTGCGTACAGTGGGCCACAAAGATACTAATTTGCGTCGTGAGAAAGCTCCTTTCAGCGTCGGTATAAGTGATCAATGCAGAGAGCTGGTCGCTAGTTTGCAGTGTCGTGATATTCGGTGATGCGGAGCGCAGCAAGTAGCGCGTTGGTGAATGTTGTTGTCCTCAAGAAGATAATGGTCCATACCACCTGCGGGGAATTCACCAAGACACAGGCGGAGACTGACAGTTGCTCAAAGCGTCAAAAATGGAATAAAATTTATAAATATAATAATAAAATCAGCAACAATAGTGTTAATAACAATAAGCAAATGAATAAAAAAGAATTCAGATTTGTTGCTTTGAATAAACAAATAAATCACTGTGAGATGTGCGACTGAAAGTGGGAATGGGGTTAAACGTGCCGAGTTTAGGAAGCCTCGGTTAGAGATAAATTTTGAACATGAGAAAGAATTTCGGATGGCAGCCGTTTTGTGTCTGAAAGGAATGTTTGAATGGCGGAGGACATTACTGTCCACCAAGACACCGAAAAACCCCTGCATACAGACTTAGACCGAGCTGTCGTAACGGGTGCTCTAGCAGGCGCCCCCGTAAAGAGGAGAAGCGGCGGCAGGCCAGCAAGAAGTGATCTACCGCTTCAGGTTCACCTCAGAGCGGACACAATAGGGAGACCGCCAGACCAGATCAATGTAGGTAGAAGTTTAACTGAGATATGCGGCAACGTAGACAAGTGAAAGAAACCTGAAGCTTGCGCGAGAAGCATTTGAGTATGCGGAGTGCCTGCGATTCCGTAGATGTGGTGGGAGAGGAACACAGGGATAATGAATCCGTCATAATCATGAAAATAGACAAAGAACTTTTTACCTTTCGCAAGGCCATGCCTACTGCTAAAAATTCAGCCAAATAAATGAGGGTGGAATCGGGAAGGTGGAGTGAGAAGGAGCATTCAAGGCAGAGAGAGAAAATATCAATACCAGAAATTTCTTCACACTGAGGCGTCTGTCGCAATAAGAACTTGAGATTTAAACCGCATCAAGTAATCGTGTATTAAACCGCGGAGGAAATGGAAAGGCTTTAATTTTGCACGTTTTGTAATGATGTCATCAAAGATAATCTGAATAAATGTAGAATTTGCGCCCACCGTTAGGATGTCCGACATACGGACGTTTATGGGGTCAAAGAGAGATTACTAAAACAAATCCATGGAGTATGGAAACGAGACCAGCTTTTTTCGAAAAATGGCCAAGGCTGACGAAGCAAGATCAAATTTGAGGCATGAAGTGACGAATCTCACATATTCACAAAAGATCGGACTGTTAAGAGCTGAAATCTTGATGGCAATAATGGAATACGCGCTTCCGGGTACAAAACAGAATTAGCCACCAATTGTGGAAGGATCAGACAGAGGCCCTACGGCTCCCGCTCCTAGAGAACAAGAGGGCGAAGTTTGCACGCAGGTGCTCCTGTGAATAAGACACAGCCGAACCCTAATACTGGACGAATAAGACAGCCGAACTCTAATACTGGACGGGCATACATTCTACAAATCATCGGAAGCGAGTGCCTTCTAATGCCGGAACGAATGTTGCTTAGCCTGCGCAGCATACCGACTGCTCGGACTCCTTTCGCAGTGATGCGCTCTATATGGGCCCGCCAAGAAAGCGAAGGATCATAAATTACTCCGAGGTATTTGATAGTTTGCACTTGAGGAATTACATGGTGCTGGCAAACAACAGATATTAACCGGATAAGAGAACGGAACAACCAATAAAGCACATTAACTGACATCACAAGACAGGTTAATTACCCCTAATCAATGGTCCAAGACATTGAGGTAAGACTGTAAGAACTGGTACAGAGAGTATATGTCAATCTCGGAAGCAAAAATGGCGATCTCATCTGCATGCCCTTACGACTGCAGGGAGTACTGCTAAATACGATGTTGAAAAGTACATGGGAGAGGACCGCACCTTGTGGCACTCCTCTCTCATATCGAAATCCGGTTGAGGAAACACCGTTTTGGAAACAGTAAAATTCTACGTCAGCCAGAAATTCCGAAACCCGTGATACAAAGTGCGTCGGAAGTCCGACAGCCAGTAATCTTTGAAAGAGCGCCCAGTAGGCTGGGTAGAATCTTCCTCCTTGCTAATTCAGCCCCCAAGCACGATTTCACGCGAACGAATTCCGCCTTCGCCGGTCACATTTCGATGGAGCCGAAACGCGAAGGTTCCCTACGGCTTTTTGAGTGTCACATCACGGTACGGCAGCTCAGTTGTCAAAAAATTACACGGGACACTTGAGGTCCTCCTTAAGGCTATGAAGCGACAGCGTCAAGGGGTTAATGCCCATGTCTGCGGAATTCATCATTCTGTATTCTGCACTCATAGATCGCTGGGAGTCCTGACATCGCTCCTGGCGCTGCAGTGGTGCAGCGGTTAAGCGAAGTGCCGGTGCCCTGCGGTGGCAGGTGCTGCCGTCGATGGATCTTGGATGACCCAGGTAGCTATTCCCAAGCCTCTTGCGACCAATCATTAATTTAACTGCCACCGGTGGGGACGAATAACCACCCCTCCCCAAACAAAAATTTATCTGTACTTTTCTTTGCATAATCTTGGGTTGCATGCAGCCGCTCCGCGTTGTCGACGAGTCTTGCATGCCACATCTGGTAACTGGAAATCTACGTGCCGCCTATGATGATGGGGCGCCGAGCAGATGCGATGGTAACCGAAGACAACGACGCCGCGCGTTATCCCTGATAAATAAACAACAATGATGGTCGATTTGCGTAGTTAAGCCTAGTGCGAATTAAATGCGCTGGCAGTTGTTTCCCCTTCGATTCCCGTGTTTAAATCTAGTGTTCACGGATGGCAGTTGTTCCGATAGCGATAATGCTTCCTATTATGTGTCCTGCTCTGTGTCCAACCCATACAAAGTAGGATAGACCAGCGAAGACAAATCACTGTTGAGGCCGCCACGATGGCTCAGCGGTTAGGCCGCTCGTCTGCTGACCCGAAACAAACGGGTTCGATCCCGGACGCGGCGCTCGCATTTTGATGGGAGCGAAATGCTAAAGGCCGTGTATTGTGCGATGTAAGTGCAGGTTAAAAAAAAACGAGGTGGTCGAAATTTCCGGAGCCTTTAACTAGGGCCTCCCTCGTGGCTTGAGTCGCTATGGGACGTTTAAACCACGATAAAACCCAAATCACTCTAGAAAAAGATCGGCCCTCCAATCGAAACGTCGATTCAAATAAAAATGTTTGCTTTAACGAAGCGTATACTTCGCTATACACTTCTTAAGCAGTCCAGCACAGTGCGCGACCTTCGTCTTCATCTGTGAATTTTCTTCATCATCGCACACCTTCGTCTTCGGAGAAGTGGCAGTCATACTTGCGAGTGGCGAAAAGCTCGTTCCATCCTCAGTCTCACGAGTGGCGGGGACTGCTCTCGATCCTTGCGTCTTCTCCGCCGCAACACTGCAGCTACGTTCCGGTCTCCACCTGGTCGGCCCTTCCACTAAGAAGGAAACCGTCAACCAACATCGCAGTGGCGCTTCCGCTGTACTTGCCGGTGCCTAAGCAGGTACACTTCCTCTCCATGCTGATCCCTCCGCCGGCAGTAATGACTCCACCGCACCCGCTACTCCGCAGACACCTGGACACTCCAAATGAACTGTCATCGCCTTTCAGCGCGAGCCTTCCATTTGTGGGTTTTCGTGGTGATTACGTGGAGGACTGGATCTTCCAGTAAAAACACGCGCCTATAATCGCTGGGACTCTGCTATGAAGCTTCTCAACGTTTCCTTCTATTTGACCACCCTGGAAAAAGCTTGGTTCATCAACCACAAGGATGCTATCCAGTACTCGAGCTTCGCAGCGTCGGCAAATCTCTGGAATCGCTGGTGCAAATCAGGCCATCTTCGAAAAAAAAAAATAGATGTGCGTGTCCCGCTACCGCGCAATTCCTATTCGTCCTACATTAAAGATGCACTCGAGCTCTGTAAACGTGTCAACAATGCTATGTCTGAGTACGATCGGGTATGTCATGTCCTTATAGGCATCGGATCATTCGCTCCACCATCTGAGAGGAGCTCCACCTTAACGCCAGTGGAATCCCATCCGCACCACCCACTGTCCTCACCTTTGAGTGATCTCATCAAGGACGAGCTCGATTCACTCACTCGCCCCGCGGCATCAGAACCATCTGTACCCTACTGTGCGCCCACATACGCCAAAGTTGCTGCGTCTCCAGCTGTCGCCGTCTATCCTTCACATCCACCGCCCGTCCAGCAGAGTGTAGCTCTCTTATCCCACCGACCCGGTATGCATCCAGTGATTTGGCGGCCGCCTCCGCCTCGTCCGGTCTGCTACTGCTGTGAAATTCGTGTAGCCATTTTGCCCGTGTTTGTTGTCGGCATCATCGCGACGAGCGTGAACAGTTTGGTAACTTACGCCAAGACAAAACGCACTCATCATTATGTTTACCGCCCGACGTCTGCCGCCAGTGCTCCTCGTCACAACGACAGGTATTCTTGTTGTTGTTGTTGTAGCCTACGACAGAATGGCACATACCCACTCTGGGGGATCGGCCAAGAATCGGGTGGAAAAGGTTGGTATTCACCTGTACGTAGTAAAGGCAAAAGGAAAGCACACGGGAGAGGAACACCGGGGGAGTCAACCACAAGAAGGGCACGGAGAGGATGAAAAAAAATCAACAAAACTGAAAACAAATAATAAGAATAATAATAATCATAATATATATATATATATATATATATATAAAGGAGATTGGATTCGTCATGATTACCGCCTGACGTTTGTCCCAATGAACCTCCTCGGTCCTCTTCATCGTCCTCTCACGACCACTCGTTCCCGCACCACCGCTGCCCGTCACTCTTCCGCCGCTCCTATATCTGCCGCTTCGTACGGCCTCTCAGGTCCCTGGTCGCCACACGGAAGACTAAATTGTGCTGTTTCCGGGTATAAAGCCGAACCGCCCGCCCACCCTTTAATTCCTCCTCCGCCACCGTCGACCATGTTAACCGTTGATGTTGAAGGCAGTATTCTAATATCACCCAGACCAATAAGCTCACCGAACGGTTTCATCGCACCGTGTCAGATCTAATCAGCCAGATCACAACTAGGATACCAAGCTCCCCCTCCTAACATTCGCTTACAACACTGCCGTGCAACGAACAACCAGCTTCCCCCCCCCCTTCCTTTTTTTCTTGCGCATGGCCACCAACCTGCCTTCACTCTCGAAGCAGCTTTCTTCTCTGCCCAAACAACCTGCTCCGGCCTTTCCCACGAAGAATTTACATCCTTTCTTGCCTACTGCCGCACCAGAGAAGGTTGCTACCAAAGAAGCACTGAATATGTGGAAAGCATACCGATAAATGCGAACGAAGGCACATTCATAAAAAATTGCTCCTATTTACCTGCTTAAGCTAAATGCAACTTAGGTGCGCTAGCGCGATTGTTTAGCTTTATTTATCTGTGTTTAGTTTTTATAACCAAGAGAATTCGAGTTGTACCAAAATGTTTTGACATTTTTCAAGCGCTAAGACAACAAGGACGAAGAAGGAACAGACAAGGACGAGCGCTACTTCCAACTGTTTATTTCGTAAAACCGCAAGTGCTTAAAACAGTTCTCGAAGGCTTTTATGACACGGTCTGTTCCTTCTTCGTCCTTGTTGTCTTAGCGCTTGAAAAATGTCAAATCTGCACCAACTAGCCCGATCCGCTACCCTTCTGAACCAAAATGTTCTTGCTGCATTTCCTCGGCTTTCATCTTTCGATAAGCCGCCTTAGCTTGCACGACGCAGCTGGCGCGACACTCCCCCGAGCTTACCCCAGTTACTCCGAGGCTTGATCCGCACAGCACGGCTTTCGGTCACTGACCCATCTAGTGCTATCACTCTAGAAGCCACACTCTTCATACGAGTGCGACATGGACGGCTTTTCAGCAATTCTTCCAAGACGGCCGCATGACACCGTTGAAAATTTGAATTGCCTGCAATTCTAATCAGGCTATATCTGTAGTTAAGATATGTATTTCCTGTCAAAAGCAATTAAAAATGCCATATATGCTGATACAGTTGCCCTTGTAGAGCTTTCATAAACACTGGTAACAAATACCTGTTTTCTGATTATCGAATGCATGCACCGCGTGAGCAGCAATCCAATGAGCAAAGAAGAAGCAAACGACCTTGGTATGCCCGGCTCCCTGGCAGCTCTTCAACAGCCTTTTTGTTTCAGCGGAGTCTCCTATTAATGTGAGTGTTTAGTGCCGCTGGGCTGACCGTCAGTACATTTGTAGCTGTCGTGGGGTGCTAATTACAAGCTCGTACCTCACTTTCTGAACGCACTCTGGCAGAAGCTTCAGCTCGTGCTTAACACGGAAGCTGAGCTACCGCTTGGAACTACAGACTTGGCCGACAAGGGTTTCGACGCCGTCTACCACCGTCTTCTTAAGATCATGCCGCCGAGAGCAGGTGGCAGCCCAGACGTTAGTCCCAAATCGGGGACCCTCGTGGAAGGTTTCGTGGGCACTGAGTCGCACACAATCATTCAGGAGAATGTCTACGCCATCTTGGGCCACGGATGGCTGCAGCAGTCGGCGTTGCTGTGCACCATCCTCAGCCTGATCCTGCTCCTGATGCACGCGTTCGCCTACCACCTCATCGGCCGCTCAGTGGACCACTGGTGCCAGCCGCCTCCGGACTTACGCGATTGGCCCGTCGAGCAGTGGAAGAACGTGGCGATTCCCGTGCTCGCCGACGGAAGCTTCAGCAAGTGCACCGTGTACGACCCACCTGTTCCGGTGAGCTTAATGGCTTCTGTCGTGTGTCACAGCGTTTCTTTCGCGCAGGAGCAGCCCAGAGGCCATCCTTTTGCAGTCTGCTCCCCTTCCACACATTCACCAGATGTTATAAGCTCAAATCCTCTTCTCAGGCAACGTGTAGTTTTGCTTTTTTACAGTCGCAGGTGTATAGGGCAATATCTGGTGTTCCTCCTAGCGATGCCGTCATCTTGTCTTACGATAGAAAAACCCGCCATTAAAATGGTTACCCGGTCGGGCTAGGGTCATAACGTTCGTGCGATCGGTATAAAGAGTTGCGCTATTGCTCACTGTTCCAGAAACTGCTTGGTTAACCGCCAGAAGCAAGTGTCGCAGCCATGGCATCTCTTATCCTAGGTGGGCCCTGAATCAACGTCACCTATGTTGCTTGTCCGCGACGCTCCGATAACCGGGTGTCCTCAATTAGAAGGAATCAACAAAAGTAAATAGATTAAATTTCCTGATAAAAGAAACACAGCAACCAAATAATTCACCCTCGCACTCTTAAACATTGCTTCCCATTAATACAAGAGGCAGCATACCAGGCGTCCCATATTAAGAGCCAATGGTTGCGGGAATCAAGTCTAAAAATTAGTGTTTAGTATCGCAGGTAGCACGCAGGCGCCTAATAATTACTTCAGGCATAGGCCAGTATTTATCTGAAATTAACGCTTTAATCCCGTTGGCCCTACCATCTTGAAATGACCGTATATATATGAACATCATGGACAAGAATACTTAAAGTTCAGAAAAGTCTCGCTTATTCTTATCTCCACCAGTTCTTATCTTATCTTCACCCACCTGGTCCCCCACCTGACGGAGTTTGGCCAATGTTGTTTCTCACCGTCTGTCTTGATGTATAAAGAGCCCCAGTACCCGAACTTCGATATCTTCAGGGATTGGACCTGTCTCAAGAGGCAATGAAATTTTGGGTGTGCACTTTGGTGAGGGGCGTATGGGCACAAATACAGACTCTTTAGTGAAACATTCGAGGCCGCAGCGGCGAGCATAACGGTCCACTATGCGCTTAACAGTGACAAGGTTCGCCCAGTAGAACAGCTCGCGTATTTTGGAAAGCGTGCTCGCAGAGTATCCCATTTGTCCAGAGGTTGGTTCGTCGTGGTACGCAGAAAGGATTTCCTCTCGAAGAGTTGGGGGGACGACGAAGAGGTGAGCTCGCGATCTGCAGCCAGTGTTCATAAAGAGCGCGGCTCCTTTCAAGAACATGGCAGGTGTCGAGAACATAATTTAGGTATGGTGGCTGGTTGACCTTATAAAAAAACAATGACGGGTCGTAACACTGTATCGACGCACTACTGGGTTGAAAAAGCAGAAGAATGAATAGCCCAAAGGAAACTGATGTCGTCATCCAGTGTCGGAGTTCCGTGTCGTCCCTGTCGCAAATCACAACCCACGTGATGTCACGTGGGTTGTGGTTTGCGTATAAAAGCGGCTCCCTGCTTTCAATACAAATATTGGTAGTTCGGCGCAAACTATGTTGTCTTCTTTTCGTCCTTCTCTATTCGAGCTGCTTCTTTTTATCATGCATTCTGGCCAACAAGCAAAAATCAAGACTAGTGGCGACTTCGACAGGCGCACGAGAGAGCCTGTCGGCGTCTTCATGGTTATGTCCGGACTAAAAGAGGATGGCGAGGTCAAATTCCCGAAAGCGAGGCTTCCTCATGCCAGGGACCCAGATCTGTTCAGCAGGTTGGCCAACAAACACAAGGAGACAGCAGACAAGGGAATAGAAAGAGGGGCTCGATATGGCATGCATAACAGAAGCCAACAGTCGTCGAAACCAATGAGCATACGGGATGTCTTTTTTTTATCGGTAGTTTTTGATCAACGGGTGATTAATAACTGAGCTATGGTGACAGCTACCGAATATTCTGCTTTCGACGCTATTTATGTGTAGTATCACCGAACCTTCCGAGTGTTCACAAGCACCATCCACGTTCACAGCGCCGAACGTAGTACGTCCCGTGTTACCGCGAGTGCCACGTAGGAACGTGGTCGAACGATGAAGGACGGACGAGGAATCCCGTATGAGCCGCTCTTCCAGCTTTAGAGCGGATAATTGTGAAAAATGAAATAGTCAAAAAGATCTCTTGGCCACTTTTCTAGAAATGTACTTACATGGCATGATCGCAAAGGAGCTGACAGATGACGACATCAGTCTGCTGCTATCAAAGCACTCTCACCTTCCAGCACTCTATAGGCTGTGAAGCTGCGTGCCATTGGCAGCGGATGGCAAAGGCAGACTACGAAATGACGTCAGTATAACGGCTAAGAAGAGCATCCTTCAGCTCTGCTGCTCGTGAAGTTTCAATACGTGCATGCAGGGTCCACGGGCATCGTAGTTAAAGGTTTTAAAGCTGTAAGGATGTGGAATGTTTTAAATGCAGCAGGACAGAAATTCATTCGCGAGGGTGGTCAGGGCACCAGGCCTGAACAGCGGCGAAAGTAGTAGCGATGAAAAGCCTTGAAGCAATATGAAACTAGACGCCAAATATATCGTTAGAATGCATATCACAATATCATAATTGTAGAAAATTCAAGAAAATGCCGCTCTCCTGTAAGAGCCGCACGCCGCCAAAATCGCGTTTACTATGCGAGCCTTGTATATTCAGAGTACAATACTCTCATTGAATTCCTTGGCTACACTTAATCTTGCTTCATTGCTCATTTTTCTCCTCTAAGGACAACAGCCAAGAGGAGCGCCGCGTAGTTCCCTGTGACCAGTGGGACTACGACACCACGAACGTTGGCAACAGCATCGTGAGCATGTGGGACCTCGTTTGCGAACACAAGTGGCTGTACCACATCTCCAGCTCCGTGTACATGCTGGGCTCCCTATGCCTGGTGCCCGTGGCCGGCATAATGGCAGACCGCGTGGGGCGCAGGCCGGTCATCCTGGCGAGTGGCGCCACCATGTTGCTCGCCACCATGGCAGCCGGCTCGACGCAGGCCTTCGGTGTCTTCCTCATGGCCCGGTTCATCATCTCCGCCACCGCCAGCGCGACCAACGTGTTGAACTTTGTCGTCCTCTATGAACTGACGGGAAACGAGCACCGAGCCCTGTACATCCTTCTGGCGAACAGCGTCGGTACCACGGTTACGCCCATGCTGTATGCCGCGCTGTCGCTGCTCCGTCCTAGCTGGAGGCTGTCGCACGCGCTCCTCGTCGCGGCCACGGCCATTGTGCTGGCCCTGTGCTATTCTCTCGAGGAGTTCCCCGTGTGGCAGCTCACCACGTGGAGAGTTCGCCAGGCTGAGAGCACTATGCTGAAGGCTGCAAGGTCCCACGGCGTGAATATGGCCAAGGCCGGAGCCACCTTCAGAGCGCTCAAGCGACAGCTGGAGAAGCGGGAGACAGCCTCCGGGACGGGAACAGGTGGCTCGGAGCGCATGCTCCTTGCGGCTTCCTTTCGCCGACGTGCCGTGTCCATCTTTCTGTCCTGGTTCGCCGTGATATTTGCCTACTATGGCGCACGCTTGGGCCTCATGAGTTTGGAAAGCAATTTGGAAGTTTCGGCACATCTCTTCAAAATTCTGATCCTCATCGTGGTCTATTACAGCATGAAGCATCGAGGTCAAAGACTCACGTTGTCCGCTGTGCTGGCGCTGCTGTTTGTCTGCAGTGCATTTAAGGCAGTCTCCTACGAAATGAACTGGAGTATCGCGATGTCATTGTCCGCGATAATGGTATTAAGCGCCTCGTCTGCGGCTTTGTGCGTCAACTACGGCTATACCGCGGAGGTATTCCCCACTCCAATACGAAGTATTGGGTTCTGCGTATCATATTCCATCGGACGCGCGGGAGTTCTCTTGGCCACATTAATTGAGGCATTCGCTCAAGACAAGCGCATATTAGCTATCAATACGATCACGACGGTGCTGAGCCTGGTCAGCGGGGTAGCAGTCCAGTGGCTTCCCGAGGTACTCTCCCATCGGAAGAAAGACGCTGATCCGGGCACGTCTGACGCACAGCAGCGCAAGGAAGCCCTGAAGACTTCCCTCGATCCACTTCAAGCATCTGCGAAGGCGGGAAAGGCAATCAAGCCGCGTCGGCATCGGAAATCGAAGCGGGTGCCGGCAAGCGCTGGTGCGTCCGCGGTGGGAAGTGCAGTTTCATCTGGGGCGACATCCCCTGAGTTAACCAGTTCCCCAAAACAACTTTCATCTGGGGCGACATCCCCTGCGTCAGCCAGTTCCCCAAAAGAAGTTTCATCTGGGGCGGCATCCCCTGTGTCAACCCATTCCCCGCAACTATGGACTGGATCAGCTCCACGAAAATCTAGATCTCCTGCAAAGAATGATCGGCCAGCCAGTTCTTCAAGAAAGTTGACTGGATCACCTTCGCGGTAGATTGGACCACCTGAGAAAACGACTCCATCACCTTCTCTAGAATGAGGATCACCTTTGCTTAAGACTGATTCCAAGTCATAGAACACGGGGTCACCTTGTGAATTTTGTTCAGCAGAAGGATGCGTGTGCACATCACCGTATCGTTTAAAGCTTTTTGCTCCAATTCAAGATAAGTGACAAATCCTGTCTCTTTTTTCATGACTGGATGCCATCTCTTTGCGAAACAATTTCAGATAGATTTGCTATGCTTCTTCCTAAAATCCGGACCACTGGAATCAAAAGCCAACAAAAACTTAATGCTTACATGTATTTCCTATTAACCACACTCGCTGCAGATTTTCAACACATGGTACTCTTGCCCTTACGACTGCGTAAGGACAATATGCGCATGCTGTTGTGTTCTCTATGAATTGCGATTGAACAGTCGTCTATGTAGTTTGCACAGCCGGTAATCATTGCTCAATATCCCTGTGCCCTGCAAAAAATATGGCAGATAAGGCTTTTTTACTTTTTGGGTTATGCTCGATCAGAAGATTATATGGAAGATTTTTTTAATGTTTTTATCTATTCCCCATCATGTGCATCAAACCACGCTCACGCTTCTGCGCTCTAGAAAAATAAATTCATAATCTGAATCATATATGAAGTCTCTGTGCTCTCCAAGAAAACAAATTTTGCTGAAAAAGTGAACGTTAATTTTCATAGCACGTTTTCTTAACCACCATATAATATCCCAACTTGGGCTCTATGTTCGAAGTTTGAGGATGATCTTGTATCAGAACCTGGGGCATTTCAAATGAATATTTTAACAAAAAGGAGCGCTGGTCATGACGAAATACCCAGCGCTTTTCGCGTTACCATCCACAAATGTTTCCTCACTTTCTTGCCTTCATTTTTAATTCCTCCAGTTATTCAAGAATTAAATTATCCTCATAGAAATAGCAAAGAGAGGCGTAAAAAGATAATACGGGTATTTGCACCCTTTATATGGTGCTAGTGACAGTTTTGCACCCGGTACAAGCATTGTCGCACTCTCTTTCTCCAGTTTTAAGTCCTTTGTTACCCCTTTTATCAGTGTTAACAAGTGTGAGCTTATTCCTTCTTTCTCAGAAGCGGGAAATTAGCTCGCCTTCCGCCAAGAAGCGCCCGTGATGCACCTTATGCATGTTGTCCAAAGGTACATGCTATTCCTAGTGACAAAAAAACGTGATCCGTATTTTTGTTTTCGTTTTGTGGTCGTTATGTTCCGTAAACATTATTCGAGCATAGATGTCACAAAATATAAACAGTTAGGTCTTTTTGCTTTATTCTCTGTTACCATTATTCTCAAACATTTCATAGGTTTCCCGTATTGGGATGACGTCTTAAGCTCACATATCAACGTCTTCAGCCCATAGACCCTTTAAAGGCCAACTCAGCTGGTCTTTCGAGATCCGCGTATTATTATGAAACTGTGTTTTCCAATCGTCCTTACCACTACCGCGTTGTTTGGCAGTCAAGCGCCAATTCCTACCTGCTGAATTAGATTTTCAAGCTTGTGGTTTCAGTGCTCTCAGAAGTAATTCCGCACTGCTGCCAGGTTATGTTCTCAAAACCGCGTCTGCTGGTGCCTTATGCACAGCACCATGTGGTGCTTTGTAAGAATACCTCTACGCATGGCTTTGTCCCTCATTTATTTGTATCTTTTACTTAAAATTTGTATGGTGGCTCATAATGTTTTTACTCACACTTACCGCTATCCTGCGTTGGTTTCAATTAAAAGAAAGAAAACTTTACTGGTTTGATGTACTATGAACGGGGAGGGTCTTCGATTACAGGGACGCGAGCCCTTTGATTGAGTTTAATGGATAGCGGTGCCACCTTACGACACATGCCACAAAAGGCAAACAGCATTTTATAATAGCGGAAGCCAGCGCTTGGGGGCCCCAAGAAACAGAGAACCGCAACGATACTGACTCGTGCTCCGGGGACGTTTCGAATAGGAGTTATCCCAACTCTCCTACGCACGCAACAGCCTTGCATTCACTGACTGCAGCGCCATTAGGGCTGAAAGGGAAAGTGCTAAAAAGAGAACAACAAGCTTGTAATGCCCTGTTGTTTCATATACCCGGTTACTTTTCAGCAGCATATTATGCGCACTTATTAACCGAAACAGCCCCGCCGCGGTGGCTCAGTGGTTATGGCGCTCGGCTGCTGACCCGAAAGACGCGGGTTCGATCCCGGCCGCGGCGGCCGATTTTAGATGGAGGCGAAATTCTACGGGTCCGTGTACTGTGCGATGTCAGTGCACGTTAAAAAACCCCACATGCTCGAAGTTTCCGGATCCCTTTACTACGGCGTCCCTCATAGCCTGCGTCGCTTCGGACGTTAAACGCCCATAAACCAAACCAACCGAAACAAAGGCATCACACTGGCAACGTTTTCAATCTTTTTTATGGAATGTGTTGCCACTTGCAGCGCCATTTCGGTCGACAAGAAAAGCACCCAATGTTAAGGATCACTAATATAACTTATTCTTTGTTTTACTCTCAGAGGTTTCAATATAACTTCTGAACAATAATCAAAGAAGGTATTAACACAACGCAGATGTTTTGCGACTTCGTTTTCAGATCCACAAAACATGAAACTGTTCAACTCACCTCCGTGGTAACCGAAGACTATAGTTCTCACTAAGCCTAGTTTCTCTGAATCCGTAAGCAATCTGAAAATATGCCGCGTTTTGTCGCAAAATCTTGCGGCGAGGACATCTTTAAACAAAGGAAAAAGCTTCTTGATTCTTTCATTTGCCGCTAACGTGAGACACTATGGAGCGGGAACGACGAATTGGTGTGAAGCGATAGGCATCGCTTCGACCGCGCCCGCCATGTTGCCCGAAAGTACAGTGGTTTTGAGGAGCACGATATTTTGCCAAAATACCGTTAGCCGTTAACGTTAACCTAAGTGGCAAAGCATGCCTTTCTTTCTGCGCATGTGCATTCTGACACATGCGAACTTCTTTAAGACCACAAGGTTTGGGAACCCTTTCCTAAAACTCCAGTGTTTTCAAGCTTTTATTCGCCCAGAACAAATCAAACAATCATTATATGAAGGGGGCAGATAGCCTGGTTTCTTATAATACAAAATGATCTAGAAAAGGGAAGTCTGAGGTAGCGTAGTCTACGTTTCGCAAGAGGTGTCCCGACGAAGGCGAAGGCAAGTCCTTTGTCAAAACGTTGACGAGGCAATTTGATGCGCGTCCCTCTTTTGTTCGTATTTTATTGTAAACACTGAGTTTGTTGCTTAAAATGTGCTATAAAGAGCCTTTTGCAAAGTGCACTTCAGCTGGCTATTGTACACGTTCTGAAAGTTCAGGCCAGCGGTAATCTGGAGCTTGATAACTTCATTGATTCAATTCTACTCTCCCACTTCACCTCTGTCCTGTTCGCCCCAGCTTCCTCGTAAGCAGTGACTCTATGAATATGCCTGGCAAGCCTGACGAAATAAAAGAATCTGCCGCAAGAAAATCTGCCGATAGCTAGTATGTAATTGTGGAGGCATTCGCAAACTTGATGCAATGCCAAACGCCTGGCACTAGCACCGAAGGAATGAAGAAGCGGGACCGACAAAGTGAGTCCAAACCTATTAATGGGAATTTCTAGATGAATCTTTCTCTGATATGAGAACCTCCTGCAAGAAAGTCGGAAATGCTCCAATATTTCTACTTCTCCACAAGCCGCTCAAAAGTCTGAGCGAATGAACCCGCATCTGCATAAAAAAAAGCTCCGTCTTCTTCGTCACAATAATTATGCAAGCGCGCTAATCTTTAAAAATACACATAAATGACATCAGCACAACAGCTTTTCGCCTCGAACACGACAGCGGTTTAGCGGGCACGGTAGGTTACGATTCTGGGTTGTGAGGCATTCGGCTGTACTGAGCGGCCTAGGCGTTGGTACTCCCCTGGCAGCAGTGTCGTGACAGAAGCTGGTTTCTTGACCACGACCTGCAACATTGGAATAAACTACAAATGCCTATATAGTTGTTATTTTAGTACCTCTAGCAGTCGGATGCCATCCGGCACATTGAGCGCCCGATCTGTCATAATTCAGCACGATTCGTTCGGGAGGATAACACAGCAAACTATGTGCTTGCTTGTTGACCCAAAAATACTTGGACGTTCAAAAACCGAGTGCTACTGACTGCAACCAAGTGCACGCCGCAAGTCCTGAAAGCGCTCGACGTCTCTCACTTTGCCCTCTGCACTGTTCCAGGAACCATTTCTAGCTGGAGCTGGTCTTCCATCGATTAGCAGATTCCATCACGCATAAATTCGAGTGTTATTGAGAAAAAATCTCTGCCTCTCCCGTACCCGAGAGAAGAGTAAGCATGATATGTTTACGGGCATAACACATTTGTTGTGGATGGCAGTATTGAAAATCTTGAAATGGGTCTAGTGTTCAACATACCAAACCACACTCTTCTTGTTGCGTCGAAGCGATCGCCTGCAATAGTGCGGGCTTAGGCAGGCAGCCGTGAACCGTGGCTGCCTTGTCGCTTTCGGGAGCGGCCGCACAATCTGGCGTTGTCGGCAGGGGCGAGCAGTCTTCTCCTGTGGCGTATCACTCGCAAAGCGATCGCTTTCCGCAAGACGCTTCCTATCTCTCGTTTCAACAGGCTCCATTGCTCGGCTTAAGCAGCTCTGACGGTAGCGGCATTGAAATTCAGGACGATGCAGAAGCGTACGCGGACACGACGACACGCAGGCGTGACATGAATGTATCTGCAGCGCGTTCGAATACTCCGCGAGCGTGTATACATCTGATTGCCAAAGGGGGAAACGTGATAATCTTAAGGCCCAGCGGCTGGTCTATTACATGCGTGAGTGTGGGACCGTAGTGCCATCCTTGGGGACGGCGCGGAAGCCCGGTCCTCTGTCTTAGAGAGTCTCGTTAAATCTCGTACGGTGCCCGGATGCTCTCGTTTCAGTGCCCGGATGAGTAGAATTCAGTGCCCGGATGTTGGCTCTTGGTCTCGGCGTGACGTCACCACACTGCCGACAACGGGAGCTAAAAGCATTTCATCCTTAAAACGCAGCGATCTGTCACTACACGAGACCAAATCCACTGCACCACGAAGCCAGCGGCTGAATGTTCTGCCAGCCACTCCAAGCCACGCCCTTCGCCTCTCCCTCGAATCTTCATCCGTGACGTAGTCAGGAGAGGTCTATTGCAAAGTATGACAAATGACCTAGACAGGCAAAGCAAAATGGTCGGTATAAAAATTAATATCCAGAAAATTGAAGTAGCTTTCACCATGTCTCGGAAGGGACAGCAGTTTAGGATAGGAAGCCAGGCGCTTGAAGTGGTAAAAGAAAACAAATACTTGGGGCAGGTAGTGACTTCAGATCGGGGTCCTGAAAGTGAAATAGCTAGAAGAATTAGAGCAGGATGGAGGGCATTTGGCAATTATTTTCAGCTCATGAATGGCAGATTACTGAAATTCGGAAGGAGAAAAATTGGAAGGCGACATTTTTAGATCCGCCTTAAGTGCATGACGCGATATCTTGATGCGTTAGTTGCCATATATGCAGAAGGTCATACTCTACTTTATATTCGTACATCCATGGGAGTCCTCTTGCCCCTCCTAGCGCCGTGTTGCAGCGGTTAAGCGATGCGCCACTGCTCAGCGATGGCAGGTGCTCCAAGCGGTGGGCCTTGTGCGTCATAGGTTGCTCTTGCCAAATCGCCCATCATTAATTAAACTGCCACCTGCCACTGTGGGCAGTAAGCTCACTATTCGGTGCGCACTTTGCCGTGGCGCCTCACGGACACGTGACCTAGGAGGCCCACCTGCCTGCTTGGTTGCTTTCCGGGCACCGCCTGCCAGAGTCATGCTCGTGATTTTTCGCTCACGACAACGGTGGGTTTTCTAGAAAACGGGGCTTTTAACGCGATACTGTTAAACGTATATAACAGCTGTGTACCTTGCAGGTACTCACCTGCGGGGCAGAAGCGTGGATGCTAACGAAAAGGGTTCAACTTAAAATTCGAGGATTGCTTAACGGGCTACGGGAAGGAACATGACAGGTTTAACGTTAAGAGACAGGAAGTTAGCAGAATGGATCGCGGAACCAATGCAAGTTTATGACACCCTAGTCGAAATCAAGGAGATGAAAGAGGAGTATTCATTCTGCAGGAATGTTTCGCCTATCGGATAGGCCCTATACTCGGTCACGTTCAGCTGCGCGAGCGCTTTTGCACTACGGCTACGAAGAAGAAGCACTGGCAGGTTACCTTCGTCTTAACAGCTATAGCTGTAACATGCAGCCCCAAGTTTAATTTCGTCGTAAACTGAAATATTTATTAGCCTTCCATTACACGTTTCTGGCTGTTTTGGCATTCTCAGCACATTTGCCTAAAACATTTTAGAGCATGTAGAAACGAAAGACGACTACTTTGCACACTGATTCGTTTAATATTGAGTAAAACACGTTGTTGGGCTAGGTGGTGCATTGAAACAAGAAATTAAACCATCCAAAAAGAGGCGCACGGGAAAACTGAGAACACGATAGGAAAGCGGCCGGACTACTATCTATTGCAAAGTTCAGGGCCCAAACATATACAGCGCATTTAGTCGCATGACCCTCTCACAATCCCCATGACATCAACCTTCCGTCGTGAAAACAAAATTTAGAGTGAAAGAGTACACATATCAAACAATAAAAACACAGCATGCAGAACAGAATAGACATGTGTATTCTGTCCTGCATGTTGTGTTTTTATTGTTTGATACCTATGCGCTGAGAGCGCCCCAATTTGGGCTCTTTTACTGAGTGTAACTTTGTATTCTGTAATGATTATATGATGCTGCTTTTGCAAAGATGTTTTTGTGCTAGAAGTAGGCAACGATAACTGTGAGATCAAGGTAAGATAGAAGGTGCTATGGTCATTGTAAACTTTGTTTCCACGACGGAAGGTTGATGTGATAGCGAATGTGACTGAGTGCCCTGTACGTACGAGTATGAGCCTCATTGCACGTAAGAAAGCATGTGAATGGCGGTTCGTGTGGACACGCAATGGCAAAATATTGGCACGGAAAACTGAGGGTAGCGATGTTGTTCACATTGAGTCTGTGGACGACCTTACTAAGATCTCCTGAATGGTTTTGTTAATGAAGCGGTGCGAATTGCAGCTACCATAAAATGTTCAGTCTTTCTGATGTCTTATATCAGCAGTTTGTTGAACCTAGAACAGCTAAACTGTGCTCATCTGCAAAAAGCACAGTATCCTTTATTCACCTTAACATCCGTTCTCTGGCAAAAAAACACGATGAATTTGCTCTTTTCATTGAACAGTTTTCTTTCCGATTTAATGTTATCATGCTAACTGAAACTTGGTGCACAACGAGCAACT
The DNA here is from genome assembly GCF_055824585.1 of Amblyomma mixtum. Lineage (NCBI taxonomy): Eukaryota > Metazoa > Arthropoda > Arachnida > Ixodida > Ixodidae > Amblyomma > Amblyomma mixtum. The sequence continues at coordinate 207,608,851 of NC_143013.1, forward strand.
GTGCGCCTTTGCTACCTGGTTATAATAATTTTTTTTATCAATCGAACCGGCAAGCGTGGTGGCGGCGTTGGCATGTACATTTCTGACAGTTTATCAAGTGAGAAGGTGTCCCAGTTTACCGATATCACCAAACATTATGAAGCACTTTGTTTGCAACAAGAGAGCACTCTTTTCGCTGTCGTATACCGACCTCCTTCAGGCGATGTTAAAAGATTCATGGACTTTGTGGATAACCTACTCGAATATGCATCCTTCGAACGATTGCGGCTGGTTCTTGGTGGAGATTTTAATATTAATGTTACTGCAGGTAATACCTCTTCTACTGAACTGAACAACAAACTTGCAGCCTGTGGGTTTCAAAACGTCATTAAAACACCAACGCGTGTCACATCAACAACTGCATCGGCTTTGGACCTATTGATTACGAACAGCAACACACCAGTAACCGCAGCCGGAACCGTCAATTGCAGCCTGAGTGATCATTGTCCTGTTTTTATGGCTTATTCAGACGTCGCTGTGGGTCGCAAACCTTCTCGTTCAAAGTTCATTTTTCAATCTATAAATGACACCAGTCTCGATGATTTTAGGAACAAAATTATTAGCACTGACTGGTCTGAGGTTTTTGCAGAAAGTACTGCAGATAAAGCATACGACACTTTTATGACTATTTTTTCTGCCCATTACAAGGCATGCTTCAAACTGAAATCTGTTAGGCAGCGTCGATCGATAAGAAAACCTTGGATCGGCATCGAGCAGGTAAAAATGATTGAAGATAAAAATAAGCTTTTCGCTCTGTTCTTAAAAACGCGTAAGCCTTCCATATTTGCAGAGTTCAAGGAACTACGCAATCGAATCACATCAGAACTAAGGAAAGCCAAAGTGCAGTACTTTCAGCAGCTGATTCAGGATGCCTCGACATCTCGTCCTGATCGGATCTGGAAGATTGTGAACGACGCACTCGGCCTGCGTACAGCTGCGCCTAATCAGTTTCAGATGACTGTCGAAGGTCAACTGCTTACTGAAGGTGCTCTAGCAGAGCATTTCAACACCCACTACATAACTGCCATGACTAACAATGCTGCTCCTTCTGTAACGTCTTGCGTCCTTGACGACAACCTCTTGAACACTGTTTTTATGGTGCCAACTAATACAGCTGAGGTTTACAACATATTTACGTCACTAAAGAACAGTAAAAGCCTTGACATAGATAATATCCAGGTCCGACCGGTGAAATACGTCCTCGACGTCATCTGTCCAGCCCTGGTGCACATTTATAACCTTGCTTTGGAGACGGGTTTTTTTCCACTAAACATGAAACGCGCAAAAGTTTCAGTTATATATAAAGGTGGCGACAAAAATGATGCTGCCAACTACCGACCAGTGTCAGTTCTCCCAGTGTTTTCAAAAGGTCTTGAAAAAGTTATTCTGTCTCGTCTCGACCCCTTTTTTACCAAGCATAAACTTCTTTCTGAATGTCAGCATGGGTTCAGAAAAGGGTGCTCTACCGAGTCTGCCCTTTTGATTCAAAAGGAATTGATACTCAAAAACATGGATGCAAATAAACTAACGCTTGGGGTGTTTGTAGATTATAGCAAAGCTTTCGACTGCCTCAACCATACTGTTCTCCTTAATAAACTGTATCACTATGGCATTCGGGGCATACCCCATTCACTCTTAAAGTCATACCTTGCAACACGCATGCAGTCTGTAGTTATCGATGGCAGTCTGTCGTCCTTTAAAGAAATACCATGCGGAGTCCCTCAAGGCAGCGTTTTGGGACCGTTTTTGTTTAATATCTATGTGAACGATGTGGTTCGTATTGATAAGCATGTCAAGTTTGTTTTGTACGCTGATGATACCAGCTTGTTTTTCACATCAGATAATAGTTTTCACCTACTGCATACCGCTAATGAAACTCTCTGCAAATTGCTTGATTGGTCGAGCAAAAACTGTTTAAGAATAAATCCTAAAAAATCAAAAGCCATTCTGTTTGCTTCAAAAAACAAACCAGTAAGTTTGATTGGCGGGCTCCGCTTGGGCAGCTCTACAATCGATATAGTCAAAGAGCACAAGGTTTTAGGAGTGGTACTATCGCACCGTATGACTTGGGATGCGCATATACAGCAACTGGTGAAAAAACTCTCTTCCACTGTTGGCTTAATACGTCGATCTCGAGATATTTTTCCAACTAACATTAAACTTCAAGTTTTTCACTCCGTCTTTCGGTCCCACATTAACTACTGCACGTTAATTTGGGCCACGACTACTAAAAAAAACATAACTATACTACATAGGCTCGAAAAGAAAGCTGTTCGTTGCATTGCTAATGTTTCATACTTTCACCACACTCATGACCTCTTTACTCAGTTCAAGTTGGTCAGTATACAACAGATTTACGATTACCGTCTACTATGCCTGCTGTACTTCTCAAGTGTATCTTACCAGCAGTTCCTGAAGGAGCTGTGTACTCTTACTTTGCAAACTAGCACATATCGAACCAGAGCGTCTGAGGAATGGTATGTACCGCGGCCACGCACTAATTATCTTCTGCAAACATTAACGTACAACGTACCATTTCTATTAAACAAGATTAAAACACAATTTTCTGGTTCCATTGCCCTAACGCGCACCGCATTGCGCAGCATGTTTGTTTCTGGGCAATTTTCTAAGACTGTTATATGATTTTGAGTGGTAATTGTGAAATTCGGCATACAGAGTGAGTGTGTGTGTGTGTGTTTGCCTTCTCATCGGGATCTCATGGGTAAAACGCTTTATGGTACTAATTTTTATTCGTTTGTTGCGTAGTTTTATTGTAGGGGTGCACATTGTTCTTTTGTGGCGTAGTTAAGTTGATGAATGAAGTCCGTGTATTCCATTACAATATTCACTTGCATTTTAACTATTGTACTCAGTAAGTAAGACAATGTATGTATTCTGTTGCACATTTCATTTGTATTTGAATTATTGAAGTGTATATGAAGTCGCTGCTGCCAAAATGGTTCCCTGACCTAGTCAAGCTGTCCTCACAGCTTTTTGTCACGGAAGCCATCAACATTGTAATGTTGAAAATAAATTTTTGATTTGATTTGATTTGAAAACTTTACACTAAGCAGTTCGTAGCCCAGCCGCTTCCTATCTTCTCAGTTACACTATGTGCGTCTTTTTCGCTGGTTTTATTTCTTGTTTGATATTGTTTGGGTATGTATGCACAAACGCAGTTTGTGCGATGCTCCGCAAGACGGCGATGATTATTCCATGCAATAAACACTTTGTGCAAAGCAGCGCCTTCTGTGATTATGCACACCGAGGTGACTCATCCGCATCTAAAGTTTCAAGCAAATGCTCCACTGTCTCGCAGCAAGTCGCATCGCAAGAAAAAGCTGAGAACAGTGTTCGCGGTTTTACTCTCTGAAGTGTAGTAAGTCAACAAAACGTTCCGACGTGATATTGCCCAGGCGTATCGCACTCCCCACTCTGGTTGAAAGCACAAAATCATGGTCCCATGGTTAATCGGCTAGAGACGGGACACAGAAGAAGGGGTACAGCACAGCAGTGTGTTGCGCCTTTCCCTTTGTGTCCTGTCTGTCACACGCACGAAAACTAACTCTCCTAACACGTTGATTTGTCCAAGAATGGTTGACGCACGAATCCACTAGACATTACAAGAGCAGCGATATGGAAACAACAAAGCGCATGCGCGGAAGCAGAACCTAGGCGACTCCGAGCGAACACGAACTACAAAAGAAACTGGCCGTCTGTTTGGGCAGCCCAACGGCGTAAAAAGAACACGTTATTCATACCCTGCAGAAGAGTTCACTGGGTTAGCGGAAAACAGGCTTAGCTGCGTTTTGCCATGTCATCATGAACTTGAACCAACTCGAACAGATGATGGTACTGCTTAGTATGATGTGTTACCCTGTAGCGGTGACTTGCAGAAAACTCTTAGAATGGGTCATAAAACCACGTTTCTTGAGCTGCTCTTCAGAGACACTCCCACGACACCCTGCTAAATGCGCGTGATCAAAACACGTAGATATTGCTGTTGCTGTCCTGTCCGACGTTGTGCCATAATGTAGCGTAAACTTTTACACAAGAGGCCTATCACAAGAACCGGCCGCGTATAATGGCACTCATACTAATGTACGAAAGCTAGTAAGTTTACTCATGGAGTGAAAATCTCAACATTGGGTCCGAAAACAGCAGTTTTATTCGTTTTAATTGCTTCCTGGACGACTCCTGTCGTCGACGTAAAGTGAAAGGCGACAGGCAATCTGTCTGTTCGAATAAACTACAATAAAAGCACAGTAGCTGGCTGCAGATAAAAAGCGTTATTGGCTCATGGGTACATAGCACAGTTCAAACTAAAACTTCTGTTCCCAGAACAGCAACCACATAGTAAATAAATGCTCGCGTAAGGCTGTCAGGGGTGCCGCAGATCGGTACCCAGAAGAGTACTAAAACAGCAAAGCAGCATGGTCCTTCGCAAAGCTTGCACTACTGAGTCGCTAAGTAGTTCAAGTCGGCGGCCAGTGGGCAGGCGACTTGAAGTCCGGTGGAGTTCCTTCTAGCTCCTATACGAACGCCGAATCCAAACCGTAGAGCGGTTCACGCGTGCACGATGTGAATCTGGTCCACCACTTCAGAACGTTGGAGGGCTGCCGCGGTCGCATGCGGGTTTCCCACATCGCGTGGCACAGAGCGCACAAGTCGTCGGCCGGGGGAATCTCCGAGCAGCGCTGCTTCCAAGCGAAAAAGCCCTGGTACTTGTCCGGATTATCCAACAGGTTTCGCAGATACTTGGCCAGTTTGCCCTCGCCCTGCAGCTTTGTCGACGTGATGACTGAACTTTCCGGCACGTTCAGTTTTACTTTGGGTGGCATCAGGACTACTGGAACCAAGTCGTACTTGAAGGCCTCGTATATCACCTCGTACGCGGTCTGGAAGCACTTGGGCCACAGACTGACCACAATAAAATGATAGCGCTTGGCAATGTAGCGGACACATTCAGTTGGAGTCGCGCAAAAGGTTGCCCCGCAAGCCGGAAACAGGCGCAGGCGTACGGTGCCGCCAGTCTTGCCGGACTTGTCTTTACCTGGGCGCGAAGTTTTGGTTTCGTTTTTGTAGCCATCCTTCTCGCAGTCATCAAGGATCCACGCAACCTCTCCCTTCCGCGGTAGGGAGATAGCGGTATCTTGTCGATCAAGAGGTTTTGCTTGCGCCTTGTTCCTGGAATCTTGGCAGCGGAACGTCTTATGAGGAGTCACGACATCCGCGTCTTCCCTCTTGGACATGGTCCAATTAAACACGTGCGCAACGACAGGCATAGAGAGGGACGGGTTACCGGCGGTGACCTTGCCCAGCGGCGGTCGGCTCTGTCTAGCCCAGTAGACCCACATCTGAGGTACTGCACGCCAGGCAGGAGCGTCATTAATGGTAAAGTTGTCCGAGTAGAAAACGATCGCGTCGCTCCTGATGAGTCGGCGGCGGTTGGCAGTGATCTCGCACACAGCCAGCTGACGGCTGTCCTCGCAAAAAATAGTATTTAACAGAGAATGGTTATCATTGACATCGCCATTGACACTAGAATTCAAAGAGGGTTGCCCGGATTTGCCGGGGTTCCACAGGAGCAGGCGCGGAAGGCCGTTGTCTTCCAGGCGCTCAAGCCAGGGAAGCCACGGCGGTGAGGCGGAGGACGTATCCGGCGCCGGCGTGGAGCCCACGGTGATAGCGATTAAAAAGGCTCGAGTGACCACCCCGACGGCGCAGGCCAATCCTATTAGCAGGCAGCAGCGCAGCTTGCTTTCCCTGCAGCATTTGGCAATGCGGCGCGTGGAACCGTACGGCAAAAAGTTGTCGGAGCTCAATGACTCTTCGGAAGGTGCGCGGCCTAGCGGGCGCTCGTCGCCCGACGGAACGCGCACTCCGGAGTGAGAACCCGCCGTGGCAGTTTCCTGCTGTTCAGTATGAGAGGGCTGCTGGGGCTCGGAACGGCGTCGAATGTCAGTCAGGGCCTCGAACAGAACCATTTCTTCACCTTCATCGTCGCGGCGTGTGGTCAGTTCCGCTTGTTCAACGGTCGTGTAGCCGAGGCTTCGGGCAGGCCTGAAGAACCGAGCCGCAGCCCGCAGTACTCGTTGGGTGGCACTCCGCGGAGGCTGGTCTGCCATCAGGCCACTGCAAAGTTTATGGAGGGCAGCCTACGTTAACAGTGCGGGCGAAGCCCAATTAAGGACAAGATAAATCCGAAATGATAAGAAAGCACTGAAAAATGAGGGCAAGCAAAAATAAATGGCTGCGCTGCATGCTACGAATGACTACGAATGACAGTTGAGGCAGCCACTAGCTGAATTATGAGCAGGCATGTCACTCATGACTTCTCACGCAAGGTTGCTTGGGGAGAAACCTACGTTAATAGAGTGAGCGAAGCCAAAAGCGTTCTACGAAAGTACTAAAAAATAAGGGCGCGTAGGGATAAATGGTTTCGCTGTCGACCCTCCGATTACGTGCGTGTTAAAAAAAATTCTCCGGCCAAGACATTCTAGACGCCGTACTGGCTGCATGCTTCGACTTGCGCTTGCAATTGTCGTGGCTATTAGCTGAATTATGAATAGGCAAAAGACACAGTTCACTCTTGACTTCTTACAAGGCTGTCTGCCCAATGAACGCACACGCGGCAATGTGTTTCTGGTAACAGCTGCTCTGCGTTTTATGCTAATGCAAGCTTCATTACCCTGCGTCAAATTTTAGTGAAAGCATACTTTTTTCTGGAAAAACAGACCACTACATTCTTCCGCACTTCACTAGCTTAGTTTCACCAGCACCGTAACGGAACAAATCAAGCAAATCCGAAGACAGCCTACCTTTCGTTCTTCTAGACGCGACACCGTAAAGAGACTACGGTGGTACCTGCTGCAGTACAAGCAGGCGAATATACTCCGGCGCTCGGGACCCTCTTTTTCTACTGCATGTTCTGTATAAAAATCGCCATGCGTGGCGGCTGCGGCGCGCTGATACGAATAAGGCACTGTAAAATCTCCTGCCACGAGCCAATCTGCACAAGAGGCTGACTTCTCGCTTTTAAATAAAGTATTGCTACGGTGCGCAAAAAGACGAAAGAAATAAATCCGGTGCGCATCGCAAGGACCAGCTGTACGCGCAATAGGGGGGTGATTAAGCGCGTTTTGTACAACACTGCATAAAATTCATTCAGAGCGCAGTAATCTTTTAGAGCGCACTTAAATGACACCAGCACAACAGTTTTTCGACTCGGATACGCCAGCGCTTGAACGAGCAGGTGATTCCCGGTTGCGACGCATTCGGCTGTACTAGAACGGCCAAGGTGCTGGCATGACTCTTCCAGGCATCCCGTGACAGAAGCTTGCTTCTTAATCACGACCTGCCGCATACTGGAATAAACTACAGATCTAGAAGTTCTTTGAGCACTTCCATCGGTCGCGTGCCACCCGTGGCTTTGACCGCTCGATCGGTCATGCTATTCAGCGCTATTCATTCAGGAGAATAATAAAGCTAAGTACTTGCTTGTTCAACCAAAAATACTTGGACGCGCGAGGCAGCGAAGTGCACCCTGCAAATCATGACAGTGCTCGACGTTAGTCATTTTGATCGGTTGCAGAACCATTTTTTCGCCCGTTTTCACTATTCAGAAAGCGGAAAGAATATATGTATCTGGTCTTCTACGATCCGTTGGCACACACAACCACGCAAAAACTTTATGGCATTGAGAAACAATTACTGCCTCTACCGTAATCGGGAGTAGACGTAAGCACGAAATCGGTACGGACAAAGCACAGTGGTCCATGGCGTTTTCGGCAGGGGCGAGCAGTCTTCTGCTGTTGCGTATAACTCGCAAAGCGATCGCGTTCCGCAGTACGTTTCCTACCTCTCCTTTCATAAGGCTCCGTTCCTCGGCTTAAGCAGCTTTGACGGTGACGACATTCGAGTGCAGAACGATGCAGAAGCGTACGCGGCCACGACTCGACGCAGGCCTGACAAGAATGTAGAGACTGTTGCAGAAATATATGCGTGCAGCAGAATGTTTCTCCCAGCTAAACGGGTGGATTGTTCATTCTCAAATTTAGCACAGACATAGCATTTGGTCGGCAGAACCGTTTATGTTATATTTGTTTGGGGTTACTTGCCTGAATCGATCATAAAAAGTCGCATATTCGCATCGTCTGCGCCGTTCTGTGAGCGATCGCACCGGTGGCGCCATCTCGGTTTTCGGCCGTGGACATTTGGCAGGCGAGGGGGGGGGGGGGGGGGGGGCTTGTGGAATGTTTGAAGATGCTCCTTCACCAAAGACTGGAAATTTAGTGGAGTTTTGGACAAACTGCGTTTATTGTGTTCATCGATAAAGCCGTTTAAAAAGCGTCTTCAAACCTTTTGCAAAATACCCGACCCCATACAGAACCCTCTCTCTTTCCGAATCTCCTCGTCCGACAACGAGATGGCAAGTAACACAAACAAGTGTAGCATGATACTATTCTGCTGACCAAATGCCATATCTGTGGGTAATTTGAGCTCTGACAATGGACCCGTTTAGCTGGGAGAAGCATTCTAGAGCGCGCGTTTATTTGCGCAACGCGTAATAAAAGAAGCACGTTGGAGTGCTCCCCGAGCGCATACACATCACCCTGCCAAAAGGGCAACCGCCATGAACTGACGCCGCAGCACAGTGACAGACTTGGTTCCAAGTGCCCGAACGCGCTTCAAACTGCTGCCGCCTCGACAGCAGGCGTCGGACGGTCTTCTACGTGCGTGGGTGTATAGGATCGTGGCGCTATCCATGGCGACGGCGCGGAAGTCGTTGTTCCGAGCAGCGCCCCTTTTTCTTCTAGGGTTTGTATCATAGTTTGTATGCCGGTTCTGTACGAGGGCTGAGAGCGAAGGTCTCGTCTCGTTAATTTCCTTCTGTGGCCGGTTGATCACGTTTCGGCTCCCAGATGACGGAAAATGAGTGCCCGGATGACGGGAAATAGGTGCCCGTATTTTGGCTTTCCGGTTTGGCCCGACGTAAACCCAAGGTCGCCAACAATGGTAGCTAAAAGCATTTTTTGCTTGAAACATAGAGAATTGTGAATACATGCGACCAAATCCACTGCACCACGCCGTCAGCTGCGAAATGTTTTTACAGCCACTACAAGCCACATCTTTCACCTGTCATCCAAAAACGTCATCCGTGCCGTAGGCCGGGAGAGGTCTATTGCAAGGCAAGATCAGTGACTTAGACAATTAAGCAAAGCAGAGTGGTTGGTCTAAAAGTTAATATCCAGAAAACTGAAGAAACATTCAGCAGTCTCCGAAGGTTTGTATGTGGTTTATGGGGGGTTCAACGTCCCAAAGCTACTCAGGCTATAAGGGACGCCGTAGTGAAGGGCTCCGCAAATTTTGACCAACTGGGGATCGTTAACTTGCACTGACATCACACACTACACGGGCCTCTGGAACTCCGCCAATCTCGAAATTCGACCGCCGTGGCCCGGATCGAACCCGCTCCTTTCGAGCCAGCAGCCGAGCACCATAACCACTGAGCCACCGCGGCGGCTTCGTCTTGGAAGGAAACTGCAATTTACGATAGGAAGAGAGGCGCTTGAAGTGGTAAAAGAAAACATGCACTGCGGGCAGGCAGTGGCTGCAGATCGGGGTCCTGAGAGCAAAATAGCTAGAAGAATAAGAACAGGATGGAGGGCATTTGGAAATTTCTTTCAGGTTATGAATGGCAGATTACTTAAACCCCTAAAAAGAAAAATTGGAAGCGGACACTTAAGCTCTGCCTTGACGGTATGACGCGATGACGTGATGTGTTAATCCCCATATATGCAGAAGGTCATTCTCTACTTTGCATTCATAGATCCCTGGGGGTCCTCACTCGCCTCCTAGCGCAGTGTTGCAGCGGTTAAGCTATGCGCCCCTGCTCAAGAAAGGCAGGTGCTTCCAGAGGTGGGCCTTGTGCGCCCTCGGTTGCTCTTCCCGAATGGCCAATCATTAATCAAACTTCCACCTGCCACGTTGGGCAGTTAGCTCACTATTCGGCCGGCAGTTTGTGGTGGCGCCGCACAGTCACGTAACCTAGGGGGCCCACTTGCTTCCTTGGTTCCTCTGTGGACACCACCTGCCAGAGTCATGCTCGTGATTTTTCGCTCACAACGCCGACACTGGGTTTTCTAGACAACGGGGCCTTTAACGCTATCTAGTTAAAAAGTATATAATAGCTGTCTATCTTACAGGTACTTACCTACGGGGCAGGAACGTGGATGCTAACGATAAGGGTTCAACTTAAAATTAGTGGATAGCGCAACGGGCTATGGAAAGGAACATGAAAGGTTTAACGTCAAGAGAAAGGAAGTTAGCAGAGTGGATCAGGGAATAAATGCAAGTTTATGACATCATGAGTACTCATTGTCGGGAATATCCCCGGTCACGATCGGCTGCGTGGGCACTTTTGGACTGCGGCTACGAAGAAGCGTTGGCCGGGAATAGCTTAACAGCTATATAGGTGTAACATGCAGCGCCAAGTTTAATTCCTCCCTAAACTGAAATATTTACACCCTTCCATTGCACTTTTCTGGCTGTATTGGCATTCTCAGCATATTTCCCAAAAACATTGGAGAGCATGTACAAACGAAAGATGACCAGACAGCATACTTATGCGTTCAATAGTGTTTTAGTACGTATGCACAAACGCGGTTAGTGAGACTGATGACAGAAAGGTGGCTATTCTACCACACTTCACACTTTGTGCAAAGCATGCGATTCTGATAATGCTCGCGAAGATTGCACCGCTTTCAGATTTCCATCAAATGCGCCACTGCCTTGCAGCATCGAACGGCAAAGCTAAGAATCATGCTTGAGGTTATAATCTGTGCAAGCTCACAATTCAAGAAAAGCTTTCGATGCGACATCGCCCATGCACGTGCCACTCCTCACTCTGGTTAAAATCACGAATACACAGCCCCGTGGATACTGAGCGGCAGAAGGGACACGGAAGGGCGCAACATAGCGCTGCGTTGTCCCTTTCCTTCTGTGTTTTGTCATTCGCGCTTAATACGCCCAACAAGTTCATTTGTCTAAGAACACAGTGCTCATGAGGGACATACCGTCTCTGCTACAGGACTGAGAAGCAAAGCGTGCAGGCTGATTAATTTTTGCGAATGCATTTCGTGTCGATAAGTCTCTGTGTTAGCAGCTGTTTTCCGATCGGTGGGAGCTGCTTAGCTAACGTAAGGGCTGGCGGAGTGTCAGGGTCGAGGAAGGATGGAAGTAGGTGCTTTTGCGATTACGACAGCGATTGACGTCGTTGCGCACAGGACTCCACTCTGTTTTGGCTAGCTCGATGCGGCGTGAGGCAGCCTGACTGGATAGTTTCGTGATGCGGTGTGCAAGATGTGAGTTATTTAGCTGGGGATAGGACGTTCGTGAGAGACGTTTGTGTGTCATGAGGAGTCTAATTAGGTGCGGGTCTGGGTGGTCAGTGGGAGTGTAGCCCACGCATGGTGGTTACTTACTTATTAGGCCGTGTATCCACTGGGTCAAGGAGACGGTGCTTGTGTGCACGCTCATCAGAGAATATCCCAATTGGTGTGCGAAAAGTGTGTGAGTGGGCAGATGGTTCAGGCCTGTAGTGCGCAGCTGGTGGTGTAATGGCCGCTGAGTAAGCGATCCGAGAGTACTTCCCACTCCCGGTAAGATATGCAAGATCGTGTAAGAGATCGTCCAAAATTTGTTAATGTCACTTAATGTCACTTGTTTTGCGGATGTGCCCCTGTAAGGGGGCATGCCAAGTGTGTTGTGTATGTAGTATCCGCGTTGTTGCGATGTCAGTGAACGTTAAAACAATCCAGGGTGGTCGAAATTATGAAGATTGGTTATCAGGAAATGAAAGACTCGGTAACTGTCTCACTTCTCGGTGGACACCTCAACCTGGCCATAAAGGAAGAATATAAGGTAGGGCTGAAAGAAGGAGCGAAAGAGGAGCCGTGGTGGAGGCCTGAGGAATAATTTCTACCACCAGGGGATCCTTAACGAGCACTGAAATCGCACAGCAAATGGGCGCCTCTTGCGTTTCGCCTCTGTCGAAACGTGGTCACCACGGCCGGGTTCAAACGCGGATACTCCGGCTCAGTATCCGAGCGCCCTAACCGCTGATCAACCGCGGCGGGTAAAAAGTCGGGTAAAAAAAATTGCGGCATCCGTCATAGCCGAAGTCGCTTTGGGACGTTGAACTCCTTACAACCATAAAACCAAAGCGAACAGCTAGGCTCTCGCCCCTCTCCGATTTTGCGAATTCTGTCCTTAATTCACCCCTTGAAAAGTGTCTCGTATTTGTATTTCCTTCACCAGTAATATTCCATGTCGTATAGTGAATGCTAAAATTTCTCCCGTCTGTACCACGCCACATCATCTATCGGTTAATTAAATCGTAATATTCCCGACTCCTGTGCTCTGCCGCTGTTACCCCCTATCGCCGGTTAACCACTCGTTCCTCCATAAGATCTTACACTTGGATATAAGCCGCGTTTGTCTCTCCTCCCCTAAAAATTAGCAACGGAGAGAGTAAGGGCTATTCACAGCGTTCCCATTGCGCGGCAGTGTCCAATGCATCCAGTTTCTCCGTGATGGCTGAGCAGAACAATTTTACATTCATCGGAACTTCTGGTCTCAGAAATATATTTGTGAATGTAAGGTATCGGTAGTGCACGCGGGGTCATCGGGACCGGTAATTCTCCCTCACAACCCCGCCGCTGCCGTCTTCCGATGGACCCCACCAGCGTGAGGGGGCGGCTGTGGGCACTCAAAGCGAAGCGTCTCCTTTCTCGGAACGCGGCCGCTCGCGAATGCGCCGGGAAGTACGGGTGTCCCTCGCCCCGCGGTACCGATTCCCGCCGGCTATAGCGGTGACAGCTTGCGGCTGAAGAGCCGCCACACGACGACACCCCCCTTGTCTTAATACCCTCGTCTCAACGGACACCAGACGAGACACAAGCTCGCGACGAACGTCTGGTTCGAAAAGTCTGCAGAATTCCTGATGATTCCTTTCCGCTGTACGCTTCCTACCTCTCCTTTCATAAAGCTCCATTCCTCGGCTTAAGCAGCTGTGACGGTGACGGCATTGGAGTACAGAACGATGCAGAAGCCTACGCGGCCACGACGCGACGCAGGCAAGACAAGAATGTAAAGACTGTTGCGGAAATAAAAGCGCACAGTAGAATGCTTCTCCCCGCTGAACGGGTGCATTGGTCGTGCTCTAATTTAGCATAGACATACGAGGTCTGTTAGAAAAGTATCCGACCTTTGGCCGAAGAAAAAAAACTGGCATAACTGGAGCGTTAGAAACCTAATAACCTTCAAAGTAATCTCCTTGGGGCTCCATATGCATCTCCCAGCGGTTCTGCCATTGTTGGAAGTATTCCGAAAAGACCCTTTTCGGAATGGAATTTAGCTCTGCTGTCGTTGCAGTCATAATGTCCTTTCTTTTCTGAAATCGCGCTCCTTTCAATGACCTCTTGATTTTAGGAAACAGTCAGAAGTCGTAGGGGGACATATCAGGAGAGTAAGGAGCCTGTTGAACTACAGGAGTCTGGTTTTTCGCCAGAAAAATCTGAATCAAATGCGAGGAATGTGCAGGAGCAATGCCGCGAGGGATGCGCCAATTCTTGTTGACCTTAATTCCGGTCTCTTGCGCCGCACAGCACCACGTAGGCGATGGAGGACATCCCTGTAGTACTGTTTAGTCATTCTTTGACCCTATGGGGTGCGTACTCGTGGTGTGCCACACAGAGGGAGTCAAAAAAGCAGTCAGCATCACTTTGACATTGCTGCGCACTTGTCGGGCCTTCTTTGGTCTTGGTGACGTGGAATGCGTCCTCTGTGACGACTGGGATTTGGTTTCCGGGTCGTACCCGTACACCCAAGACTCGTCACTAGTGATTACGGCGTCGGTGAAGTCACGGTAACTGTTTGTGGAATCCAGCATCTCCTGTGAGACTTCAACACGAAGCTGCTTTTTCTCCACCGTCAGCAGCTTCGGCACAAATTTCGCCGCAACTCTCTCCATGGCCAAATCTTCGGTGATAATGGAATGTGCAGAAAAATTGCTGATGTCTACCTCTTCCGCAATTTCTCGGATAGTCACACAACAGTCCCGCATCAACACAGCGTTCACTTCGGCAATTACCTGGTCATTTCGGCATGTTGATGGCCGACCGGAGCGTGGCTCTCTCTCCACTGATGTGCGGCCGTCTTTAAACCAGTTGGACCACTTCTTAATCTTTGTGCTGCTCATAGCATCATCACCGAAAGCCGTCTGAATAATTTTCGGATATTATTCGGATATTATTCGAAAGATAATCTACAGTAATCTAGAAAAACGTAGATGCAGCTCTTCATGGCTGTGATCAATCGAGATTAGTCCGGTCGCTTCTCGCGTCACAAACAAAAATGATAACAACCCTTTCCTGCGGCCTTGAGCGCGAAGAAACTGGCACTACAATGATACGTGGCAATATTTTGCAGAACTACTCCTTTATACGTGCACTCGTTGTTACGACTAAAATTTCAGTGCAATTACTAGCAATACGTACATGACCGGAGACAGCTGCTGCTGCGCGGTACACTCGAACGAAGGACAGTGTCGTTGAGATTTTTTCCTGGCTATTGAATACGTACGAAAATGTAAAGGTTCTTGAACGACAAAGATTTACTAAAATATTTGTCCTCTCTGCTTGCTAATTTCATGGCCTTTACGTTTTTCATATCAGCGGCATGTACTGCTTTGCTGGTTTCGGGCTTATATAGTTCTAGACGTCGTATGATATTTTCTTTACTTATTAAATACTCAAAAGTATGGAAGAATTGGTATAAGTTATGTCTGCCACGATTTTTAAGACATACGAATGCATTCTTTCATTTAAAAAATAAATATTTCACTTGTCTAGACACTGCGTAGCGTTATCTAATACACAGTGACATTGTCAGTATGGCAATGCAGTTATTATTATTGCGTTTGATCCCTCCGCAAATTTTATGATGAGGCCGCGCTGCAACATGAGCCCCGCCCCCCCGCCCCGAACAAAATTTCTGTCTACGCCACTGCCCTCGTCCTCACCTTTCAAGGTCTTTTGACCTTCGGGACAGGCGTAGGGGCTCCGCTACGCGAATCAGAAGCAAACGACGCGGCCTGTTTTTTTTTTCATCAAAGACGGTGGATCGCACTACTCCTCCTGCCTTTGCCGTCGTAGGCAGGCGCCTAAATCCACATTTAGAAGAAAGTTCTTTCTGGCGTAACTATACTCCGTTTCATACATCAGGCGCAACGCTATGAGAGGTACGGAAATAGTCTGTTAAGAAAATAAAAGCATCTGTGTTACTCCGCGCTTCTTTTGTGGCCGAGTGGTCTAAGACATGAGAATGCAAGAGCGCGTCGTCAGCAATAAGAGCGCATTTAATAAAGCTCATGACAAATTTAGCACGTAATAAGCCTTTACGCTTATTACGTTCCTTTAATAAGCCTTCAGGCTTATTACGTTTTATTAATATATTGATTTAGTTTTCGATCTCCACAAGGAACGCACTGCTTTTTGATGGCGGATGTAGCCATCGCAAACAAGACAACTAGCTTTGACACCGTTACACCTGATGCATGAAACGAAGTTTAGAACATGCAGTCCATGCTCTTGACCGTAAGAGTGCTCCGGGGAAAAGGAGACGCTGCTTAGACATTTACCGGAAAACAACGAGCAGATCTTTCTGGACGAAATCAACACCAATTGGCATGGTGGTACATTCCTAGACAATTTGAAATTTTCAGTTGTTCCATGTCTACTGAAGCGGGCAGTCCGGCCCAAATTCAGAACCTCCGCCCCGTTTCTCTCACCTGTTCTCGGTAAAACCATTGAACGCACAGTCCTCATCAGGCTCGAACATCATCAACATCATCAGGCTCGAACATCAGGCTCGAACCCTGAGGCTAAATCGTCTCACCTTAACCCTTTAGTTTTGGGCCGGCTCTCCTTTCAAAATCGCTCTCCCCTACCCCCCACCTGAAACCCACTTCATATGCCGGCGATCTCGCCCATGATGCTCGCAGAGCTCACCAGGTGAGGGCGAAGGCACATCACAACACGGCATCTTCATGGTCGAATTTGATGTCTTTACTGCGGACCTCAATCCTGCTCTAAAAACATCACAGTTACTTCTGCTCTCCCGAATAAAATGGCAAAGACGACACAATCCTATCATTCACCTCGTCATAGAAGGTCGCGACATGCCCGGCGTACCTACACATTGGTGTTTTTTTTTTGTAGGAAATAAAATGGCGCAGTAGCTGTCTCACTTCAAGATGGACACCTTAATTGTGCTGTGAGGGAAGGAAGGTGGGAGCAACACAAGAGAAAACAGGCCCCGTAGTGGAAGGCTCCTGAATAATTTCGACCACTTGGGGATCTTTAACGTGCTCTGACATCCCATAGCACACGAGCTCCTTTAGAGTTCCGCCTCCATCGAAACGCATCCGTTGCAGCCGGGTTTGAACCTGGGGCGCTCATACCTGAGCGCTTTAACCATTGAGCCGCCGAGGCGGGTGCGTACCCATATGTGGGGTTTTGGGAAATCAGTTACCTTCCTCTCAATCGATTGCCACGGCAACCACAGAAAAGTAATGGCCGAAACCATATGTCAAACCAATAAATTGTAAAACGACAATCGGGGGCTCTGCGAGGGTCGGGCGAAGCAGCCTACACATTCCCTAACTCTAAGTTAAATATTTTATACCATCCAGAAGAGTGAAGGGGGGGGGGTTATTTAGTATGACGTTCTATAAACTTCGTTTTATTTTGCCCTGAATGTTCTAAATATGCGTCCACTCCGACTCGTTCAATTCAGCATCCTTGTGTATAAGACTTGTATATCCTTGTGTATAAACTGGTTCATTGCGCCGCGCCTCCTTCCCTCTTACACAGTTCCCTCTTCAACAGTTGTTAATCAGCGCTCGTCCCGCGTGTTTATTGTTTTTGTGTTCCGTCCTTTGCACAGTTATTAAGTCTATATAACTTTATACTACCCCGCATGTCAAGTTAACCCAGAGCCAGAACACTCAAATCGAATCGGCATTAAACACCGTACACAAGACTGCAGTTCACCTTCCAGTGCACTCCTCGAAAGCCCGTGTGTACGGAACAGGGCTTTTTCATACACTTTCACAACTGCTCCAAGAGCACAAGGAGCAACATATATTTTTCCCCTCTCGGGAACTTCCACAGGTTGAATGGCTCGTCGACGAAGCGGGTATTTTTGCTCTCGAACGCCTCTTAATTTCATTTCAGCGCAATAAAGAACCCCTCTTGGAAGCCTTTTGGTGTATTCCTGCCTTCACCTTCCAGCTGAGGTGATGACCTGCAGTTCTGCTACGTCCCCAAAATGGACCCTGCTGCACAAACCACGACACGTGTTCCGCTAGCCTCGTGAGCCACCGATATTCCATGGCCAACCTCATGAGGAAGTAGAGGAATGCCTGGATGGCATCGACCATGTGGCCGCGCTGAACGCATGGGACAGTTGCTATCGCGCAGTCTCCACAGCCGTCAGAAAAGAAAGGTGTGCCAGATTTCCTCTGCTGTGCGCGTATTACCGACGGTCTCTCAAGAACTTTTCGCGTATCGCCGAACCCTTGATGCAGCTGCTGTAGACATAGAGTGGGTTAATTCGCATATATCAGAACGCCGGTTTCTACTTTACATTCATAGATCCCTGGAAGTCCTCATGCCCGTCCTGGCATAGTGATGCAACGGTTAAGCGACGCCACTGCCCAGCGATGGCTCCCAGCGGTGGGCCTTCTGCGGCCCACATTGCCCTTCCTCAGCCACAAATCATTAATTCAACTGCCACCTGCCACGGTGGGCAGTTGGCTCACTGTCCGATGGGCAGGTTGTGATGACGTCGCAAGGTCCCGTGTCCTAGGTGGCCCACCTGCCCCCTATGTTGCTCTCTGGGGACGACATGCCAGAGCAATGCTCGTGACTTTTCGCTCACAAAGCCGACAACCCCTGCACCGGATTTCCTGTAAAACGGGGCCTGTAACGCTGTCGCGTTAAAACCGCATGCCGGCCTCTTTGAGGATAAGCAAATAAACACTTCAAAGATTCGCGCCCTTACCACTCCCCCCCCCCTAGGGGGTGGGGGGGGGGGAGGCGTAAAAATTTGGAATACCCGACCACATGACCTGAAGACTGCCTACATCTTTTCCTCTGGAATAAAAAATTATTACCTTAATAAGAATGGCACACTTTGAGTTCATACTTTCATTTATTACAGTACTTCATAGATATCTACCTGATAATATTTTCATGTAGCCGAACACTTATACCTTCATTATATATAGATTTATGCATTTGCGTCTATTGTAAAAAAAGCTTTGTAATTAAAAAGTGTGTAGCGAATTCTGTTTATCATCTTCTCGTATGTTGTACCCTTGTGATGCTTTGAAAAGACTTAATAGTATTTTCCCCTAGCTTTTTTTTATGCCTTAATTCTTGTGTAAGTTCTACGGGTTTTGTTTGATCTGTAATTTTTTAGTTTATATAACCTGTATTATGTGTTTCTTTTGTTGATGCGGTTACAAGTGTTGAGAGTGGCGTATAGCTTTCTGTGTACTAACTTACTCTTTCTTTATTTTGGTATATTGTGGTCTGCATGCGCGTATACCTTTTTCTATTGGACCATTACTAGCCGTCGGCTAGGGGTCCGAGCAGTGTTTGCGTATGCTTGTGTAGCGACAAAGAGCAATAAATAAAGGAAAAAAATGAAATGAACCTTTTAAAGAAGCATCAGGCTGATGCTTTAAAACAAAAAGAGAACGGAGGGGGGTCAAAATTAAACACTGAGAATGCAAACGAAAAGCGTCCGTTGGCGTCCATAATGAGTTTTCAGGCGCGCAACATGCACAACTTCTGGGCGTGAACGGCGCCGCTGGCATGCTGTGACTCCGTCGGGGACGACCTCGTAGTCAAGTTCTCCGATTCGGCAAAAAATCTTGTACGGGACAAAGTAGCGGCTACAGAAGCTCGGTCCGTGGCGGCTGATGGGCATTCGCTGCCAGACCAAGTCCCTGGCTGGTTTTCCATGTGGCTTCGGCGAAGATTGTAGCGTAGGTGCTCTGCTGATATTTGATCCGTAGTCGGGCAAGCCGTCGGGCTGCTTCTGCGCGCTGGAGATAGGTGGCGATGTCGAGGTTGTTTATTTTGGTGCCATGTTGGTGTCGATCGTGTAAGTGGACTCCCTCTCGTGTACCAACCTAAACGGTGTCATCTGGGTGGTCTACTGCAGTGTGGTGTTGTAGGCGAAGACCAGACCGCCGCTCCCTCCTCCCTTTTCCTTCTCTTGGAATCCAGTTCGTTACAATTAATGACCATCGGATATCTTCCTAATTATCTGCAGTGAAGGGTTACTGCGGGGTTCGCGTTTGAGCGCGTTCTCTGTGCTAGCTTGCAAGAAGATGCGATTCCGTCATGTTTAGTGAGGTGTGAAAAGGTAAACGCGCGGGTAAATCTCAAATCGCGTCAGACAACACAAAGCTACGAACAGTGTATCGACGCCTTGTTAGAGCCGCAATAGCTGCCTTTATGTCTCAACTATTCATGTTGAACCACCATGTCCATAGCGGCCGACGTTGCGTTATTTTAGCTGTTGGCACCGTTGTATTTTAGCACTTAAGTGCCCTTATGAGCCATTTAGGCTGTAGTTGAGATCTTATGAGCCCTTTTCTTCTATTCCCGCGAAAGCAAGATAACTGATAGTCATAGCGGTATAAATTGCCTGCGTGACGAATTTTTCGGTCAGAAGAACCAGATTTTATGTCACACTGCTGCACAAAGGCGCGCTTCAAATACTGCAGCCGGCTACCTGTCTGATAAGGATTTGTGACGTCACACTCTTCTCGCGTTTTACAAGCCGGCTTGGAGTGCGATCAAAATATATGAAAAATAATACCGTCCGCTGAAAAATATCGAAGTGACGACTGCATATCGGTATAATCGCACATTGAAAGATAATTTCGTGCGTTTTCTTCAGAAGTATCATTTTTGTTTTCCGTCAGCTAGCCGTCAAGCTCCCGCTTATATTTCCTCAAGCAGCTATCACTTCTGCATCCTTCTTTTCGCATTGCAGTTCTACTGTTCGCGTTTCAATCGACACTGACAGTGCGTCCCTAAGTAGCCTCTTATACATACAAAGAAAAATAACCAAACGCTCATGCCCATCTGGCAGCGTGAATACCGCCGAACTGGTCTGTTCAGGCTGTATTACAAGCAAGTTTTTTTTCTTGTTGCTCCAATGGGGTCAAATGAAACACCATGCCTTGGAGGCCTTGGTACTAACGCGTACAGGAAGCGCCGATATAAACCGTGGGTAAGCATTCAGGTTATGTATCAAAAGTCGAACTTTTCCTTGAGGCAGAATTCTTATGGGTTTAACCGGACTTTACCCTTACCTGTGGGCAGTGTGGCAGTGGCAACGTTAATGCGGGAACATTTGCCAATCTTCTCTACAACTGCGGGCAGCGTCCCCTGTTCGAGCGTCCAACACATCAACACAATGCATGTGACTTTGGTGTGGGCCTCATCAAAAGCTTCGTCTAGAAGTTGGCAAACGAAGCGTCCCACATCAGGTGTTTTTTTTTTCTTGGAGGGCCGGGTGACGAGATCCGGCGGTATAACAGCGCTGAACCTAAACACCTGGTTACAATTAAATTTGAGCGCCGTGTCATAAAGTGCCGAGCGGTGGCTTTAGTGGTGCCTTCTGGACGGCACCGACATTCTATATTTAGCATGTTAAGAACCTTCTATAGCTAATTCTTTATGTTCGCTGTAAAACCGTCACGCAGCTGGGTGAATAGTAATTCTTCAGGAATCATGCTATCGCGCGGGCGTCACTAAAACGAATAAAAGAAAACAATACCCGCTTAAAGTTTCGTGTATTCTGCCTGCATTCCTGGACCTACATCGTCACAATCCTTAGCTCATCTTTTTTTCTGATCGCATGGCTACGTAATGTGGCAGAGACTTATTCGAGGGATTCCGGCATGATTTTCTTGCTTAACCACGCGATGTTTTACATTAGACGAGTCCTGAAAGGTGCGACTCGTGAAGCAAGCCATGAGATAAGGTAAATAGTGTTCAAAATGCTGTCTTTCGCTCCTTTGAGTCAGCAGGCAGTCAAGGGTGCGAAGAAAATTTCTCTGCTCGGGAATCATGACGCAACAACAGAAGTCACTTAGCTAGTCAAGAGGGGGAGAGGTTGATTTAGAATAGAACTGCTTTGAGGAACGCGCGGAAGAGCTCCGCAACTGCATTACGCGCCCACTGGCCGTCCCTTATCTCATTAATTGTTGCTATCCGTCTTTTATTAAAAAAAAAATTGCTGAGGCTCAGCTTGGCTAAGCCTGGGGAATGCGAAGCATATTAGTGGCTAGGCTTAGTAATACATGGCTTTCCTTGGTTGAATACTTGGTCATTTTAATACAACCACTAGAAGCCTTCGTCGTGGGGGAAGACAACGGCATGGCTACAGCGGAACGCCGACTAACCCCGAGACGCGCGTTGGGTGAGCGCCTGGATTGCCACGGAAGCCGCGTCTGCCTGCCCGGTGGAGCGAGCATTTCACCTACACCGAGTGTGAACGCGCGTTCGAAATGAGCGGGAATGCGCGGGTGTGACGGCTAGGGGTCCCACGGCGACGGCGCGAGGTGGAGGCCGGCTGTCTCATCCGATGTCACGTGGTGTGACGTCACGGTGTCACGTGGCGTGATGGCTAGGGGTCCCACGGCGACGGCGCGAGGTGGAGGCCGGCTCTCTCATCCGATGTAACGTGGTTGACGTCACGGTGTCACGTGGTGTGACGTCAAGGTGTCACGTGGGGGTCCCACGGCGACGGCGTGAGTGGTAGCTCTAGCAATATGCTTCGCATAAAAATACTTGCCGCTGCAATCACCAACTAAGGCATGCTGAATGCTTACAGAAGTGGTACAGTTGGAACCTTTGAAGTGAAAGAGCTGATTCGGTAAACGGAGTGCCTTACTTTATCTCGCTTTTTGCCTGCATCATCGCTATGCTTTCTTTAAAAGCGAAAAGACAGCCTCTTTCGTATATTTGCACGTGGCAGCGGATTGTCCAGAGGCGATGCCTTATCAGCATCGGCTAGCCGCACCTGCCACACATAGTGATTTTCGTACGGAGCATGCAGTAAAAAGAGGGGGTCCCGAGCGCCGGAGTGCATTCGCCTGCTTGCGCTGCTGCAGGCACCACCTTCGTCCTGTGACGGTGTTCGAGTCTTCAAGAACGAAAGGTAGGCTGAATTCGGACTTGCTTAACTTACTCGGTTACGGTGCTAGTGAAACTAAGGGAGTGCAGTGCAGGAAGGAGGTAGTGGTCTATTTTTCTAGAAAAAAGTACGCTATGACTAAAATTTTGCGGAAGCTAGCGAAGCTTGCATTAGCTTGGGTCCGGTAACAGCTGAGCAGCTGTTACGAGAAACACATTGCGTCGTGTGCGTTATTTGGGCAATGAAAATGTCAGCAGGCAGCCTATTGTGAGAAGTCAAGAACGACATGTCTTCTAACTTTATAATTCAGCTAATGGCCACGTGAACTGTCACGAGTGATTCCTAGCATGCAGCGCGCAACCATCTATTCTTTAAGCGTAGAAAGTTGGGCTAGTTGGTTTGTAGTACTATTGTGATACATTCCAGCGGCTAAAAAGACACGGACGAAGGTAGACGAGACAGGACGAACGCCGGCGTTATCTGGCGGAGGTCACCTAGCTGACCACATTCGCCGTTGCTCACACAAGCCAGCATGCAAGGCGTTTTTAGAAAGGACAAGTGTGATGCGTAGATTTAAGACTCAAAAGAGCCGAGAAATTTTTGAAGCGTTCAGTATGTTCAATTACAAATAAAACTGCGTCAGCAGCCCTTCTGTGGCGCTACACAAAAAAGAAATAGATTACCTGAAGGCAAACGGGTGGATTCAGCCAGGTAGGCGATAGATAGTAGGTGCGCCGATGTGGAAAACATGAGTGGCATGGCAAAGGAGCCTTCTGCACTTTTTTTGATTATGGGAATAAAAAAAAAAAAACCGGCGTTCGTCCTGTCTCGTCTACCTTCGTCCGTGTCTTTTTAGCCGCTGGAATGTATCACAATAGTACATCTATTCTTGATTGCAGTCATTTTCAGGGATTTCTTACGCTTTCGGATTTATCTTTTAATTTGTTTGGCTTCGCTCGCACTGTTAACGTAGGACCCTCCCCATAAACTTCGCAGTGCCACGATGGGAGACCAGCCTCCGCGGAGTGCCACCCAACGAGTACTGCGAGCTGCGGCTGAGTTCTTCAGGCCTACTCGAAGCCCGGGCCACTTGTCCGCTCAGCAGTTGGAATGGACCGTACGCTTTGCAGATCGAAGTGATGAACAGGTGCTGTTCGAGGCCCTGCCTGTCATTCGACGACGTCCCGAGCCCCAGCAGCCCACTCGTACTGAACAGCAGGAATCTGCCGCTGCGGGTTCCCTCTACCAAGGACCCGTTCCTGTGGGCGGCGAGCGCCCGCTAGACCACGCACCATCCGAACAGTCGCAGAGATCCGATGACTTCTTGCTGTACGATTCTACGCGCCGCATTTCCAAATGCTGCAAGACAAGGAAAAGCCGCTGCTGCCTGCTAGTAGGATTGACCTGCGCCGTCGCGGTGGCCATTGTAGTCCTTATAATCACCTTATCTCTGCGGTCGAAGCCGGCGCCGGTTACGCCACCTTCCCCACCGTCGTGGCTTCCCTGGCATAAGCGCATGGACGACAACGGCCTTCCGCGCCTGCTCCTGTGGAACCCCGAACCAAGAAAGCCACTGTTGCATACTAATGTCACTGCCGATGACGACCACTCGGCGTTCAATCGCACTGTGTGCGAGGTCGACGGCAGCCGTGATCCATGGGAGTGCGAAGTTACCACCAACCGCCACCGACTCATAAGGAGCGACGCCGTCGTGTTCTACCCAGAGAAGTTGGACATTAATGACGCTCCTCCCTGGCGCGCAGTGGACCAGTTGTGGGTCTTTTGGGCCAAACAGCGCCGACCGCCGCTGGGTAAGGGCACCGCCGATACCCCGTCCCTCTCTCTGCCAGTCGTGGCGCACTTGTTTAATTGGACCATGGCCAAAAGGGAAGACGCGGATGTCGTGATTCCTCACGACACGTTTCGCTGCAAAGATTCGGGAGACAAGCCACAAGCCAAACCTCTTCGTCGACAAGGTAACGCTGTCTCCCTACCGCCGAAAGGAGACGTTGCCTGGATCCTTGATGACTGCGAGCAGAATCGCTACCACAACGAAATCGCAACTCCGCGCCCAGGTGAAGACAAGTCTGACAAGCCTGGCGGCACCGTACGCCTGCGCCTGTTTCCGGCTTGCGGGGCAACCTTTTGCGCGACTCCAACTGAATGTGTCCGCTACATTGCCAAGCGCTATCATTTTATTGTGGTCAGTCTCCGGCCCGAGTGCTTCCAGACCGTGTACGAGGTGATCTATGAGGCCTTCAAGTACGACTTGGTTCCAGTAGTCCTGATGCCGGCCAATGAACATCTGAACGTGCCGAAAACTTCAGTCATCACGTCGGCAAAGCTGCAGGGTAAGGGTGAACTGGCCAAGTACCTGCGAAGCCTGTTGGGTAATCCGGACCAATACCGGGCATTTTTGGATTGGAAGAAGCGCTGCTCGGTGATTTCCCCGGGTGGCGACTTGTGCTCTCTGTGCCACGCGGTGTGGAAAACCCCCATACGACACCGGGCACACCCCAACGTTTTGGAGTGGTGGACCCGATTCATATCATGCGTTGATGAGCCGCTGTACGGTTTGGACTCTGCATTTATCCAGGAGCTCTGAACGAACTCTACCGGACCTCAAGTCTCATGCCTGCTGGCCACCGCCTTGAATTACTAAGCGACGCAGCAAGGCAAGCTGTGCAAACGACCATGCCATTTTAGTACTCTTCACATGTGCGGCACCCATGATATCATTACTCATGCATTTTACCATGTGGGTGCTGTTTTGTGCTCAGAAGTTTTAGTGCGAGACATGCCGTGTACTCAGCAGCCAATAAAACTTTTTATATGCAGCCCAACATCGTTTAATTTTTCTCCCCCTGGGTAAACTTGCCCGCTCTCGACCATTCGTAAGGGTGCCACTGTCTGCCGCAGGTTTCGTCATCCACCTTGCGCAAATGGCGTTCATGTGACAATGCGGCACAGGTAAGGAGTACCTTCGGAGTTGATCACGTGCGTTTAGCAGAGTGTCGAGGGAGTGTCTCGACGATACGAGAATGTGCCGTCGCAATTGGCTTTGGTCGGCAGATCGCAACGCTCGGCACTGCAGTTACGAACGCACCGATAACCCGGCCGCGAAGCGCTAGCTGTGGCGCCAGCCGCGATGTGCGGTTTTCAGCGCTCTGGTGACATCATTTTGCTAATTTTCTTTTTCTCGCGACTGTACCGTGAAAGCGCATTTATAAAGAATAAGGAACACGAATGCAGACGCACCTATGCCTGTTTTGCACTCCTCCGACTAATTTCTCGCAAGACTGATTCACATGTTATAATTACTCTTTGACTGCCCAAACGCACGGCCAGTTTCTTTTGTCGTCTCCGCTCGCTCGGAGTCGTACAGCTTCTGCTTCCGCGCATGTGCTTTGTTCTTCCAATACCACATAATTTGTAGTTGCTAATGCATTCTGGCGTCCAGCACTGTGTTGTTAGACAAATGAACTTGTTGGGTGTATCAGTTTCTTTACGCGCGAATGACGAAACACAGAAGGAAAGGGACAACGCAGCGCTATGTTGCGCCCTTCCGTGTCCCTTCTGCCGCTCAGTATCCACGGGGCTGTGTTTTTGTGATTTTAACCAGAGTGAGGAGTGGAACGTGCATAGGCGATGTCGCATCGAAAGCTTTTCTTGAATTGCGAGCTTGCACAGATTATGACCTCAAGCTTTATTCTTAGCTTTGCCGTTCGATGCTGCAAGCCAGTGGCGCATTTGATCGAAATCTGAAAGCTGTGCAATCTTCGCGAGCATTATCAGAATCGCATGCTTTGCACAAAGCGTAATGTGTGGTAGAATAGCCACCTTTCTGTCATCAGTCTCACTAACCGCGTTTGCGCATACGTACTAAAACACTATTGAACGCATAAGTATGCTGTCTGGTCATCTTTCATTTGTACACACTCTCCAATGTTTTTGGGAAATATGCTGAGAATGCCAAAACAGCCAGAAACGTGTAATGGAAGGGTGTAAATATTTCAGTTTAGGGAGGAATTAAACTTGGCGCTGCATGTTACACCTATATGGCTGTTAAGACCAGGGGGGTAAAGCTGAGGCAGCAAAGCGGTCCACGCATGTAAGTCGCCATCTTGGACGCCATTTTACAGCACATTAATGTGGCCAGCACATTTTTTTCTCGCGAAGTCAAGGATGGGCGAAGTTTGAACTTGAATTCGGAAAACTGCGGCAGAGAAAATAATTTTATGTCACTCATACGCGTAGTTTCAATGTTTTAAATACGTTTTGTAATCTTTAGCATACTGATTGTGGTCATTTCTTTTAATATCGGACGATTGTGAACATGTTCACGAGTAAACTGAGAAAACGCTCTCGGAGTTTCGGTTTTAAACTTCTGCTTTCGAATCTGATTTCAAGTTGGTTAAGCTATGGGATCAAGGCACTTAATGCAAGGAGCTACATACGACAAGGAGTCACTCGCGCTCTCGTGCACCGCGATGCCACCTTCGTGCGTTGATGCATGTCAAAAGCTCCAAAAGAATCGGACATTTCGCATCATTTTGTGAGTAAACGTGGGAAATGGTACATATGCACAGTTCGCGACAACTGTGTACTGCAAAGGGTGTGAACGAAAATCTCACGTTCTCGGAATTTCTCTTAAAGGCCGATGACACGAAGCGAATCAACCTTGCTGCCGTTTACTTTTGCACGGTATTCGGCTTTCTTAACGCCATTGCCTCAATCTGCTTGACAGAGTACACATTGGTGCTACTTATAAAGGATGTAGGTGTTCTTGCTTAAATGCATTTTTATTACGTTTTTCAGCACTAATGCATGCGGTAATTAAAGGTAACACTGTTGAAATGAACGGCCCCGCAACGACAACGGCACAAGAAGGACAACACATACGCACTCTACCAACTGTTTATTAGACGGAAAAGAGGCACACTAATGATCCTCAGCTCAAGCATGTGACACAGCTCATTATCGCTCCGAACAGAGCCAGTGACAGGAAATCGGCATGAAAACAAGACAGCATACATGTAATCGCAGGACACTTTTGTATCCCGTGCGTATAAAGCACTAGCGGCACTAGCTTCTCATAAATAGGTTTTTAAACCAAACAGAAGAATAAAAAAAAATCTCAGCAAGAGAGTAGTGTCATACATTAGAAGCAAAAGCACAAAACACAAAAGCACCACGACAACCAACCAAGCACCCACAATTTAGTGTGCACAATGCTACACATCAAACGAAAGTTTCTCGAGCGATACATGCTGTTTCATATATTTCTGCCTCCACCTTGTTTCAGTCGTTCGTGATGAAGCTCTGGGCGTTGCTGCGTACGAAAAAAACCCATTATGAGCTCGTCCCGCGCGAGTAAAGACACGGCGCAGTCTTGGTCGGCGAAGGCGAAGGTTAAAAAAAAATGCGAGAGGCCCGCGGTAGTTTAACAAACCTTCGACATTTAATATAACAAAACGCTGAACATTCAAAAGAAACCAGGCAGAGCAGTTGCTCCATTTACCTTGGGCATACGTTTCCTTTGCGAATTGTGTTCGTCATTTTGGGGCCAAAGCAAATTTCCGACATGTATTTTCACTCGGCAACAGAGGACATGCAAAATCCCGCGCGCTCTACGGACGAAATACACTCCAAGCGCGTCACAATCGCGGTACTTGCCTTCAAATACCAATTCAGTACACACAAGCCACCTACATGAAACTGCAGTCGGTATGCGACACTGCATACAATTGGAAATTCTAAACGCGGCGATTTTTCCGTTGTTTACAGCAGTTTAGCGTAGTCGATAGCTACTCTGCATACCGCCATCTTCCCACGGTCTACGTTGCCAGGTTACAACTCCGTTCTTTGTCCAGATTTAGAGAGTGTCTAAACAGCTGGCAATATACACAAACCGCTGGATCATGGCGGCGTTCATGCGTTGCCCACTGGTATGCATGGGCTCAATGGCTAGCTTTCCCTCTAGAGTTGGTTATATTAACTCTATGGTTAAGACGAAGGTTCTTCTTCTTCTTCACCATATGAAAAAGAAGGCCAACGCTTCTTCTTCGTAGCCGCAGTCCAAAACTGCCCACGAGGCCGATCGTGGCCGGGGCTATTCCCGACAGAATGAGTACTCATGATTCATCGCCTTGATTTCGACTACGATGTCATAAACTTGCATTTATTCCCTGATCCACTCTGCTAACTTCCTTTCTCTTAACGTTAAACCTTTCATGTTCCTTTCCGTAGCCCGTTGCGCTATCCAGTAAATTTAAGTTGAACCCTTATCTTTAGCATCCACGTTCCTTCCCCGTAGGCGAGTACCTGTAAGATATACAGATATTATATACTTTTTAACCAGATAGCGTTAAAGGCCCCGTTGTCTAGAAAAGCCAGTGTCATGACTCTGGCAGGTGGTGTCCACAGAGCAACCAAGGAAGCAAGTGGGCCCCCTAGGTTACGTGACTGTGCGGCGCCACCACAAACTGCCGGCCGAATAGTGAGCTAACTGCCCAACGTGGCAGGTGGTAGTGTGATTAATGATTGGCATTTGGGAAGAGCAACCGAGGGCGCACAAGGCCCACCGATGGAAGCAGCTACCTTTCATGAGCAGTGGCGCATCGCTTAACCGCTGCAACACTGCGCTAGGAGGCGAGTGAGGACCCCCAGAGATCTATGAATGCAAAGTGGAGAATGACCTTCTGCATATATGGGGATTAACCTATCCCGCCATCGCGTCATACCGTTATGGCAGAGCTTAAGTGTCCGCTTCCAATTTTTCTCTTTAGGGGTTTAAGTAATCTGCCATTCATGACCTGAAAGAAATTGCCAAATGCCTTCCATTCCATTCTTATTCTTCTAGCTGTTTTACTCTCAGGACCCCGATTTGGAGTCACTGCCTGCCCCCAGTGCATGTTTTCTGTTACCATTTCAAGCACCTCGCTTCCTATCGTAAACTGCAGTTCCCTTCCGAGACGAAGCCGCCGCGGTTGCTCAGTGGTTATGGCGCTCGGCTGCTGGCTTGAAAAGAGCGGGTTCGATCCCGGCCACGGCGGTCGAATTTCGATATTGGCGGAGTTCCAGAGGCCCGTGTACTGTGCGATGTCAGTGCAAGGTAACGAACCCCGGTTGGTCGAAATTTGCGGAGCCCTTCACTAGGCGTCCCTCGTAGCCTGAGCAGCTTTGGGACTTCAAACCCCCGTAAACCATAAATACACCTTCCGAGACTGCTGAACGTTACTTCAGTTTTCTTGATATTAATTTTAGACCAAGGGTGTGGCTTGTACACTGTTAGCAAAAAAACACCCAAAAGGGAGTAAATGGCTTGTCCTCTAACGCACACCCAAAAGGAGTTTTTTACTCCATATGTATGGTGTTCTTTATTTACTCACTTATATAAGGAAGTTATTTTGGAGTGAAAAGGGAGTAAATTTTTTACTACCCACAGAGATGGAGCCCAAAAATGGCGTCATGTTTATTTATCCTCATTTAGGCTCATTCTTACAGCAGTGACAGCAGCGGAAATTGGCAGTAGCTGTGCGGCCCGCCGGCAACCCATCTTGGGAAACTGCACTGCTCTAATGTGACCCTGCTACACGCATTCTTTCCGCCGTCTGCTAGCCCAGCGGCTGCGTACGCGGCAGGAGTCGTCTGCTTGTCTCCTTTTGCTGTACGAGCTCGTTTCGTTGGCCATGTTCGTAGATAAAGGGATGTAACATTATAATCAGTAGTTAAAAACTGAAAAGAGACGCTGGCTAGTTTTCACGGTCATGCACCACGCTATATTTGACCCAAAACCAGAGCGGAAAAGATGAAAATACACCTGATGGTAGTTTGGAATGGCAGTGTTTGCTTTCATATTCACTTCATTAAAGGGACCCTGAAATGGTTTCTTCAATCATATTTTATTGCAACAACTCTGTAGAGGCAGTCTGCGCGAGTATTCTAATCTGATTCAGAAAGCTCCGAGTGCAACCAATAATTTACAAACAATTTTTCAAACTTGCCGCTCACAGCCGATTAGGGCGACACCTCACCGCGCGTTTTTAGCCGCCCCTACCACATGACGTAAACTGGGCAGCCTTGGCCACGGACTGGGCGACCCTTATTATTGGCTCTGCCCAATGACGTCACGCGCAATTTTTGCAATAATTCCTTTAAAACTGAGCACTGATGCTCCTTGAAATACTATTTTATTGATTGCTTATTATTTTTTAAAACACACGTATACAGAGGTAAGAATCCAGCGCATTTCTTGAAATTAATGCAGTACTTCCGGTGGAGAAAAAAATCCGTCTGCTCACAAAAGCACGTGTTCTCGTCAAATCTTTGCGCCCGCCTTTGCGAGTTTCCTAGCTGCGCCGACGAGTCGCTGCTGTCGTCGCCCTGTGGGTCTCGGTATGGCGTGTACTGAAAGGCTCGAAGCCCATCTGAGCGGTGGCTGCACGCAGCCGCGCTTCGAGCTCCGGATCCATGCCGTTCGAGCAGCAAGCAGGAGACACAGATGCGAAGACTTGGCCGGCGCGACGCACCGATCGTGATCAGAAAGACTGCCAGCTACACTCGAGCAGCGACAAAGCATGCCTGCTTATATTGGGAGCTTTCGGCAACGGCACCGCTCGCGGGCTCTCCGAGCGACGAGCTCTGCTGCTGCCTGGCTGCCGTGGTCGTCGCGCGTCGAAGCCGCAGCGGCCGGCGCTTCGGCAGTCGCCTGCGCTATAATAAAAGGCCTACTCAACACATCGCTTTACTGTCAGCAGCGTCATTTCACAATAAAATAATAGTATGGCCAATTTTCGTGGCGTTTTCAGCGGTGGAGCTAGCGGGCGCCAGACAACGTCGAGCCGGCGGCAGCTGCAAGGCGGTTTTGGCCAGAAATTTGCTCGTATCACAGTTGTTACCTTTACCAGCAGCTCAGTATTGGTCAGCGATCCTCAAAAATGCACGTTTTTCACATTTCTTGTCCCAGAATTTATTATTTACGTCAAGAACACTCTTTAGCTCATTTTTTTATGACGCCGGCAGACGTGATCCAGGCTGGTCGGCCGGCCGGCATGCGGCGCACTTGACGTTCGCGCAAGGAAATACAATTCAACAGGAAAACGGCTCAAAAGACGTGGACAAAAGAGACAAACACAACAGGACCAGCGCCGTTTTCCTGTTGAATCACGAACCAACTTGCCCAAACTAGAGTTATTCTTAAGGAAATACAAAACAGCCATTCTACCAGAGATGATGCTTCCTAGATTCGAGCAACGGCAACATGCCTGTTCAAAAGTGGATCTTTCGGCAACGACACCGACTGCGGCTACGCCGGGCGACGAACTGCGCTCTGGTCCTAGGCTGCCCTAGTCGTCGCTATTCCTAACTGGTTTCGCATGACGGCGCTTCGGAAGTCGTCTGCGCTATAGCAAAAGGCCTATTCTTCACATCGCTTTACTGCGAACTCGTCCCATAATAGAATATATATTCGATTTCCACGACGCCTTCAGCAACGGAGCTAGCAGGCGGCAGGCGAAGCGCCGCAGCAGCCCCAAAGCGGCTATGGGAAGAAATTTGCTAGTATCGCATTCATCGCTTTTACGATGAGCTCGGGCATGCATCTATCCCAGGGCTTGCTATAAACGTGAACAACAATACTAGCGCGTTTTTCAGTCGTCGGCGGCCGGCATCAAGGCTGGCAGGCCGGCCCGGCGTGGCTCGGCCCCGAGCGCCCTGAGCGCGCTGTACGTCATCACGACGCTGCCGCTCTCCGCGCTCGCATTGGCTCCCGCTTCCCGTCGTTAGCGGCGCGCAGCTCGTCGTTCACATCTAGCAAGTTGCACGCAGGCGACGAGCTGCGATCGGACTTTGCGACGCCGTTCGCAACAGCACACCGCAGTGAATCGCACTCACTTTTCGCACATGTGTCTGCGACCACCGGAAGTGAACAAGCAGAGCGCCATTGCTTGACGTATGCATGGGCGGAGCATCAGCCCGTCTTTTCTTTTTTTTTTCGGAGCGAGCCCCGCGTGTGAGTTGAGGGTAGTATGTGGGGGAGAGGAGGAACATCATTTTTAATCGGCGATATCTTCGGTGTTGATGAAGTTCGCTTAACAATTTTTGCGGTGCGGTGACAAGTGATGGAATACCGATCTCTCGTGCGCTTTTGCTAACCTTGGCAAAGAGCTTTTCAGGGTGGGTCCCTTTAAGGCTTGGATTTTAAACATGGCTGAGGAAAGATGTGGCCTCATGAGCTCAATCAAGAGCTCAGCGTTGACACTATGTTCAATCACTGTTCCATGTTCATGCAACACATAATCTGCTTCAACACATTGCGAGAACCACACTCAAAAAAGCCTGTGAGAATTAGGCCTGGCTGGGGTGTGACGAGGTGGCGACACAAACAAAGGAACGGCAGGTATCGTTTGAGCACTGGAGGCTTCACAGGAGCAATTCAATTATGTAACGTACTGTAGCGGAAAACGGCGACAAGTCGATATCTTGTACCACGGCAGGCGCCCGCGAAGGAGCAGAAGTCAGCAGATATCCAGCGACGATGGTAACCAAGCGGTCGGCACTCACCGCCATTGTCCGACAACTGACCAGAAGCAGACGAGACGCTAGGCGGCGGGGCGGATTGCACAAAATGGTGTTTTTTTACTCCATTTCGGCACTGGTGGAGTATTTGGCACTATTTACTCCCTTTATAGACTGAAGAAAATGCTGGTAAATCCTCATTTTTACGCCATTATTCCCCCATGGGAGTAAAATGGAGGACAGTCCATCTTTTTACTCCCCACTCATGGAGTAAATGTTCTCACAAATGGAGTAAAAAGGGTGGCCGCCACCATTTTTACTCCCTTATGGGTATATTTCTGTTTACAGTGTGGGAGCCGAAAGGTGATCATCCGGGCCCTCGTACAGGACCGGCATACAAACTATGATACAAACGCTAGAAGAGGGTGGGGCGCTGCTCGGAACAACGACTTCCGCGCCGTCCCCAATGATAGCGCCACGGTCCTACACATCCACGCACGTAGAAGACCGTCCGACGCCGGCTGTCGAGACGGCAGCAATTTGAAGCGCGTTCGGGTATTTGGAATGAAGTCTGTCACTGTGCTGCGGCGTCAGTTCATGGCGGTTGCCCTTTTGCCAGGGGGATGTGTATGCGCTCGGGGAGCACTCCAACATGCTTCTTCTACTCCGTGTTGCGATAATAAACGAGCCCTAGAATGCTTCTCCCAGCTATACGGATCCATTGTCCGAGCTCAAATTTCGCACAGATATGGCATTTGGTCAGCAGAATAGTTTGATGCTAAAATTGTTTGTCTTACTTGCCATCTCGTTTGTCGGACGTGGAGATTCGGCAAGGGAGGGGGTTCGTTATGTGGTCGGGTTGTTTGGCAAAAGGTTTGAAGACGCTTTTTAAACTGCTTTATCGATGATCACAATAAACAAAATTTCGCCAAAACCTCACTAAATTTCGAGTCTTTGGTGAAGGAGAATCTTCAACCATCCCACAACCCCCCCCCCCCTCGCTCCCGGCCGTGGGGCACCCCCTGCCGGATCTCCACGGCCGCCAAACGAGATGGCGCCACAGGTGCGATCGCTGACAGAACGGTGCAGATGATGCGAGTATGCGACCTTTTCAATTCAAGCAAGTAACCCAAACAAATATAGCATGAAACTGTTCTGCCGACCAAATGCTATGTCTGTGCAAATTTGAGAATGAACAACCCACCCGTTTAGCTGTGAGAAGCATGAAAGGAGAGGTAGGAAACGTACTGCGGAAATCGATCGCTTTGCGAGTTATAGGCAACAGCAGAAGACTGCTCGCCCCTGCCGACAACGCCATGGACCACTGCGCTATGTCCGTACCTATTTCAATCTTACATCTACTCTCGATTACGGTAGAAGCAGTAATTTTTTCTCAATGCCATAAAGTTTTTGCGTGGTTTTGTTGCCAACGAATCGTAGAAGACCAGCTACATATATTCTTTCCGCTTTTAGAATATTGAAAACGGACGACAAAATGGTTCTGCAACCGATCAAAGTGACTAACGTCGAGCGCTGTCATGATTTGCAGGGTGCACTTCGCTGCCTCGCGCGTCCGAGTATTTTTGGTTGAACAAGCAAGTACTTAGCTTTATTATTCTCCCGAATGAATAGATCTGAAATCATGACCGATCGATCGAGGATAGCCTTAGTTGCTTATGCGCCATTAAACCCAACTCAACTCAACTCAACTCGAGCGGTCAAAGTCCCGGATGGCATGGGACCGATGGAAGTGCTCTAAGAACTTCTAGATAAGTATCTGTAGTTTATTCCAGTACGGCAGGTCATGATCAAGAAGAAAGCTCTGTCACGGGACGGCTGGCAGAGTCATGCCAGCACCTTGGCCGTTCTAGTACAACCGAATGCGTCACAACCGGGAATCACCTGCTCGATCAAGCGCTGCCGTATCCGAGTCGAAAAAGGGTTGTGCTGGAAGCCATTTAAGTGCGCTCTGAAAGATTACTGCGCCCCGCATGAATTTTATGGAATCTTGTACAAAACGCGCTTAATCACCCCGGTATTGTGTGCACAGCTGGTCCTAGCGATGCGTATCGGATTGGGTGCTCTCGTTTTTTCGGGCACCGTAGCTATGCTGTATTTAAAAGCCAGAAGTCAGCTTCTTGTGCAGATTGGCTCGTGACAGGAAATTGTCCAGTGCCTTATCCGTATCAGCGCACCGCACCCACCAAGCATCGTGATTTTCGTACGGAGCATGCAGTAAAAAGAGAGGGTCCCGAGAGCCGGAGTACATTCAGCAGGTACCACTGTCGTCTCTTGACGGTAGAAGAACGAAAGGTAGGCTGATTTCGGATTCGCTTGATTTGTTCGCTTACGGTGATGGTGAAAATAAGCGAGTGCAGTGCGGAAGGAGGTAGCGGTCTATTTTTCCAGAACAAAGTATGCTTTCACTAAAATTTGGCGCAGATTAATGAAGCTTGCATTAGCATAAAACGCAGAGCAGCTGTTACCAGAAACACACTGCGGCGTGTGCGTTCATTGGGCAGGCAGGCAGACTTGCGTATGAAGTCAAGAGTGAACTGTGTCTTTTGCCTATTCATAATTCAGCTAATAGCCACTACAAGTGTAAGCATAATTCGTAGCATGCAGCCATACGGTGTCACGAATTCCTTGGGAGTTGAATTTTTCTAACAGGCATGTAATCGGAGGGTCGACAGCGAGAACCTTTATCCTTACGCGCCCTTAATTTTTTAGTACTTCCTTAGAACAATTTTCGCTTCGCTCACTCTATTAACGTAGATTGCTCCCCAAGCAGCCTTGAGTGAGAAGTCATGAGTGACATGCCTGTTCATAATTCAGCTAGTGGCCGCCTCAACTGTAAGAGTCATTTGTAGCATGCAGCGCAGCGATTTATTTTTGCTTGCCCTCATTTTGCAGTGCTTTTTTACAATTTCGGATTTATCGTGTCCTTTGTTGGGATTCGTCCGCACTGTTAACGTAGGTTGCTGTCCATAAACTTCGCAGTGGCCCGATGGCAGAACAGCGTCTGCGGAGTGCCACCAAACGAGTACTGCGGGTTGCGGCTCGGTTCTTCAGGCCTACCCGAAGCCTCGGCTACACGACCGTTGAGCAAGCGGAACTGACCACACGCCGCGACGATGAAGGTGAAGAAATGGTTCTGTTCGAGGCCCTGACTGACATTCGACGCCGGTCCGAGCCCCAGCAGCCCTCTCATACTGAACAGCAGGAAACTGCCGCGGCGGGTTCTCACTCCGGAGTGCGCGTTCCGTCGGGCGACGAGCGCCCGCTAGGCCGCGCACCTTCCGAAGAGTCATTGAGCTCCGACAACTTCTTGCCGTACGGTTCGACGCGCCGCATTGCCAAATGCTGCAGGAAAAGCAAGCTGCGCTGCTGCCTGCTAATAGGATTGGCCCGTGCTGTCGGGGTGGTCACTCGAGCCTTTTTAATCGGTATCACCCTGAGCTCCAGGCCGGCGCCGGATATGTCGTCGGCCTCACCGTCGTGGCTTCACTGGCGTATCCGCACTGAAGACAACGGCCTTCCGCGCCTGCTTCTGTGGAACCCCGGCAAATCCGGGCAACCCTCTTTGAATTCTAGTGTCAATGGCGATGACAACCATTCGTTAAGTTACATTGTTTGCAAGGGCAACGGCAGCCGTCAGCTGGCTGTGTGCGAGATCACTGCCAACCGCCGCCGACTCATGAGGAGCGACGCGATCGTTTTCTACTCGGACAACTTTACCATTAATGACGCTCCTGCCTGGCGTGCAGTACCTCAGATGTGGGTCTACTGGGCCAGACAGAGCCGACCGCCGCTGGGCAAGGTCACCGCCGGTAACCCGTCCCTCTCTATGCCTGTCGTTGCGCACGTGTTTAATTGGACCATGTCCAAGAGGGAAGACGCGGATGTCGTGACTCCTCATAAGTCGTTCCGCTGCCAAGATTCCAGAAAGAAGGCGCAAGCAAAACCTCTTGCTCGACAAGGTACCGCTATCTCCCTACCGCGGAAGGGTGAGGTTGCGTGGATCCTTGATGACTGCGAGAAGGATCGCTACAAAAACGAAACAAAACCTTCGCGCCCAGGTAAAGACAAGTCCGGCAAGACTGACGGCACCGTGCGTCTGCGCCTGTTTCCGGCTTGCGGGGCAACCTTTTGCGCGACTCCAACTGGATGTGTCCGCTACATTGCCAAGCGCTATCATTTTATTGTGGTCAGTCTGTGGCCCAAGTGCTTCCAGACCGCGTACGAGGTGATATACGAGGCCTTCAAGTACGACTTGGTTCCAGTAGTCCTGATGCCACCCAAAGTAAAACTGAACGTGCCGGAAAGTTCAGTCATCACGTCGACAAAGCTGCAGGGCGAGGGCAAACTGGCCAAGTATCTGCGAAACCTGTTGGATAATCCGGACAAGTACCAGGGCTTTTTCGCTTGGAAGCAGCGCTGCTCGGAGATTCCCCCGGCCGACGATTTGTGCGCTCTGTGCCACGCGATTTGGGAAACCCGCATGCGACAGCGGCAGCACTCCAACGTTCTGAAGTGGTGGACCAGATTCACATCGTGCACGCGTGAACCGCTCTACGGTTTGGATTCGGCATTCGTATAGGAGCTAGAAGGAACTCCACCGGACTTCCAAGTCGCCTGCCCACTGGCCGCCGACTTGAACTACTTAGTGACTCAGTACTGCAAGCTTTGCGAAGGACCATGCTGCTTTAGTACTCTTCTGGGCACCCATCTGCGGCACCCATGACAGCCTTACGCGAGCATTTATTTACTATGTGGTTGCTGTTCTGGGAACAGAAGTTTTAGTTTGAACTGTGCTATGTACCCATGAGCCAATAACGCTTTTTATCTGCAGCCAGCTACTGTGCTTTTATTGTAGTTTATTCGAACAGACAGATTGCCTGTCGTCTTTCACTTTATGACGACGACAGGAGTCGTCCAGGAAGCAATTAAAACGACTAAAACTGCTCTTTTCGGACCCAATGTTGAGATTTTCACTCCATGAGTAAACTTACTCGCTTTCGTACATTAGTATGAGTGCCATTATACGCGGCGGGTTCTTGTGATAGGCCTCTTGTGTAAACGTTTACGCAACATTATGGCACAACGTCGGACAGGACAGCAACAGCAATATCTACGGGTGTTGATCACGCGCATTTAGCAGGGTGTCGTGGGAGTGTCTCTGAAGAGCAGCTCAAGAAACGTGGTTTTATGACCCATTCTAAGAGTTTTCTGCAAGTCACCGCTACAGGGTAACACATCATACTAAGCAGTACCTTCATCTGGGCGAGTTGGTTCAAGTTCATGATGACATGGCAAAACGCAGCTAAGCCTGTTTTCCGCTAACCCAATGAACTCTTCGGCAGGGTATGAATAACATGTTATTTTTACGCCGTTGGGCTCCCAAACAGACGGCCAGTTTCTTTTGTAGTTCGTGTTCGCTCGGAGTCGCCTAGGTTCTGCTTCCGCGCATGCGCTTTGTTGTTTCCATATCGCAGCGCTTGTAGTGTCTAGTGGATTCGTGCCTCAACCATTCTTCGACAAATCAACGTGTTAGGCGAGTTGGTTTTCGTGCGTGTAACAGACAGGACACAAAGGGGAAGGCGCAGCACAGTGCTGTGCTGAACCCCTTCTTCTGTGTCCCGTCTCTAGCTGATTAACCATGGGACCATGATTTTGTGCTTTCAACCAGAGTGGGGAGTGCGATACGCCTGGGCGATGTCGCGTCGGAACGTTTTGTTGACTTACTACACTTCACAGAGTATAACCGCGAGCACTGTTCTCAGCTTTGTCTTGCGATGCGACTTGCTGCGAGACAGTGGAGCATACCCAAACAATATCAAACAAGAAATAAAACCAGCGAAAAAGACGCACATAGTGTAACTGAGAAGATAGGAAGCGTGTGGGCTACGAACTGCTTAGTGTAAAGTTTGAGGCTCAAATACTCGTACGTACAGGGCACTCAGTCACATTCTCTATCACATCATCTTCCGTCGTGGAAACAAACTTTACAATGACCATAGCACCTTCTATCTTACCTTGATCTCACAGTTATCGTTGCCTACTTCTAGCACAAAAACATCTTTGCAAAAGCAGCATCATATAACCATTACAGAATACAAAGTTACACTCAGTAAAAGAGCCCAAATTGGGGCGCTCTCAGCGCATAGGTATCAAACAATAAAAACACAACATGCAGGACAGAATACACATGTCTATTCTGTTCTGCATGCTGTGTTTTTATTGTTTGATATGTGTACTCTTTCACTCTAAATTTTGTTTTCACGACGGAAGGTTGATGTCATGGGGATTGTGAGAGGGTCATGCGACTAAATGCGCTGTATATGTTTGAGCACTGAACTTTGCAATAGATAGTAGTCCGGTCGCTTTCCTATCGTGTTCTCAGTTTTCCCGTGCGCCTCTTTTTGGATGGTTTAATTTTTTGTTTCAATGCACCACCTAGCCCAACAACGTGTTTTACTCAATATTAAACGAATCAGTGTGCAAAGTAGTCGTCTTTCGTTTCTACATGCGCTAAAAAGTTTTAGGCAAATATGCTGAGAATGCCAAAACAGCCAGAAACGTGTAATGGAAGCCTAATAAATATTTCAGTTTACGACGAAATTAAACTTGGGGCTGCATGTTACAGCTATAGCTGTTAAGACGAAGGTAACCTGTCAGTGCTTCTTCTTCGTAGCCGTAGTCCAAAAGCGCTCGCGCAGCCGAACGTGACCGAGTATAGGGCCTATCCGATAGGCGAAACTTTCCTTCAGAATGAATACTCCTGTTTCATCTCCTTGATTTCGACTAGGGTGTCATAAACTTGCATTGGTTCCGCGATCCATTCTGCTAACTTCCTGTCTCTTAACGTTAAACCTGTCATGTTCCTTCCCGTAGCCCGTTACGCAATCCTCGAATTTTAAGTTGAACCCTTTTCGTTAGCATCCACGCTTCTTCCCCGCAGGTGAGCACCTGCAAGGTACACAGCTGTTATATACGTTTAACAGTATCGCGTTAAAAGCCCCGTTTTCTAGAAAACCCACCGTTGTCGTGAGCGAAAAATCACGAGCATGACTCTGGCAGGCGGTGCCCGGAAAGCAACCAAGCAGGCAGGTGGGCCTCCTAGGTCACGTCTCCGTGAGGCGCCACCGCAAAGTGCGCACCGAATAGTGAGCTTACTGCCCACAGTGGCAGGTGGCAGTTTAATTAATGATGGGCGATTTGGCAAGAGCAACCTATGACGCACAAGGCCCACCGCTTGGAGCACCTGCCATCGCTGAGCAGTGGCGCATCGCTTAACCGCTGCAACACGGCGCTAGGAGGGGCAAGAGGACTCCCATGGATGTACGAATATAAAGTAGAGTATGACCTTCTGCATATATGGCAACTAACGCATAAAGATATCGCGTCATACACTTAAGGCGGAGCTATAAATGTCGCCTTCCAATTTTTCTCTTTACGAATTTCAGTAATCTGCCATTCATGAGCTGAAAATAATTGCCAAATGCCCTCCATCCTATTCTAATTCTTCTAGCTATTTCGCTCTCAGGACCCCGATCTGAAGTCGCTACCTGCCCCAAGTATTTGTTTTCTTTTACCACTTCAAGCGCCTGGCTTCCTATCCTAAACTGCTGTTCCCTT
Source organism: Amblyomma mixtum (assembly GCF_055824585.1). Classification (NCBI taxonomy): domain Eukaryota; kingdom Metazoa; phylum Arthropoda; class Arachnida; order Ixodida; family Ixodidae; genus Amblyomma; species Amblyomma mixtum. Next base: position 207,649,336 of record NC_143013.1, read on the forward strand.
CCGAGACATGGTGAAAGCTACTTCAATTTTCTGGATATTAATTTTTATACCGACCATTTTGCTTTGCCTGTCTAGGTCATTTGTCATACTTTGCAATAGACCTCTCCTGACTACGTCACGGATGAAGATTCGAGGGAGAGGCGAAGGGCGTGGCTTGGAGTGGCTGGCAGAACATTCAGCCGCTGGCTTCGTGGTGCAGTGGATTTGGTCTCTTGTAGTGACAGATCGCTGCGTTTTAAGCATGAAATGCTTTTAGCTCCCGTTGTCGGCAGTGTGGTGACGTCACGCCGAGACCGAGAGCCAACATCCGGGCACTGAATACCACTCATCCGGGCACTGAAACGAGAGCATCCGGGCACTGTACGAGATTTAACGAGACTCTCTAAGACAGAGGACCGCGCTTCCGCGCCGTCCCCAAGGATGGCGCTACGGTCCCACACTCACGCATGTAAAAGACCAGCCGCTAGGCCTTAATATTATCACGTTTCCCCCTTTGGCAATCAGATGTATACACGCTCGCGGAGTATTCGAACGCGCTGCAGATGCATTCATGTCACGCCTGCGTGTCGTCCTGTCCGCGTACGCTTCTGCATCGTCCTGCATTTCAACGCCGCTACCGTCACAGCTGCTTAAGCCGAGCAATGGAGCCTGTTGAGAGGAGAGATAGGAAGCGTCTTGCGGAAAGCGATCGCTTTGCGAGTGATACGCCACAGCAGAAGACTGCTCGCCCCTGCCGACAACGCCAGATTATGCGGCCGCTCCCGAAAGCGACAAGGCAGCCACGGTTCACGGCTGCCTACCTAAGCCCGCACTATTGCAGGCGATCGCTTCGACGCAACAAGAAGAGTGTGGTTTGGTATGTTGAACGCTAGACCCATTTCAAGATTTTCAATACTGCCATCCACAACAAATGTGTTATGCCCGTAAACATATCATGCTTACTCTTCTCTCGGGTACGGGAGAGGCAGAGAATTTTTCTCAATAACACTCGAATTTATGCGTGATGGAATCTGCTAATCGATGGAAGACCAGCTCCAGCTAGAAATGGTTCCTGGAACAGTGCAGAGGGCAAAGTGAGAGACGTCGAGCGCTTTCAGGACTTGCGGCGTGCACTTGGTTGCAGTCAGTAGCACTCGGGTTTTGAACGTCCAAGTATTTTTGGGTCAACAAGCAAGCACATAGTTTGCCGTGTTATCCTCCCGAACGAATCGTGCTGAATTATTACAGATCGAGCGCTCAATGTGCCGGATGGCATCCGACTGCTAGAGGTGCTAAAATAACAACTATATAGGCATTTGTAGTTTATTCCAATGTTGCAGGTCGTGGTCAAGAAACCAGCTTCTGTCACGACAATGCTGCCAGGGGCGTACCAACGCCTAGGCCGCTCAGTACAGCCGAATGCGTCACAACCCAGAATCGTAACCTACCGTGCCCGCTAAACCGCTGTCGTGTTCGAGGCTAAAAGCTGTTGTGCTGGTGTCATTTATGTGTGTTTTTAAAGATTAGCGCGCTTGCATAATTATTGTGACGAAGAAGACGGAGCTTTTTTTTATGCAGATGCGGGTTCATTCGCTCAGACTTTTGAGCGGCTTGTGGAGAAGTAGAAATATTGGAGCATTTCCGACTTTCTTGCAGGAGGTTTTCATATCAGAGGAAGATTCATCTAGAAATTCCCATTAATAGGTTTGGACTCACTTTGTCGGTCCCGCTTCTTCTTTCCTTCGGTGCTAGTGCCAGGCGTTTGGCATTGCATCAAGTTTGCGAATGCCTCCACAATTACATACTAGCTATTGGCAGATTTTCTTGCGGCAGATTCTTTTATTTCGTCAGGCTTGCCAGGCATATTCATAGAGTCACTGCTTACGAGGAAGCCGGGGCGAACAGGACAGAGGTGAAGTGGGAGAGTAGAATTGAATCAATGAAATTATCAAGCTCCAGATTACCGCTGGCCTGAACTTTCAGAACGTGTACAATAGCCAGCAGAACTGGACTTTGCAAAAGGCTCTTTATAGCACATTTTAAGCAACAAACTCAGTGTTTACAGTAAAATACGAACAAAAGAGGGACGCGCATCAAATTGCCTCGTCAACGTTTTGACAAAGGACTTGCCTTCGCCTTCGTCGGGACACCTCTTGCGAAACGTAGACTACGCTACCTCAGACTTCCCTTTTCTAGATCATTTTGTATTATAAGAAACCAGGCTATCTGCCCCCTTCATATACTGATTGTTTGATTTGTTCTGGGCGAATAAAAGCTTGAAAACACTAGAGTTTTAGGAAAGGGTTCCCAAACCTTGTGGTCTTAAAGAAGTTCGCATGTGTCAGAATACACATGCGCAGAAAGAAAGGCATGCCTTGCCACTTAGGCTAACGTTAACGGCTAACGGTATTTTGGCAAAATATCGTGCTCCTCAAAACCACTGTACTTTCGGGCAACATGGCGGGCGCGGTCGAAGCGATGCCTATCGCTTCACACCAATTCGTCGTTCCCGCTCCATAGTGTCTCACGTTAGCGGCAAATGAAAGAATCACGAAGCTTTTTCCTTTGTTTAAAGATGTCCTCGCCGCAAGATTTTGCGACAAAACGCGGCATATTTTCAGATTGCTTACGGATTTAGAGAAACTAGGCTTAGTGAGAACTATAGTCTTCGGTTACCACGGAGGTGAGTTGAAACAGTTTCATGTTTTGTGGATCTGAAAACGAAGTCACAAAACATCTGTGTTGTGTTAATACCTTCTTTAACTATTGTTCAGAAGTTATATTGAAACCTCTGAGAGTAAAACAAAGAATAAATTATATTAGTGATCCTTAACATTGGGTGCTTTTCTTGTCGACCGAAATGGCGCTGCAAGTGGCAACACATTCCATAAAAAAGATTGAAAACGTTGCTAGTGTGATGCCTTTGTTTCGGTTGGTTTGGTTTATGGGCGTTTAACGTCCGAAAGCGACGCAGGCTATGAGGGACGTCAGTGGAGAGAGAGCCACTCTCCGGTCGGCCATCAACATGCCGAAATGACCAGGTAATTGCCGAAGTGAACGCTGTGTTGATGCGGGACTGTTGTGTGACTATCCGAGAAATTGCGGAAGAGGTAGACATCAGCAATTTTTCTGCACATTCCATTATCACCGAAGATTTGGCCATGGAGAGAGTTGCGGCGAAATTTGTGCCGAAGCTGCTGACGGTGGAGAAAAAGCAGCTTCGTGTTGAAGTCTCACAGGGGATGCTGGATTCCACAAACAGTTACCCTGACTTCACCGACGCCGTAATCACTAGTGACGAGTCTTGGGTGTACGGGTACGACCCGGAAACCAAATCCCAGTCGTCACAGAGGACGCATTCCACGTCACCAAGACCAAAGAAGGCCCGACAAGTGCGCAGCAATGTCAAAGTGATGCTGACTGCTTTTTTGACTCCCTCTGTGTGGCACACCACGAGTACGCACCCCACAGGGTCAAAGAATGACTAAACAGTACTACAGGGATGTCCTCCATCGCCTACGTGGTGCTGTGCGGCGCAAGAGACCGGAATTAAGGTCAACAAGATTTGGCGCATCCCTCGCGGCATTGCTCCTGCACATTCCTCGCATTTGATTCAGATTTTTCTGGCGAAAAACCAGACTCCTGTAGTTCAACAGGCTCCTTACTCTCCTGATATGTCCCCCTACGACTTCTGACTGTTTCCTAAAATCAAGAGGTCATTGAAAGGAGCGCGATTTCAGAAAAGAAAGGACATTATGACTGCAACGACAGCAGAGCTAAATTCCATTCCGAAAAGGGTCTTTTCGGAATACTTCCAACAATGGCAGAACCGCTGGGAGATGCATATGGAGCCCCAAGGAGACTACTTTGAAGGTTATTAGGTTTCTAACGCTCCAGTTATGCCAGTTTTTTTTCTTCGGCCAAAGGTCGGATACTTTTCTAACAGACCTCGTATGTCTATCCTAAATTAGAGCACGACCAATGCACCCGTTTAGCGGGGAGAAGCATTCTACTGCGCGCTTTTATTCCCGCAACAGTCTTTACATTCTTGTCTTGCCTGCGTCGCGTCGTGGCCGCGTACGCTTCTGCATCGTTCTGTACTCCAATGCCGTCACCGTCACAGCTGCTTAAGCCGAGGAATGGAGCTTTATGAAAGGAGAGGTAGGAAGCGTACAGCGGAAAGGAATCATCAGGAATTCTGCAGACTTTTCGAACCAGACGTTCGTCGCGAGCTTGTGTCTCGTCTGGTGTCCGTTGAGACGAGGGGATTAAGACAAGGGGGGTGTCGTCGTGTGGCGGCTCTTCAGCCGCAAGCTGTCACCGCTATAGCCGGCGCGAATCGGTACCGCGGGGCGAGGGACACCCGTACCTCCCGGCGCATTCGCGAGCGGCCGCGTTCCGAGAAAGGAGACGCTTCGCTTTGAGTGCCCAAAGCCGCCCCCTCACGCTGGTGGGGTCCATCGGAAGACGGCAGCGGCGGGGTTGTGAGGGAGAATTACCGGTCCCGATGACCCCGCGTGCACTACCGATACCTTACATTCACATATATATTTCTGAGACCAGAAGTTTCGATGAATGTAAAATTGTTCTGCTCAGCCGTCACGGAGAAACTGGATGCATTGGACACTGCCGCGCAATGGGAACGCTGTGAATAGCCCTTACTCTCTCCGTTGCTAATTTTTAGGGGAGGAGAGACAAACGCGGCTTATATCCAAGTGTAAGATCTTATGGAGGAACGAGTGGTTAACCGGCGATAGGGGGTAACAGCGGCAGAGCACAGGAGTCGGGAATATTACGATTTAATTAACCGATAGATCATGTGGCGTGGTACAGACGGGGGAGAAATTTTAGCATTCACTATACGATATGGAATATTACTGGTGAAGGAAATACAAATACGAGACACTTTTCAAGGGGTGAATTAAGGACAGAATTCGCAAAATCGGAGAGGGGCGAGAGCCTAGCTGTTCGCTTTGTTTTTATGGTTGTAAGGAGTTCAACGTCCCAAAGCGACTTCGGCTATGACGGATGCCGCAATTTTTTTTACCCGACTTTTTACCCGCCGCGGTTGATCAGCGGTTAGGGCGCTCGGATACTGAGCCGGAGTATCAGCGTTTGAACCCGGCCGTGGTGACCACGTTTCGACAGAGGCGAAACGCAAGAGGCGCCCATTTGCTGTGCGATTTCAGTGCTCGTTAAGGATCCCCTGGTGGTAGAAATTATAACTCAGGCCTCCACCACGGCTCCTCTTTCGCTCCTCCTTTCAGCCCTACCTTATATTCTTTTTTATGGCCAGGTTGAGGTGTCCACCGAGAAGTGAGACAGTTACCGAGTCTTTCATTTCCTGATAACCAATATTCATAATTTCGACCACCCTGGATTGTTTTACCGTTCACTGACATCGCAACAACGCGGATACTACATACACAACACACTTGGCATGCCCCCTTACAGGGGCACATCCGCAAAACAAGTGACATTAAGTGACATTAACAAATTTTGGACGATCTCTTACACGATCTTGCATATCTTACCGGGAGTGGGAAGTACTCTCGGATCGCTTACTCAGCGGCCATTACACCACCAGCTGCGCACTACAGGCCTGAACCATCTGCCCACTCACACACTTTTCGCACACCAATTGGGATATTCTCCGATGAGCGTGCACACAAGCACCGTCTCCTTGACCCAGTGGATACACGGCCTAATAAGTAAGTAACCACCATGCGTGGGCTACACTCCCACTGTCCACCCAGACCCGCACCTAATTAGACTCCTCATGACACACAAACGTCTCTCACGAACGTCCTGTCCCCAGCTAAATAACTCACATCTTGCACACCGCATCACGAAACTATCCAGTCAGGCTGCCTCACGCCGCATCGAGCTAGCCAAAACAGAGTGGAGTCCTGTGCGCAACGACGTCAATCGCTGTCGTAATCGCAAAAGCACCTACTTCCATCCTTCCTCGACCCTGACCCTCCGCCAGCCCTTACGTTAGCTAAGCAGCTCCCACCGATCGGAAAACAGCTGCTAACACAGAGACTTCTCGACACGAAATGCATTCGCAAAAATTAATCAGCCTGCACGCTTTGCTTCTCAGTCCTGTAGCAGAGACGGTATGTCCCTCATGAAGTTCTAAATCAGTGTAATATAAGACCCCTCGTCCAGGGGCGCAGCGAAAAGGGGAGGGGGGGGCTGAAGCCCCCCCCCCCCCCCCCCCCCTTTGAAATTTTTTCGAACTGTGCCAGAAGTAATTCTGTATTTGGTCACCTATAATGTCTTTTTCATACTAAAAGACATTCTGGCGCGAACATTGCTAACTCGAGTTGGATTTCGTGGCAACGCCCATGCACATGGAGTCACTTAACGCAAGCGTCAGTTAGCATCATGATCAATTACCTTGCGAATACGAAAATTTTGAGGCCATCAATAGCTGATCTTGATTGACCTTGCTTATTGAAAGCCCTGTTCACGAAGCATTTCTCAATATACAGACACGGATATTGGTTATTTCAACTTGCGGCATCATTCGTGGCTTTCGTTTGTCCTTCTCTTTCCTTTTTAGCTAGCTGCTTTTCCTTTTTCTTTGAAGCAAAGGAATACCCTTCTGTAATTATGGGTGCAGAATAATTGTCGCCGTTCAGGCAGCTAAAAAATATACGTATTTTCGTATTGATTTCTACATTGTTCCTCTGTTATTCTAACCATATGGCGCTGCATGGCCCAAGTGCATATCACGACTTCAGCTCTCATAGTTTTGTTCTTGCCTGGATCGTCTGTCTTTCCGTGTGTTCAGTTTACTATCTGTGATTGCGCAAGATGTTTATTCGCCTTGTTTGACGCATTATATAGAGTGACCTTTGCTTAGATACGTAGATTTCATGGAGACATACGTGCATTGAAATATCTTGTTGCGAGGTTTTGTGTATACATACCGTGACTTTGTTTCCATTGACACTTTTTGGCCTTTATCAAGTTGTATCTTCGCATTTCTAATACTGCATTTTATCTTCGCATCTCTAAAGCACATTGTCACGTTGTAGTGACGGCAGTCCAGCGGTCAGGAAGACACCAACAAGACTTAGAAACGAAGCTCTTTATTTGGCTGTTATATTGAAGGCAAGCAGCGCAACGACGGAGACAGAGTAGAAGAAAACACAGGACAAGCGCTGTCGCAACGACGCAAGCGCTGTCGCAATCACTCGGCGGCGGCGTAGAAAGAGAAGTTTATTTTTTTCTGTTTTAACATAGAAAATACAAAACAAAACAGATGAACTTAATTCTCTGATCAGTCAAGCACATGCGCAGTGACGCAGCACTGAGCACGTCAGTAATGCAGTAAAAATGCCGATACTCGACCGCCGCGCAGGACGATAAAGTATGTCGACCATTTCCGCAAGAACTCAGCCTCACTCATTGACAGAGCGTCCATGCATGCTTGTTCAAAGAGGCGCGTGCGCAGGCGCTGCAACATTGGGAACGTTGTTCTTTGCGGACGCCCATTTAAGGATGCCACTCCACGCTGCCGCCACAAAACGAACATGCCGACACACAAGAGCATATTTTGAAACACTTCGGGAGGACTAGTGCGCGCTTCCAGGCGGGTTAAAAACATGCGTGACACTAATGTCCAAAAGGTGCGCGCAACTACACACTCAAACATTGCGTGCTGCAAAGTTTCAAGCAGACCGCACTGCGGGCATCGGGCGGAGGGCGCCACGCCCCACGCCGCAAGGCGGTCTCTTGTGGGCAGGACCCGCCAGCCTCGCAACCAGCCGAAGTCCCTGACATCTGCAGGAAGCGTAGCTGAGGTCAGTTGGCGCCAGCGTGCCCGTCTCGTTTTCTGGAGTTGTTCGCGGGTCAGCGCAGCGACCGTTAGTGCTTCACACATTCTGGAGGGCGGGGTTTCATCAACATCCAGATCGGGCACGCTGGCAGTCAACGACGTCAGTGTGCGACGCACATTAACGAAAAATGCCGGCGGCTGCTCGGCTGTAGGGCCAACCACGTGTTGTGAAAAAAACACGTTACGCGCTGTACCCAGAAAATATGTGAGGAGTGTTCTCCCGGGATAGTCTGGGTTGCGTACAAGATCTCGTACTCCTCGCAAGGCGAGCACATTGCACATGGTGCGGATACAAGGTTTACCAAACCCACCCATGTACGATGGAAGGCGCATGAACATTCGTGACACATGTTCGGTTTTGCCCGCCCAAACGAAAGAGCCACAGGCCGAGGTTAGCCTGCGCGCAAACGTGCGCGGTGGGTTTGCGACGCGGGCGACAAAAAAAAAAGCGGCTAGGATTGTGGACTTAACTATATAGCAGCGCTCTGCCATTGAAAGGCGGAAAGCTGACGCCACCGAGAGGCGTTTCTCAGCGTTCGTGCGGAGGTTAGTCCAGGTTTCGCGGGCTACTTCTCCGCTGGCGAGGAACACTACTCCCAGGACTTTCACTCCCTGCACCCACTCCACCTCGCCCGCAAGGTTCGGTGTGAAGGTGCCAAACCTTAGTGCCTTGCTTTTTCCCCTGTTCAATAGGGCCCCAGATATCTCGCTGTACTCGAGAAACAGCCGCGAAAAAGCGGCGTAGCTATCCTCGTCCTTGAGGAAAAGCGACACGTCATCGGCGTAGGCCGATACCTTGATTTGGCCCTGGCCAGGCAGAGGGAAGCCGCGTATGGGTGGGCTGTCGTTAATGCGCCGGATGAGTGGATCCAGGCACAACACGAAGAATGTTGGGGAGAGAGGGCATCCTTGCCTTATGCCCCTGGTAACTGAGAAGGGAGCGCTCTGGTGGCCGTTTACGGAGAGACGAGCATTCAGGTCTGCGTAAAGTAAGCGCAGCCTGCTGACAATTTGCGGAGGGAATCCGAAGGCTTCAAGGACTCCGAACAGATACGAGTGTTCCACCCGATCGAATGCTTTCGCCTGGTCTAGTGAAACAAAGCACCCGCTGAAGCCCGTCCTGCTGGCAAATGTGAACAGGTCTCTAGTGAGTGCCATTGCATCAAACACAGAGCGGTCAGGGACGCTGCTGGTTTGAGCCCGGTGGATTAGGTGAGGTAGGATCGTCCGCATTCTTGTGTTCAGTAAAGATGTGACTATTTTGTAATCTGCGTTTAAGAGGCTTATGGGCCGCCATGCTTGTGGGTCGGAGGGGTCACCGCCCGCTTTCGGAATGAGTATGATGCGACATTCGCGGAAAGAGTTTGGACGTAACCCATCCGCGAGGAAGCCGTTGACCATCTTCAGGAGCGCTCCTTGGATCTCGTAAAAAAAGTTTGAATAAAAACTTGTTGGAATGCCGTCTGGACCGGGGGCAGAGGCTGCATTCATACTCTGCAGGATGGCGTGCAGCTCTTGGCTTGTGGCTGGTGCGCAAAGGTTTTCATGCAACTCTTCAGCTACTCGTGGCAAGTTTCCAAAAAAACTTTGTAGAAGCCCGTCATAACCATCTTGAAGATGTAACCAACTGTCCGTAGAGAACAGGTTCGAAAAGTGGCTTGCGAAGATCGTGCAGATATCGGCCGTGGTTTTGCTTTGGGTGCCGTCTGGGAGTGTCACGAAAGGCAGAGTAGCGGGAGCGAATTCCTCTGCCGTGCCTGCGCGTACGTGTCGTAGCACAGCCGGGTCTGATATCGGCCGCCCGAGCTGGTGTGCACGACTAGCTGCCCGTGATGACTGGCAGAGCAACACGTGGTAACGTGCTTTAAGTAGACTCAGGTAATCGCTCATGGCAAAGGTTAAGGGTGCTCCCCTTTGCACTATACGGATGCGCTTGAGGGTGTCATTCAGTGCATGAGTTACCCGGCGTCTGCGGTCTTGACCGGCCGCAACCAGAGTTGCCTGCCAACGAGCCTTGAGTGTGTCCCATGAATCAGTCACAACGAAGCTCTTGCACGATGCTGCCAACGCCGTACGCAGTGACGCCATGCTTTCCGGGTCCGCCAGTAGGCTCGTGTCCATGCGCCACGTAACAGTACGTGGGGTGTCCTCACCAAAGTCGAGCCTGACTGACAAGGGGTGGTGATCGGAAATCACCGGCGTGCCTGCAGGGAACGCGAGACCTTCGCAGCTAACGACAAAAGAAGCGAGCTCTGGTGGAAAATAGAATTTGTCTATCCGACTCGCTGACTGTGCTCTCTCAAACGTCGCTCCAAAGGCATCCCCGTGAAGCTGCACCCACGCGTCAGACAAGCGGAACTGAGTCACGAGATCGCGGAGCGCGGGGGCACCGCAATAACGGCGACCGTGACCCTGTCCGCGGACGTCACGGTCGATGTTAAGTACACAATTGAAGTCACCGACGATGAAAGTGGGGTAGGAATCAAGGAGGAATGAGTCGAGGCGCTCAAAAAAATCAGAACTACTAGTCTGCCGTGCTGGCGCATATACAACCAACGCACGTACCCGCCGCTGGTTTAGTGTGAAGTCGACCGCAAGAGTGCGGCCGTCCAGCCCGAAAGTGCAATGAGCACCCGCGCGCAGGCAGGGGTTTACAAAAACGACACCAACACCGCACATATGAAAATCAGTCAACGAAAAAAAAGCAAAAACAGAAAACCGGGTGGTGAAATTCAGCACATCAAGTGAAGTACGGAAGTTGCATTCCTGTAAAAACAGGATGTCGACGCCCCTAGCCCTGGCAAAGTACATCACCTCTCTCTGTCTGTCTACGGATTGAAATCCCCGAACATTCAGGGAGAGGAGATGCACGACCGCCATGACTGCCAAGAGCACCGACGGCATAACATACAACCTAAAGAGCGCTGCCATGGACGGCGCTTGACGCGCGCGGCACTTTTTTACTACAACGTTCGTGAACTGTCCCTTCAGATTCCGATGATTGGGGGTGGGCACGTTTGAAGTCTGGTCGGGAAAAGTCCATGTTTTCGGTGTCGTCGGCGCTTGTGGCCTCGCTCACCGGTTGCTGCGTGGTCTTGGCGACGCTCGCAGCTGAAGCCGATGGCGACGCCAGGGTCGCCGATGGGAGGGTGTGGCTGGCTGGTGACGGGAAGCGCGCGTCGTCCGCACCTCCAGGAGTCGTCGGCCCTGACACCTGGCCGCACGTCAAGTCGCCTGTCAGGCGAAGCGGCGTGACTTTGTCCGGTACGTCCACCAGGTCGCCCGACGCCACGCTCGACTCATCGCCGCTGCTGCTCTCGGTGTTGAAGGAAGCTGTGCGGGGTAGCGGCGGCAAGGGTTCCGCGAAGACAGCACCGAACGGCTCCACCTCGTTTGAAGGCGTCCTCTCGAGCTGCTCTTTCTCAGGCACCTCCGTCGCGGGGGCGGGTTCGGGCTCCCTCGGGCGGCTGGTCGTTGGGTGCTCGTCGGCAACAGGCGTCCGGACGGTTGGTGGGCTCCGCGTTTCTGCGGCCACGTTGTCCTTACTCGGTTCCATCCACGAGGCGGCGGCCGCCGCATAGGACCGTGGCCGCAGGCAGTCTGCTGTGGAGTGGCTTCCACCGCAGCGCCTGCAAGCCGCTCCGCATCCGGCCGTGTCGTGGCCGAACACCTCGCAGCGAGCGCACCGCGGCGTTCGACACGCCGCGCCGATGTGGCCGTCCTGCCCGCAGCGGGAACACACCTTCCGGACGCCTCGGTAGTCAAACATGACGCGGTGGCCCTGGACGGTCAAGAAGTTCGGCACCGCCTGCTTCATCTCGATCCGGACCACGCGCGTCCCGTTGCCGACGTGACGACGGCCCTTGAGGACGGGATGGGTGATGTCAAGCACCTTGCCGTAGGAGCTCAGTGCCGCTGCCAGCGCCGCGTCTCCCACGAACAGCGGCACACAAGAAAGCCGTCACGTGGACCACGGCAGGACCCACGCAGGCTACTGGGACGGAAGTGCCGTTCACGTTGAAGGCGCCTTCCACGAGCATCTTCTCCGCCGCCGCAGCCGAGGCCATGGCGACGCAGAACTTCATGCCTCCATGGTGCTGGAGGCTCTCTAGCCCTTTCGGGCCGACAACCGACTCGATGCCGTCGACGATGTCGTCAGCAGTCGCGTCGGACGTAACTGAAAACTGGAAACAGTGCGCCTTTAGGGCGGCGCACGGAACACAGGAGGGGCAGCAGGTCCCGGGCCTCCCATGACGTCACGGGCGGCCGACTGGGCTGCTGCTTGAAGGTCTCGAAGTTGCCCGAGCACCGGCAAAGGCACGGCCCCTGGGCAGGGAGGCTGGTTGCGGTACCTCCGGGTCGCAGTGGATCCGGGGCCCGCCTGCACTTATCGTTGAAACTTCTCAGGAAGCCAGCTCCTAAAAAACTTCGCTGGTTCTGGACGAGCTCGGGCGTAAAAAGAGAAGTTTATTTTTTCTGTTTTAACATAAAAAATACAAAACAAAACAGATGACCTTAATGCTCTGATCAGTCAAGCACATGCTCAGTGACGCAGCACTGAGCACGTCAGTAATGCAGTAAAAATGCCGATACTCGACCGCCGCGCAGGACGATAAAGTATGTCGACCGTTTGCGCAAGAACTTTGCGGGCAGCAACAAGCGTGCTCGGCGGTCGTCGAACTACGAATTGCCCGCCGCTCGCGGCATCGCTCAATTTAAAGCCAGCAAGGAAACCTCGAGATAACAGGTCAAGTTAATCTACAGTAATCTAGAAAAACGTAGATGCAGCTCTTCATGGCTGTGATCAATCGAGATTAGTCCGGTCGCTTCTCGCGTCACAAACAAAAATGATAACACCCCTTTCCTGCGGCCTTGAGCGCGAACAAACTGGCACTACAATGATACGTGGCAATATTTTGCAGAACTACTCCTTTATACGTGCACTCGTTGTTCCGACTAAAATTTCAGTGCAATTACTAGCAATACGTACATGACCGGAGACAACTGCTGCTGCGCGGTACACTCGAACGAAGGACAGTGTCGTTGAGATTTTTTTCTGGCTATTGAATACGTACGAAAATGTAAAGGTTCTTGAAGGACAAAGATTTACTAAAATATTTGTCCTCTCTACTTGCTAATTTCATGGCCTTTACGTTTTTCATATCAGCGGCATGTACTGCTTTGCTGCTTTCGGACTTATATAGTTCTAGACGTCGTATGATATTTTCTTTACTTATTAAATACTCAAAAGTATGGAAGAATTGGTATAAGTTATGTCTGCCACGATTTTTAAGACATACGAATGCATTCTTTCATTTAAAAAATAAATATTTCACTTGTCTAGACACTGCGTAGCGTTATCTAATACACAGTGACATTGTCAGTATGGCAATGCAGTTATTATTATTGCGTTTGATCCCTCCGCAAATTTTATGATGAGGCCGCGCTGCAACATGAGCCCCGCCCACCCGCCCCGAACAAAATTTCTGTCTACGGCACTGCCCTCGTCCTCACCTTTCAAGGTCTTTTGACCTTCGGGACAGAATTTCGAATAATTTCCACTTGGCTATCGCCAAGTTTCTGGCAAAATTTGAGGTAGTAGCGCTGCTCCTCTCGCTCCGCCATTTTCCTTGCAACAAAAAACCGACGAGAGCACTGCGCACTCCCTCACTCAAACGCTGCTTCCCAGCGACTGACGCTATCGGCAGGCGGGAAAAAAATTCGTGCATGAGCACGAGGGTTCAAGGTCGGCTGCTGTAAGCGCGCTTGTTTCATATCCATCAGGTGTTCGCAAAAAAAAAATAAAGTCGGATACTTTTCTAACAGACCTCGTTGCATTTGGGCGGCAGAACAGCTTCTTGCTATATGTGTTTGGGTTACTTGCATGAATCGATCTTAAAAAGTCGCATACTCGCATCGTCTGCGCCGTTCTGTCAGCGATCGCACTGGTGGCGCCATCTCGTTTGTCGGCCGTGAAGATTCGGCAAGGTTGGGGTGGGGGGGGGGGTGCTTTGGGGGATGTTTGAAGATTCTCCTTCACCAAATACTAGGAATTTAGTGGAGTTTTGGACAAACTACGTTCATTGCGATCATCGATAAAGCCGTTTAAAAAGCGTCTTCAAACCTTTTGCAAAACACCCGACCCCTTACCGAACCCCCTCCCTTGCCGAATCTCCACTTCCGACAACAAGATGGCAAGTAACACAAACAAATGTAGCATGAAACTATTCTGCCGACCAAATGCCATATCTGTCGGAAATTTGAGCTCGCACAATGGACCCCTTTAGTTGGGAGAAGAATTCTAGGGTGCGCGTTTATTTACGCAACACGTGATAGAAGAAGAGAGTTCGAGTGCTCCCCGAGCGCATACACATCCCCCTGCCAAAAGGGCAACCGCCATGAACTTACGCCGCAGCACAGTGACAGACTTGATTCCACATACCCGAACGCGCTTCAAACTGCTTGTTGCGACCATCCGGCGCGACGGTCAAGGACGGGCTCACCCTACCGCCCATTAGTGTTTTTTTTTTGTGCCATCTCCCACTTGTCCCTATCCGCCACATGTCCTTCAGGCCCGGGGAGCGCCTGGGGGGGGGGGGGGGTGTTTAGAGGCTCACGCTCTGGTATTCGGTACAAATCAGTCAGGAGCCTTGCCGGCTCACCCAAAGCGGAAGCTCTTTGTGTGAGCGCGGGCGCCGATGCCCCCCCAAAGGTGCCGCGGTTGGAAGGGGCTTTGGACAGCGTGGGGAGAACCAGTTATACTCCGGACGCCGAACGACGAGCAGCTAGCTTCGCTGACTGCTCGAGCGTTCCGGGAGACGTGCAGTTGATTCTTTGTATTTAACATGTACTAATAAATTCACCGAGTTAAGTTTCAACGACTGGATCAAGAGTGATCATTCATGATTAGGCCAACGAATAGCGGCAGCTACCCATATTACAATAAAAATACTGGTGCCGAAACCCGGGAACAGATTTCTTAGATCGACCGGACCCCAACGACAACGACAAGATGGAGGGGCTCAAGAATAAGAGGAAGGCTGTCAGAGCATCAGCGACGCGTCTTACTAAAGAAGCCGACGACATCCTGGCCGCCGAGACAGCACCCGACATCGAAAAGGTGAGCGTTCTTCTCGAGCGCTTACAAATGCTGCAACGGCAGCTCAACGATGTGGACTCCGCGATCGAGCCACATTTCAAAGATGACGACGCAGACGCTGAGTTTGAACAGCTACTTGAGTATACGGACAAGATTGCCATTAGCATCTGCACATTAAAACTCAAGACAAATCCTGAAAGCCGGAAGGAATCAGCGACCTCCTCTACGACTTCCGCACATCACAAGATAAAACTTCCGAAATTAGAACTTTCGAAATTCGACGGAAGAAGGAAAGATTGGCAGCCGTTCTGGCAGCAGTTTGAGCCAGCATTCATACGAATCCGGACCTCTCCCCTGTTGACCGCTTTAACTACGTAAAGTCGCTGCTTTCTGGAGAAGCTGAATCCACCATCGCCGGGTTTCAACCTGCCGCTGAGTGCTATACCGATGGCATCGAAATCCTTAAGCAGCGATTCGGCGACCAAGCGGCCTTGATACAGGAACACATGCAGGGGCTCAGCGATATCCGGGGTGTGACGTCTGCGGGAAAAGTACGTGACTTACGGCGGTTCTACGACGACGTGCAAGTGCGTATGGGAGGCTTGAGAGCGTTACGTATTGGCGACGACCGTTACAACGCGATGCTGTATCCCGTCCTGCTTCGTGCACTTCCAAGGGATCTCATCCTTGCCTATCACCGCGCGCACGCAGAGGACCAACATGCTCCGAGTACAACGTCATCTACAACGGCAGAAGATTGTGCCCGGCCCACGATATACTCAGCAACAGCGACGGTCAGCCGAACACCACTCAAATCTCTACTTTGGTTCTTCAGACTGGAGTTGGAGAGCCGCGAGAAAGCCTTCGAGCATCGACCTGACACTGCACCCGGTAAACCAGCGTCTCATTTTCACGGGCAAAAGGAAGAATCAAAAGGGAGCATTCGACCCTCCTCGGCCGCAGTTTTGCATAGCTCAACATCAAACATCTCCTGCCCAATCTGCGGATCAAGCAATCACGGAGGGGAAGATTGCAATTTAGATCTGGATGTAAAGCAGAAGAAAGCAATTTTAACGTCCAAAGGCACATGATTTCGCTGCACGGAACAGGGTCACAGAAACAAGAATTGCAGAATGAGACGGAACTGTAAAAAATGTACGCGAAGGCATGCGACCTCCATGTGCGATCCCGCCTTCATTAATAACTCATCGAAAGGAGAGGGAGCTACCGAAAGAGCTGGAGAAGTCATCCTGCATGCTTCCGAAGCCGAGGAGAATTGCCCTAAACAAAGTGTGATAATGCAAACGGTGACCGCTTGGAACAAAGGGACTAAGGCAAAGCGAATGTCTCGAATATTATTTGACAGCAGAAGCCAAATACGCTTCATTTCCGAAGATTGCTCGCGGCGGCTCGTTTGCCGACTGCTAGGAATCGACATGCTAACTATTGGAGTTTTCGGGGGAGTACTGAAGCAGCGCACATTCCGACGCGTCGAAGTGCGTCTATTCGGAAAAGATGACCCCAAAACAGAATGTAAAATTAAGGCATTGGAGGTACCTACTATATGCGACCAAGCCATCCCTTGTCCCGACGAGCAGATCAGGAAGACTCCGCATCTAAGGTAAACCTGGTGACAGGTTGGATTCTGCGGTTTGTAAATAACCTGCAAACAAAACAAAGGCACACGGGTCCCCTAACGTCTCTTGAATTGGAACGTGCACAACTTTATTGGCTGAAGCAGGCACAGAAATCGACATTCGGTACCGAGCTGCAGCGCGTAGCCAAAGGAAGCAGGACGCCGCATGATTCAACCCTCAAAAACTTCGTTTTACGGAAAGATGACATCGGGTTGCTACGGATACGCAGTCGCCCCTGTTCAGCGGACATGGACTACGACGAGCGGCACCCTATCGCCCTACCGAAGCAGCACAGATACACTGTCTTGCTAGTGCATCAGGCTCACAAGAAGTTGTTGCATGCAGGAGTGCGGGACACGCACGTGCAACTGCGCGAAAGGTTTTGGATAGTGCGCGGCCGGCAATTGGTGAAAGGTGTAGTGCAATCCTGTGTTGTGTGCCGGCGGCTTAGTGCCACCTCGTCACGGGAGGCACTCGTCACCCGCGTCACGGGTGGCACGCGTCACGGGTGGACACGGGTCAACTCCCCCCGACAGAACTTCTCAAGCAGAACCTTTCGAAGTCGTCGGAGTGGATTTTGCTGGCCCACTTCTCGTGAAAGAGGGTTCAAGTGTGGCTAAATCCTACATTGTTCTCTTCACTTGTGCTGTGACGCGTGCTGTACATTTAGAACTGGTGAAGGACATGAACATTGAAGCCTGGGGATATTGTTTTGGTCCGCGAAAGTCTTCCTCACCTCCTGTGGAAAAGCGGAGTCGTTGTAAATGTGTTCCACGGACGCGACTGAAAGATAAGGTCTTGTTAAGTCCGGCTGCCGAAGGGCAAAGTGGTTAGACGGCCTGTACAGCTTTTGTACCCGATTGAGCTGTGAGAAGCGTAGAATGAGTCGTTGACCCATTCGACGGGGGAGTATTGCGACATTCCAGCGCGACGGTCAAGGACGTGCTCACCCTACCGCCCATTAGTGTTTTTTTTTGTGCAATCTCCCACTTGTAGCTTTCCGCCACATGTCCTTCTGGCCCGGGGAGTGCCTGGGGGGGGGGGGGGGTCGTTTGGAGGCTCGCGCTCTGGTCTTCCGAAGAAATCAGTTAGGAGCCTTGCCGGCTCACCCAAAGCGGAAGCACTTTGTGTGAGCGCAGGCGCCGATGCCCCCCCATAGGTGCCGCGGTTGGAAGGGGCTTTGGACAGCGTGGGGAGAACCAGTTGTACTCCGGACGCCGAACGACGAGCAGCTAGCTTCGCTGACTGCTCGAGCGTTCCGGGAGACGTGCGGTTGCTTGCTATTGATTCTTTGTATTTAACATGTAAATAAATTCACCGAGTTAAGTTTCAACGACTGGATCAAGTGTGATCATTCATGATTAGGCCAGCGAATAGCGGCAGCTACGCATAGTTACAACAGTGCTGCCGCCAACACAGCAGGCGTCGGACGGTATTCTACGTGCGTGGGTGTGTAGAATAGTGGCTCTATCCTTGGGGACGGCGCGGAAGTCGTTGTTCCCAGCAGCGCTCCTTTCTCTTCTAGCGTTTGTATCATAGTTTGTATGCCAGTCCTGTACGAAGGCTGAAAGCAGAGAACTCGTCTCGTTAAATTTCCTTCTATGCCCGGATGGTCATATTTCGGCTCCCAGATCACGGAAAATCAGTGCCCGGATGACGGGAAATCGGTGCACGCATGTTGGCTCTCCGTTTTGGCGTGACGTCACCTCAATGTCGCCGACAATGGCAGCTAAAAGCATTTCATGCTTGAAACATAGAAAAAATTGTCACTACATGCGACCAAATCCACTGCACCTCGCCGCCAGCAGCGGAACGTTTTTCCAGCCACTACAAGCCACACCCTTCACCTGTCCTCCAAAACGTCATCCATGCCGTAGGTCGGGAGAGGTCTATTGCTAAGCATGATCAATGACCTAACAGGCAAAGCAGTGTGGTTGGTCTAACAAAATTAGCTGAGGTTTAGCTCTGGTTAAACCGGGCAAGTTGCGTAAGCAAGCAGCAGCTATTTTGCCCGAGGCGAACGCGCGTATTTATTCCCCGTTTCCCTCCCGCTTCCTCTCTCCACATTCCGACAGGAGCGTCGACAGCGACGGTGGCGCAGCGACGGTCCTGCCCCATAGTGGAGCGGCGCTGAAACGGTTGCTATCGCAACAGCGCTCCATCTGCATGACCTCGGCCACCGCCGGAAGCTACGCTACGGCTCGAAACCTGGCGCAGTATTGCTAACGCAATAAAATTATTATCCAGAAAACTGAAGTAATAGCAGCAGTCTCGGAATGTTTCTTTTTGGTTTATGGGGGTCTGAAGTCCGAAAGCTACTCAGGCTATGAGGCACGCCGTAGTGAAGGGCTCCGCAAATTTCGACCAACTGGGGTTCGTTAATTTGCACTTAAATCGCACAGTACACGGGCCTCTGGAACTCCGCCACTATCGGAATTCGACCGCCGTGGCCGGTAAAGAATCCGCTCCTTTCGAGCCACCAGCCGAGCACCATAACCACTGAGCCACCGCGGCGGCTTCGTCTCGGAACGGAACTGCAGTTTACGATAGGAAGAGAGACGCTTGAAATGGTAAAAGAAAACATGCACTGAGGCAGATCGGGGTGCTGAGAGTAAAATAGCTAGAAGAATAAGAACGGAATGGAGGGCATTTGGAAATTTCTTTCAGGTCATGACTGGCAGATTACTTAAAACCCTAAAGAGAAAAATTGGAAGCGGACATTTAAGCTCCGCCTTAACGGTATGACGCGATGGCGTGACCGGGTAATCACCATATATGCAGAAGGTCATTACCTACTTTGCATTCACAGATACCTTGGGGTCCTCACTCGCCTCCTAGCGCAGTGTTGCAGCGGTTAAGCGATGCGCCACGGCTCATGAAAGGTAGCTGCTTCCAGCGGTGGGCCTTGTGCGCCCTCAGTTGCTCTTCCCAAATGCCAATCATTAATCACACTACCACCTGCCACGTTGGGCAGTTAGCTCACTATTCGGCCGGCAGTTTGTGGTGGCGCCGCACAGTCACGTGACCTAGGGGGCCCACTTGCTTCCTTGGTTGCTCTCTGAACACCACCTGCCAAAGTCATGCTCGTGATTTTTCGCTCACAACGCCGACACTGGGTTTTCTAGACAACCGGGCATTTACGCTATCTGGTTAAAAAGTATATAATAGCTGTATATCATACAGGTACTCACCTACGGGGCAGGAAAGTGGATGCTAAAGATAAGGAAGGGTTCAACTTAAAATTAGAGGATAGCCCAACGGGCTACGGAAAGGAACATGACTCGTTTAACGTCAAGAGAAAGGAAGTTACCAGAGTGGATCAGGGAACAAAGGCAAGTTTATGACATCCTAGTCGAAATCAAGGAGATGAATCATGAGTACTCATTCTGCCGGGAATATCCCTGGTCACGCTCGGCTGCGTGGGCACTTTTGGACTGCGGCTACGAAGAAGAAGCGTTGGCCGGGAACCTTCGTCTTAAGAGCTGTATAGCTGTAACATGCAGCGCCAAGTTTAATTCCCCCTAAAACTGAAATATGTACACCCTTTCATTCCGCGTTTCTGGCTATTTTGGCATTCTCAGCATATTTACCAAAAACATTGGAGAGCATGTACAAACGAAAGATGACCAGACAGCATACTTATGCGTGCAATAGTGTTTTAGTACGTATGCACAAACGCGGTTAGTGAGACTGATGACAGAAAGGTGGCTATTCTACCACACATGACACTTTGTGCAAAGCCTGCGATTCTGATAATGCTCGCGAACATCGCACAGCTTTCCGATTTCGATCAAATGCGCCACTGGCTTGCAGCATCGAACGGCAAAGCTAAGAATCATGCTTGCGGTTATAATCTGTGCAAGCTCGCAGTTCAAGAAAAGCTTTCGATGCGACATCGCCTATGCACGTTCCACTCCTCACTCTGGTTAAAATCACAAAAACACAGCCTCGTGGATACTGAGCGGCAGAAGGGACACGGAAGGGCGCAACATAGCGCTGCGTTGTCCCTTTCCTTCTGTGTTCTGTCATTGGCGCGTAAAGAAAGCTAATACACCCAACAAGTTCATTTGTCTAAGAACACAGTGCTGGACGCCAGAACGGATTAGCAACTACAAATGATGCATTGGAAGAACAAAGCACATGCGCGAAAGCAGAAGCTGTGCGACTCCGAGCGAGCGGAGACGACAAAAGAAACTGGCCGTGCGTTTGGGCATTCAAAGAGTAATTATAACATGTGAATAAGGCTTGCGAGAAATTAGTCGGATGAGTGCAAAACATGCATAGGTGCGTCTGCGTTCGCTGCGTTGGTGTTCCTTAGTCTTTATCAATGCGTTTGCGCGGTACAGTCGCGAGTAAAAGAAAATTATCACAATGATGTCACCAGAGCGCTGAAAACCGCACTTCGCGGCTGGCGCTAAAGCTGGCGCTTCGCGGCCGGGTTATCGGTGCGTTCGTAACTGCAGTGCCGAGCGTTGCGATCTGCAGACCAAAGCCAATTGCGACTGCACATTCTCGTATCGTCACAGACACTCCCTCGACACACTGCTAAACGCACGTTATCAACTCCGAAGGTACTGCTTACCTGAGCCAGTGCCGTACTGTCACATGAACGCACTTTTACGCAAGGTGGATGACGAAACATGCGGCAGATAGTGGCACCCTTACGAATGGTCGAGAGCGGGCAAGTTTGCCCAGGGGGAGAAAAATAAACGATGTTGGGCTGCATATAAAAAGTTTTATTGGCTGCTGAGTACACGGCATATTTCGCACTAAAACTTCTGAGCACAAAACAGCACCCACATGGTAAAATGCATGAGTAATGATATCATGGGTGCTGCACATGTGAAGAGTACTAAAATGGCATGGTCGTTTGCACAGCTTGCCTTGCTGCGTCGCTTAGTAGTTCAAGTCGGTGGCCAGCAGGCATGAGACTTGAGGTCCGGTAGAGCTCGTTCAGAGCTCCTGGAGAAATGCAGAGTCCAAACCGTAGAGCGGCTCACGAAAGCACGATAAGATTCGGGTCCACCACTCCAGAACGTTGGTGTGTGGCCGCTGTCGCATGGGGATTTCCCACATCGCGTGGCACAGAGCGCACAAGTCGCCGCCCGGGGAAATCACCGAGCAGCGCGTCTTCCAATCCAAAAAGCCCCGGTATTGGTCCGGATTATCCAACAGGCTTCGCAGGTACTTGGCCAGTTCACCCTTACCCTGCAGCTTTGCCGACGTGATGACTGAACTTTTCGGCACGTTCAGAGATTCATTGGCCGGCATCAGGACTACTGGAACCAAGTCGTACTTGAAGGCCTCATAGATCACCTCGTACACGGTCTGGAAGCACTCGGGCCAGAGACTGACCACAATAAAATGATAGCGCTTGGCAATGTAGCGGACACACTCAGTTGGAGTCGCGCAAAAGGCTGCCCCGCAAGATGGAACCAGGCGCAGGCGTACGAAGCCGCCAGGCTTGTTAGACGTGTCTTTACCTGGGCGCGGAGTTGCGATTTCTTTGTGGTAGCGCTTCTGCTCGCAGTCGTCAAGGATCCAGGCAACGTCTCCCTTCTGCGGTAGGGAGATAGCGTTATCTAGTCTTACAAGAGGTTTGGCTTGCGGCTTGTCTCCCGAATCTTTGCAGCGAAACGTGTCGTGAGGAATCACGACATCCGCGTCTTCCCTCTTGGCCATGGTCCAATTAAACAGGTGCGCCACGACAGGCAGATGGAGGGACGGGTTATCCGCGGTGCCCGCACCGAGCGGCGGCCTGCGCTCTTTGGGCGAGAAGACCCACAACTGGTCCACTGCGCGCCAGGGAGGAGCGTCATGAATGTCCAAGTTCTCTGGGTAGATCACGACGGCGTCGCTCCTAATGAGGCGGCGGCGGTCGGTGGTAACTTCGCACTCCTCTGGATCACGGCTGCCCTCGACCTTGCACACAGTGCGACTGATCACTGAGTGGTTGTCATCGGCAGTGACATTAGTATGCAACAGTGGATTTCCTGGTTCGGGGTTCCACAGAAGCAGGCGCGGAAGGCCGTTGTCTTGCAGGCGCTCGCGCCAGGGAAGCCACGACGGTGGGGGCAACGGCGTAAACGGCGCCGGCTTGGAGCGCAGGGATACGGTGAATATAGGGGCTAGAATAGCCACCGCGACGGCGCAGGTCAATCCTACTAGCAGGTAGCAGCGGCTTTTCCTTTTCTTGCTGCATTTGGCAATGCGACGCGTAGAACCGTACGGCAAGAAATCATCGGAGCTCTGCGACTGTTCGGAAGGTGCGCGGTCTAGCGGGCGCTCGCCGCCCACAGGAACGGGTCCTTGGGAGCGGGAACCCGCCGCGGCAGATTCCTGCTGTACAGCATGAGCGGGCTGCTGGGGCTCGGAACGTCGTCGAATGTCAGCCAGGGTCTCGAACACCACCGGTTCATCACCTTCGTCTTCGCGGCGTGTGGTCAGTTCCAACTGCTGAGCGGACAAGTGGCCCGGGCTTCGAGTAGGCCTGAAGAACTCAGCCGCAGCTCGAAGTATTCGTTGGGTGGCACTTCGCGGAGGCTGGTCTGCCATCGTGCCACTGCGAAGTTTATGGAGAGTAACCTACGTTAACAGTGCGGGCGACGCCCAACAAAGGACAAGATAAATCCTTAATTGTAAGAAAACACTCAAAAATGACGCAAAGCAAGAACAGACAGTTGCGCTGCATGCTAGGAATCACTCTGACAGTTCACGTGGCCATTAGCTCAAGCATGAAGCACAAGACATGCCACCCTTGACTTCTCACAGAAGGCTGCCTAATCACATTTTCAGTGCCCAAATAACTCGAAGCAATCTGTTTCGCGTAGCAGCTGCTCTGCTCTTACCGGACAAAAGCTAATGCAAGCTTCGCCAGCTTCCGCAAAATTTGTCATAGCATACTTTTTTCTGGAAAAATAGACCACTACCTCCTTCCTGCACTGCACTCCCTTAGTTTCACTAGCACCGTAACCGAGTAAATTAAGCAAGTCCGAAGTCAGCCTACCTTTCGTTCTTGAAGACTCGAACACCGTCAAAGGACGAGGGTGGCGCCTGCAGCAGCGCAAGCAGGCGAATCCACTCCGGCGCTCGGGACCCCCTCTTTTTACTGCATGCTCCGTACGAAAATCACGATGTGTGGCAGGTGCGGCTAGCCGATGCTGATAAGGCATCGCCTCTGGACAATCCGCTGCCACGTGCCAATATACACAGAGAGGCTGGCTTATCGCTTTTAAAGAAAGCATAGCGACGATGCAGGAAAACGCGAGATAAAGTAAGGCACTCTGTTTACCGAATCAGCTCTTTCACTTCAAAGGCTCCAACTGTACCACTACTGTAAGCATTCAGCATGCCTTAGTTGGTGATTGCAGCGGCAAGTATTTTTTTTAATAAAAGACGGATAGCAACAATTAATGAGATAAGGGACGGCCAGTGGGCGCGTAATGCAGTTGCGGAGCTCTTCCGCGCGTTCCTCAAAGCAGTTCTATTCTAAATCAACGTCTCCCCCTCTTGACTAGCTAAGTGACTTCTGTTGTTGCGTCATGATTCCCGAACAGAGAAATTTTCTTCGCACCCTTGACTGCCTGATGACTCAAAGAAACGATAGACAGCATTTTGAACACTATTTACCTTATCTCATGGCTTGCTTCACGAGTCGCAGCTTTCAGGACTCGTCTAATGTAAAACATCGCCTGGTTAAGCAAGAAATTCATGCCAGAATCCCTCGAATAAGTCTCTGCCACATTACGTAGCCATGCGATCAGAAAAAAAGATGAGCTAAGGATTGTGACGATGTAGGTCCAGGAATGCAGCCAGAATACACGAAACTTTAAGCGGGTATTCTTTTCTTTTATTCGTTTTAGTGACGCCAGCGCGATAGCATGATTCCCGAAGAATTACTATTCACCCAGCTGCGTGACGGTTTTACGGCGAACATAAAGAATTAGCTATAGAAGGTTCTTAACATGGTAAATATAGAATGTCGGTGCCGTCCAGAAGGCACCACTAAAGCCACCGCTCGGCACTTTATGACACGGCGCTCAAATTTAATTGTAACCAGGTGTTTAGGTTCAGCGCTGTTATACCGCCGGATCTCGTCACCCGGCCCTCCAAGAAAAAAAAAACACCTGATGTGGGACGCTTCGTTTGCCAACTTCTAGACGAAGCTTTTGATGAGGCCCACACCAAAGCCACATGCATTGTGTTAATGTGTTGGACGCTGAAACAGGGGACGCTGCCCGCAGTTGTAAAGAAGATTGGCAAATGTTCCCGCATTAACGTTGCCACTGCCCACAGGTAAGGGTAAAATCCGGTTAAACTCATAAGAATTTTGCCTCAAGGAAAAGTTCGACTTTTGATACATAACCTGAATGCGTACGTTCCGCCCACGGTTGATATCGGCGCTTCCTGTACGCGTTAGTACCAAGGCCTCCAAGGCATGGTGTTTCATTTGACCCCATTGGAGCAACAAAAAAAAAACTTGCTTGTAATACAGCCTGAACGGACCAGTTCGCACCATATACAGGCTGCCAGATGGGCATGAGCCTTTTGTTTATTTTTCTTTGTATGTATAAGATGCTACTTAGGCACGCACTGTCAGTGTCGATTGAAACGCGAACATGAGAACTGCAATGCGAAAACAAGGATGCAGATGTGATAGCTGCTCGAGGAAATATAAGCGGGAGCTTGACGGCTAGCTGACGGGAAAAAAAAATGATACTTCTGAAGAAAACGCATGAAATTAACTTTCAATGTGCGATTATACCGATATGCAGTCGTCACTTCGATATTTTTCAGCGGACGGTATTATTTTTCATATATTTGGACCGCACTCCAAGCCGGCTTGTAAAACGCGAGAAGAAGAGTGTGACGTCACAAATCCTTATCGGACAGGTAGCCGGCTGCAGTATTTGAAGCGCGCCTTTGTGCAGCAGTGTGACATAAAATCTGGTTCTGCTGACCGAAAAATTCGTCACGCAGGCAATCAATGCCGCCATGACGATCAGTTATCTTGCTTTCACGGGAATAGAAGAAAAGGGCTCATAAGATCTCAACTACAGCCTAAATGGCTCATAAGGGCACATAAGTTCTAAAATACAACGGCGCCAACAGCTAAAACAACGCAACGTCGGCCGCTATGGACATGGTTGTAGTTTTCGGGCTTCTTTGTGTGGCGGGCCCGGGATAGCGCCGAAGAGAGTCAGGAGGCTGCTGGGGTCTCAGACGAACTGTCCTTTAATAACATCTACAAAAGCGTTTTATACACAAGACACTGGCGCCACGGTACGGAAAAAGTGAAAGCGAAACTGAAACACGGTACGGACAAAGTGAAAGCGAAACCGAAACTTAGACGATACAACATATTCCCTCCCTTAGAAAAACATGTCATGCGTTAGACAGTGGTTAGCTGATTATTTACGATAATTGAACATGGAGTTGATATAATGCACACTTAAGGAAACGAGAAATAGAAACATAGTTCACAACCACAGTATGACAGTCACAAAGGTGAAATGAAGAGTAGTCGAAAGTCACATGAAGTGAACAGAGAAGTAGCGCGCACACATCACACACACTGGAACACTGAAGCACCGAGTTGCCTTGGTGTTTTCAGTCACCGAACGACTTCTATGAAGGATAGCCGTAGCGATCCGGTGGCTGTCTAGCTCTTGTAGGCTGAATGCGTCGGTGCTGAACATCGACAGTTGGAGGATTGGGCATGTTTGGCGGTGCTGCGCCGTGGCACGCTTGTTCCTGCGTAGCAGACAATGGTGGATCAGCCTAGGTGGGTGGCAGTTTAACACTGTCGTAAGTGGACAATGACGAGGGCACCTTGGTGAGTCTCGATGCGTTCCAGATCTTCCCGTCATCGAGGAGAAACGACGATGGTCCCTTCCTCGCGATCACTTTACGCGGCTGACTGTAGGAGGAATCACCCTTGAATGCCACTGTAGGCTTCTTTACACGGACGAAGTCATCTACTGTCACCGTTGTCTGCCTTGCCGCCCGGCGAGCATCCGCGTATTTCTTGCTGTTTTCTTGCATCTCCACCACGCGTTGGCGCATCCGACGAAGTTCTGTTGCCGGATCAGTAAAGAAGGACGGTGATGGATGTCCAACAATGTCAAGCCGTGTTCTAGGCAATCTTCCGTGCAGTAGCAGAGCGGGAGCTATCCCTGTAGTAGCATGAGGCGTGCACCGGTAGATGCCGAGGTAGTCAACGGCTGCTTGACGAATGGGACGATGTTCGAGCAAAGCTAGCTGAACGAAATTCTTGAAGACGCGGTTAAACCGCTCGACTAGCCCATTTGACTGTGGATAATAAAGAGACGAGTGCGTGAGACGAATGGCGCGCTCGTTCAAGAACTGTGTGAATTCTTGAGACGAAAACTGAGGTCCATTGTCGCTAACAATTTTGTCGGGGTAACCTTCTCGGGCGAAAATGGACACTAAGAAATTAGTCACCGTACTTGTTGAAACTTCGCTACAGAAGTGTACTTCCGGCCATTTTGAGAAGTAGTCCACTAATGTAATAGCGAACCTACAGTCTTGCGGGGCTCTTTCCATGGGGCCGACGATGTCGATGGCCAGCTATTGCCAAGGGCGCTCAGGCAGCGGTACCGGCTGAAGAGGAGAAACCGCAGTCTTGGCGCTTTTGTCGGCTGCCTGACAGACGCTGCAGTTATGGACGGCAAACTCGACTTGCTTGTCCATGCCTGGCCACCAGAAGCGTTCCCGTAGTCGCGCCTTGGTACGAACTATTCCTGGGTGCGCCTCATGAGCCGTAGCTATTAGCTGCGGTGTCAGCGAGAGGGGAACAACCACTCGTTCTCCACGCATTATCAAGTCGCTGACCACGGAAAGTTCTTCGCGCGCAGTGAAGTAGGGCTGCAGTTCGCTTGAAATGAACTTACGCAAAGGCCAAGTCGACTCAACATATGCCTTGACGTCTTTCAAAATAGGGTCCTCGCTAAGAGCCTTCTTGAACTGCTCTTTTGTGAGGCAAAGGGGTGTAATGAGATTTAATATAATCTCCTCCTCAACGGAAACATCTTCATGTGAAACAGGGGCAGGAAGACGAGAAAGGGCATCCGCAACGGCGTTCTCTGATCCCTTACGGTACTCTACTGTGTAATTGTAGCGGAGAAGGCGTTCGGACCACCGTGCAATGCGAAGAGGCCGCCTGCCCGTTCCCTGAGAGGACAGGAGGGAAACTAAGGCTTGATGGTCCGTGCGGAGTGTGAATGGACGACCCCACAAGTACGTATGCCAGTGCTCGCACGCCCAAATGCATGCAAGTGCCTCGCGCTCTCCATCCGCATACTTCCTTTCCGCCGGAGACAGCGTACGAGACGCAAATGCAATTGTATGTAGCTTGTGCCCGTCCAGTTGCTGGAGAACAGCGCCATGTCCACAGTCAGATGCGTCCGTGGAAACAATGACAGGAAGAGTCTCGTCAAACATTTGAAGTACCCGGCCGGATTGAAGCAAGGACTTGATACTTCGGAAACTAGCGTCTGCAGCGGCAGTCCAACTGAAAGGTTGGTTCTTGCGAAGGAGGACTCGCATTGGTTCAACGATGCCCGCGAGACTCGGGAGAAACTTCGCGTAGTATTCGACTAAGCCAAGGAAAGAGCGGAGTGCAGTTACATCAGTGGGGGCAGGAGTATTAAGTATCGAATTCACTTTTTCCGGCATTGGCGAGATACCCTGGGCGGTGACCTTGTGACCCAAGAAGGACGGCTCTTGTACGCAAAAAGTGCATTTGTCATTTAGTTTGAGTCCTGCATTCTTGATGCGCTGAAGAACAGCCGTCAGGTTGGTCAGGTGCTACCGCTCATTCCTGCCGAACACGATGATGTCATCGATATAGAAAAGAACACCTGAACACCCCTGAAGAATTCGCGACATCATTTGCTGAAAAACGGCAGGGGCCGAAGCCAATCCAAAGCAGACTCGTTTGAAGCGGAAAAGCCCTTCATGGGTTATGAAGGCGGTTAAGTCACGGCTGTCGGGGTGAAGCGGTACCTGATAGTAGGCTGATCCCAAGTCCAACTACGAGAAGTGGTTTGCTCCTACGAGACTGTGCAGGAGCTCTTCTGTGTGGGGAAGGGGAAAGCTGTCCGTGACGACGGCTTTGTTGGGTTCTCTCAGATCCACACATAATCGGATGCTACCGTCTTTTTTTCGTACCACGACAATGGGAGATACCCACTCAGAAGCGTTGATGCGCTCGATAACGTCAAGTTGTTCCAAACGGCGCAGTTCCTCCGTTACCTGAGGTCTAAGTGTAAACGGAAGTCGACGGAGCTTCCATGTTACAGGTGGAATGTTGGATCTAACTTTGACGCGATGAATGAACCCTTTGGCCATGCCAAGGCCTTTGTCAAAAATGGTTCCGAACTCGGCAGACAGACAGTCCGGAAGGTGTCTATTCTGCTCATTTCCTCCGATGGCAGAAGTTGTTGAAGTCTGAAGACAACTCAGAGAGGAACCGTCAATGTGCAGGTCCAAAGATTTTATGGCGTCAACGCCAAGGAGAGATGTGCCTTGTAATACAACATAGAAAAGAATAGAGGCGGAGCGGTCCTTGTATTTGACTTCTGAGTAAAAGCAACCATGTACTGGAATGGGCTGTTGCGAATAATCGAGCAACTTCACCTTAGGAGAGTAAAGCGTTGACGTTAGTTCGAAATGCTGTTTAAAAATACTGTCGGCTAAGATAGACACAGAGGAGCCAGAGTCAACGAGCAGCTTCAAAGGTGTCTGAGCAACAGAAACATTAACAAGAACACCGGCCCGACGGGGGCTACCCACGGAAAGAATGTGCAAGACTTCAGCCTCATGGGAAGAATTACTGCATGCGACCTCCTGAACAGCTAACGGGGCTGCGTTTTCGCCGATCACAGACAGAGCGAAAGTGCCCCAGGCGGCCGCAATGTAAACACCGCTGGTCTTTTGCGGGGCAGCACGGGTACGAAGCCAGATGCTGCAAAGAACCACAGCGAAAACAAAACGACGTGGATCCACGCGAAACTTGAGAACCTTTTGGGGGGACATCCGGAGGGGCCTGGCCGTCGGAACGCGAGGCACGTGAGGAAACCGAGCCGCGTCGTTCGGGCTGGATATTGGAACGGGTCTGCATTACGGAGTTCCGAGCTCCGCGTAATGTCACTCTACTAACGTTTGCAGAAGAGAACTCGTGTAGCTGTTGCGCGGCTTGTTCAATCTGAAGCGCGAGCTGCACGGCGCGAGAGAAAGAAAGTGGGGAAATTTCAAGAAGAAGGCGTTCGCGGATGTGTTGAGAGGCGACGCCTTCCAAGAATTGATCACGCAGTGAATCCTCCACATCAACAAAAGAACAAAGCGCTGCGAGCTCTCGTAATGCGGCAACAAACTCCTGGATAGACTCGCCTGGATGTTGAACTCTGCGACGAAAACGGTGCCGCTCAACAATTACATTGCTCGTAGCAGAGAAATGCAACGACAAGGCTGTAATGGCTTGGTCATATATAGACGGTTAGGCTGGGGCTTCGGCGGTGCTTGCGTCAGCGGCAGCATGCGCGGAAGAAACCTCTTGGGTGATTTGTGAAGGTTCGGAAACAGGGATAGGCAGGGTGTAAAAAATACGCTGACCTTCTGTACCGATGCTGTGCAGAAGAAGGGCCTTGCGACGCTCGGGTGAGAAGGTCGACGATCTTGAGGCCACGAGGAACGTTTCGAACATGCGGTGCCATTGGGACTATGGAACAGCGGGACGGCCCGGGACGGGAAGGAACGGCGGCGGCGGAGGGATGGCGGCGCTCATGGTGCTGAAGCAGCGAAGGAAGGCTCAGGAACGAATATGAAACCTCGTCGCCATTGTGGTGTTCGGGCTTCTTTGTGTGGCGGCCCCGGGAGAGCGCCGAAGAGAGTCAGGAGGCTGCTGGGGTCTCAGACGAACTGTCCTTTAATAACATCTACAAAAGCATTTTATACACAAGACACTGGCGCCATGGTACGGACAAAGTGAAAGCGAAACTGAAACACGGTACGGACAAAGTGAAAGCGAAACCGAAACTTAGATGATCCAATAATGGTGGTTCTACATGAATAGTTGAGACAGAAAGGCAGCTATTGCGGCTCTAACAAGGCGTCGATACACTGTTCGTAGCTTTGTGTTGTCTGACGCGATTTGAGATTTACCCGCGCGTTTACCTTTTCACACCTCACTAAACATGACGGAATCGCATCTTCTTGCAAGCTAGCACAGAGAACGCGCTCAAACGCGAACCCCGCAGTAACCCTTCACTGCAGATAATTAGGAAGATATCCGATGGTCATTAATTGTAACGAACTGGATTCCAAGAGAAGGAAAAGGGAGGAGGGAGCGGCGGTCTGGTCTTCGCCTACAACACCACACTGCAGTAGACCACCCAGATGACACCGTTTAGGTTGGTACACGAGAGGGAGTCCACTTACACGATCGACACCAACATGGCACCAAAATAAACAACCTCGACATCGCCACCTATCTCCAGCGCGCAGAAGCAGCCCGACGGCTTGCCCGACTACGGATCAAATATCAGCAGAGCACCTACGCTACAATCTTCGCCGAAGCCACATGGAAAACCAGCCAGGGACTTGGTCTGGCAGCGAATGCCCATCAGCCGCCACGGACCGAGCTTCTGTAGCCGCTACTTTGTCCCGTACAATATTTTTTGCCGAATCGGAGAACTTGACTGCGAGGTCGTCCCCGACGGAGTCACAGCATGCCAGCGGCGCCGTTCACGCCCAGAAGTTGTGCATGTTGCGCGCCTGAAAACTAATTACGGACGCCAACGGACGCTTTTCGTTTGCATTCTCACTGGTGGTTTCTCTATTACCAGTGTTTATTTTTGACCCCCCTCTGTTCTCTTTTTATTTTAATGCATCAGCCTGATGCTTCTTTAAGAGGTTCATTTCATTTTTTGCCCTTTATTTATTCCTCTTTGTCGCTACACAAGTATACGCAAACACTGCTCGGACCCGTAGCCGACGGCTAGTAATGGTCCAATAGAAAAAGTTATACGCGCATGCAGACAACAATATACCAAAATAAAGAAAGAGTAAGTTAGTACACAGAAAGCTATACGCCACTCTCAACACTTGTAACCGCATCAACAAAAGAAACACATAATAGAGGTTATATAAACTAAAAAATTACAGACCAAACAAAACGCGTAGGACTTACACAATAATTGGTTTGGTTTATGGGGTTTAACGTCCCAAAGCGACTAAGGCTATGAGAGACGCCGTAGTGGAGGGCTCCGGAAATTTCGACCACCTGGGGTTGTTTAACGTGCACTGACATCGCACAGTACACGGGCCTCTAGAATTTCTCCTCCAAAGAAATTCAACCGCCGCGTCCGGGATCGAACCCGCGACTTTCGGGTCAGCAGCCGAGCACCATAACCGCTGAGCCACCGCGGCGGCTTACACAAGAATTAAGGCATAACAAAAAGATAGGGTAAAATAGTTATTAGGTCTTTTCAAAGCATCACAAGGGCACAACATACGAGAAGAGGATAAACAGAATTCGGAACACACTTTTTAATTACAAAGCTTTTTTTTTTTACAATAGACGCAAATGCATAAATCTATATATAATCAAGGTATCAGTGTTCGGCTACATGAAAATATTATCAGGCAGATATCTATGAACTGCTGTAATAAATGAAAGTATGAACTCAAAGTGTGCCATTCTTATTAAGGTAATCATTTTTTATTCCAGAGGAAAAGTTGTAGGCAGTCTTCAGGTCATGTGGTCGGGTATTCCAAATTTTTACGCCTCCCCCCTCCCACCCCCTAGGGGGGGGTAAGGGCGCAAAGCTTTGCAGTGTTTATTTGCTTATCCTCAAAGAGGCCGCCATGCGGTTTTAACGCGACAGCGTTACAGGCCCCGTTTTACAGGAAATCCGGTGTAGGGGTTGTCGGCTTTGTGAGCGAAAAGTCACGAGCATTGCTCTGGCATGTCGTCCCCAGAGAGCAACAAAGGAGGCAGGTGGGCCACCTAGGACACGCGACCCTGCGGCGTCATCACAACCTGCCCACCGGATAGTGAGCCAACTGCCCACCGTGGCAGGTGGCAGTTGAATTAATGATTTGTGGCTGAGCAAGGGCAATGTGGGCCGCAGAAGGCCCACCGCTGGGAGCCATCGCTGGGCAGTGGCCTCGCTTAACCGTTGCATCACTATGCCAGGACGGGCATGAGGACTTCCAGGGATCTATGAATGTAAAGTAGAAACCGGCGTTCTGCTATATGGGAACTAACCCACTCTATGTCTGCAGCAGCTGCATCAAGGGTTCGGCGATACACGAAAAGTTCTTGAGAGACCGTCGGTAATACGCGCACAGCAGAGGAAATCTGGCACACCTTTCTTTTCCGGCGGCTGTGGAGACTGCGCGATAGCAACTGTCCCATGCGTTCAGCGCGGCCACATGGTCGATGCCATCCAGGCATTCCTCTACTTCCTCATGAGGTTGGCCATGGAATATCGGTGGCTCACGAGGCTAGCGGACCACGTGTCGTTGTTTGTGCAACAGGGTCCATTTTGGGGACGTAGCAGAACTGCAGGTCATCCCCTCAGCTGGAAGGTGAAGGCAGGAATACACCAAAAGGCTTCCAAGAGGGGCTGTTTATTGCGCTGAGAGCTAAAATACCCGCTTCGTCGAGGAGCCATTGAACCTGTGGAAGTCCCGAGAGGCGAAAAATATATGTTGCTCCTTGTGCTCTTGGAGCAGTTGTGAAAGTGTATGAAAAAGCCCTGTTCCGTACAGACGGGCTTTCGAGGTGTGCACTGGAAGGTGAACCGCAGTCTTGTGTACGTTGTTTAATGCCGATTCGATTTGAGTGTTGTGCCTCTGGGTTAACTTGACATGCGGGGTAGTATAAAGTTATATAGACTTAATATCTGTGCAGAGGACGGAACACAAAAACAATAAACACGCGGGACGAGCGCTGATTAACCACTGTTGAAGAGGGAACTGTGTAAGAAGGAAGGAGGCGCGGCGCAATGAACCAGTTCTCAGTCTTATACACAGGGATGCTGAATTGGACGAGTCGGAGTGGACGCATGTTTAGAATATTCAGGGCGAAACAAAACGAAGCTTATAGAACGTCATACTAAATACCCCCCCCCCCCCCGTTCACTCTTCTGGATGGTATAAAATATTTGACTTACAGTTAGAGATTGTGTAGGCTCCTTCGTCCGACCCTCGCGCAGCCCCGATTGTCGTTTTACAATTTATTGATTTTACATATGGGTTGGGCCACTACTTTTCTGTGGTTGCCGTGGCAATCGATTTAGAGGATGATTAGTGTAGCTGATTTTTCAAAACCCGACATATGGGTACGCACCCGCCTCGGTGGCTCAGTGATTAGGGCGCTAGAATACTGAGCGCCCCGGGTTCAAACTTGGCTGTAGCGCTCGCGTTTCGATGGAGGCGGAACTCTAAAGGAGCTCGTGTGCTATGGAATGTCAGAGCTCGTTAAAGATCCCCAAGTGGTCGAAATTATTCAGGAGCCCTCCACTATGGCGCCTGTTTTCTCTTGTGTTGCTCCCACCTTCCTTCCCTCACAGCACAATTCAGGCGTCCATCTTGAAGTGAGACAGCTACTGCGCCATTTTATTTCCTACAAAAAAAAAACACCAATGTGTAGGTACGCCGGGCATGTCGCGACCTTCTATGACGAGGTGAATGATAGGATTGTGTCGTCTTTGCCATTTTATTCGGGAGAGCAGAAGTAATTGTAATGTTTTTAGAGCAGGATTGAGGCCCGCAGTAAAGACAGGAGATTCGATCATGAAGATGCCGTATTGTGATGTGCCTTCGCCCTCACATGGTGAGCCCTGCGAGCATCATGGGCGAGATCGCCTGCATATGAAGTCGGTTTCAGGTGGGGGGCAGGGCAGAGCGATTTTGAAAGGGGAGCCGACCCAAAGCTAAAGGGTTAAGGTGAGACGATTTAGCCTCAGGGTATATACCCCGTGTAAGGGAGGTGGGGGATGGTTTGAGTAGATAGACTCTGGCAGTGCGGTCACTCAGAAAAGCGCGGAAATACTGCAGCAAGCGCGAGCCACAGTCCGTGGTGCTTAATATGTGGAGAAGCGGATCGTGAGCGACTGTATGAAATCCGCTACGCACTACGGTGGTGTCTAACGCCTCGAGCTCATCTCAGGTAACGGGTCTGAAAGGTGTGTTCTGAGAGTAGGAATTGATTCTGGCTAAACATGCCTGCCTGGAAGCAAATATGCAGAGCGGGAAAGAATTCAGTAGCGTCAGGATGATGTTCGAGCCTGATGAGGACTGTGTGTTCCATGGTTTCACCGAGAACAGGTGAGAGAAACGGGGCGGAGGTACTGAATTTGGGCCGGACTGCCCGGTTCAGTAGGCATGTAACAACTGAAAATTTCAAATTGTCTAGGAATGTACCACCATGTCAATTAGTGTTGATTTCGTCCAGAAAGATCTGCTCGTTGTTTTCCGGTAAATTTCTAAGCAGCGTCTCATTTTCTCCCGGAGCACTCTTACGGTCAAGAGCATGAACTGCATGTTCTAAACTTCGTTTCATGCATCAGGTGCAACGGTGTCAAAGCTAGTTCTCTTGTTTGCGATGCCTACATCCGCCATCAAAAAGCAGTGCGTTCCTTGTGAAGATCAAAACAAAATCAATATATTAATAAAATGTAATAAGCCTAAAGGCTTATTACGTCCTAAATTTGTCATGAGCTTGATTAAATGCGCTCTTATTGCTGACGACGCGCTCTTGCATTCTCATGTCTTAGAGCACTCGGCCACAAAACAAGCGCGGAGTAACACAGATGCCTTTATTTTCTCATACAGACTATTTCCGTACCTCTCATAGCGTTGCGCCTGATGTATGAAACGGAGTATAGTTACGCCAGAAAGAACTTTCTTCTAAATGTGGATTTAGGCGCCTGCGTACGGCGGCAAAGGCAGGAGGAGTAGTGCGATGCACCGTCTTTGACGAAAAAAAAAACAGGCCGCGTCGTTTGCTTCTGATTCGCATAGTGGAGCCCCTACGCCTGTCCCGAAGGTCAAAAGACCTTGAAAGGTGAGGACGAGGGCAGTGGCGTAGCGAGACGTTTTGTTCGGGGGGGGGGGGGGGGGGCACCCTTAACCTTTGCCATGAGCGATTACCTGATTCTACTTAAAGCACGTTACCACGTGTTGCTCTGCCAGTCATCACGGGCAGCTAGTCGTGCACACCAGCTCGGGCGGCCGATATCAGACCCGGCTGTGCTACGACACGTACGCGCAGGCACGGCAGAGGAATTCGCTCCCGCTACTGTGCCTTTCGTGACACTCCCAGACGGCACCCAAAGCAAAACCACGGCCGATATCTGCACGATCTTCGCAAGCCACTTTTCGAACCTGTTCTCTACGGACAGTTGGTTACATCTTCAAGATGGTTATGACGGGCTTCTACAAAGTTTTTTTGGAAACTTGCCACGAGTAGCTGAAGAGTTGCATGAAAACCTTTGCGCACCAGCCACAAGCCAAGAGCTGCACGCCATCCTGCAGAATACGAATGCAGCCTCTGCCCCCGGTCCAGACGGCATTCCAGCAAGTTTTTATTCAAACTTTTTTTACGAGATCCAAGGAGCGCTCCTGAAGATGGTCAACGGCTTCCTCGCGGATGGGTTACGTCCAAACTCTTTCCGCGAATGTCGCATCATACTCATTCCGAAAGCGGGCGGTCACCCCTCCGACCCGCAAGCATGGCGGCCCATAAGCCTCTTAAACGCAGTCTACAAAATAGTCGCATCTTTACTGAACACAAGAATGCGGACGATCCTGCCTCACCTAATCCACCGGGCTCAAACCAGCAGCGTGCCTGACCGCTCTGTGTTTGATGCATTGGCACTCACAAGAGACCTGTTCACATTTGCCAGCAGGACTGGCTTCAGCGGGTGCTTTGTTTCGCTTGATCAGGCGAAAGCATTCGATCGGGTGGAACACTCGTATCTGTTCGGAGTCCACGAAGCCTTCGGATTCCCTCCGCAAATTGTCAGCAGGCTGCGCTTACTTTACGCAGACCTGAATGCTCGTCTCTCCGTAAACGGCCACCAGAGCGCACCCTTCTCAGTCACCCGGGGCATAAGGCAAGGATGCCCTCTCTCCCCAACGTTCTTCGTGTTATGCCTGGATCCACTCATCCGGCGCATTAACGACAGCCCATCCATACGCGGCTTCCCTCTGCCTGGCCAGGGCCAAATCAAGGTTTCGGCCTACGCCAACGACGTGTCGCTTTTCCTCAAGGACGAGGATAGCTACGCCGCTTTTTCGCGGCTGTTTCTCGAGTACAGCGAGATATCGGGGGCCCTATTGAACAGGAGCAAAAGCAAGGCACTAAGGTTTGGCACCTTCACACCGAACCTTGCGGGCGAGGTGGAGTGGGTGCAGGGAGTGAAAGTCCTGTGAGTAGTATTCCTCGCCAGCGGAGAAGTAGCCCGCGAAACCTGGACTAACCTCCGCACGAACGCTGAGAAACGCCTCTCGGTGGCGTCAACTTTCCGCCTTTCAATGGCAGAGCGCTGCTATATAGTTAAGTCTACAAACCTAGCCGCATGTTCTTTTGTCGCCCGCGTCGCAAACCCACCGCGCCCGTTTGCTCGCAGGCTAACCTCGGCCTGTGGCTCTTTCGTTTGGGTGGGCAAAACCGAACTTGTGTCACGAATGTTCATGCGCCTTCCATCGTACATGGGTGGGTTTGGTATACCTTGTATCCGCACCATGTGCAATGTGCTCGCCTTGCGAGGAGTACGAGATATTGTACGCAACCCAGACTATCCCGGGAGAACACTCCTCACATACTTTCTGGGTACAGCGCGTAACGTGTTTTTTTCACAACACGTGGTTGGCCCTACAGCCGAGCAGCCGCCGGCATTTTTCGTTAATGTGCGTCGCACACTGACGTCGTTGACTGCCAGCGTGCCCGATCTGGATGCTGATGAAACCCCGCCCTCCAGGATGTGTGAAGCACTAACGGTCGCTGAGCTGACCCGCGAACAACTCCAGAAAACGAGACGGGCACGCTGGCGCCAACTGACCTCAGCTGCGTTTCCTACAGATGTCAGGGACTTCGGCTGGCTGCGAGGCTGGCGGGTCCTGCCCACAAGAGACCGCCTTGCGACGTGGGGCGTGGCGCCCTCCACCCGATGCCCGCAATGCGGTCTTTTAGAAACGTTGCGGCACGCTATGTTCGACTGCGTAGTGGCGCGCACCTTTTGTGTACTAGTGTCACGGATGTTTTTAACCCGTCTCGAAGCGCACACTAGTTCACGCGAACTGTTTACAAATATGCTCTTGTGTGTCGGCATATTCGTTTTGTGGCGGCAGCGTGGAGCGGCTTCCTTAAATGGGCGTCCGCAAAGAGCAATGTTTCCAATGTTGCAGCGCCTCCGCACGCGCCTCTTTGAGCAAGCATGCGTGGACGCACTGTCAATGAGTGAGGATGAGTTCTTGCGCAAATGGTCGACATATTTCATCGTCCTGCGCGGCGGTCGAGTGTCGGCTTTCTTACTGCCTTACTGACGTGCTCAGTGCTGCGTCACTGTGCATGTGCTTGACTGATCAGAGCTTTGAGTTCAGCAGTTTTGCATTATATTTTTGTTGACATTAGAAAAAAAATAAACTTCTGTTTCTACGCCGCCGCCGAGTGATTCAGTTCTTTTGCGGGCGCAAGTCAGCCCAAATAAAGAAGGCAAACAGCGCAACGACGCAGACAGAGCGCTTGTCCTGTGTTTTCTTCTACTCTGTCTGCGTCGTTGCTACAGCGCTTGTCCTGTGTTTTCTTCTACTCTGTCTGCGTCGTTGCGTCAGCGCTTGTCCTGTGTTTTCTTCTACTCTGTCTGCGTCGTTGCTACAGCGCTTGTCCTGTGTTTTCTTCTACTCTGTCTGCGTCGTTGCTACAGCGCTTGTCCTGTGTTTTCTTCTACCCTGTCTGCGTCGTTGCGACAGCGCTTGTCCTGTGTTTTCTTCTACTCTGTCTGCGTCGTTGCGACAGCGCTTGTCCTGTGTTTTCTTCTACTCTGTCTGCGTCGTTGCGTCAGCGCTTGTCCTGTGTTTTCTTCTACTCTGTCTGCGTCGTTGCTACAGCGCTTGTCCTGTGTTTTCTTCTACCCTGTCTGCGTCGTTGCGACAGCGCTTGTCCTGTGTTTTCTTCTACTCTGTCTGCGTCGTTGCGTCAGCGCTTGTCCTGTGTTTTCTTCTACTCTGTCTGCGTCGTTGCGTCAGCGCTTGTCCTGTGTTTTCTTCTACTCTGTCTGCGTCGTTGCTACAGCGCTTGTCCTGTGTTTTCTTCTACCCTGTCTGCGTCGTTGCGACAGCGCTTGTCCTGTGTTTTCTTCTACCTTGTCTGCGTCGTTTCCTCAGCGCTTGTCCTGTGTTTTCTTCTACTCTGTCTGCGTCGTTGCGAGAGCGCTTGTCCTGTGTTTTCTTCTACTCTGTCTGCGTCGTTGCGTCAGCGCTTGTCCTGTGTTTTCTTCTACTCTGTCTGCGTCGTTGCTACAGCGCTTGTCCTGTGTTTTCTTCTACCCTGTCTGCGTCGTTGCGACAGCGCTTGTCCTGTGTTTTCTTCTACTCTGTCTGCGTCGTTGCGTCAGCGCTTGTCCTGTGTTTTCTTCTACTCTGTCTGTGTCGTTGCGTCAGCGCTTGTCCTGTGTTTTCTTCTACTCTGTCTGCGTCGTTGCGACAGCGCTTGTCCTGTGTTTTCTTCTACCTTGTCTGCGTCGTTGCGTCAGCGCTTGTCCTGTGTTTTCTTCTACTCTGTCTGCGTCGTTGCTACAGCGCTTGTCCTGTGTTTTCTTCTACCCTGTCTGCGTCGTTGCGATTGCGCTTGTCCTGTGTTTTCTTCTACTTTGTCTGCGTCGTTGCGCTGTTTGCCTTCAATATAACAGCCAAATAAAGATCTTCGTTTCCAAGTCTTGTTGGTGTCTTCCTGACCGCTGGACTGCCGTCACTACAACGTGACAATATGCTTTAGAGGTGCGAAGATAAAATGCAGCATTAGAAATGCGAAGATACAACGTGATAAAGGACAAAAAGTGTCAATGGAAACAGTCACTCTATGTATATACAAAACCTCGCAACAAGATATTTAAATGCACGCATGTCTCCATGAAATCTACGTGTCTAAGCAAAGATCACTCTATATAATGCGTCAAACAAGGCGAATAAACATCTTGCGCAATCACAGATAGTAAATTAACACACGGAAAGACAGACGATCCAGGCAAGATAGCTGAAGTCGTGATATGCACTTGGGCCATGCAGTGTCATATGGTTAGAATAACAGAGGAACAATGTAGAAATCAATATGAAAGTACGTATTTTTTAGCTTCCTGAGTGGCGACAATTATTCTGCTCCCATAATTACAGAAGGGTATTCCTTTGCTTCAAGGAAAAAGGAAAAGGAAAGAGAAGGACAAGCGAAAGCCACGAATGATGCCGCAAGTTGCAATATCCGAGTGTGTATATTGAGAAATGCCGCGTGCGCAGGGCTTTCAATAAGCAAGGTCAATCAAGATCAGCTATTCATGGCCTCTAAATTTTCGTACTCGCAAGGTAATTTTGATCATGATGCTAGCTGACGCTTGCGTTAAGTGACTCCATGTGCATGGGCGTTGCCACGAAATCCAACTCCATTTAGCAATGTTCGCGCCGAAATGTCTTTTAGTCTGAAAAAGGCATTATAGGTGACCACATCCAGAATTACTTCTGGCACAGTTCGAAAAAATATCGAAGGGAGGGGGGGAGGGGGGCTGAAGCCCACCCCCCTCTCTTGGCTACGCCACTGGACGAGGGTTCTTATTTTACACTGACTTAGAACTTCATGAGGGACATACCGTCTCTGCTAAAGGACTGAGAAGCAAATCGTGCAGCCTGATTAATTTTTGCGAATGCATTTCGTGTCGATAAGTCTCTGTGTTAGCAGCTGTTTTCCGATCGGTGGGAGCTGCTTAGCTAACGTAAGGGCTGGCGGAGTGTGAGGGTCGAGGAAGGATCGAAGTAGGTGCTTTTGCGACTACGACAGCGATTGACGTCGTTGCACACCCGACTCCATTCTGTTTTGGCTAGCTCGATGCGGCGCGAGACAGTCTGACTGGATAGTTTCGTGATGCAGTGTGCAAGATGTGAGTTATTTAGCTAGGGACGGGACGTTCGTGAGAGACGTTTGTGTGTCATGAGGAGTCTAATTAGGTGCGGTTCTGGGTGGTCAGTGGGAGTGTAACCCACGCATGGTGGTTACTTACATATTAGGCCGTGTATCCACTTGGTCAAGGAGACGGTGCTTGTGTGCACGCTCACCGGAGAATATCCCAATTGGTGTGCGAAAAGTGTGTGAGTTGGCAGATGGTTCAGGCCTGTAGTGCGTAGCTGATGGTGTAATGGCCGCTGAGTAAGCGATCCGAGAGTACTTCCCACTCCCGGTAAGATATGCAAGATCGTGTAAGAGATCGTCCAAGATTTGTTAATGTCGCTTATTTTGCGGATGTGCCCCTGTAAGGGGGTATGCGAGGTGTGTTGTGCATGTAGTATCCGCGTTGTTGAGATGTCAGTGAACGTTAAAACAATCCAGGGTGGTCGAAATTATGAAGATTGGTTATCAGGAAATGAAAGACTCGGTAACTGCCTCACTTCTCAGTGGACACCTGAACCGGCCATAAGGGAAGAATAGAAGGTAGGGCTGAAAGAAGGAGAGAAAGAGGAGCCGTGGTGGAGGAAAAATTTCGACCACCTGGGGATCCTTAACGAGCACTGAAATCGGACAGCAAATGGGCGCCTTTTGCGTTTCGCCTCCGTCGAAACGTGGCCACCACTGCCGGGTTCAAACGCGGATACTCCGGCTCACTATCCGAGCGCCCTAACCGCTCATCAACCGCGGCGGGTAAAAAAAAAATTGCGGCATCCGTCATAGCCGAAGTCGCTTTGGGACGTTGAACTCCTTACAACCATAAAACCAATGCGAACAGCTAGGCTCTCGCCCTTCTCAGATTTTGCGAATTCTGTCCTTAATTCACTCCTTGAAAAGTGTCTTGTATTTGTATTTCCTTCACCGTATAGTGAATGCGTCGTATAGTGAATGCTAAAATTTCTCCCGTCTGTACCATGCCACATGATCCATCGGTTAACTAAATCGTAATATTCCCGACTCCTGTGCTCTGCCGCTGTTACCCCCCATCGCCGGTTAACCACCCGTTCCTCCATAAGATCTTACACTTAGATATGAGCCCTGTTAGTCTCTCCTCCCCTAAAAACTAGCAAGAGAGAGAGAAGGGGCTATTCACAGCGTTCCCTTTGCGCGGCACTGTCCAATGCATACAGTTTCTCCGTGATGGCTGACCAGAACAATTTTACATTCATCGGAACTTCCGCTCTCAGAAATACATATATGCGAATGTAAGTTATCTGTAGTGCACGCGGGGTCATCGGGACCGGTAATTCTCCCTCACAACCCCGCCGCTGCCGTCTTCCGATGGACCCCACCGGAGTGAGGGGGCGGCTGTGGGCACTCAAAGCGAAGCGTCTCCTTTCTCGGAACGCGGCCGCTCGCGAATGCGCCGGGAAGTACGGGTGTCCCTCGCCCCGCGGTACCGATTCCCTCCGGCTATAGCGGTGACAGCTTGGGGCTGAAGAGCCGCCACACGACGACACCCCCCTTGTCTTAATCCCCTCGTCTCAACGGACACCAGACGCGACACAAGCTCGCGACGAACGTCTGGTTCGAAAAGTGTGCAGAATTCCTGATGATTCCTTTCCGCAGTGCGCTTCGTACCTCTCCTTTCATAAAGCTCCATTCCTCGGCTTAAGCAGCTGTGACGGTGACGGCATTGGAGTACAGAACGATGCAGAAGCCTACGCGGCCACGACGCGACGCAGGCATGACAAGAATGTAAAGACTGTTGCGGGAATAAAAGCGCGCAGTAGAATGCTTCTCCCCGCTAAACGGGTGGATTGTTCGAGCTCTAATTTAGCATAGACATAGCATTTGGGCGGCAGAACAGTTTCTTGCTATATATGTTTGGGTTACTTGCATGAATAGATCTTAAAAAGTCGCATACTCGCATTGTCTGCGCCGTTCTGTCAGCGATCGCACTGGTGGCGCCATCTCGTTTGACGGCCGTGAAGATTCGGCACGGGGGGGGGGGGGGGGTGTTTTGTGGGATGTTTGAAGATTCTCCTTCACCAAAGACTAGAAATTTAGTGGAGTTTTGGACAAACTACGTTCATTGTGATCATCGTTAAAGCCGTTTAAAAAGCGTCTTCAAACCTTTTGCAAAACACCCGACCCCACACCGAACCCTCTCCATTGCCGAATCTCCACGTCCGACAACAAGATGGCAAGTAACACAAACAAATGTAGCATGAAACTATTCTGCCGACCAAATGCCATATCTGTCGGAAATTTGAGCTCGCACAATGGACCCGTTTAGTTGGGAGAAGCATTCTAGGGCGCGCGTTTATTTACGCAACACGTGAGAGAAGAAGAGTGTTCGAGTGCTCCCCGAGCGCATACACATCCCCCTGCGAAAAGGTCAACCGCCATGCACTGACGCCGCAGCACAGTGACAGACTTGATTTCAAATGCCCGAACGCGCTTCAAACTGCTTGTTGCGACCTTCCGGCGCGATGGTCAAGGACGGGCTCACCCTACCGCCCATTAGTGTTTATTTTTTTGTGCCATCTCCCACTTGTCGCTTT
This sequence comes from Amblyomma mixtum, assembly GCF_055824585.1. Taxonomy (NCBI): domain Eukaryota; kingdom Metazoa; phylum Arthropoda; class Arachnida; order Ixodida; family Ixodidae; genus Amblyomma; species Amblyomma mixtum. Next base: position 207,692,648 of record NC_143013.1, read on the forward strand.
CCGCCACATGTCCTTCTGGCCCGGGGAGCGCCTGGGGGGGGGGGGGGGGGGCGTTTGGAGGCTCGCGCTCTGGTCTTCGGAAGAAATCAGTTAAGAGCCTTGCCGGCTCACCCAAATCGGAAGCTCTTTGTGTGAGCGCGGGCGCCGATGCCCCCCCCCCTCTCCCCCCCCCCAAAAGTGCCGCGGTTGGAAGCGGCTTTGGTCAGCGTGGGGAGAACGAGTTGTACTCCGGACGCCGAACGACGAGCAGCTAGCTTCGCTGACTGCTCGAGCGTTCCGGGAGACGTGCAGTTGCTTGCTACTGATTCTTTGTATTTAACATGTAAATAAATTCACCGAGTTAAGTTTCAACGACTGGATCGAGTCTGATCATTCATGATTAGGCCAACGAATAGCGGCAGCTACGCATAGTTACAACAAAAGTACTGGTGCCGAAACACGGGAACGAATTTTTAGGTCGACCGGACCTCAACGACAAGATGGAGGTGCTGAAGAAGAAGAGGAAGGCTGTCAGAGCATCAGCGACACGTCTTACTAAAGAAGCCGACGACATCCTGGCCGCCGAGACAGCACCCGACATCGAAAAGGTGAGCGTTCTTCTCGAGCGCTTACAATTGGTGCAGCGGCAGCTCAACGATGTGGACTCCGCGATCGAGCCACATATCGAAGATGACGACGCAGACGCTGAGTTTGAACAGGTCCTTGAGTATACGGACAAGTTTGCCATTAGCATCTGCAGATTAAAACTCAAGACAAATCCTGAAAGCCGGAAGGAATCAGCGACCACCTCTACGACTTCCGCACATCACAAGATAAAACTTCCGAAATTGGAACTTTCGAAATTCGACGGAAGAAGGAAAAATTGGCAGCCGTTCTGGCAGCAGTTTGAGCCAGCTATTCATACGAATCCGGACCTCTCCCCTGTTGACCGCTTTAACTACCTAAAGTCGCTGCTTTCTGGAGAAGCTGAAGCCGCCATCGCCGGGCTTCAACCTACCGCTCGAAATCCATCGAAATCCATCGAAATGCCATCGAAGTCCTTAAGCAGCGATTCGGCGACCAAGCGGACTTCATACAGGAACACATGCAGGGACTCATCGATATCCGGTGTGTGATGTCTGCGGAAAAAGTACGTGACTTACGGCGGCTCTACGACGACGTGCAAGTGCGTATGCGAGGCTTGAGAGCGTTAGGTGTTGGCGACGACAGTTACAACGCGATGCTGTATCCCGTCCTGCTTCGTGCACTTCCAAGGGATCTCGTCCTTGCCTATCACCGCGCGCACGCAGAGGACCAACATGCTCCGAGTACAACGTCATCTACAACGGCAGAAGATTGTGCCCGGCCCACGATATCCTCAGCAACAGCGACGGTCAGCCGGACACCACTCAAATCTCTACTTCGGTTCTTCAGACTGGAGTTGGAGAGCCGCGAGAAAGCCTTCGAGCATCGACCTGACACTGCACCCGGTAAGCCAGCGTCTCATTTTCACGGGCAAAAGGAAGAATCAAAAGGGAGCATGCGACCCTCCCCGGCCGCAGTTCTGCATAGCTCCGCCTCAAACATCTCCTGCCCAATCTGCGGATGAAGCAATCACGGAGCGGAAGATTGCAATTCATATCTGGATGTAAAGCAGAAGAAAGCAATTCTAACGTCCAAAGGCAGATGCTTTCGCTGCACGAAACAAGGTCACAGATCCAAGAATTGCAGAATGAGACTAACTGTAAAAAATGTACGCGAAGGCATGCGACCTCCGTGTGCGATCCCGCCTTCATTGATAACTCATCGAAAGGAGAGGGAGCTACCGAAAGAGCTGGAGAAGTCATCCTGCATGCTTCCGAAGCCGAGGAGAATCGCCCTAAACAAAGTGTGCTAATGCCAACGGTGGCCGCTTGGAACAAAGGGACTAAGGCAAAGCGAATGTGTCGGCTATTATTTGACAGCGGAAGCCAAAGAAGCTTGATTTCCGAAGATTGATCGCGGCGGCTCGGTTGCCGACTGCTAGGAACCGAAATTCTCAGCATTGGAGTTTTCGGGGGAGTACTGAAGCAGCGCACATTCCGACGCGTCGAAGTGCGTCTATTCGGAAAAGATGACCCCCAAACAGAATGTAAAATTGAGGCCTTGGAGGTACCTACTATATGCGACCAAGCCATCCCTTGTCCCGACGAGCAGATCATGAAGACTCCGCATCTAAGGTAAACCGGGTGACAGGTTGGATTCTGCGGTTTATAAATAACTTGCAAACAAAACAAAGGCATACGGGTCCCCTAACGGCTCTTGAATTGGAACGTGCACAGCTTTATTGGCTCAAGCAGGCACAGAAATCGACATTCGGTACCGAGCTGCAGCGCGTAGCCAAAGGAGACAGGACGCCGCATGATTCAACCCTCAAAGACGTCGTTTTACGGAGAGATGACAACGGGTTGCTACGGATACGCAGTCGCCCCTGTTCAGCGGACATGGACTACGACGAGCGGCACCCTATCGCCCTTGTGTGCCGGCGGCTTAATGCCACCCGCGTCGAAGTGGACACGGGTCACTCCCCCCCGACAGAACTTCTCAAGCAGAACCTTTCGAAGTCATCGGAGTGGATTTTTCTGGCCCACTCCTCGTGAAAGAGGGTTCAAGTGTAGCTAAATCCTACATTGTTCTCTTCACCTGTGCTGTGACGCATGCTGTGCATTTAGAACTGGTGATGGACATGAACATTTAAGCCTGGGGACATTGTTTTGGTCCGCGAAAGTCTTCCTCGCCTGCTGTGGAAAAGCGGAGTCGTTGTAACTGTGTTCCACGGACGCGACTGAAAGATAAGGTCTTGCGAAGTCCGGCTGCCGAAGGGCAAAGTGGTTAGACGGCCTGTACAGCTTTTGTACCCGATTGAGCTGTGAGAAGCGTAGAATGAGTCTGTTGCGAGAATAAAATGAGTGGCTTGCGCTCATGCACGAGAGGTGGCGGCACCAGCGGCGCACACAGTAACGGCAGCGTAGGCTAGATGGCGCAAGAAGCAGCGTGCGGGTGAGCGTGCTGCGAGGGAGCCTAATCACTCTCCCCGTTCCCCTTATCCCCTGGGCAATACCTGCGGGGTCGGGGAGACCCCTTAAAAAGAGGCCCGCTCGTCCCGTAGGAGGCCGAGCTGAGCAGCTTACTCTCAGAACATAGTCGAGGCACGACCCGCCAGCTAGTCGTAGTCGCCGCCACCCCCATGCGATGAGCGCGTAGTCCATGTCCATGACTTTGAATCGGTGACTCCTCTGTGGGACGAACTGCGGGAAACTTTGCCGAGGCATGATCCGCCAGGCACTGCTCCCCGGTCCGAAAGACCGAGCAAGACACGCTCGAAGTTTCGAACGTAACAAGTGGTGGAGGTGCTCCCAGATCCCCGCCATGGAAAAGGAGAAAGTAGGGAAGGCCACAGCTCGCCGAGACCGTCGAAACGCAGTTGCGCAAATGTTCGGGTTCGAGTACAGGATGCGCTTTGAAGGGGAAAAAAAGAGCCGCAATTTGGACGAGCGCTTCAACGACCTATTCGCGCTTTGCGAGAAAACTATCGCGGCACAAAAAAAAAGGAAGTAGCTGATATTTACAGCGGAAAGAGTCTTAAGAAACCGCGTCATTCCCGCTAACGACGAACCAAAGATGACTGATCAGCACAACATGCCGTTGATGAGGGCTTTCGCGCCACCTCCAGTGTTTAAATGGACAGCCAATGAAGACCTAGAGGATTGGCTCCATATATATGAGCGGTACGGGCGATCCCTAGCATGGACAGACGAACAGAAAGCGGAAAATCTAGTGTTTGCTCTCGCGGATGTCACCCGGGCCTGGTACGTGACGGCACTCCGGGAAAAAACCCCGGACACATGGTCAGAGTGGAAGAAGGCACTACGCGCCACCTTTGCAGGCGCGCATGTACAAGAATGGGCGTACATTCACCCACAGGAATGCGAGCAGCAGCCAGGGGAGATGCCACAGCAGTATGTGGCTGGGGTACTGCAGCTATGTGGACGGGCCAACGCGGCGATGACAGATGCTGAGAAGCTTCGGTACCTACTCCGGGGCCTGCGACCGGAAATGATGGAACGCGTAGCCATTTCTAACCCCAGCTCCATGCAGGAATTCCTAGAGCACCTGCAGCGCCTGACACGCGTAGGAGCCATGGCACGCCACGCCCTTATGGCTATGCCGACACACCCACTGCCAGGTATCCCAACCGGGCACCCGGCAATGTCATTCAGCCAAGACCTGGCAACATCCCTTCATGCTGCAGGGACCCCACCACAGGTCCTCTACGCACCGGGCCGTCATGAAAGCACTCAAAACAAGGGCACAGATGCTGTGTTAGAAGCCATGCAAGAGACCCTGCGCGCCTTGACTGCAGCTGTAGATCGGCAACGTGACCGTCGACCGTTCCCGCCACGTGGCTCAAGGACGCAGGGAGGGCAAGTGGTTTGCTTCCGGTGCAACCGAGTCGGGCACATCATGCGCCAATGCCCAGAGAACCAGGCACAGCAAGCTCCGGCCCCGCACCAGTCGGGAAACAGGTAGAGCCGGGTCCTGCAGTCCGTCCCGATGGCAAAAATGAGGACTCGATTTACGCGACGTTCCACCAGACGCAGCTCATCACAGTTCCTGCCACGGTGGAAGACCTTAACTTCCAGGTAATAATAAACACCGGAGCCGTTGCGAATGTCATCTCGGCAGCCCTAGCTGCTGTACTGAGGAAGCCCATCCGACCATCTGGCACTCTCGTGCGTGCAGTGAACGGAGAGTTAGTACAATCATGCGGAGAAATAGACCTGGGGATTATAATCGGAGCGGAGGTTAGCACGAAGGCAACGTTTGTAGTGCTCCCAAATTTCCCACATGATGTGCTGTGTGGGCTGCCATTCTGCCAAGCCACCCAAATGGTGCTCGATTTCACACAGAAAAAGATTATCCTGCAGGGATGACAATTGGCGCTACGCCTCGATCAAGACGGTACCCGCGACTCACCTGACACGGCACGTGTACAGTGTCTAGAGGAATTGAATCTGCCGCCCAGAACCGAGGCTATTGTTGGAGTACGGATCGCAGCTCACGGGCCGTACTTGGTCGAACCGCTCACGCATCAAAAACAGACATTAGGACCTAGTGTTGCACGGAGTCTGACGGTCGTTGACAACCAGATAGGTTACGTCCTCGTTGCCAACCCGGACAGCACCTCTCTCACAGTACCAAAGGGTACAACTATCGGACGAGCCACCATCATCAGCAAGACAGCCCTCAGCATTTCTCTGCCCAGCAGTCAAACGGACATGAGTCAAGATATACGGCTGGGCGAAGAGCTGCCGCCTGAGGCCAGACAGAAGTTCCAGGACCTGAGAAAAGAATACGGGCACATCTTTTCTACAAAACAGGGTCCCATCGGGCGCACACACATCGCAGAGCACGAAATCAACACCGAGACAGACCGCCCAATCCACCAGAATCCCTACCGATACTCCGCATATGAGCGAAAGGTCATTGACGATCAGGTCGCCGAGATGCTGGAAAAGGGGGTTATTCGGGCTTCATCAAGTGCCTGGTCATCACCGGTAGTACTAGAGCGCAAGCGCGTTGGATCATGGCGGTTTTGCGTTGACTTCCGCAAGGTTAACACCGTTACCAAGAAAGATGTACACCCACTCCCTCGCATGGACGACATTATGGATAAACTACAGGGAGCTAAATTTTTTTCCACGCTCGATTTGGCATCCTGTTACTGGCAGGTTCCAATTAAGAAACAGGATAAACAGAAGACTGCGTTTGCTACAGGAACCGGACTCTACGAGTTCAATGTGGTACCATTCGGTTTGTGCAACGCCCCCGCAACGTTCCAGCGCACGATAAACAAGGTTCTGGCACACCAACTGTGCAAGATCTGCCTGGCATATCTAGACGACATCGTTGTATTTTCCCGAACATTAGAGGGACATTCGCAAGACCTGCGTGAGATTTTCCAATCCTTAGACGAAGCAGGACTCCGACTTCAGCCAAGCAAATGCAACATAGCTTTCAGCAGCATCCGTTATCTTGGCCACATCATCAACGGGCACACCATTCGTCCGGACCCAGATAACATTTGCGCCATCAGTGAAACAAAAGCTCCTACAAGCCGAAAACAGGCTCGAAGTTTCCTAGGCCTATGCGGGTACTACCGGAGGTTCGTCAAGGACTTTGCACGTGTTGCACGAGCGTTGAACGAGCTCACCAAGATGGACGCAAAGTTTACATGGACTCCGGAGTGTCAGGAACCTTTTGACGCATTGAAGACCCGGCTAACCAGCGACCCAGTCCTCCGACTCTTCGATCCCACACTGCCCATCGAGCTCCATACTGACGCCTGCGGCTACGGGATCGGCGCAGTGTTGGTGCACAAAGACCACGAAGAAGAGTTCGTTATCGGATACGCTATTCGTCACTTAAACAAAGCAGAGGCGAACTACAGCACGACAGAGCAAGAGTGCTTGGCTGTTGTATACGCCACAAAGCAGTTCCGACCGTACATATTCGGCTCACCAGTTACAGTTGTCACGGATCAAGCTAGCCTCACATGGCTAATGTCAGTCAAGAACCCAAATGGACGCCTCATACGATGGAGCCTGATGCTGCAGGAGTTCAACCCCACGCTAAGACAACGACCGGGAACAAAGAATATGAACGCCGACGCATTATCTAGATTGCCTTACGAACCTGCACCCGAGGACGAAGAGGAGTTTCCTCTCTTCGTGGTGTCTCAAGAGGACATTGGGAAGCTTCAGCTCCAGGACCCGTTCTTACGGCCGATCATCAAGTACCTCCGGGAGCCAGATCAACCAGTGGGAAAGAGCGTGAAGAAGATCGCACGACCTTTTTCCCTCGTGAACGGTACACTATACAGAAGGGCCAAGGGATTTACGGAGGAAAGACTGGCACTTGCTGTGCTAAGAAGCCTACGACGCGAAACCTTAGCCGCGTGCCACGACGACGTCCCGGCCGGTCACCTAGGCTAGGGATAAAACGGACACTGAAGAAAATCCGCCAGCGATATTTCTGGCCAAAAATGTTCACCGAGATTGCACACTACGTCCAGTCCTGCGCTGACTGTCAAACCAGAAACACTACTAATATGAAGCCAGCAGGCGAACTACAACCGCTTCCCCCCACTATGTACCCATTTCAGCAAGTTGGAATGGATTTTGTGGGCCCGCTAACAGAATTTCAAGACGGCAACAAATACATAGTCGTTATGATAGACTACTACACGAAATAGGTAGAAGCAGTGGCCACACCTGAAGCAACGGCAGCCTGCGCAGCAAAGGCCTTCATGGACTCGATGGTCTTAAGGCATGGTGCACCGGAACGCGTCATCACCGATCGGGGACGTCATTTCACTGCGGAAATGATGGAAGAACTCTTCCGGCTGAAAAGTACTAACCGCACCCGCACCACAGCATACCATCCACAAACCAACGGTCTCTGCGAGAGATTCAACCGAACAGTTGCAGTCATGATCAGCAAGTACGTCTCCGCCCATCACCGAGATTGGTACCAGTTTCTACAGTACGTCATCTTTGCGTATAACTCTTCAGTACACGAAACAACTGGATACTCCCCGTTCTTGCTTCTCCATGGCAGAGAACCAACTTTGCCCATTGACACTGCACTAGGGCTCCCGCAAGAGACCAGAACCAACGTGAACAACGTAGCCGCGCACTGGGAAGAGGCCAGAAAGCTCATACAAAACCGTGAGCTCAAGAGCAAGGAAAACAGCAAGATACGTTACGACGCCGGACGACGAACACAGAGCTTCGCCCCAGGGGATTTAGTTCACATTCGAATACCAACGGCAAAACGCGGGAAGACTACGAAGTTTTTTCACCCTTATAGAGGTCCATTTCGGATAGTGAGACGGACCTCTGAGAATGATTGGGAAGTAGAGTCTAAACAAGGGAAAAGGGATGTCGTAAACGTGGAACGACTTAAACCGTACGTTACACGAAAAATTGCCGAGGGCGATTTTCCGCAAGCAAGCAGCAGCACTGGGCTCAACGATGATCCCAGGGGTCAGACTAAGCCCGCAAAAGAGACCACGCCAGCAACGAAGACAGCACAGGCAACGGCGAGGTCAGCAGATGGGGCTAGCAAGCGACTACAGCAGGAAAGCACTGTGAGTGTTTTTAGTGATATTGACAGTGATTGTGATCGCGAAAAACACGGCTATGGGCCGACGGCGGAAGGAGCAGCGAGAGCGGTATCAGCGGACAGTACCAATCGACTTCAGCAAAGAAACAGTGCCAGTGATTGTGATGATGGTGATGGTGCCCGTGAAAGATACGACTCTGAACCGGCGACGGAAAGTGAAGTGCGAACGCGGGTAGCAAATAGTGCACGCGATAACGATTGTGACAGCTGCGAAAGTGGCGACGAAGAATTCTTTGACGCAGAAGATTTCCCACGATCCACCAAGACTCCGCCGATAATACCATCGACTAGACCTCGCAGGCTGCTTGTGAAGCCACAAAAGGACGACTTTATTTACTATTGACACAGCTCTCTAGAATATGTGGGCATCATGTTGTGATTTGTGATGTGAACAGTGACTTTTTCCCAGACTGAACGTGAACGCTCTTGATGTGCATTTTCCGTTGGCATTTTTTTTTGTGTGTATATATTTTCTGTATGTTTTTGTATGTGTGGAGTATGAGCGAGGACGCTCAGTTTATTTAAGGAGATTGTGATGTTGCGAGAATAAAATGAGAGGCTTGCGCTCATGCACGAGAGGTGGCGGCACCAGCGGCGCACACAGTAACGGCAGCGTAGGCTAGATGGCGCAAGAAGCAGCGGCCGGGAGAGCGTGCAGCGAGGGAGCCTACTCACTCTCCCCCTTCCCCTTATCCCCTGGGACAATACCTGCGGGGTCGGGGAGACCCCTTAAAGGGCCACTGCCCAGGGTCCGGACATTTTTGAAAAACAAGCCCACTGCATAGATGAGGCATCGTGATAACCTCTGCAAAATACTAGAGCCATGCGCGCCCCGAAAAGCTGCGAAAATTAAAATCAAAGCCCGCTCGTTCTTTTCTTCAACAAAAACGGCCCGCCCCACTACTCGGAACCCCGTTGACGTCATGGGGGGTTACTTTCGCTAAAGGCACTCCATTGGTGCATCGTTCTGACTGACAGGAGAAGGTTGGGCGTAGCCTTGGCGTCGCGTCGTCTGCACAACGCTTTCCGCAGCGCCTTCTGTTCTGGCTCAGGCCTACAAACCCGCATGAAGGAACAAAAAAAAACTTTGGAGGGAGCGTGCGGCGACAGCCTTGAGCCCTAGCCATAAAAAGTAAAAAAATAGTAAAACTGAGGGAGTTGGTTCGCCCCCCCGCCGTGATCACGTCACGAGACGCTCTGCGTGCGCGCTCCCTTCTCAGTTTTTTTTCTTCTATGCAAGCCCCCCAAAACAAGGTTTTAATTAGTAGTGCAGCAGAGACTTTCCCTCGCTCGCCCACTTGACCGCACCGCACAGACACCGCTTATCATTCATGCATCTTGCGTACGCCTTGACTCTAATGAACGACATGGGCTTCAGAGCGGAGAAAAGACACAAACACACAGAACACGAACACACATGAAGAAAAGCAAACGGGCGGTTGCCGGGCCCGCACTTCGCCGTGTGTTTCGAACAGAACCGACTTCCGCCCCTGCGCTCGTGAAGCGGTGGGGAGGCCTAAAAAAATGAAAAGGTGGCTCGCTAACTGGGAATGACAAACAGATGTATGAAAGGATGCGCTCGCTAACAAGTATAGGTGGTCGAGCCGATCGCGCCTCTCGATCGTTCAGTGTGCGCGCCCGCAGCGCCCCCCCCCCTCCCCTCGAACAGACCCAGCAGCAAAAACCAAGAAAAGAATTCTATTGAAGGCGGGGCCATGACGTTGCCCTGTGACGCACTCCACAGACACCACGCCTCCGGCTTATATCGGAGAAGGAGGGGGTGATTTTGCCTTGCCGAGCCTACTCGACGAGGAGCGGGAGAGAAAAATTTCGAGGAGGGAATGGAAGGAGAGGAGGCTTGCTCAAAGTGAGGTAGAGAGTGTTTGCGACCATGGGGTGGGCAGGGGCCCTTTAAAAAGAGGCCCGCTCGTCCCGTCCAAGACAGAGCTGAGCAGCTTACTCTCAGAACATAGTCGAGGCACGACCCGCCAGGCTATCGGGACGAGAGCCGGCTCCGCCAGCTAGTCGTAGTCGTACGCGTCGCCGCCACCCCCATGCGATGAGCGCGTAGTCCATGTCCATGACTTTGAATCGGTGACTCCTCTGTCGGACGAACTGCGGGAAACTTTGCCGAGGCACGACCCGCCAGGCACTGTCTTCCCGGTCCGAAAGACCGAACAAGACACACTCGAAGTTTCGAACGTAACAAGTCGTTGACCCATTCGACGGGGGAGTGTTGCGACCTTCCGGCGCGACGGTCAAGGACGGGCTCACCCTACCGCCTATTAGTGTTTTTTTTTCCCACTTGTTGCTTTCCGCTACATGTCCTTCTGGCCCGTGGAGTGCCTGGGGGGGGGGGGGGGGGGGGGGCGTTTGGAGGCTCACGCTCCGGTCTTCCGAAGAAATCAGTTAGGAGCCTTGCCGGCTCACCCAAAGCGGAAGCTCCTTGTGTGAGCGCAGGCGCCGATGCCCCCCCATAGGTGCCGAGGTTGGAAGGGGCTTTGGACACCCTGGGGGGAACCAGTTGTACTCCGGACGCCGAACGACGAGCAACTAGCTTCGCTGACTGCTCGAGCGTTCCGGGAGACGTGCAGTTGCTTGCTATTGATTCTTTGTATTTAACATGTAAATAAATTCAACGAGTTAAGTTTCAACGACTGGATCAAGTGTGATCATTCATGATTAGGCCAGCGAATAGCGGCAGCTACGCATAGTTACAATACTGCTGCCGCCTCCACAGCAGGCGTCGGACGGTCTTCTACGTGCGTGGGTATGTAGCATAGTGGCGCTATCCTTGGGGACGGCGCTGAAGTCGTTGTTCCGAGCAGCGCCCCTTTCTCTTCTAGCGTTTGTATCATAGTTTGTATGCCGGTTCTGTACGAAGAGTGAAAGCGGAGAACTCGTCTCGTTAAATTTCCTTCTATGCCCGGATGATCACGTTTCGGCTCCCAGATGACGGAAAATCAGTGCCCGGATGACGGGAAATCGGTGCACGTATGTTGGCTCTCCGTTTTGGCGTGACGTCACCTCAATGTCGCCTACAATGGCAGCTAAAAGCATTTCATGCTTGAATCATAGAAAAAATTGTTACTACATGCGACCAAATCCACTGCACCTCGCCGCCAGCAGCTGAACGTTTTTCCAGCCACTACAAGCCACACCCTTCATCTGTCCTCCAAAACGTCATCCATGACGTGGGCCGGGAGAGGTCGATTGCTAAGCATGATCAATGACCTAGACAAGCAAAGCAGTGTGGTTGGTCTAAAAAAATTAGCTGAGGTTTAGCTCTGGTTAAACCGGGCAAGTTGCGTAAGCAAGCAGCAACTTTTTCCCGAGGCGAACGCGCGTATTTATTCCCCGTTTCCCTCCCGCTTCCTCTCTCCTCTCTCCACATTCCGACACGTGCGTCGACAGCGCGCGTCGGCGCGACGGGCGTCGACAGCGGCGGCGGCGCAGCGACGGTCCTGCCGCATGGTGGAGCGCCGCTGGCTTGCAGCATCGAACGGCTTCACAACATTCACACCATTCTTCACAACATGGGTTTCGTAAGGGCCTCTCTTGTGAAACCCAATTAGCGTTGTTCCTTCACGACTTGCACACTAATCTTGACCGTAACTAACAGACTGATGCCATATTTCTAGATTTTGCGAAAGCTTTTGATAAAATTCCCCACCGTCGTTTATTAGTGAAACTTGCACAGCTCAACTTACATCCTAACATACTACAGTGGATTGAGCAGTTTCTCACTAATCGTTCTCAATCAGTGTTTGCTAACGGCCACCTGTCTAACAGCCTCCCGGGTACATCAGGCGTTCCGCAAGGATCTGTACTCGGTCCATTACTCTTTTTAATATATATTAATGATTTACCTGACCACGTTTCCTGCAGTATTCGAATGTTTGCTGACGACTGTGTTATTTACCGCACTATTAATAACTCTAGTGATCAACTTAGTCTTCAAACCGATCTTAACAGCGTACTTAATTGGTGTAACAACTGGCTCATGTCCCTAAATCCTAATAAATGCAAACTCTTATCCTTCTCTCGTCGCCATAGCCCGCATCGCTTCCAATATTCCATTTCTAACACCTCGATTAATTCAGTATCATCTTATAATTATCTAGGAGTCACCTTGTCTTGTGATTTATCTTGGCGCACCCATATTGGCAACATCATTTCAGCATCGAATAAAACACTTGGTTTTCTCAAGCGCCATCTGCGCCTTGCCCCTCAACACGTAAAATTACTCGCATATAAATCGCTCATCAGACCAAAATTAGAATATGCCTCTGCCATATGGAGCCCGAACCAAACTTACTAAATTAATGCATTAGAAGCTGTCCAAAACCGTGCCACTCGATTCATCCACTCTGCATACTCATATGACGTCAGCATTTCTTCATTGAAAACATTATCAGGACTACAGCCCCTTTCGTTCCGTCGTCGCATTGCAAGTCTCACCCTTTATCACAAATTATTTCATTCTTCCCTCAATCGGTCACCGTATATCACAGCTGCCGCACGCATATCTCACCGCACCAGTCATCCCCTACAAGTTTCCCGGCCGCCATCGCATACTGCCACCTTTTCCGCTTCATTTTAGAGCGCAGCTCTTTGGCGTCCGTTCCTGGGTTTCGCGTCGTCGTCGGCGTTGTCGTTGTCGTCGGCCTCGTAACCAGCTCCGCCCCCCTTTCATCCGCAACTGGGGTTGACTCACTATCGGCGTCAGCGGCATCAGTCAGTCGCTGCTATCTCTTCCCTCCTCCCTTTATCGTGTTGTCCGCTTGCTGCGCGCGCTTCTGCCCCCATCGTTTGCCGCTGGGTGTACACGCCGCCCCCCTCCCCCCTCTTCCTGCGAGTCTCCGGTTGTCAAAGCGCCGGCTCGAACTTAATTCCTTTCTTCGCTCCTCCTCCAATGCAACCCCTGTGCGGTGGCAATCAGAGAGCCAGATCGGTGGCGGCGGATCTGTATATGTGCACCGCCCGAGCCGAAATTGCCGCTGCCGTTCTCCCTGTGCGGTGGCAATCAGAGAGCCAGATCGGTGGTGGCGGATCTGTATATGTGCACCGCCCGAGCCGAAATTGCCGCTGCCGTTCGCCACTGCGAAATTATCTGCATCTGCCAGTTCTTTCTGAGCCATGAGCGAGACGACCGATGGAAGTCCTCCGTCTGCTAAAAAAAAAATTCTGTGATAGCGCATACATGTGTTGCTCGATTTCTTTGCCTCAATCTATCGAAAAGGTGAAACAGCTTATTTGCTGCGCTCAAATTTAGCATTAGCAAGTAACGTAATCGTCGGTAATCTTTTCTTTCGAGCAGCAACGGACTGGAACGGCCTACCCCCTGACATCATCAACATCGCTTCATCCTCTACTTTTCAAGAACATGTAACCGATCACCTTCAGTGCTGAATAATATTCGCTGTTTTGTTTGCTCATTTCATTAAAATCCCACCCCTTATGTAATACCCTCGATACAAGGGGGCCTTTAAGGTAAATAAACTGAACTGAACTGAACTGAACAAAGCTAAGAATCATGCTTGAGGTTATAGTCTGTGCAGGCTCGCAATTCAAGAAAAGCTTTCGAGGCGACTTCGCCTATGCACGTTCCACTCCTCACTCTGGTTAAAATCACAAAAACACAGCCCCGGGGATACTGAGCGGCAGAAGGGGCGCGGAAGGGCGCGGAAGGGCGCGGAGCCCTCCACTACGGCGTCTCTCATAGCCACAGTCGCTTTGGGACGTTGAACCCCATAAACCAAACCAAACCAAACATAGCGCTGCGTTGCCCCTTTCCTTCTGTGTTTTGTCATTCACGCGTAATACGCCCAACAAGTTCATTTGTCTAAGAAAACAGTGCTGGACGCCAGAACACATTAGCAACTACAAATGATGTTGTATTGGAAGAACAAAGCAAATGCGCGAAAGCAGTGGCTGTGCGACTCCGAGCGAGCGGAGACGATAAAAGAAACTGGCCGTGTGTTTGCGCAGTCAAAGAGTAATTATAACAAGTGAATCAGTCTTACGAGAAATTAGTCAGATGAGTGCAAAACATGCATAGGTGCGTCTGCGTTCGCTGCGTTAGTGTTCCTTATTATTTATAAATGCGCTTGCACGGTACAGTCGCGAGTAAAAAAATTATCACAGTGATGTCACAAGAGCGTTCAAAACCACACTTCGCGGCAGGCGCTGCAGCTCGCGCTTCGCGGCTGGCTTATCGGTGCGTTCGTAACTGCAGTGCCGAGCGTTGCGATCTGCCGACCGAAGCCAATTTCGACTGCACGTTCTCGTATCGTCAGAGACACTCCCTCGACACACTGCTAAACGCACGTGATCAACTCCGAAGGTAGTGCTTACCTGTGCCGTATTCTCACATGAACGCACTTTTGCGCAAGGTGGATGACGAAACATGCGGCAAACAGTGGCACCCTTACGAATGGCCGAGAGCGGGCAAGTTTACCCACGGGGAGAAAAATTAAACGATATTGGGCTGCATATAAAAAGTTTTATTGGCTCCTGAGTACACGGCATATTTCGCACTAAAACTTCTGAGCACAGAACAGCACCCACATAGTAAAATGCATGAGTAATGATATCATGGGTGCCGCACATGTGAAGAGTACTAAAATGGCATGGCCGTTCGCACAGCTTGCCGTGATGCGTCGCTTATTAGGTTAAGTCGGCGGCCAGCAGGCATGAGACGTGAGGTCCGGTAGAGTTCGTTCAGAGCTCCTGGATAAATGCAGAGTCCAAACCGTAGAGCGGCTCACCAACGCACGATATGAATCGGGTCCACCACTCCAGAACGTTGGGGTGTGGCCGCTGTCGCATGGGGGTTTTCCACATCGCGTGGCACAGAGCGCACAAGTCGCCGCCCGGCGGAATCACCGAGCAGCGCTTCTTCCAATCCAAAAAGCCCCGGTATTTGTCCGGATTATCCAACAGGCTTCGCAGGCACTTGGCCAGTTCACCCTTACCCTGCAGCTTTGCCGACGTGATGACTGAACTTTTCGGCACGTTCAGAGATCCGTTGGCAGGCATCAGGACTACTGGAACCAAGTTGTACTTGAAGGCCTCATAGATCACCTCGTACACGGACTGGAAGCACTCGGGCCGGAGACTGACCACAATAAAATGATAGCGCTTGGCAATGTAGCGGACACACTCAGTTGGAGTCGCGCAAAAGGTTGCCCCGCAATCTGGAAATATGCGCAGGCTTACGGTGCCGCCAGGCTTGTCAGACTTGTCTTTACCTGGGCGCGGAGTTGCGATTTCGTTGTGGTAGCGCTTCTGCTCGCAGTCGTCAAGGATCCAGGCAACGTCTCCCTTCGGCGGTAGGGAGACAGCGTTATCTAGTCGACCAAGAGGTTTGGCTGGCGGCTTGTCTCCCGAATCTTTGCAGCGAAACGTGTTGTGAGGAATCACGACATCCGCGTCTTCCCTTTTGGCCATGGTCCAATTAAACAAGTGCGCCACGACAGGCAGAGAGAAGGACGGGGTATCGGCGGTGCCCTCACCCAGCGGCGGCCGACGCTGTTTGGCCCAGAAGACCCACAACTGGTCCACTGCGCGCCAGGGAGGAGCGTCATGAATGTCCAAGTTCTCTGGGTAGAACACGACGGCGTCGCTCCTTATGAGTCGGTGGCGGTTGGTGGTAACTTCGCACTCCCATGGATCACGGCTGCCGTCGACCTCGCACACAGTGCGATTGAAAACCGAGTGGTCGTCATCGGCAGTGACATTAGTATGCAACAGTGGCTTTCTTGGTTCGGGATTCCACAGGAGCAGGCGCGGAAGGCCGTTGTCTTCTATGCGCTTAAGCCAGGGAAGCCACGACGGTGGGGAAGGTGGCTTAACCGGCGCCGGCTTGGAACGCAGAGATACGGTGATTATAAGGGCTAGAATGGCCACCGCGACGGCGCAGGTCAATCCTACTAGCAGGCAGCAGCGGCTTTTCCTTTTCTTGCAGCATTTGGCAATGCGGCGCGTAGAACCGTACGGCAAGAAGTCATCGGAGCTCTGCGACTGTTCGGAAGGTGCGCGGTCTAGCGGGCGCTCGCCGCCCACAGGAACGGGTCCTTGGAAGTGGGAATCCGCCGCGGTAGTTGCCTGCTGTTCAGCACGAGCTGGCTGCTGGGACTCGGAACGTCGTCCAATGTCAGGCAAGGCCTCGAACACGACCAGTTCATCACCTTCATCTTCGAGGTGTGTGGTCAGTTGCAATTGCTGAGCGGACATGTGGCCTGGGCTTCGAGTAGGCCTGATGAACCCAGCCGCAGCTCGCAGTACTCTTTGGGTGGGACTATGCGGAGGCTGGTCTGCCATCGTGTCACTGCGAAATTTATGGAGAGCAACCTACGTTAACAGTGCGGGCGAAGCCCAACAAAGTACACGATAAATCCGAGATTGTAAGAAAACACTGAAAAATGAGGGCAAGCAAGAATAAATGGCTGCGCTGCATGCTACGAATCACTCTTACAGTTGATGTGACCACTAGCTGAACTATGAGCAGGCATGTCACTCCTGACGTCTCAAGCAAGGCTGCTTGGGGAGCAACCAACGTTAATAGAGCGGGCGAAGCGAAAAGTGTTGTAAGAAAGTATTAAAAAAATAAGGGCGCGTAACGACAAATCGTTTCGCTGTCGACGCTCCGATTACGTGCGAGTTAAAGAAATTCTCCGGCCAAGACATTCTAGACGCCGTAATGGTTGCATGCTTCGAATTGCGCTTACAATTGTAGCGGCTATTAGCTGCATTATGAACAGGCAAAAGACATAGTTCACTCTTGACTGCTTACGCAAGGCCGCCTGCACAATGAACGCACACGACGCAGTGTGTTTCTGGTAACAGCTGCTCTGCATTTTACTCTAATGCAATCTTCATTACCCTGCGCCAAATTTTAGTGAAAGCATACTTTTTTCTGGAAAAATAGACCGCTACCTCCTTCCGCCCTGCACTCGCTTATTTTCACAGCACCGTCACCGAACAAATCAAGCAAATCCGAAATCAGCCTACCTTTCGTTTTTCTAGACACGACACTGTCAAGAGACGACGGTGGTACCTGCTTCAGTACATGCAGGCGAATGCACTTCGGAGCTCGGGGCCTTCTCTGTTTAGTGTTTGCTCGGTGTAAAAATAATGATGCGTGGCAGCTGCGGCGCGCCGGCGCGCACTAAACAATCTTCTGCCACTAGCCAATATGCGCAAGAGGCTTTCTTCTCGCGTTTAAATAAAGCATAGCTACGGTGCCCGAAAAAACGAGAGCGCCCAATCCGATGCGCATCGCTAGGACCAGCTGTACACACAATACCGGGGTGATTAAGCGCGTTTTGTACAACATTCCAAAAAATTCATGCGGGCCGCAGTGATCTTTCAGAGCGCACTTAAATTGCTTCCAGCACAACCCTTTTTCGACTCAGATACGGCAGCGCTTGATCGAGCAGGTGATTCCCGGTTCTGACGCATTCGGCTGTACTAGAACGGCCAAGGCGCTGGCATGACTCTGCCAGCCGTCCCGTGACAGAGCTTTCTTCTTGATCATGACCTGCCGTACTGGAATAAACTACAGATACTTATCTAGAAGTTCTTAGAGCACTTCCATCGGTCCCATGCCATCCGGGACTTTGACCGCTCGAGTTGAGTTGAGTTGAGTTGGGTTTAATGGCGCATAAGCAACTAAGGCTATCCTCGATCGATCGGTCATGATTTCAGCGCTATTCATTCGGGAGAATAATAAAGCTAAGTACTTGCTTGTTCAACCAAAAATACTCGGACGCGCGAGGCAGCGAAGTGCACCCTGCAAATCATGACAGCGCTCGACGTTAGTCACTTTGATCGGTTGCAGAACCATTTTGTCGCCCGTTTTCAGTATTCTAAAAGCGGAAAGAATATATGTAGCTGGTCTTCTACGATTCGTTGGCAACCAAACCATGCAAAAACTTTATGGCATTGAGAAAAAATTACTGCTTCTACCGCAATCGAGAGTAGATGTAAGATTGAAATAGGTACGGACATAGCGCAGTGGTCCATGGCGTTGTCGGCAGGGGCGAGCAGTCTTCTGCTGTTGCCTATAACTCGCAAAGCGAACGATTTCCGCAGTACGTTTCCTACCTCTCCTTTCATAAGGCTCCATTCCTCGGCTTAAGCAGCTGTGACGGTGACGGAATTGGAGTGCAGAACGATGCAGAAGCGTACGCGGTCAAAACGCGACGCAGGCCTGAAGAGAATGTAAAGACTATTGCAGAAATAAACGAGCGCAGTAGAATGCTTCTCACAGCTAAACGGGTGGGTTGTTCATTCTCAAATTTGCACAGACATAGCATTTGGTCGGCAGAACACTTTCATGCTATATTTGTTTGGGTTTCTTGCTTGAATTGATCAGAAAAAGTCGCATACTCGCATCATCTGCACCGTTCTGTCAGCGATCGCACCTGTGGCGCCATATCGTTTGGCGGCCGTGGAGATCCGGCAGGGGGTGCCCCCGGCCGGGGGGGGGGGGGGGGGGGTTGTGGGATGGTTGAAGATTCTCCTTCACCAAAGACTCGAAATTTAGTGAGGTTTTGGCCAAATTTTGTTTATTGTGATCATCGATAAAGCAGTTTAAAAAGCCTCTTCAAACCTTTTGCAAAACAACCCGACCCCATACCGAATCCCCTCCCTTGCCGAACCTCCACGTCCGACAAACGAGATGGCAAGTAACACAAACAATTGTAGCATCAAACTATTCTGATGACCAAATACCATATAACAAAATTTGAGCTCGGACAATGAATCCGTTTAGCTGGGAGAAGCATTGTAGGGCTCGTTTATTATCGCAACACGGAGTAGAAGAAGCACGTTGGAGTTCTCGCCGAGCGCATACACATCCCCCTGCCAAAAGGGGAACCGCCATGAACTGACGCCGCAGCACAGTGAAAGACTTCATTCCAAATACCCGAACGCGCTTCAAACTGCTGCCGTCTCGACAGCCGGCGTCTGATGGTATTCTACGTGGGTGGATGTGTAGGACCGTGGCGCTATCCTTGGGGACGGCGCGGAAGTTGTTGTTCCGAGCAGCGCCCCTCCCTCTTCTTGCGTTTGTATCATAGTTTGTATGCCGGTCCTGTACGAGGGCTCGATGATCACGTTTCGGCTCCCACACTGTAAACAAAAATATACCCAAAAGGTAGTAAAAATGGTGCGGCCACCCTTTATACTCCATTTGAGAAAACATTTACTCCATGAGTGGGGAGTAAAAAGGTAGCCTGTCCTCCATTTTACTCCCATGAGGGAATAATGGAGTAAAAATGAGGATTTACCAGCATTTACTCCAGTCAATAAAGGGAGTTAATAGTGCCAAATACTCCACCAGTGCAGAAATGGAGTAAAAAAACGCCATTTTGTACAATCCACCCCGCCGCCTAGCGTCTCGTCTGCTTCTGGTCAGTTGTCGGATAATGGCGGTGAGTGCCGACCGCTTGGTTACCATCGTCGCTGGATCTCTGCTGACTTCTGCTCCTTCGCGGGCGCCTGCCGCGGTACAAGATATCGACTTGTCGCCGTTTTCCGCTACAGTACGTTACATTATAGTGTACTAGAATTAGGAGTAGTGGGGCGAGCGAAGCTCCGCGCCAGCTGAGCGCGTGAAGCAGGCGGCGCCGAAATCTCGGGCCGCCGCGCGGCGGCGCTGCTGCGCCTTTCACTAGGCAGCCCCATCATACTCCGGAGCTCGCTGCGATAGGCGCCGGCTTGTTACACGGGGAGCGCGCTCTGCCTTGGAGTGCATTTTCAGAGTGTCATGCTCTGTTATGCTGTTTAACATAGGTGTAATTCCCCAAATTCCATTGTCGGAAGACAATTCAGTGTACCCCGTGACTTTCTCCAGGAAACGGGTAGGGGCCATCCACTGACCGTACGAGAAACGGAACACTTTGCGCGGCAATCTTAGCACGTGCACGCATCTACGTAGGGTACGCGCGCTGGTTTCAACAAGATCGTCGTGGGCAAGCGTTTTTCCTCCATACGTTAATTCATGTGCGTCTTGATTTCACCTGTCCTGCGCTAGCCCATGATATTACGAGATGAGCAAACCTCGGCGGAGGAACTATTGTTTTGCTCCTGGATGTAGGACCGGCTGCAGTGGAGTGAAGGATGCTCCGAAGTAGTGCACTGCACGGGCTCGGGCCGGCCCGAAAGCCCGGGCCCGGCCCGCGGGCCGGGCCGGGACACGATCTTTTTGCCGGGCCTGGGCCGGGCCTGAAGTGGCGGGCCCGGGCCGGGCTCGGGCTTAAAGCTGCTGACCCGAGTCGGGCTTGAGTGCGTAGAGAAACGGCTGGTGTCCGACTATTCATTCACTATTGCAGAGTGAAATTCACAACTGCGGCATTGGAGCAGCGGCACGGATGAGCTATGGGCTATAGTACGCGCTGAGAAAAAAACTATGCTTTATTCATTGACTTATTTATTTCTTTATTTCCACCCCGCGATGGCTTAGTGGTCAAGGCGCTTGATCACTGAGCCGGGGAACCAGGGTTTGCTCCTAGCCTCGGTGGCCGCATTTCCATTTAGGCGGCAAGCATGACAGCCATATACTTTGTAGTATCATTGCTCGTTGAAGAAACCCAGGTGGTGGAAATGATCCGGAGCTCTCTGCTTCGGTGTCTCTCACAGCCTGACTTCCCTTGGGCCCTTAAGCCCTAAAAACATAGCTTTTATTTTATAGCTAAATTTTTCTCATGTGAGAAAATTCACAAACTAAAGCGCCTTTGGTTTTCTTTTTGATCAGCTGACCGGAACGTCTCGTAAATGAAATAGCCACAAAAGTTCACAAGAGTTTGTAAATCTCATCTCATAACCACATCTATCCCTCCTCGCTTCTTCAGCCTGGTTGCCATGACAAGTTTTTGCCCTGTAAGTTATCACGTGGTTCGCGCGTTATCTTCTGCTCCACCAGTAAGAGCAAAATTCCACTGGTCTTAATTGGTCATTGATCGCTCGTCATCCCAAAACATACCTATACACTATTAGAAATGCATTCGGCAAGAACATATTAGTTCAGGACGCTTATAGTCTTCAAAACACACACTGTGAAATACTCAAGCCTTTTAGCTTTTCGTTTCTGCTGAAAGGCGACCAGTTCGGCTATGAGTTAAAACTGTGAGATCGCGCTCACTGCAATAATGTTACCCCACTGCTTGCTAGGCAGCTTTATATAACTGATTAAAATCATGGGGGAATGCAATGTAGTCTATTACGCGCGTATGGAGCCCTTTTTATTTGGCTCTCGGAACTTCCGATCTTTGCGCACCTACACGAGATCACTGTCCAAAAGGCGGGCCTGGCGAGCACTACTCTTAATCACTTCCTTCTGGGTTAAAAAGAACCAACTTTCTGCAAGCCAAACTGTGGTTTCAGAACCTTTGTCGGCCAGTTTCTTATCGGTCTAGTAGAAATCTACTTGCTCAGAGTGAGCAGTATGCCTCAATCGTTACTGTGAAACGGGCCGGGCCGGGCCCGGGCTGGGCTTCACTCCGGCATTCACGGGTCGGGCCGGGCTCGCTAGAGCGATAATTTAGCGGGCCTGGGCCGGGCCCGGGCTTGAAGCCGCGGGCCTGGGCCGGGCTCGAGCTTCAGGTCTCGGGCCCAGGCCGGGCTTGGGGCTCAGATTGAGGCCCGTGCAGTGCTCTACTCCGAAGCTATCATTATTCGGGGTTCCTGAAGACGAAGCAAGGCGCCGCACATGGCAGCGCAACTTGCATCGTGCGGACAAGCCCCTAGAAATGACGGATGCCGTGTGTGAGCTGCATTTCGAAGAGAAGTACATATTAAGAGATTATGTGCATATCATCAACGGCAAGGAGGTGCGCATACCACGTGGCAAGCCATCTCTTTCGCCAGATGCAGAACCAAAAATTCTGCCCAACCTTCCCGCGTATCTGCCCAAAAAGCCCTCGCGCGAGAGGCCAGCAAGAAAAAGAACGTC
Organism: Amblyomma mixtum; assembly: GCF_055824585.1. NCBI lineage: Eukaryota > Metazoa > Arthropoda > Arachnida > Ixodida > Ixodidae > Amblyomma > Amblyomma mixtum. The sequence goes on from NC_143013.1 coordinate 207,714,813, forward strand.
TTCGCAAGTGCCCAGCGACCTGTCGGCCAAGAGGCAATGCACACAAGGGGATATATCACCGATTACTACGTCCCAGAATGACGAAGCAGCGGAGTTATGTCAGCCTCGCGAGAATTATGCGTTTCAGCGAAGCGACGTCCCTAAACCATCTGAGCTCTGGGCACTGCACAAGTTTTGGAACTACGATGGTGTTGCTTTCGTCCACGGCTCCCTCAATTCCACCAGTGCAGCTTTGCGTTTTCTCGGAAATATTTGCGAATTATTGCAAATAAAGCCATTTTGTATATATTTCCAATGCAATCAGACTTTTCACATGCCTATGTGAGCTACAGTGAACGCTCGCCAGCCATAAGTCACACGGAACGTTTAAGACTTTACAAGAGAGGACTATCTGCCTTTCTTCCACAAATGTCTGATGTAAAATTAAACCTCGTAGAGCCCGTATAACTTGAGGAGCATACCTGCCTGATCACCAGCTACTCGCCGAGCTGCTGCGAGCGAGCGCGCGCTTGCCAGGTGAAGGGAGCGGCAGCGCCATCTGTCGGCGTCGGCGCAAACAGCTTCAGCCCGCCGGCTTCCCTCGACCCACTACTCCTAATTCTAGTACACTATAGTTACATAATTGAATTGCTCCGGTGAAGCCTCCAGTGCTCAAACGATACCAGCGGCCAGATCCAGCGGCGGTTCTCCTCGAGAACTGGTTCCTCTCGTCGCTCCTTATTGGCCGACTGTCGTCATCTCCGGCGTGACGCGTGTCTTCTGGAGGCGGCTCCACACTTTTCGTTTACGTCACGGGGCGGGGCTACGAACCCGAAAGGAACCATTTTGCGGCCGAGGCAGGAACCGCGGAGAGGTGGTCTGTTTCAGCGCGAACCGCGTCTTGCAAACATGGCGGCTCCCATGGCACCGTTCCTCTTCGCGGCACTTCGCTGCCGCAATCGGAAGAGGTGGCATGAAGAGCCTGAAGACGCATTTAACATGCCGGAGGAAGATTTCCGCCGGCATTTCCGACTTTCCAAGGCACTCGCGCGCACGCTGTGTGCTGATCTGGAAGGAGAAATCGGGACGAAGGCGTCGAACGGGCTGACGACAGAAGCAAAAGTGTTCTGTGCGCTTCGGTTCTTTGCAACCGGCAGCTTTCAGTCTTCTGTCGGCAGCGAATTCACCATCCGACTCCCACAATCCTTGGTCAGCCGCAGCGTTGCCGCAGTGGCCGCGGCCATCACCCGCGTCGGCAAGAGCAAAGGGTGGATGACATTCCCTTCCACGTCAGCAGCGAGGGAGCAGGCAGTGGCCGACTTTCTACAGCGTGGCCGGATCCCCGGTGTTGTCGGCTGCATCGATGGGACGCTGATTGCTATCAGCGCCCCGAAGGGCCTCAGTCCGGGTGAAATGCAAGGTTTCATGACCAGGAAGGGCTATTACGCCCACAACACTATGCTGGTAAGTGCTGTTTACGTCTGCATCCATACGTGCGTACAGAGTCATCGAAGTTCGCAAGTAGCAGTAGCCGGCGTGGCCAGCCGCATGCATTAAGTTCTGATGGTTCGCGCACATAATCAGAAAGCTGCGCAGTAGAGAATGATAGCAGGCATATACTGTGCTGTTATTTTGGTGTATGCGCTTACAATACTGCCTGCAGCGGTGAAAGAAACGATTTATGCCTAGAGTTGTGCATGAATCTTTCAATATCGTTAGTCTGCAACTACCTTTACAGCTGTGTGTTTCAGCTTGAATAAGAATATGCTATATCTGCAGCTATAAGCCAGAGGTACACTGTGTTTCAAATTAATTAGTATTGACAATATTTGCTTCCTATGTACTCAGCAAGGCTAGCGCATGCATCATTTGCTATTACAACAATTATCACCCCTGTACAGCATTGTATGGAGAACCTTTCAATGAATAGCCGGCTGGTTTGCTTCACAAAGTGTTCCTGACAGTATTATTTGTAAATTGTAGTGCACATTATAGGCATCAGTTTTTCTGGGTCACTAATTATCTGCGGTGTGTGTCAATCATAATGTCTCATATATTTTTTACAGCTGTCCGATGCGAACATGAGGATCCTGGCCATCGACCCGCGCCGACCAGGCTCCAGCCATGACTCATTCGGCTGGAAGCACTCTACGCTTCGCCGTCGGATCTCTGAGGAGGGGCTGCTTGGCCCTCAGCAGTTTCTTGCTTGGTGAGTCTATTTGCGTGACACAAGTTCTCACAGATATTTAGCATCTTTTTTTGTTTTCTTCCTTCAGGCGATAGTGGTTACCCGCTGGAGCCATGGCTGATGACTCCAGTGGCAGGGCATACTACTCTGCAGACAGCTGAAGGGCCGTACAACCATGCCCATTCCTCAATGAGGTCGGTTGTGGAGCGCTGTATTGGGGTGCTGAAAAGCAGGTTTCGGTGCCTGCAGCGGTACAGAACTGTGCATTACAGCCCCAAGCGTGCTGCTAACATAACAGCAGCATGCGCAGCGCTTCACAACCTGTGCCTTGAGGAGGGTGGTGCTGCTGGCAGCTCGTGGAGCAGTGATGATGACGACAGCAGTGAAGGTGAGGACAGCGGCGCAGGTAACCAGCTGGAAGACTGCACTGTTGCACAAGATGTGCAGGCACCATCTTCCAGCCGCTCAACCCTCACGAAAGGAAAGGAGGTGCGGTGCCGCATCGTGCACCTCTTTTCTCGAACGCGTTCACAGCACTCTGCACACCTTAGGCGCGTGCGTCGGCAGTTGATGAGGCAGCTGGCCAGGCAGCGACGGCAGCCCTCGCACTAATGTCTGCAGCAGTTTAGATGACAGCATTTCATGATTACAGTGTGACGGACAAGACACAGCACAGCGCTGCGTTATCCTTTCTCCAGTGTGCTGTCCATCATGCTGTAATTACCGAATACTGGTTTATGGGGGTTTAACGTACCAAAGCGACTCAGGCTATGAGGGACGCCGTAGTGGAGGGCTCCGGAAATTTCGACCACCTGGGGTTCTTTGACGAGCACTGATATCGCACAGTACACGGGCCTCTAGAATTTTGCCTCCATAGAAATTAGACCGCCGTGGCTGGGATCCACCCCGCGTCTTTCGGGTCAGCAGCCGAGCGCCATAACCACTAAGCCACCGCGGTGGGTCATGTTAGTGTGGATTGCAGGGTTGTAAAGGATCAGGCTGTTTCGATGTTGAACGATTGCAACCTTGTACCGATGACGACGGCGGATCTGAATTCAGAAGGTGATAAGTTAGATTTATTTTTCTCCGCAGAGACGCATAAAGTGAACATACCCTTCAGAGCCATCATTTCGGAAGCCAGCACTTGTCGGTGCACAGTATTTGTTACCTGCAAAAGCATCTTTCAGCTTTGATTGTTGATTATCCTTTTTTGGTTGCTAAAAGAGACAGGCTGGTCCATTTCCTAAAGCACAGCAATCCGGGTTTGTGTGCAGGCTTCAGCATAGATATTGAAGTCCTCTACTACACTCTGCCTAGCAAGGACATGATGAAGACAGTGAAAAAGTGCATCGCTGACGAAAATGATGAGGTAGGCTTTATGGGTCAGTGCGGAGTGTCAGTTGATTCTATTCTGGAACTCTTGTTCTTTTATTTAAAATCCACTTACGTAGGGTGGCAAGTCAATGTGTATATACAGAAAAAGGGCATATGTATTGGATCGAAGGTGGCACCAGTGCTGAGCAATATTTTCCTGGGTCAAGTAGGCAGAGCTATTAATAATCATATCAAAATGGACTGGGGTTGTGAATTTTCAGATATGTAGATGATTTTTTGATTCTGGTTGAAAACGACAACTTAAATAGGAGAATGGTTGATATCTTGAAGCTGTTTTGCGAATTAGGGATCGCCATGAGACAGTGATTGACACCAGCCCGTTTAGATACCAGGTGTCACATAGGTCAAGGTTAGTAGACTGCACCTGCGCAGCAGTGTATAAGCTTTCTCTGTCATGCAAAAAAGTTTATATAGGTCAGACCAATCACTGCATTAACATTCGTTTGCGAGAGCATCTGAATTCACTGTCAGATTCTAGATATTCCCATTTAAAAGACCACTGCCACGATTGCCAGAAAGAAGAAAAAGAAAAGAAAAAATGCCACTCTCTAGCCACTAAACAAAGATTTTGTTTGGAACTTTAAAGCATATGTTATCTGTGAAAAACAGTGATAATGTATAAGCCAGCCTTCCTTGTTGCTGGTTGACAAAGAGGTTCTGTTTCTAGATACTTCATGATCTTCACTTGAGGTAAACTAAGCAAGGGGGGGGGGGAATTTGTTTTGATGGTACTTCACCATGTGTCAGATGATAAGCTAAAGAGTCGCCCGTTGTTAGTGCTCGTGTAAGTGTTCTCGGCTTTGTAATGTCACATGACTTTGATGTACACATTTCATGTTCTTTTCTAGAAAAACTTCACTTGCGAGACAGCACTCATCTGTGGTGTCTATCTTTTGTGCTTCCGTATATTTCGCGTTCTACCACCCACAATGAGAAAATAAAGTCATTTCTTTCTAAAAGACTGCCCTTTATGAAAACAATGTGTAAGAGTCATCACTCTTGGATGAAAAATCATTATTCATGACTGAAGTTTTTATACCAATTAATGGCCATTATAAGAATGACATAACTAATATTGTATCTTTCTGTTCCGGATACGCTACTCGGCAAAGGCATACGCTATTACCCCATTTTTTCTCGTGTAACAACACTTTCAAGTATTCATTTTCCCCCCGCACAACTGTTTACTGGAATCGGGCTGAAAACAACGTCGTCTCTGCACCAACATTATCTGCGTTTTTATCAAGTTTAAAATAATGCTATTTCATGTATTGTTTGCTAGTTTGCTTCTTTGCTGTAACCTTGTCAGTGATAATTTAACTGTTTATTTATTTCTTGTTGTTGAGCCTAGCTGTGCATTGTGTGTTCATTGGGTTTTGTATTGTATACCCAGCGCTCAGTGAATTTTCTTTCTGCACATTCCATTGTTTTAAATCATGCTTTTACCACCCTCCTAAAATCACCATGGGGTGATTGCAGTATCTACAAACAAATAAATGAGCATCGTATGCCTGTGTTGACAGAAATAAAGGTGACAATAAAACACGTTGCTTCTGCCGCATTCCTTGTGGTTGTTTATTATGCGCTAACACTCATTGGCAATACAGCCTTCTTAGGCACTGTCCAAGTAAAATTGCAAAACGGGCTCAACCAAGCAGTTATTTTCTTCTACCTAACTCTTCAATTCATGGGTGAAATGTTGCCCAACTACAATTCAGCTATGTAGAGGTGGTAGCTTTGTTAACCTTTGCATTCATAAAATCACAGCATAAGTTGCAGTGTCAGGGTAAAAGGCCCCTGCATGAAGCTGCAGCCTTTGCAAAACTGGCTGGCAATCTATCAAAGGAAAAACAGCCGCCAGTAGGTGCAATATACCACAGTTACCACGATTGCAGTCTGCCACTAGCCTATTCAAAGTACACTTTGTGAATTCTGTGAAACAGAAGGAATGTAACCGGCCAAGCAAATAAAGAAGCAGTACAAACAAGGCAACTTTGATCAACATAGCAAAACACATTTGGATGCCCTGTAGTAGTGAACATTGCGAACAAGACAAAGCCATGTTTTTCTTTGTGATTTACTGAAGTTGTTATACTGAAATATGTGTGAACCAAAGAGTTTCGTATTCTTATTTGCCTCGGCAAGCTCTACATCTATGTGAGCAGCTTGCTTTGCCCTGGATGCATTCTAAATATGGTGAATCTACTTAATTCTATCTGCTCTAAACAGTTTTCTTTGCCCTCGCACCTATAATACTGCCTGCAAGGTCACTCTAAGTATATAAACAAATGGATGTGCCTCTTCACCTTAAACTGCCTGATGCGATGTTTTCTTGCTGTTCTTGTATTAAGTATAATAAAAGTTTGATTTCCATGATTTCGTAACTCTCAGCTGCCATGTACTGCCATTCAAGCCACTGTTTGGCTTTGTGAGGTCAGTAGGATTGCACTGTTCTGCATGTAAATAATGTTTATCATTGTTATTATCTCTCTTATTACTCAGTTGGCAGAGCAAGTGGTGTTCCTGGGTTTGAACCCTGGACCAGGGTGAATTTTTCTTCCCCTGTGAAGTTTCTGTGACAGATGTACAGCTTTCATTTCTAGCCGTATGGATGCATGGCTGTGCTTGAGTGGATGCTAATGAACAATTGCTCCCTTATCACTAATGTACTCCACATTGAGGGATTCCTCTATACACAGAACCAACGTAGGATACGACTGATAATAATCTAGGGTACATGCTGCATATAAAGGTAAAATGAAATAGCACAGTAAAATGAACAAATGGCAATCATCCAGGGTGCATGTCATTATGAAATTATCAGTGTCCTACTGGTAACAGTGAAGTAAAATGGAATAAATGTAATTAATCTCAATGGCACATCACGAAAAATTATTGCTGTACAAGCCATTCCTAGTGAATAAGGACACTTTAGTTCCAGAGTACAACTCTGCATAAAGAAAGTTGTCTGTATTAACGATTTGCAAAAAAAATATCTTCTAAAATAAAGCATGTTATGGCTAAGGTTTCCTTTCGGAAGTTACAAACCGATTACCCTGGTTGCTGTTATGCTTGAAATAATGTGGTTCACCTCAAGGGTCATATTAACAAGGCACGGCTGTATGGTAAGCAAAAAGAAGTAGCACAGTAAAATGAACAAAAGGTAATCATCCTGGGTATGCATAATTATGAAAATCATCACAGTGCCTGACTAAGGCAGCAGTGAAGTAAAATGAAATAAAGTAATCAGTGAACACGTGACCAAAGATTTTTACAGTGTACTCTGATAAAATATGGGTTACGTAAAAAGTAAAATGAACAGAAATGCTCTTTGTAGGAACACATCATTACAAAATTATCACAGTGTCTTTGGCTAGGTAAACAATGTAAAGATATGCAGTAAAGTAGAATGAATGAAGTGCGGTTCACCACCCTGAAGTTATCACAGTCGAGTGGAGTACATAGTAGAGTAAAATGAGGGCACAAACGCAATAAAGTAAAGCTGACGAGGTAAGGTAGTTACTCTTCAGAATAACATCCTGAGGGGCGAGTTGGTGCATGATGGAATGAACGGCGGCGCAACAAGGACACTAACAAGAGAGCGGACACCACATGCGCACACTACCAAGTGTTTATTACACGGAAAAGTGGCATATTTAAACATTTAGCTCAAGCTAGAGACTAAAGCATTTGGAGCGATAATGCAATGAGTATCAATGCTTGAGCTGTATGTTTAAATATGGCACTTTTCAGTGTAATAAACAGTTGGTAGGGCGCTCATGGGGTGTCCCTTTCTTGTTAGTGTCCTTGTTGCGCCGTGGCGGATGAATTTCGATAAAGGTTGAAATTCTAGAGGCCCTTGTACTGTGCGATGTCACTGCACGTTAAAGAACCCCAGGTGGTTGAAATGCCCGGAGCCCTTCACTACGGCGTCCCTCATAGCCTGAGTCGCTTTGGTACGTTAAACCCCAATAAACCAACCTTGTTGCGCCGCCGTTCATTCCATCATAGTAACTCTTGATTGCACATATCACAAATAATTACGTTAACCTTGACTTGGATAGTGTACTGCAATAAAATTTAAAAAGAAACAAACCCACAAACAACAGATTCAGCCTTTGTGGAGGCGCCGCTTCATCGTTGGCTATTGCGGCAAGCCGCTGCAGTTGTTGGGCAATGACTTGGCCGACAACTTGCTGCTCCGCTGCAGCAACAAGGCGTGCCTGCGAAGCAACACTGTTGGCCAGCTCCTTATCTGCAGTGGCTGCGTTCCGCTCCAGCGCAGCGGCCTGGCGTGCCTGGCATTCAGCCTGCGCCTCTGCTGCAGCAGCCAAGCGTTGCAGGGCAGTGGACTGGCCTACAGCCATCTCCGCCAGCTGCTGTGTGCTTGTAGCAATGCTTGTTACTGCATCTTTGAGCTGCTGTAGTTCCTGTTTACAACAACATCCATATCATGTCACAACATATTAGTTCACAATCATGCAAGACAAGTAGTGCAAAAGTTGCTAATAGTACGTGGGTTGGATTCTCCATATTATGCCAGATGTCTATCCCAATTTGAAATACATGAACCATCCTATGCAAGAAACATCCTTTTGCATACATATTCCAGTGCAATACTTCTACGTACTAACCACAAGTGTGTTCAAAACGTTGAATAATGCAACTCACAAAAAAACAGTAACAGACACTGTGAGCACTAGGTAAACAATACATTTTAACAATTTTAACTGCGTGGGGTTTTGCACAGCAGCACATGGGTGCATTTCGTGTTCGTGTGCTGCTGATGTCGGTGCCCGTCGTGAGCCGCAGCATGCGCCCAGCTGCAGCCACGCCAATGCTCCTAGCTAATTCTTTATTAAGGCGGAAGCCTTTAATATCTCATCGTTGTAAGCAGCAGTTGTCGACAGACAATGTCACGCTTTTCAATTGGTGGAAACGGTCGTGACGCCACAGTGCGCGAATTTCAAACGGGGCCAATTGTACTTTGGCTAGTAACCATGCAACCAATTGAAGGGATCGTATAGTGATGCTCCAAGTAAGTGAGACTGAGCTTAGTTAATTTCTTAACTACTTAATTAGCCTAACTAGCTTTACTAGTCAGGCCATATAAATAAATAAAACCGATTAAGAAATTGGTCGAGCTCAGGAATCGAACCCCGGTCTTCGGCGTGAGAGACGAGCATGCTATCCACTCCGCCATGCCAGCTTTTTTTTTTGTCTTTATTGTCCGCCATGCCAGCTCGATGATTTGGAATGAACAAAGGCGCGTCTAGTGAATACGGTGTCTTCACTCACTCTCATCCTCCTCCATTCCCTTCCGGCGAGGTTTAGGTGTCCACCGACAAATGAGAGACAGATACATTTCCTTTCCTCAAAAACCAATTTACCGACGAGCGAGGCGTAGAACCGAATGGGCGATGGCGTTCTATGGACTCCTTGGCAGCGTTGCAAGACGCTGTCGCGTTCCACTCTTAGGGGCGAAGCTTAACATCTTAACCACACATCAGTGACCACACTTTAGGTCAAAAAAGTGCCCCCCTGAATTTTGTGACACAGTTAGTGCGTAATTTCCTTTCCTCAAATACAATTTTCATTTTCTTCATTACGGCTCCTCTTTATCTATCTTCTTTCACTCTCACTTCCTCTCTTCCTCTACGGTGCGGTTCAGGTGTCCACCGAGATGACAGAGAATTACTGCGCCATTTCCTTTCCTCAAAAAGCGTTGCGTTCAAAGGGCAAGGCATCGCGGCGAACGGATGGTGGCGTTCAGTGGTCTCCCTGGCAGCGCTACAACGCGCTGTCGCGTTCCACTCCTAAAGGCGAAGCTTAAGTGTCATTAATTAGCAGTTAATTAGTACACAGGCATTAATCAGTAATTAACCATTAATTAGTGATTTGCCATCACTTAGTAATTAGTACTCAATTACATGTGACGCCGCCACCAGTGCCACAGAAACAGCGAAGGTGGTGCTGAAAACGCTTCCGCCTCTACCCACTTAAGACAGTAAAGTGCCACCTGAACTTTTTTAATGCGTTCTTGAATTCTGCATAAACATCGGCACATAGCATACAATGCAAAACATTACCACTGGGCTAAGCAGGGTCTGGCCTTGCGATCTTTCTCATTGCTCTCTTTTTGCTAACGGTCATGTTACAAACAGCAAAACATGTACGTACAGACTTCATTTCGGCCGCAAACTCCAGGGATTTCGCGTAGCCAGCAGCTATTTCTGGCAGAAAATCTTCTGCAGCTGGCCTGCGCGATGGTGCACGCCGCTCCTGCTGGCCTGAGCCTAAGAAAAATTCAGGGGGCACTTTGACTGTCTAAAGTGCGTAGAGGCGAAAGCGTTTTACGCACCACTTTCACTGCTTCTGTGGCACTGGTGGCGTCACATGTAATTGAGTACTAATTACTAAGTGATGACAAATCACTAATTAATGGTTAATTACTGAGTAATGTCTGACTGCTAATTAACTGCTAATTAATGACGCTTAAGCTTCGCCTTTAGGACTGGAACGCAACAGCGTGTTGTAGCGCTGCCAGGGAGTCCACGGAACGCCACCACCCGTTCGGCGCGATGCCTTGCCGTTTGAACGCAATGGTTTTTGAGGAAAGGAAATGGCGCAGTAATACTCTGTCATCTCGGTGGACACCTGAGCCGCACCGTAGAGGAAGGGAGGAAGTGGGAGTGAAAGAAAGACAAAGATGGCCCGTAATGAAGAAAATGAAAATTGTATTTGAGGAAAGAAAATTACGCAGTAACTGTCTCACATATCTCGGTGGACACCCGTCAAAATTCAGGGGGTGGGGGGTGCACCTTCTTGACCTAAAGTGCGGTCACTGATGTGTGGCTAAGATGTTAAGCTTCCCATCTGAGTGGAACGCGAGAGCGTCTTGCAACGCTGCCAGGGAGTCCATAGAACGCCATCGCCCATTCGGTTCTACGCCTCGCTCGTCGCTAAATTGGTTTTTGAGGAAAGGAAATGTATTTCTCTCTCATATCTCGGTGGACAGCTAAACCTCGCCGGAAGGGAAGAGAGGAGGATGGCAGTGAGCGAAGACACCGTATTCACTAGACGCGCCTTTGTTCATTCCAAACCAACAATGTGGCATGGCGGAGTGGATAGCATGCTCGTCTCGCACTCCGAAGACCGGGGTTCGATTCCCGAGCTCGACCAATTTCTTACTCGGTTTTATTTATTTATATGGCCTGACTGGAAAAGTTAAGTGGGCTAATTGGGTAATTATTCAATTAATTAAGCTCAGTCCCACTTGGAGCATCACTATATGATCCCTTCAATTGGTTGCATGGTTACTAGCCAAAGTACAATTGGCCCCGTTTGAAATTGGCGCACTGTGACGTCACGACCGTTTCGACCAACTGAAAAGCGTGACATTTCTGTCGACAACTGCTGCTTACAACGATGAGACATTAAAGGCTTTCGCCTTAATATACATCAATTACGGAAGCTTGATAGCACTAGTAATTGGTTATGCACAGGGTTGAACTTACGCGACAAGCCACTAGTCCCGGGCTGTTCCCCAACGGAAGTGCGCTGGGATATGGACTGCCGTCTAGACGGAGTGCCGTCTAGAGGCTGCGGGCTCGCAGTCATGGGCTGCACCTCAGCAGGAGATGAAGCCGGTTGGGGACTTGACGTGACCCCGTCCATTGGCTGCGTAGTGGAAGGACCGCTATCCTGAATGCACAAGATGACCACAATGAATGCCAGTATTGTGATTTCGCTCCCAACATGAATGATCTCAACTAGTCACATGAGTGTTGCAGCAAAGCTAAAAAAATTCAGGGGGCACTTTGACTGTCTAAAGTGGGTAGAGGCGGAAGCGTTTTCCGCACCACCTTCGCTGTTTCTGTGGCATTGGTGGCGTCACATATATTTGAGTACTAATTGCTAAGTGATGGCAAATCACTAATTAATTTTTAATTACTGATTAATCCCTGAATACTAATTAACTGCTAATTAATGACGCTTAAGCTTCGCCTTTAGGAGTGGAACGCGACGGCGCGTTGTAGCGCTGCCAGGGACTCCACGGAACGCCACCATCCGTTCGGCGCGATGCCTTGCCCTTTGTACGCAACGCTTTTTGAGGAAAGGAAATGGCGCAGTAATTCTCTGTCATCTCGGTGGACACCGGAACCGCACCGTAGAGAAAGGGAGGTGGAGTGAAAGTAGATAGATAAAGAGGGGCCGTAATGAAGAAAATGAAAATTGTATTTGAGGAAAGGAAATTACGCAGTAACTGTCTCACATATCTCGGTGGACACCCGTCAAAATTCAGGGGGGCACTTTTTTTACCTAAAGTGTGGTCACTGATGTGTGGTTAAGATGTTAAGCTTCGCCCCTAAGAGTGGAACGCGACAGCGTCTTGCAACGCTGCCAAGGAGTCCATAGAACGCCATCGCCCATTCGGTTCTACCCCTTGCTCGTCGGTAAATTGGTTTTTGAGGAAAGGAAATGTATCTGTCTCTCATTTGTCGGTGGACACCTAAACCTCGCCGGAGGGGAATGGAGGAGGATGAGAGTAAGTGAAGACACCGTATTCACTAGACGCGCCTTTGTTCATTCCAAACCATCGAGCTGGCATGGCGGAGTGGATAGCGTGCTCGTCTCTCACGCCAAAGACCGGGGTTCGATTCCTGAGCTCGACCAATTTCTTAATCGCTTTCATTTATTTATATGGCCTGACTAGTAAAGCTAATTAGGCTAATTGAGTAATTAAGCAATTAACTAAGCTCAGTCCCACTTACTTGGAGCATCACTATAAGATCCCTCCAATTGGTTGTATGGTTACTAGCCAAAGTGCAATTGGCCCCGTTTGAAATTCGCGCACTGTGACGTCACGACCGTTTCCACCAATTGAAAAGCGTGACATTTTTTGTCGACAACTGCTGCTTACAACGATGAGACATTAAAGGCTTCCGCCTTAATAACAATAGCAAGCGAAACAAAGATCACACACGTATGTAGCAAATTATTAAGGCGGAAGCCTTTAATGCCTCGTCGTTGTAAGCAGGAGTTGTCGACAGAAAATGTCACGCTTTTCAATTGGTCGAAATGCTCGTGACGTCACAGTGCGCGAATTTTAAATCGGGCCAATTGTACTTTGGCTAGTAGCCATGCAACCAATCAAAGGGATCGTATAGTGATGCTCTAAGTAAGTGGGACTGAGTTTAGTTAATTGCTTAATTAATCAAGTACCCTAATTAAGATAGAGGAGAATGAAGAGGTCAGAAGAAAGAGGAAAAGAAAAGAAAAGAAGGACGCGCGTCGCAGCGACAACAGCGTCCGCGGAAGCAGACGCTGCTGAAAAAACAGATAAGTACGAAGCCGCGTTCGCTCCACCACCACGCACTTCCCCACTCAGTTCGACGTTGCTCGTTTCATATACACCATTTTACGAGGAGCGGGCAGGAGAGGGAGAAATACTCTCAAACACGTGCGCTGCGCGACACCCCACTGTTGCCGTCCTCCCCTGGGCTGATAATCCGGCGCGCGGAGCAAAGTCCGCGGCTGCTTAGCTACCGGTCAAGCGCGTGTTTGCGTCTGTACAACAAAAGCAGCAATGTTGTACGAAACACCAACGTCTTCTAGACATCATTGTTTTATTGTCGGTTGCGGAAATAGTCGACGAAAGTAGAAAAAAAAAACAAAGTAGAAAAGTATTTACGTGCACCATGTTATGTGAAGGTCTCAGCACGTCTGCGGTATCCATTTCTTCACCGCTTTTCCGCCGGTCCCGAGTTGCATTGGCAGTGGGCGTAGTTGAACAAAAAATACTTGCGCCAACAAAAAGCTTAAACGTTAGCGCACTTTGTGAACGAAATGCAGACAGAAACAAACCCACTGCCTGTGCCTAATATCGGGCGCGGAACGAAGCGCAGCGCCTGGGTTACCAAACTATAATCTGTGCATAATTTTAAGAGATCAAGTATTTGGACGGCCTTGGCAAAGTTCTTTTAATTCAGCACTGATGTGAAGGTCTCAGCACGTCTGCGGTATCCATTTCTTCACCGCTTTTCCTTGGCAAAGTTCTTTTAATTCAGCAGTGCACTATGTTAGGACTTCACAAATTTGGCCACTTCGTTTCGCCGCCCCACATGATCGTCAATATCGGGAGGGTGTGGGGATCGCCACCTGAAAAAAATAAACATGTCGTTAGTGCAAAAATACTAATTTAATTTGCACAGCATGGCATGAATAGAAGCGGCGACATGAACTTTTACCGAACTGGAAAGTGAGGAAAAATGCAGCCATGGCAACGTAAGATGAAAAAATACACGGCATGCACAGGACGGTAAACTCTGCCACGCATTGTAATAAATTATTCGACTGAAATCGCATCGAATGCACTGTAAAAAAAATCCACACTATGCATAACCGTGCCAGAGATACAACAAATGCAGCGACTTGGGCAGTTCCCCGACCCGATTGAGATTGGAATTCTCAACACAGGTGCGGCGATTCTGCCTGTCAGTGTAAGTGGTAATAGCGTTCCATTAGCGTACCAACCTATTAGATCGTGTAACCGCACATTTTCTGGTATTTGTGCACCAGTGAGTACTGGCGGGAGCGGAGAAGGCGAGAATGTGAATTGCTTTCAGTCAACTGGCTTGTATCGCTCGTAGTACGAACAGCCCTACGCAAGCGGCAGGAGGGGCCGAATTTCAATTTCATCGCGCGTATCTCCGCAAACAAACATTCTAATCATCAGGAGTGGATTCGTTTCGGTCATGCCCTTATAAAAATGGTCTATAGACTTTCTATAGACTTTTTATAGACTCTATAGCCATCCTATAGACTTTTCCTTTTGTCTATAGAGAGTCTATAGAAAATCTATGGACTAAAGTCTATAGCTGCTTCAATTTTCTTTTGTCTATAGACGGTCTATAGACTCTCTATAGACTAAGGTCTATAGCCGCTTCAATTTCCTTTCGTCTATAGACTGTCTATAGACCCTCTATAGACTAAGGTCTATAGCCGCTTCAATTTCCTTTCGTCCATAGACTGTCTATAGACCCTCTATAGACTAAGGTCTATAGCTGCCTCAATTTCCTTTTGTCTATAGGCTGCCTATAGACTGTCTATAGACTAAGGTCTATAGCTGCCTCAATTTCCTTTTGTCTATAGACTATCTATAGACACTTTATAGACTAAAGTCTATAGCTGGTTCAATTTCCTTTTGTCTATAGACGGTCTATAGACTCTCTATAGACTGAAGTCTATAACTACCTCCATTTCCTTTCGTCTATAGACGGTCTATAGACTCGCTATAGCCTAAGGTCTACAGCCGCCTCAATTTCCATTTGTCTATAGACTGTCTATAGACTAAAGTCTATAATTGCTTCAATTTCCTTTCGTCTATAGACAGTCTATAGACTCGCTATAGACTAAGGTCTATAGCTGCCTCAATTTCCTTTTGTCTATAGACTATCTATAGACTAAAGTCTAAAACTGCTTCAATTTCCTTTCGTCTATAGACGGTCTATAGACTCTCTATAGACCAAGGTCTATAGATGCCTCAATTTCTTTTCGTCTATAGACGGTCTATAGACTCTATATAGACTACGGTCTATAGCTGCTTCAATTTCCTTTCGTCTATAGACGGTCTATAGACTCTCTATAGACTACAGTCTACAACTACCTCAATTTCCTTTCGTCTATAGACTGTACACTATAGATATCCTACTGCCTATAGACCAGTCTATAACAATCGTAATTTTATCTAACTATGTTCGATACACTGACTTTCGGCTAAGTCCAGAACAATGTCAATTTATTTTTGCACTGCATGTTGAGGGGATGCATCTAGTGACCGCAACTATGTCGGGAGTCCCCCACCTCCTTCGTTATTACGGAAATTAAAAAGTATTGCGTAAGGCCATTACAACACCCTCCTGTATATTGTTTTCAGGAGCATTGACAAGCTCCTTTTCGTTATACCATGACGTATATTGTCAATACAATTAAATGTTTAATGCTAACAAGTAAGCCGAGGAAAGGCAGCCGTCAAACTGTACTACATCGAACGAATACGCTGTCCCTTAAAGGAATCGCTCTACACAATTCCATTCCATCTTTCGATCGTTACTGTCCAACGCGCTGAAATCAGAAACATTTCATCAACGGTTCTACATTTCTCTTTTAAACGTCCTGAAAATAAAGGGGGAAATACGGGTGTGAGAATTCAAGGAAGCGCCCATCCCTTAGAAACATCTTAGATTAATCTCAAAGAGCCTGGTCCTCTATGCGATTAACATCTGCCATTTCTACCTACGCAGTTTGTATTCACGTGAATAAGTGCTGCGACGCAACAATCACAAAGTCAGTATTTTTTCGTTCCTACCCTTAGACCTGTTTCTTCGGAGCCGATGACTCGCTGATGTGGCGCATATCAGTTTTCTAAACACGAACACACGCAAAAAAGACGTTATGCTATGCAACCTTATAATTATTATTTGAGAATTGTACCACATACTATTCGGTGGGAGATGCGGCGCGTATACCGACAAGAAGTTAGATTTCGGTTCTGTTTTCACGAAAACAATAAGATTTTTAGAGGGTAAGCGAAGAATTTAAGCTTATAAACCAATTTCCTTCTGTGGTCTTGTATATCAGATCAAGCTGCACACGGCAAGAGTGCGAGTGATAAAGATACGACCGTGAAATGGGTTTCTGTTTCACGTTTTACCCATTTTACCGCGAGACGGCGGAAAATCATTCGGGCTGCAAACAACCCTGTGCGTGGCTGCATCAATGGCGTTGGCGTGTTGTTCGCGGATTACGTTTTCTTCAAAATCCAGCTTCATCGTCCGCTTACGGTAAGTCTACACGTTTATATTTTATTAATTTGGTCTCCTAAACCACTCTAAGCAGAGCTGTGTGTGCAGAACAGATTATGTACGCAGTTACAAACGTCCTATCTTCGTTTCTAAGGCGGAAGCCATCGGGTTCTCGACTAATGCCGCTTATCTCTGTCCCGCTGTCTTTACTAACGCGCGGAAAGGCAGTCTGTGCGATGCCCTTGATGGTAAGCCGCTCTTCGCGAGCTCTCTACTAGATTGTTCGTGTTTCAAGGTAGATGCGCGGCCAGAATGTCGTTTAGCCTGTGAATAACGGCCGAAATCGAACTGTGTGTTAGTTAGCGCCGTGTGAGCTCAATTTACTTTGCACCTCCGAAAACGTACTTGCATACAGTCTCGTTCAGTGGTGGATTACATTTATTTTCTTATCTTTGTGTTATCGCCTGTCTGGACCATGGAGTGTTGTTCTTTTTGAGGTGTGCATTGCTTGCTACGTATGGACGCTCGCTCGGTGCGCGTCGTGGACGCCGACGTTTCAGCAAGGTGTCTTGTAACGCTATAGATTGGAGCGCGAGACGTTTGTCAAAGTTGTATTCAAGCGGCGCTGGAGGAATGCTTGTAGTGTGATGGGTGAATAAAATTCGTTGCCGGCGCGAATGGCCGGCGTGCTCAAACACCGCGAAGAACCCACGAGCTCCATCCCATCTCCCCTTCGTTGCACACGTATGGATTCGTCCGTGTCTGTCATCAGAGCCGTTGGCCGCCGCCGCTGGCTTGCGGGCACTTCATTTTGAAAGCTGGGTAAAGGTCGGCTCGACAAGAGGTGGCTTACATTTCGTTCCGAGTGGTTCCTTCATGAATCCCGCTCACGCGTGCACAGATTTCTAGAATACCATTTGCGCGAGAGGCCAAGTATGTGTTTCTGATTTCAGACAGCTACGTTACGAAAGCGCCGATGTGACTCGCCGCTTATTTGCGCCTAAAATTAAATTAAGCTCTCGTGTTATTATAGCTGCGCCTGTTGAAGGCGTTAATTGTTTCATTGAAATACTTCCTACTTTGAGCACGTTCAATGCTTTCGCTGATTTTTCTAACAGCGTTGGGTTAGGCTGCCTCCATGCAAGAAACACCTCTTTACTGCGCTGTTGGAGCTGCACTTGAAGGAAAAACTAAGTGTATTTCAGACGGTATTTTGTCGTGACAGTAATTTGCTGTTTCAACCTCGCCACTGCTTTTGAAACGGCGCAGCTGCAGCCTCTGTGTGCTGTATTAGTTTTCTGAATAATGAGCGCGGCATGGAAGCGCTGCAACCCGCTTGTTTCTAAGAGCGCGCGCAGATGTACGAGTATGCTGTTCCGTCTTCGTGCTTCAAGTTATAGGCGCAAATCTGTGGTGAACTGGTTGCTTCTGCCTGCTGGTTTTGTATAGCTTGTGCCCGTTTGAGTATCGGCTTACGTACACTCGGCCAAATCTTTAACTGGCTTAGGTGTTGCATCGCTAAATGCACCTTGTAAAAAGATGCCTTTTGGCTACACTGCTGGCATATTCATGTTGTAATTTGACGCGTGAGATGGCATTTCATAGTTTCTGTTTGTTAATATAATGTTTGAGTGGAGTAGTTGCATGTTTAGATCAAAGTTATCAGAAATATTCATCGTCTGCCGCTACGAAGAGCCGAAACAAGCGGAATACGCAGCAATGGTTCTGGTAGCGCATTTGCACTAATCTGGGTAAACGATTTGTCCGCCATGAAAGGAGTGGTACTTTACCCAGAGGATGAGGCCATATGGACCAGATCCATTGCTGCGTATGCCGCTTGTTTCAGCTGTTCGTAGTGGCAGACGAATGGTACTGATAACTTTGATCTAAACAAGCAAGTACTGCACAACATTATATGAACAAAAAGGAACCACGAAATGACATTTCCCTCGTTAAATTACAGCATGAATACGCCAGCAGTGTAGCCGAAAGGCACCTTTTTTACAAGGTGCATTTAGCGATGCAACACCCGAGCCAGTTAAAAATTTGGCCGGGTGTGCCAGGCTTAATTCACGCAGGGTATTCTGAAGCGCTTCTTCTGTAGCGGTTATAAGAATAAATGCTGCAATATTCTCCTTTTTGGATCCGTCTGTAAGGTGCCCTGAATCTGTATTTTATGGAGGTGACATTCTTAACAGCTCCTTGCGAGTCAATGCAGATATGTGGCACAATTGTTGGAAGTCTTCTGTTACAAATAGTGTAAAAGGATTGCCATAAAGAGATCAGTATTGGCTGTAACGGTATTGCCATACAGAAATCAATATCAGTACTGGATTCAGAGTAGAGTGTCCAGGGATTAGGGGTCTTTGATACAATGTTTTATGACGACACTTATAATCTGTCGTGTATTTACTGAAATGATTGAGCCGGCGTGATAGCTCAGTGGCTATCATGTTCGTATGGCGACCTGAAAGATGCAGGTTCGATTCCGGCCTAGGCGGTCGCATTTTAATAGAGGCAAAATGCTAAAAGCCTGTGTACTATGCACAGGTGACCGAAATTATTCCCCAGCTTTTCACTTCATTGTCTCGTAGCCTGTGTCGCCTTGGGTCTTTGAACCCCATAAAACCAAACCAAAAGATCAAGATTGCCTTTCTAGAATGGCATAGCCAGGATATGCCTTGCATTGTAAAGCACATGTGTCGAGATGGAATGGGAATTTTTTTTTCAGTTCCTCTTATATTATTTTTTTCCTTTGTGCTGTACAGGTGAACATGCCCGGATGATTTACTGCAGACAACATGCCACAAGAATGCTTCTGAGGAAACTAGCCGGACTGTTACTTGCAACTTTTATGTTACTGTGGTGCATTCTTATGGTGCATGTATTGCATATTCCCAGCCTGGATAGCTTGGAAATAAACTAAATTTGTAAGTATATTGATTGTTTCATGTGTGAACTCTGTCTGGTGACCTTTTTCAATGATTGTGGATAGTCTATAGGCAGTCTATAGATAATGGTCTACCAATAGTTTAGTAGACAGAGGTCTATAGACTGTCTATAGACAAAGGTCTATAGCACTGCCAGGCCACACACCTATGGAATGTCTATAGACAGTCTATAGACATATGTCTACTGGATCAGTAGACTTTTGTCTGTAGACTGTCTATTGACAGTAATCTACAGGATGTCTATGGCCATAAGTCTATAGGTCGTCTATAGTCCGTCTATAGACAAGTGTCTATAGACGGTCTATAGACAGCTCTATAGGAAATCTATAACCATAAGTCTATAGATCGTCTATAGACTGTCTATAGACATGTGTCTATAGACTTCCTATAGACCTATAGACTTTCAGTAGACATTTGTCTATAGACTGTCTATAGACAAAAGTCTACTAAAAGTGTATGGCCATAAATCTATAGACTGTCTATAGACCAGTCTAAAGGATTTGTCTATAGACAGTCTATAGACTTCATAGACTAAAGTCTATAGACAGTCTATGGACTGTCTATAGAAATTTTTATAAGGGTGTACTCGTTGTTTCCAAAATGTTCAGTTTGTAAACGGGGTACTCTATCGCAAGCTCAGCATCTAAACTGTCACACTCGCCGTGTCCAAGCAGGCAGCGAAAGCGTTCATAAAAAACTGTGCTCCACGAAAAACTAGATATTCATTGCTCTCCGCGACCTTGTGTTTCAACACATTTTGCTTTCGTTTTTTCTAACATGCAACACCGTGCCGCATTCGCCCTACAGGCAACCGGCGACAAAAAAGCACGCGTGAACTGCGAGCATGGCACTCACCGATGATGATCGTTCGCTGCGTCGAGGAATGGTCGCTTGCTCCCAGTTGGTTATTGCAGGAGATAATGGCATAGCACACACGAGGATGGACACGAGGCGAACGCCCACCCAAAATTTCTAGGCTTGGCAGGAATAAAACGGGCCAATGACACTTTCAGAGATCGCACGCTGCTTCGTTTGCAGCCCACCGGCTGCACATTATCAGTCCAAGATGGCGTCGGCGGTAGGCGGCGCTCGAGTAAAACAAACATGGCGGCGCCCAGGTATCGAAACTAAAATCATGTATACGTTGTGTCGAACATCCTAGACAGTTCCAACATTTGACAGGTGAATGACAGAACAAGATGGATAGAAATACAATAAAATAAATATGATATAGCCTAATTAACCTTTATAGTTAGACCGCATAAATCAATAAAACCGAGAACGAAATTGGTCGAATTGGGGAATCGAACCAGGGTCTCCGGAGTGCGATACGAGCACGCTAGCCACTCCGTAATGCCAGCTGAATGGTTTTGGAATGAACAAAGGCGCGTCTAGCTAATACGGCGTCTTCGTTCACTCCCATCTTCCCCCTTTCCCTTACGGCGAGGTGCAGGTGTCCACCCAGATATGCGAGAGAGATACATTTCCTTTCCTCAAAAAATAAATTTACCGTCCAGCAAGGCGTACAGCCGAATTGGCGATGGCGTTCTGTGGACTCCCTGGCAGCGTTGCAAGACGCTGTCGCGTTCCACTCTTACAGGCGAAGCTTAACATGTTAACCACACATCAGTAACACACGCAGACAGCCAATGGACGCGTCATTCGCTGGCAGCACTTGAATCATCATTCACAACCACATTCGTGGCAGAATGCTGTACTCAGGCTTCCGCCTTGCACCACTTTAGTCGCCAAAGTGACTCCTACTTTTTTTATGTCATAAACACTGGGCGAGGCGAAATCAGCAACTCAAATAAATCGAAACATGCAGGAAAATGCAGTTTTTGTCAAACATACCTCTTCAAAAAATCCGCCGCACACACCAACGGCGCTTGAGCGGCCGACGAGGGCGAGGATGCGGCCCCGTAGCCCCGACAAGCGGCCGCCGCCAGTGCCCCTATGAGTAAACAAGCCGATCGTTACGCAACAGCAGAGGCACATCCTCGATCATAGAGCTTACCTGTGTTCAGCGGCCACGACGGCTGCGTCGTTTCGGGAGTTGTAGACTTCCTTCTTCCAGAAGTTCCGCCACTGCTCCACGGTTTTCTCCGCGGGCCCCTCAGCATTCAAAGTTGCGCCGAGCTCTCGCCACAACCGCGCCTTGCTTGCTTTCGTTATTTCTAACGTTAGAACGGATGATCCCTTCACCAAGCAAGGGTTCCGCTCCATGAATTCGACTAGCATAAGGCGCTACTGTGGCGAAACGTGGGGACCCGCGGGAGACCGATTCGGGAGCATAGCGGTATTTGCGCGGGAATCAGAATAATTCCGCGCGAAAAGCAGACGGCGGCGCACTGCGTGCATGCGACACCATCTAGCGGCCAAAACAGTCAACGTGAGCCAACAAAACGTTGCAACAATTGTTAACTAAGATTGTTCATACATATTACAACTTTTTATTTAATAATATGTGTTAGTATAGAGTTCACGTATTTAATTCGCACTTGACACAACTTATTAACTAGTATATATCCCACGAAGAAGCTAAACAGTCGTGACGTGAACTTCCGCAAGCTGGCGCGCTCGCCGATTGGCCGGTGCCTTTCTCCTCTTCCTCCCGACTCGCCTACTCCGCCTTTCCTACGTCACTTTGACGTCACCCTCGAAAAGAACGGTTCTCAAAAGGAACCGCCGCTGGATCTGGCCCCTGACTTTCCTTTGTTTGTGTCGGCGCCCCGTAACACCCCCGCTTAGGCCTAATTCTCACAGGCTTTTTTTAGCGTGGTTCTCGCAATGTGTTGCAGCAGATTATGTGTTGCATGAACATGGAACTGTGATTGAACATAGTGTCAACGCTGAGCTCTTGATTGAGCTCATGAGGCCACATCTTTCCTCAGCCATATTTAAAATCCAAGAGGGATCCTGAAAAGCTCTTTGCCAAGGTTAGCAAAAGCGCACGAGAGACCGGTATTCCATCACTTGTCACCGCACCGCAAAAATTGTTAAGCGAACTTCATCAACACCGAAGATATCGCCGATTAAAAATGATATTCCTCCTCTCCCCCACATACTACCCTCAACTAACACGCGGGGCTCGCTCCGAAAAAAAAGAGAAAAGACGGGCTGATGCTCCGCCCATGCATACGTCAAGCAATGGCGCTCTGCTTGTTCACTTCCGGTAGTCGCAGACACATGTGCGAAAAGTGAGTGCGATTCACTGCGGTGCGCTGTTGCGAACGGCGTCGCAACGTCCGATCGCAGCTCGTCGCCTGCGTGCAACTTGCTAGATGTCAACGACGAGCTACGCGCTGCTAACGACGGGAAGCGGGAGCCAAAGCGAGCGCGGAGAGCGGCAGCGTCGTGATGACGTACAGCGCGCTCCTCAGGACGCTCGGGGCCGAGCCACGCCGGGCCGGCCTGCCAGCCTTGATGCCGGCCGCCGGCGACTGAAAAACGCGCTACTATCGTTTGTTCACGTTTATAGCTAGCCCTGGGATAGATGCATGCCCGAGCTCATCGTAAAAGTGATGAATGCGATACTAGCAAGTTTCTTCCCATAGTCGCTTCGGTGCTGCTGCGGCGCTTCGCCTGCCGCCTGCTAGCTCCGTTGCTGAAGGCGTCGTGGAAATCGAATATATCTTCTATTATGGGACGAGTTCGCAGTAAAGCGATATGAAGAGTAGGCCTTTTGCTATAGCGTAGGCGACTTCCGAAGCGCCGTCAGCGATGCAAAACCACTTAGGCCTAGCGACGATTAGGGCAGCCTAGGACCAGAGCGCAGTTCGTCGCCCGGCGTTGCCGCAGTCGGTGTCGTTGCCGAAAGATCCACATTTGAACCGGCATGTTGCCGTTGCTCGAATCTAGGAAGCATCATCTCTGGTAGAATGGCTGTTTTCTATTTCCTTGTGCGAACGTCAAGTACGCCGCATGCCGGCCGGCCGACCAGCCTGGATCACGTCCGCCGGCGTGATAAAAAAATGAGCTAAAGAGTGTTCTTGACGTAAATAATAAATCCTGGGAGAAGAAATGTGAAAAATGTGTCATTTTTGAGGATCGCTGACCAATACTGAGCTGCTGGTAAAGGTAACAACTGTGATACGAGCAAATTTCTGGCCAAAACCGCCTTGCAGCTGCCGCCTGCTCGACGTTGTCTGGCGCCCGCTAGCTCCGCCGCTGAAAACGCCACGAAAATTGGCCATACTATTATTCTCTTGCGAAATGATGCTGCTGACTATAAAGCGATGTGTAGAGTAGGCCTTTTATTATAGCGCAGGCGACTTCCGAAGCGCCGGCCGCTGCGGCTTCGACGCGCGACGACCACGGCAGCCAGGCAGCAGCAGAGCTCGTCGCTCGGAGAGCCCGCGAGCGCTGCCGTTGCCGAAAGCTCCCAACATAAGCAGGCATGCTTTGTCGCTGCTCGAGTATAGCTGGCAGTCTTTCTGATGACGATCGGTGCGTCGCGCCGGCCAAGTTTTCGCACATGTATCTCCTGCTTGCTGCTCGAACGGCATGGATCCGGAGCTCGAACCGCGGCTGCGTGCAGCCACCGCTCAGATGGGCTTCGAGCCTTTCAATACACGCCATACCGAGACCCACAGGGCGACGACAGCAGCGAATCGTCGGCGCAGCTAGGAAACTCGCAAAGGCGGGCGCAAAGATTGGACGAGAACACGTGCTTTTGTGAGCAGACGGATTTTCTTCTGCACCGGAAGTACTACATTAATTTCAAGAAATGCGCTGGATTCTTACCTCTGTATACGTGTGTTTTAAAAAATAATAAGCAATCAATAAAATAGTATTTCAAGGAGCATCAGTGCTCAGTTTTAAATTAATTATTGCAAAAATTGCGCGTGACTTCATTGGGCAGAGCCAATGATAAGGGTCGCCCAGTCCGTGGCCAAGGCTGCCCAGTTTACGTCATCTAGTAGGGGCAGCTAAAAACGCGCGGTGAGGTGCCGCCCTAATCGGCTGTGAGCGGCAAGTTTGAAAAATTGTTTGTAAATTATTGGTTCCACGCGGAGCTTTCTGAATCAGACTAGAATACTCGCGGAGACTACCTCTACAGAGTTGTTGCAATAAAATATGATTGAAGAAACCATTTCAGGGTCCCTTTAATGAAGTGAATATGAAAGCAAACACTGCCATTCCAAACTACCATCAGGTGTATTATCATATTTTCCGCTCTGGTTTTGGGTCAAATATAGCGTGGTGCATGACCGTGAAAATTACCCCGCGTCTCCTTTTCAGTTTTGAACTACTCATTATAATGTTACATTCCTTTATCTACGAACATGGCCAACGAAACGAGCTCGTACAGCAAAAGGAGACAAGCAGACGACTCCTGCCGCGTACGCAGCCGCTGGGCAAGCAGACGGCGGAAAGAATGCGTGTAGCAGGGTCACATTAGAGCAGCGCAGTTTCCCAAGTTGGGTTGCCGGCGGGCCGCACAGCTACTGCCCGTTTCCGCTGCTGTCACTGCTGTAAGAATAAGCCTAAATGAGGATAAATAAACATGACGCCATATTTGGGCTCCATCTCTGTGGGTAGTAAAAAATTTACTCCCTTTTAACTCCAAAATAACTCCCTTATATAAGGGAGTAAATAAAAAACACCGTACATATGGAGTAAAAAACTCCTTTTGGGTGTTCGTTAGACGACAAGCCATTTACTCCCTTTTGGGTGTTTTTTTGCTAACAGTGTACAAGCCACACCCTTGGTCTAAAATTAAGAAAACTGAAGTAACGTTCAGCAGTCTCGGAAGGTTTGTTTATGGTTTACGGGGGTTTGAAGTCCCAAAGCTGCTCAGGCTATGAGGGACGCCTAGTGAAGGGCTCCGCAAATTTGGACCAACTGGGGCTCGTTATCTTGCACTGACATCGCACAGTGCACGGGCCTCTGGAACTCCGCCAATATCGAAATTCGACCGCCGTGGCCGGGATCGAACGCGATTCTTTCAAGCCAGCAGCCGAGCACCATAACCACTGAGCCACCGCGGCGGCTTCGTCTCGGAAGGGAACTGCAGTTTACGATAGGAAGAGAGGTGCTTGAAATGGTAAAAGAAAACATGCACTGAGGGCAGGCAGTGACTGCAAATCGGGGTCCTGAGAGTAAAATAGCTAGAAGAATAAGAATGGGATGGAAGGCATTTGGCAATTTCTTTCAGGCCATGAATGGCAGATTACTTAAAACCCTAAAGAGAAACATTGGCAGCGGACATTTAAGCTCCGCCTTAACGGTATGACGCGATGGCGTGACAGGTTAATCCCCATATATGCAGAAGGTCATTACCTACTTTGCATTCATAGATACCTTGGGGTCCTCACTCGCCTCCTAGCGCAGTGTTGCAGCGGTTAAGCGATGCGCCACTGCTCATGAAAGGCAGGTGCTTCCAGAGGTGGGCCTTGTGCGCCCTCGGTTGCTCTTCCCAAATGACCAATCATTAATCAAACTTCCACCTGCAACGTTGGACAGTTAGCTCACTATTCGGTCGGCAGTTTGTGGCGCCGCACAGTCAGGTGACCTAGGTGGCCCACTTGCCTCCTTGGTTGCTCTCTGGGGACCACCTGCCAAAGTCATGCTCGTGATTTTTCGCCCACAATGCCGCCACTGGGTTTCCTAGACAACGGCGCCTTTAACGCTATCTCGTTAAAAACTATATAATAGCTGTCTATCTTATAGGTACTTACCTACGGGGCAGGAACGTGAATGCTAACGATAAGGGTTCAACTTAAAATTAGTGGATAGCGCAACGGGCTATGGAAAGGAACATGAAAGGTTTAACGTCAAGAGAAAGGAAGTTAGCAGAGTGGATCAGGGAATAAATGCAAGTTTATGACATCTTAGTCGAAATCAAGGCGATGAATCATGAGTACTCATTCTGTCGGGAATAGCCCCGGCCACGGTCGGCCTCGTGGGCAGTTTTGGACTGCGGCTACGAAGAAGAAGCGTTGGCCTTCTTTTTCATATGGTGAAGAAGAAGAAGAACCTTCGTCTTAACCATAGAGTTAATATAACCAACTCTAGAGGGAAAGCTGGCCATTGAGCCCATGCATACCAGTGGGCAACGCATGAACGCCGCCATGATCCAGCGGTTTGTGTATGTTGCCAGCTGTTTAGACACTCTAAATCTGGACAAAGAATGGAGTTGTAACCTGGCAACGTAGACCGTGGGAAGATGGCGGTATGCAGAGTAGCTATCGACTACGCTAAACTGCTGTAAACAACGGAAAAATCGCCGCGTTTAGAATTTCCAATTGTATGCAGTGTCGCATACCGACTGCAGTTTCATGTAGGTGGCTAGTGTGTACTGAATTGTTATTTGAAGGCAAGTACCGCGTAAGGCAAGTCGCGAGTAAAGAAAATTATCAGAGTGATGTCACCAGAGCGCTGAAAACCGCACTTCGCGGCTGGCGCTAGAGCTCGCGCTTCGCGGCTGGGTTATCGGTGCGTTCGTAACTGCAGTGCCGAGCGTTGCGATCTGCCGACCGAAGCCAATTTCGACTGCACGTTCTCGTATCGTCAGAGACACTCCCTCAACACACTGCTGAACGCACGCGATCAACTCCGAAGGTACTGCTTACCCGAGCCAGTGCCGTATTGTCACATGAACGCACTTTTGCGCAAGGTGGATGACGAAACCTGCGGCTGACAGTGGCACCCTTACGAATGGTCGAGAGCGGGCAAGTTTGTGCAGGGGGAAAATAATTAAACGATATTTGGCTGCAGGTAAAAAGTTTTATTTGCTTCTTAGTACACGGCATATTTCGCACTAAAACTTCTGAGCACAGAACAGTACCCACATGGTAAAATGCATGAGTAATGATAACATGGGTGCCGCACATGTGAAGAATACTAAAACGGCATGGTCATTCGCACAGCTTGCCGTGCTGCGTGGCTTAGTAGTTCAAGTCGGCGGCCAGCAGGCATGAGACTTGCGGTCCGGTAGAGCTCGTTCAGACCTCCTGGATAAATGCCGAGTCCAACCCGTAGAGCGGCTCACGAAAGCACGATAAGAATCGGGTCCACCACGCCAGAACGTTGGTGTGTGGCCGCTGTCGCATGGGGTTTTCCCACATCGCGTGGCACAGAGCGCACAAGTCTGAGCCCGGGGGAATCACCGAGCAGCGCTTCTTCCAATCCAAAAACTCCCGGTATCTGTCCGGATTATCCAGCAAGCTTCGCAGGTACTTGGCCAGTTCACCCTTACCCTGCAGCTCTGTCGATATGATGACTGAACTTTCCGGCACGTTCAGAGATTCATTGGCCGGCATCAGGACTACTGGAACCAAGTCGTACTTGAAGGCCTCATAGATCACCTCGTACACGGTCTGGAAGCACTCGGGAAAGACACTGACCACAATAAAATGATAGCGCTTGGCAACGTAGCGGACACACTCATTTGGAGTCGCGCAAAAGGTTGCCCCGCAATTCGAAAGCAGGCGCAGGCGTACGGTGCCGCCAGGCTTGTCAGACTCGTCTTTACCTGGGCGCGGAGTTGCGATTCCTTTGTGGTAGCGATTCTCCTCGCAATGATCAAGGATCCAGGCAACGTCTCCCTTCGGCGGTAGGGAGATAGCGTTATCTTGTCGACCAAGAGGTTTGGCTTGCGGCTTCTCTCCTGAATCTTTGCAGCGAAACGTGCCGTGAGGGATCACGACATCCGCGTCTTCCCTTTTGGCCATGGTCCAATTAAACAAGTGCGCCACGGCAGGCAATTGGAGGGACGGGTGATCGGCGGCGGCGCCCTGACCCAGCCACGGCCTGCGCTCTTTGGGCCAGAAGACCCACAACTGGTCCACTGCGCGCCAGGGAGGAGTGTCATGAATGTCCAGGTACTCTGGGTAGATCACGACGGCGTCGCTCCTAATGAGGCGGCGGCGGTTGGTGGTAACTTCGCACTCATCTGGATCACGGCTGCCCTCGACCTTGCACACAGTGCGATTGATCACGGAGTGGTCGTCATCGGCAGTGACATTAGTATGCAACAGTGGCTTTCCTGGTTCGGGGTTCCACAGGAGCAGGCGCGGAAGGCCGTTGTCTTGCAGGCGCTCACGCCAGGGAAGCCACGACGGTGGGGGCGACGGCGTAACCGGCGCCGGCTTGGAGCGCAGGGATACGGTGATTATAAGGGCTAGAATGGCCACGGCGACGGCGCAGGTCAATCCTACTAGCAGGCAGCAGCGGCTTTTCCTGTTCTTGCAGCATTTGGCAATGCGGCGCGTAGAACCGTACGGCAAGAAATCATCGGAGCTCTGCGATTGTTCGGAAGGTGCGCGGTCTAGCGGGCGCTCGTCGTCCACAGGAACGGGTCCTTGGGAGTGGGAACCCGCCGCGGCAGTTTCCTGCTCTTCAGCGCGAGCGGGCTGCTGGGGCTCGGAACGTCGTCGAATGTCAGGCAGGGGCTCGAACACCACCTGTTCATCACCTTCGTCTTCGGGGCGTGCGGTCAGTTCCAACTGCTCAGCGGACAAGTGGCCCGGGCTTCGAGTACGCCTGAAGAACACTCGTTGGGTGGCACTCCGCGGAGGCTGGTCTGCCATTGTGCCACTGCGAAGTTTATGGAGAGTAAGCTACGTTAACAGTGCGGGCGACGCCCAACAAAGAACAAGATAAATCCTTAATTGTAAGAAAACACTGAAAAATGTCGAAAAGCAAGAATAGACGGTTGCGCTGCATGTTAGGAACCACTGACAGTTCACGTGGCCATTAGCTGAAGTATGAAGCACAAGACATTCCACCCTTGACTTCTCACACAAGGCTGCCTAATGACATTTTCATTGCCCAAATAACGCGACGCAATGTGTTTCGCGTAGCAGCTGCTCAGCTCTTACCGGACAAAAGCTAAAGCAAGCTTCGCCAGCTTCCGCAAAATTTTAGTCATAGCATACTTTTTTTCTGGAAAAATAGACAACTACCCCCTTCCTGCACTGCACTCCCTTAGTTTCACTAGCACCGTAATCGAGTAAATTAAGCAAGTCCGAAATCAGCCTACCTTTCGTTCTCGAAGACTCGAACACCGTCAAAGGACGAGGGTGGTGCCTGCAGCAGCGCAAGCAGGCGAATGCACTCTGGCGCTCGGGACCCCCTCTTTTTACTGCATGCTGCGTACGAAAATCACGATGTGTGGCAGGTGCGGCTAGCCGATGCTGATAAGGCATTGGACAATCCGCTGCCACGTGCCAATATACACAAGAGGCTGGCTTATCGCTTTTAAAGAAAGCGTAGCGACGATGCAGGAAAAAGCGAGATAAAGTAAGGCACTCTGTTTACCGAATCAGCTCTTTCACTTCAAAGGCTCCAACTGTACCACTACTGTAAGCATTCAGCATGCCTTAGTTGGTGATTGCAGCGGCAAGTATTTTTTTAATAAAAGACGGATAGCAACAATTAATGAGATAAGAGACGGCCAGTGGGCGCGTAATGAAGTTGCGGTGCTCTTCCGCGCGTTCCTCAAAGCAGTTCTATTCCAAATTCACCCCTCCCCCTCTTGACTAGCTAAGTGACTTCTGTTGTTGCGTCATGATTCCCGAACAGAGAAATTTTCTTCGCACCCTCGACTGCCTGATGACTCAAAGAAACGATAGACAGCATTTTGAACACTATGTACCTTATCTCATGGCCTGCTTCACGAGTCGCAGCTTTCAGGACTCGTCTAATGTAAAACATCGCGTGGTTAAGCAAGAAATTCATGCCGGAATCCCTCGAATAAGTCTGTTGCCACATTACGTAGCCATGCGATCAGAAAAAAAGATGAGGTAAGGATTGTGACGATGTAGGTCCAGGAACGCAGGCAGAATACACGAAACTTTAAGCGGGTATTGTTTTCTTTTAATCGTTTTAGTGACGCCAGCGCGATAGCATGATTCCTGAAGAATTACTATTCACCCAGCTGTGTGACAGTTTTACAGCAAACATAAAGAATCAGCTATAGAAGGTTCTTAACATGCTAAATATAGAATGTCGGCGCCGTACAGAAGGCACCACTAAAACCACCGCTCGGCACTTTATGACACGGCGCTCAAATTTAATTGTAACCAGGAATTTAGGTTCAGCGCTGTTATACCGCCGGAACTCGTCACCCGGCCCTCCAAGAAAAAAAAAAACACCTGATGTGGGACGCTTCGTTTGCCAACTTCTAGACGAACTTTTAATGAGGCCCACACCAAAGCCACATGCATTCTGTTGATGTGTTGGACGCTGAAACAGGGAACGCTGCCCGCAGTTGTAGAGAAGATTGGCAAATGTTCCCGCATTAACGTTGCCACTGCCACACTGCCCACAGGTAAGGGTAACATCCAGTTAAACCCATAAGAATTTTGCCTCAAGGAAAAGTTCGACTTTTGATAGATAACCTGAATGCGTACGTTCCGCGCACTGTTGATATCGGCGCTTCCTGTACGCGTTAGTACCAAGGCCTCCAAGGCATGGTGTTTCACTTGACCCCATTGGAGCGACAAAAAAAAAAAAACTTGCTTGTAATACAGCCTGAACGGACCACCGTATTCACGCTGCCAGATGGGCATGAGCCTTTAGTTTATTTTTCTTCGTATGTATAAGAGGCTACATGGAGACGCACTGTCAGTGTCGATTGAAACGCGAACAGTAGAACTGCAATGCGAAAACAAGGATGCAGAAGTGATAGCTGCTCGAGGAAATATAAAAGGGAGCTTGACGGCTAGCTGACGGGAAAAAAATGATACTTCTGAAGAAAACGCGCGAAATTAACTTTCAATGTGCGATTATACCGATATGCAGTCGTCACTTCGATATTTTTCAGCGGACGGTATTATTTTTCATATATTTTGACCGCACTCCAAGCCGGCTTGTAAAACGCGAGAAGAAGAATGTGACGTCACAAATCCTTATCGGACAGGTAGCCGGCTGCAGTATTTGAAGCGCGCCTTTGTGCAGCAGTGTGACATAAAATCTGGTTCTGCTGACCGAAAAATTCGTCACGCAGGCAATCAATACCGCCATGACGATCAGTTATCTTGCTTTCACGGGAATAGAAGAAAAGGGCTCATAAGATCTCAACTACAGCCTAAATGGCTCATAAGGGCACATAATTTCTAAAATACAACGGCGCCAACAGCTGAAATAGCGCAACGTCGGCCGCTATGGACATTGTGGTTCTACATGAATAGTTCAGACAGAAAGGCAGCTATTGCGGCTCTACCAAGGCGTCAATACACTGTTCGTAGCTTTTGTTGTCTGACGCGATTTGAGATTTGCCCAAGCGTTTACCTCTTCACATTCTACGCATTACTGATGGAGAGGGCGTAGCCTTGACCCTGTCAAGTGATTCCGACTCCCCTTCATTCATGCGCCGGCGGCGCGACGCAAGAAGGATCTGGAAGTTTCCGGAAGCCAGTCTCCGCGCCTGACCAATCGGGACGCGCGCCCGGCCCGAGATGGAGAATCGAATGGCACAGCTGATACTGTGTGCATCTGCGCACCTGTCTTGACGCGAAGAACTAACAGACGGGAAGCATGCCTATAAATGAAGGGCGTTGACCGCTGTCAGCCCGAGCCGCCGTTCAAGCTTCAGAGAAGCGTGCCCGCTCCACTCCCGGGACAGCGTGCCAGGCAGCGTGCGCCAGCCTGCGGGACGGCTTCATTGCGAACCTCTGGTCGTCGGACTGTCGGAGTGCACGGTGAACAAATTGTGTTTTGTTTTTTTGCCACTCTCTTGTGTTAGTGCGCTTTTGGTGCAATATTTCTTTTGTATTGTTACCTCTCTCGAGGGTTAGTTTGTGCGAGTTGCATATTACTGTGAGTCGCTTTGTATGTGCTTGCATGAGTGATTGTGAAATCCTCTGTATCGTCTCTTTGCTGCATGAACTTTCTTTTGTTTGTGAACCTTAGGCTCCGACCGATTCTCTGGCTTGCGACCAGCGAAAGCGATAAACGACCACCTCTCTTGTCACTTGGTAGCTGATCTCTGACCGAGCTTGCCTCGCTGAGCCGAGAGCATCTCTTCTGTGACAGAGACCGCTACCCCCACACGCTCTAAAGGTGTCTAGGAACACACGCTGAAGTGCACGAAGAAGTGACAAACATCGGCCACCGAGAGCTGTGTACAGTAATCACAGGAATAGTAGGTTAGGTAAACACTTTTTATTTTCATGTAGTTAAGTGGACCAACTCTGACTGCCTCCTGGGCCTGGAGTTCTCGGGTCGCGACAGCTGTGGACGCCGTGTCATGGCACTGGTGCCTCATAAAGGCATGGCAACTATGGTCGAGATTAACACCGATCTCCTATAGGAGGTACCCGACAGTTGGAGCCTCGAAGAAGCATCGACGGTGCCAGTGGCGTACGCGACTGCCTACTATGCGCTGTTTGTGCGTGGCAACATGAGACCAGGAGAGTCGCTACTTGTCCATTCTGGCAGCGGAGGCGTTGGACAGGCGGCGATCTCTGTGGCCCTCTCCATGGGATGCACTGTCTTCACTACTGTAGGTGAGCAACACAAACTACTGTTATGGTGACCCGCGACATTGTTCGTTACTTTCTCAAAAGCACAGTATTCACACCTACTGCGAATCTGCCATAGTGCCCCGGCATACAATGAAAACGAAAATGCTTCCAGCTGATTGGTATAGTCGCGTATAGGCAAGCTGCTTTGGTGTGATGTCCGGTATATCATCCTTTGAGTGAAAAAAATATTGCGTATACAAGTCATGCCTGCAAATATTTGTTGTTTTCGTACTTACCCGAAAACGTCTTCTTCGTTACTAAAATTCAGAGCGGCCAGATTGTAACGCGACTGATTGGCGACCTGTTGAACTATCTCATTTTGTTCTTTGCAGATGCTTTGATTCATATTTAACTGGCCCAAAAATGGTGTTCTTCACACGTTACGAGTTAATTTACGAAGCAAATCATGGCTTAAAAACCTCCTACTTCCCTAACTTTTTTCCGAATCGTTCACTTACAAAGAAACTGCACATTCTTGAAGGTCAACTCCGTGTGATCCGCAAAGATTTTTCTCAAACTCTATAACTGGGCTACCTTGCCTGTGGCTCACTGAATGAATTACTCGGCCTAAACTTAACTTCTGTACTTCCCCCCAAATGCAGCTGAGCATCTTGAAGTGAATTTTGCAGTTCCGGCTTATTCTGCCAACCTCTGCGTCTTGCAAATTGCTACTGTTGAATGAACTACAATGGGGAAAACGATATGTATTTATGTTTAACAGATGCTGGGAATGGGGCAGACAACAGCAGATTTTGTAATGTCTGCCTATGGTGGAGAATGCTAGAAAACGCATGCCGTAGGCAGGATCAAGAGGGTAACTAACATCGCCGCTTCCATCGGACGGTCTTTGCAAGTGACGATTTGCTTGGGAGCGGATACACTCGTCGTGTCTGTGATCTTGCCACTATCGCTTTTCACACCACTAAGTGTCTGTTCAGACCCATAACACACGAAATTCGGTCACGTTCCCCTAGAAACAAAGTATACATGTACATGCAACTAAGAAAGTCAGCAGCTGGATTAAACTAGCTGGTAACGTGAACTGGGGGCGGTCTATCTCTGCCGGAAATGTGCCTTCGCCTTCCATGCTGGAGGTTTGGCTCATATTTATGCGTTATTTTTGCGAAGACGCTACGTCTTATTGAACGTAAAGCTAAAACACACAGGCGTGTTCATCACGATAAAGGCGACATGGTTTACGTCATTCGCCCATTTTATGTCAGATACAGCTATCAGCACCCGTAACCTAGCGGCGGTAGAAAGTGCTGAACCGGTATGCGCTTGGACAACCCAGATTCGCATTTTTAATAAAGTAAATGCAGGTACTGAGCTTCGTGGTCTTAAAAAACAAAACTAAACTGAATTCATTTATGTGCACAGTGCGCTTCTATCATCTTTACTTTCTTATTTCCTCCCCTACGCAGAGTAGCATGTCAGCGAATGTAAAGAGCTGTCTCTCTCGTTCTCTCCGAAACTTAAACCGAAATGTTCTTAAGCCATTTTTGTGAATTTTGACGAAAGTTGGTTATATTTAATAAAAACATGTGTGAAATCCCTCGTCAATATTAGGAGTACACAGAACGAGTTTGGACGTTATTCATGGCACAGTGTCATAGGATCGCCTCACACAAAGAAACGAAACCAAAACTGAGAAACATGATGCCTCTTTTTTTTTTTACCAAAAAAGCTCTTTCCTACTTTACGAAAAGGAGGAAAAAATCTTGCGAATATTGTTTTAGGAAAAATGGTCTGGAACAAAGACAGTACAGATATCAAGCTGAATAAGAAAGCCAACGTTTTCACCGAGTGGCATGCCAGGTATCCGAGTTCATTCTCAAGTTCATTGGGGTCCTGACCTACATTCGTCTTGTATTACGCAGTCTTCAGAAGTTTGCTTTCCACTATGAATTCATACTGCTGTGGCACCACGAGGACAGGGACGGACTAAATTCATACCAACTCGCCCAATTCTCACCCTTTTGAACTTTTCCACTATGAATTTGACATGGCGCTTTCGGCAAACAGAATAGGTGGAGTCTCTGACGCTACTGCAGATTTTGCCAGATTTTGGGAGAGGAAAAATGGCTGTGGTATGAACCGCCCCGGTCAGTTCTTAAATTTTGTTTGCCGGGTGATTTGCACTTTTCGTTTAACATGCTTGTTTAATTACACGGGACAGCTGGGGTGTTGTCCCAGTTTTCGAATCAGGGAACATGAAAAGACCTTAGACGGTAGTCCGAGGTCACACTTGACTGAAAATATAAAGGGCCACAAGTTGACTCCGTTGTCCCGTGAGACTCGTGTTCTTTAGAAGCACAAAGACAAGACTGCCCGGAAAATTGTGGAAACTTTCAGAACAACGAAGGTCATTGAAAATATCGTGAGTAAACCATCGTTGCTTTGCGTGTCAGTTCTGCTCTGCGCCCTGGACTGTCCTTATCCGGTCGATATCATTTTCGTATATACTGTGTACATTTAATAATGTTTGCTCAGTTGTTTGCGAGCATTCGTCCAATGCTTTCTTCTTCTGCGTGTCCGTCTTGTGGCGCTGCAACACTATCATTCCTTACCAACTAGACCAAATTTCCAAGCTTTAGAAAACAGCTACTGCATATAAATCGCTTGTCCGGTGCAGTCAATTTGCTCGCTCGAAAATGACCTTGGGGAAATTCTCTACCTTTCTTCCATCCCGATCAAGATTTTCAAGCACGTTTAAGCACTAGTGGACAAGTGCATATAAAATTTTTGCAACAGGCGAAGAAAAAATGCAGTGGCCACTGTGCATTCGTCGCGTGTTAACTAGGTAATCTGTTTGGCTGCATTTCAGGCAGCTTCGAGCTCACACGAGTTCACGAAAAAAATCCGAAGTTTACGGGGTTTATGATGCTCTCTCCGCAAGAGTTGCAGATTCCCTTATTTATGTCTGCCAGAGTTATCATGCGGATTTCTTTTCAGCACTAAATGTAATCATGGTGCGTGGGCTCGGAAACCAGCTTGGTAGCTTTTTGGAAAGAATGTAATGCTATTGTGCAACCCACATGATCAGCACGCCATCATGTAGGTTATCCGGTCAATAAGTGAGCTTTCTCGCAAGGTTTAAGTTTCAGAGTAGGCGTCGGCTATCGCTTTTCTCAGACTGGGGGTCAATTGACTGAAAAGTAGACTGTTGCACAGCTAAGAGCCACAGAGAACTGCTGCATCGTTGACCCGCCTCCTGAATTTCAGAACGACTGGCCGAAACATTTTTCATGGTTTGCCATTCTGGCTGTTGTACAGCTTCGAGCCCCGAACGGAAAATTTCTCAGATATTCATTTTAAGTGCAAATACGTTGTGTGAAACGCTCGTGAGACATTTTTTTTGTCGTTTTTTGTAAACTTGCCCAGGATCTCAAGAAAAGAGAGAGTTCCTGATGCGCCGCTTCCCACAGCTGACGGAAAGGAATTTCGCAAACTCGCGTGGCCTCTCCTTTGAGCGACACGTGCTCAGAGAAACGAAAGGCAGAGGTAAGTGGGTTTTTTGCTGTGAAACTGCCGCCGTTCCTCATCATCACCACCTTGGTGTCATCTTATCGGCATTGGGAGCTCTCTCATCAGCTTTCTCTCGCTGCTGACACTTTAACTCAGCTTCTTGAGAACGAAACTGAGAATATTCGCGTAGTTGCTCCTTCTACTCGCGTTCACGGAGACTTTAGCGAAGTCCTTCTGATCGCTGCTTTGGGCGTCCCCCCTTCTGTGTCTCCGTAACAGCAGTTAGATGAATTTCGCTGCTTGCGCCTAATAAGACATCTCGATTTTGACTAAGAGGGCTTTTTGGTGAGCCGGCTGGTGCATAAAGTCAGGGTGATTGGTGGAACAGGTAACGCCATCCATTCGCACGATCTGAACGCGTCCGCGGCAGCGGCTGCTCAGCTCAGGGAAAACCTAATGCCAACGCATACTCTGCCGCATTAATCGTATTGATCGCCTGTAAATTTTAAGCGGTATTTATTGCCTGCTGGTATTAAAGTGATTATTTTCAATTTATTTATCTATTTAAATATTAAAGTTGTTATCTCAGTAACCCAGGCTAGCTTTTGCGTTTTTATGCGTAGGTATGGTATTTTACGCGGGTTAATGTCATGTGGCCTCATTATGAAGTATTTAAGGTAATCTCCCACATCTGACGCCAGTTTATTTTATCAAAGTACAGGAGATTGTGTTTTAAAGTTCACATTTTTTATGCTCAGTGGGTGCAGAACAACTGATTAATGTAGTTTGAGATAGGCAGTCATGATCTCCCTCTTCCTATATTAGTCGCTTGGCCAAGCAAACCTCGTTACCTGCGTGAGACAGTGTCCTAGAATTGTTTTCTTTTTCTCTTTATGTGCAAGCAAACCTACTGAAACAGTGCCACCAAAGTTTTGCCACTGAATGCGAGCTCGCACTTCGAAAATGCTTGGATATGGCAAACGCTGTGGCGTTCAAGTCGAGCTTCCTCTGCCCCACGTCATGAAAAGGCGCGCCTTTTCATTGCAGACAATAATAACCTGCTTGTTTTGTCACCACCAATCCCTGCAATTCCTTTGACTGGTTATCATTTTACCGGGTCACCCCTGTGGCATTCAAGCTATTCACAGAAGCCGGCTTAACAACGCTGATAAGGAGCCTCTGGAATGTGTTGAAGGTGAAAGATGGGCATTAGTCTGCAGCGTACGCGATCACCAATTGACAAGGTCGGACCAGTGGTTATGTTCTGTCTTGAGGCAATCATCCGTGGTACAAAGTCCGTCTTCTCTCTAACAGGCCTAACTCTTCTGTCAGCACGCAAGTTTTTATGTGTCTAGACTTCTAAAGGGTTCAGCGCTCCTTCAAAATGGGGCCATCGTTTTCGTACGCAATGTTTGATGCAGGTCAGAAAGCGCTATGTTGCTTACCATCATGCACCTTAGCGGATGCCATGGTTGAGGTTAATGGCACAAGGCTATAGCTACAGCTAATATTTCAGCTCAAAGGACGACAAGTTCGACATTAGTGAGATTAATATTGCGCAACAGTTATGAGTGGTGGTTCTGTGCCATTACAGCAGGTCCGAAGGTAAATAGAATATTTTTCAGGCTGGCTCTTATTCAGGCACAGCTGCGAGGTGATGAGCTTTGTTTGGATCAAGTGGTCGATGGCTTACGAATGACAATGACAGGTAAACATTGGCTGTAGAGGATTTTATCCTTTGCAGTTAACCTAATTTGCACATGATGACGAAGGCTGCGCAAGCAACTGCTAGAGGGCACAGGTAGAGGCAGAATGATATTTACTATATTTCAAAAATACCTCCGATTTCATTTACAATCCGTCAATGCTGCACTTGCTACAGTTCCACCAAGTGTTCCTTGGTGGCTTCTGAAAAACTGCAAGAATTCCGGAAATGCTATCGCTCCTAAGTGATTACTTGACAATACTTGAGTGAAAAAAAAACTTGGGAACGCTTTTCCACGCAACTTTCCTGGCAATTTGTTTTAGCCCTTCTTTTTCGAACGTCACCAGTGCCTTTCGGTTGTATCGAGTTTACTCCAAATAAATGGTAATTTCAAAGTAAAAGCACACTAAACGCCATGATTGCGAGTTCGTTCCTGAAGCCATCGACATTATGTTAGATACTCCAATTTACGCGTCCCAGAGTACTAGGCTAGAAAACTTACTACAATACAGTCAGCCTGAACTTTATCTAACGCAGTGCTTCGTCCCATAATTTCCTTCATTGACTGCACAATGTGTGGTATTTATATATTGCAAATGTCAGATGAATGAAGCGCTGAAAAAAAGCCGATTCTTTGCGGATTTCTCTCAGCTCCATAGCAGTTTTTTTGGTTGTTCTCTTCTAAGTAAGCCGTTCTTGAACACCTTTGTAGCTTTTAAACCAGGAAGCTACGATCAAGTTCCTCACTCAGACGTAACTGCCAAATTCTGTTGCCATATTCGACTGGGTAATTTTGAACACTTGCAAAGCATCCACCAAAGTATTTTAATTCATATCAAAATGTCAAAAGCAAATATTTTGCAAATTTTTTTAGTCGAATGGTTGCTGTGCAGTATCCTACTTCCATAGTCTCTGAAAGTGCACCCAGGGAAGCTTTTAACACTATGCGCACTAACATGTCAGCTTTAAGCCACGGTTGGTCTAGTTGTTTATAATGAAGGCATTTCCGAAATTCAAGCAAACGGCATGACTTTTTTTTACGCTGAATCTGGTTTAAGACCACGAATTTTCACAACTTGTCGAAATCTTTGTCGCTGTCTGGGTTACACAAATATTGAACTGTTAAGACTGAAGTTTCTAAGTAAGAGGCTGTCATTCTGCTTTCAACAATTAGCTCAACCTGATAATATATTGTCACGGTTTGACGCACAGGCCGGCATTGAGAACAGGTGAAATCAGGGGCACAGAAAAACAGGCAGGTCCACAGTAGCCACGTCGTCGTCGGCGCGCGGCGATCGCTCCTCGTATTTTATGCGAAGCATACTACTTTAGCTACCACTTCAGCCCTTCACCGTGGTTATGCGCCTCCAAATCACGTGATACATGACGTCACACCACGTGACACGATGACGTCACGACAGTAGAGATACGGGGGCCCACCTCGCGCCGTCGCTGTGGTTGTGCGCCTCCAAATCACGTGATACATGACGTCACACCACGTGACATGATGACGTCACGACAGTGGAGAAACGGGGGCCCACCTCGCGCCGTCGCTGTGGTTGTGCGCCTCCAAATCACGTGAGACATGACGTCACACCACGTGACACGATGACGTCACGACAGTGGAGAAACGGGGGCCCACCTCGCGCCCCCCAAATTACGCGACACGATGATGCTTCGCATTCTCCAGGCTTAACCAAGTTAAGCCTCAGCCATTTTTTTCTTCCACTCGCCCCAATATCTTAAAAGTGTAAGCATAACGGGTGTGGCTGAAAAATACGCATAGTAAGGAGTTCTGTGACTTCATGTATTCGAAAAAGTGTAGTGCTTGCACAGCGTTTGGCAAAAACTGAACAACTTTTATAAACCGCCTCGAAAGTCTCAAACACGCGGTTTTCGCCCAGTAGAGGTCCTCAACTTTTTACTTGTCTGTGGACCTAATCCTGTGGACCTAATCTGTGGACCTAATCTTAAAAACACTTTACACATTTCAGAGCTTCTGCGGGTGCTAATAATGTCAACGCGATAGCATTCAAGGCCCCACTCACCAGAAAATCCAGTGTTGGCGTTGTCGGCGTTGTTAGTGGAAAATCACGTGCACATGGCTCTGGCAGGTGGTGCCCAGAGAGCAACTTAGTAGGCAGGGGGTCCACCTAGGTCACGTGACCTTGCGTCGTCATCGCAACCTGTCCAACAGAGATTGAGCAAACTGCCCACCTTGGCAGGTGGCAGTTAAACTAATGATTGGTCGCTCAGAAAAACTAACCTGGGTCGCACAAGGCCGGCCGCTAGGAGCACCTGCCATCGCAGGACAGTGGAGCATCCCTTGGTCACTGCACCACTGCGTCAGAGGGTTTGAAGACTCTCAGGGATCTGTGACTTAAAGTAGGCAGTGACCTACTGCTATATGGAAATTAACCCATTACGCTATCGCATCATACCCTTAAAGCGGAGCTTAAGTGTCCCTACCAATTTTTTTAAGCATTGTGATCCGCTATTTTCCAGTGGTTCAGCGTCCGTGTTTCCACACTTTTTTTCTACACTCTTTGTACAGCATTCATCCCTCCTCATCCACCCATTTCACACAAATATTTAATTTATGCACCTACGACTTGATTTTTCGTGTTTCCGTCTGCACTCCAGGCGTGGATCTCGTGCTCAATTCTTTGGCTCAAGAGAAGCTACAAGCTAGTGTGCGTTGTCTGGCGACACACGGTCGCTTCCTGGAGATCGGAAAGGTTTATCTCTTCAAAGACTCGTCCCTGGGTATGTCCGTGTTCCTCAAGAGCGTCACCTACCACGCAATCCTGCTGGAAACCTTGTACGACGACACCCCGTCTGCCTTACAAGAGAGGCTACGTGTAGTGCAGCTTATTCAAGAAGGCATCGCTTCTGGTGCCGTCCGACCGCTGGCCACCAGCCGGTTTACGCTGGACGAAGTAGAAAGGGCCTTCCGGTTTCTTGCCTCTGGAAAGCACATTGGAAAAGTTGTACTCGAGGTGAGCACCCGTTGTTGATTCTCCGTCAGTTTAGCCAGACGTTATGACTGCAGTACAGGATGTTCATAATTATTCTTGACAGATTTCTTAAAACTAGACACTGAGTGGTTGTAAAATGTGCCTCCGCAAATGCGTTCTCTGGCCGCGGGGGCACGAAGTGAGATGCGAACTGTCGCCTCTATTCACCTAATCGACTAAAATCGAATGATTACATTTTTGGGCGCGACAATAAGCCGGCATCTTTATATTTGAAACTATGAGGCAGTTCTCTTTAGATATGTTTTATTTTGTAGAATTTTCCCAGCGCAAGTATATTTCGAGATATTCGCGCCAAAATTTTCAGATTGATCAGCGTAATTGAGCATGCCAGGCGGTTAGAGTACTCAGGTTAGAGCGGTTAGAGAAAGCCACCGGAGAACTGAGGGGAAAATACTTCAGGTCCCCCATATGCGCTAGCTTGGTGTCGAATGCTACCTTGTCGGCACGGCGTGGTAGGAAGACCTGTACGGGCTTCATTCAGGTCAGTTTTTCAAAATAGAGCAAGGTAGCAAAATAGCCGCTTCGTTGTAACGGGAAAGTTGTAAATCCGCATATGCACGCAGATCAGACGACCGGAGGAAAGCCCGCGGCCGGTGATGCCCGCCAATCCCATAACCGTAGAAGCGATGCCACGTACCTACTTCTACCAACACAAATCGTACGTCGTCATCGGAGGCCTCGGCGGCTTTGGCCTCGAACTAGCTGACTGGATGGTGAACCGTGGATGCCGCAAACTGGTACTTACTAGCCGGTCTGGAGTGCGGACAGGGTACCAGAAGTTCTGCCTGCATCGGTGGCGGCAGGCTGGAGCCTCCGTCATTGTAAGCAAGGCAGATGCTTCAGCGCCTGAAGGTGCTGAGGAAATCATCGCCGAAGCAGCGGAAATGGGCTGTGTCGGAGGTATCTTCAACCTGGGCGTCTTAAGTTTAATTCTGTTCATGCTTCACGATCCGCTTTTTGGTCCACCGTAATATTTCTACCCTCAAATATGGCTCTGAGTGTTGGTTAGAAACAGGTCGTCAATTATTCACTACGGGAAATCTTTGGTGGTCTAACTTACCACTCTATAAGACATCTACTGCTCAATAACAAAAAAATATAGGCTGCTCTCTCTTCTTTCATTCAAAATTTGCTGCGCCAATGGCCGTCTTTCTTTTTCATGGACCTTATTTATTATCTGCACTTCCTCTTTATCTTGTGCTTATAAAAATGTTCCAGAAACATAGCACTCTGCTTAACGGTTGTCGCAAAGCCCTTCCATGCGCGGTTGAGTATAATACTCGCCCAAAAAAATTCTGTTCCTCCGATCAAATACAAGACTGCCGCGGATCTAAGAAAGAGTTTTCCATAATGGAGCATCACTAATTTTGAGAGCGTCCTCGTGCAGGTGTGCTTGCACTGGGCTCAAGAGCGGGCTTCTCAAACCCTTAAGATGGGGCTGTGTGCAAGCACATGACCCAGACTACACATAAAGACACTACTCCTGTTCATAGCCTTCGCATTAAGTTCATGCACTGCCTTGGAGATCGCTGCTCTAAGAACACGAAGCGAGGGAAAACGGTAAGCGAGCGAACACAACGCAGAGCTTTCAAATGAAATGTAGAATTTATTTTTGTGCATTTATTTGTTTTTGTGCATTTTAAGACAAATAAATCGCTCACAACGCACAAAGAGCAAACTTCAACTTCGTGCTCTGGAGAACAATGATATCTTACACAGGAGAAGAACGTGGTAATGACGGAAGCTTTTTATATTTGTAATTTGACTTGCCGTCATGCTGTTCCTGTTCAGTGATTTTTTTAGCCCCGGCTACATGCTAGATTAGATCTTTAGAATGGCAGCTCATTGTCGCCAATTTAGGTCGAGATCGCCTGGCATGCACAGTATCATGCTGTACTGATTGTCGCAGCATATCATTGTCCTGTATACTGTTTACCGCATGACAATGTAAAAAATGGAGTACACCTCTGTGGTATCTAGCAATTTGCGGGAGTGCGCTCTATGAAGTTGTTGCTTTTTCTCTTTGAGCCGTTCACGGGTTTCAAAATCTTTTGTAGTTTCACTGATGTTAAAAATGCATTACAGAACTTCTTCAAAAACGGAAGTTTATTGGACGTGAGCAAAGAACTTATTTTCTTCTCCACCTTTCCCTTTGAACAGTCAGACCATTGGAATATGTCCACAAAATAAGGC
Organism: Amblyomma mixtum; assembly: GCF_055824585.1. Taxonomy (NCBI): domain Eukaryota; kingdom Metazoa; phylum Arthropoda; class Arachnida; order Ixodida; family Ixodidae; genus Amblyomma; species Amblyomma mixtum. Next base: position 207,758,011 of record NC_143013.1, read on the forward strand.
GAACAGGGAAGTGTGCCCAGCGTTGTGTTTGTATAATTTCCCGCAGTTTAAAAAAAAAATGAACCTTGGTGACATCGATAAAGTCCTTTCGGTGTCTGAGAAGAGAAGCTGCACATGCTGCGCTAAGCCGTCACAGTCAAAAAAGAAGCTGATTACTCGCACTATATTTGCATGTTAAGCCTACAGTTCGGCTATTGTACATGCACTCCTGTGTTTCTATTGTCATGCTGCCCCGTTCAAGCTTACGAGAAAATGTCGAGGTATGGCCGGACTTTGTCTTCGTTTCCAGGTGCTTCGTGATGGGCTTCTCGAGAACCAAACTGCCGAGGCTTTTGAGAGCGTGTTCAAAGTCAAGATTAATGCCACCCAGAACTTGGATACTATCTCCCGACGAGTGTCTCCGAATCTCGATCATTTCGTCGTTTTCTCATCGCTATCGTCTGGCTGCGGCAATATTGGGCAGACAAACTATGGCTATGCGAACTCCGCCATGGAGCGCATTTGTGAGCGCCGGGCCGCAGGTGGACTGCCTGGTGAGTCTCTGCCTTTGTACCGCAGGTGCCCCACTCCTGTGGAGAGCTTAATCAATACATTGTCCTCCTAATAAAGTGGCATCTTACAACGCTGCTAGGTTTGACGGGAACGCTAGAAGTCTATAGATGCACACATGCATGTAAGCCACGTGGACATGAGCCCTTCACCTGGAAGCCATCAGTTGCTGGCTAATTTTTATTTTTATTTTCTGCTACGCATTGCTTGAGAGCTGCTTTAAAGTATGACGTAAACATTATGTTTCGTGTGGCCCCATGACAAAACCCAGGTTAAAGTTAATATATGATGAGAGCTTCACAACACTGTAATTATTTTGTTTTCTTAATTTTGCTCATTTAAGTGTCAGATCAAGAACGATACACTGGAGAAGAATGCACCTCAGCCCTTTTTTTTAGTGTGGAATAATTTCAACCTACTCTTTTGCAACACTCAATGTAACATCATCCTGAAGCTATGGCTACGCCGACAGCAAAACCAGCTCCGGAACTGACGCAGAAACTCATGCTGAAAGCAGAGATCTCAACAGCAGGATTTTCCTCCAGTATGGTACTCATCAGAATAAAAAGAAACTTGTATATTCCGACTCTCCAAATTGAATTGGAACCTACGACGGCGCATATCGAGGAACTTCGTTTCCTGCCACCTTTGAAGACTTGGCCATCGACGATTTTTTTCTTTATCGGACTAAGCCTTCGTAACAACGACTCATAGTGGCGTTGTAACTGATGTATAAAACTTCTAGCCTCTAAATCAGCCTGTGTGTAAAAGATGCCACCATTTCGAGTTCATGCTGAGTTGCTGCGTGAGAGCTCCTGTCCAGCTGACAAATCATCGTCATAGTCGTAAGTTAAACAGCGTAGTTAAAAGCGCGAAGAAACTGGTATTCAACAGGAATGCGCTGTAGACTTGAAACTTGCCGTCATGACTATTTTCTTTCATTCACATCGACGTGCATAACGAGATTGGTGCCGGACAGCGGCACCAGCTTGTCCTCTTCGCATAGGAGAAAACTCCCATTAGAGCTGAGGACATTGAACACAATAAAACAAAGCTGCAAAGAACACGCATAACACAACATCGGTAACACAATGCGCACACCACAGATGTCAACAGTTAACAATGAGCGATGAGACTCAGAGCAAATTGAAAATAAATAGTAATGAATACAAAATAATTACTAGTAAGCAAGCTGCAAGCACATGAGTGCATACAGTAAGGTAATCAACACAAAGACATGAAGGTAATGCGCTAACCGTACTTCTCAGCCAACTACTGAACTCATGAAATAGTTATTTAAGCACTATGCTATGTTTTTTTTTACTTTCTAGCTCTGGCTATCGAGTGGGGACCAATCGGCGATGTCGGCGTGTTCCGAGAGATGGCAGGCGACTATGCGGAGGTCAGTGGGGTAGTATCACAACGGATCACTGCTTGCTTGGCGGTGCTGGACAGATATATGTGCCACGGTGGAACTGTAGTTTCGAGTTGCGTAAAGGCTGACCTTTCCTACAAAGTGGACGTCAACAAGAAGTGTGACCTCATCCAATGTATTGCCCACGTCTTCGGTGAGTTGTGACAATCTGTTTCGATTGGGCTGTACTAGCAGTGTTAGGAAAATTCCCCTTTAACAGCACCTAATTATTCTTCAAGTAACGCAGTTATATATTTCAAATTCACTGTTATTCACATAAGGTTTTCATTACCAAAAAATATCGTAACTTTGAGCAGCAGCACGCACCTAATGAACTTTTTGTTGGGTAAACTTCGTCAACGCCACCGTTGTTTGCCCTGACAAAACGCTCCTGCACCGATGAGCTGCTAGATGAGAATGGGTTGCAGTGAGCCTGTGAGTACCGGTTTAGACGCCCTCTAAACCTGCCAGCCTGTGATGCAGGATTTCACGTAAATAGACGCATTGCGAGGAATAAATTACTTGCTGATCATCTGGGCAGGGCGAGAGGTCAGGAATTATTTAGTAAAAGAAGTGGACGTGTCACTGTTCGCCCAAATTTCGATTGTTTCTTTCGTTCACAAGTATGACATTACAAATTACCCAAACATGAGGTGTCCTTCGTATCTCCACCTTATGCCAAGTCGACATGCAAACTACTCTTGAGAAAAGGGCGAAGAATTGTCCATGAGTGACAGTGTAGCAGGGTTTATGCCATCCTAGTCGAAAAATGCGACAAAGCCGGTCGCAAAATAAAACAAAGTATTTTGTAGTTCTCTCGTTACAAAAGATTATTCTGCGGTATTGAGGAGTTGTCGGTTGACGCGACAGACTGACTCTGTTATTAGGACAGGAAGCTACACAGTACTAGAGAAAATCTTGTTAATACTTCACGAATTTTTGTTGTCAGGTTCCAAAATACTACAGAAAAATTTCTTGACCGCAAAAAAATTATTTTGTGCTTTTGGATAGCCTATAATATTGCTATATTCGTAATGACTGCACTTCAGAGCTCAAAAATGCTCTCCGAAACTTCTGCATGAAGGCCTATATACAGTGATACTCTCGCTGCAGTATAACTCCTAATTTAATGCCTGATTACGCATGCAGGAAGAGGAAATAATGAACAAACGAGCATAGAAATGTCAGGCGGATGCCCTAAAGCTTTGTGTGAACTGCAACTTCAGAATGGGCATGTTTGGTGTTCAATTGAGAAAACTGCCTGGTGCGAATTCCATTTTACCGGAGAATAGAACACCTTAATAATAACTGCTGTCGAGCGCGCTTGTCACGCATTAAAACAAGTTGGTGAGTGAAGGCTATATTGCATGACTGAAGCAAAGTTGAGGGATATTACAAAGCAGCCACCAAGGTGAGACGGCCTGTGCAGAAGCAGTCTCCGCGCATTGAAGACATGTCCTCCAAGGCGAATCCAAAGGACGTGGCCGAGACTCGGTGGTGGAGCAGCCCCAGTCTTCCATTTAAAAATAGCATTGGAAAAGACATTAGACGAAGAAACTTTGAGCACTACTCGGCGTGACGTAAAGCCCGTTATTGAGTGCGTCCTGCCAAATTAACCAACACAGACCTGAGAGCGCAAGATTCCAGCCCGTTTCATATCGTGCTGTGTTATTAGGGCGCATTCGTATTTTTGCTGTAAGTTCCAGGCAAAAGTACGGTGTCTTCTCTCCCGATGTGTGAAGTCTCGCTGCGCTCACGGTTCGAAAATTTCAAGAATTATTTCCAAGAAAAGGCGAAAAAGATGATGAAGTAAGCGAGGCGCCTGCCATACGCGTATGTGCTATTATTTCAAGGTCAACATATGCAGCCCTATTTTTTTTTTAGAGAACCGTACGAAGCAAACTGCCAGTCTCATTCATTCTAACAAAAATGATGCCGCTACCAGGATGCTGATCCATGCCCCAATACAAAGGACACTGCCTTGGAGTAGCAAAGAGAGTGGCTGTGCAGCAGCTGCGCTACCTAGTGGAGGCGAGGAGGTTGACCAGAGTAAATGCCCGGCGGGAAACACAGCAGCTGAGAAGTAAGCGGATGCCAGCCACATTTTACCTCATGAAGGACATATTAGTATGGAAGGGGAAGGTGTTACGAACCCATATTACGCACCTTGTTACAAGAGCTGTTTTCTGGACAAATAAATAAATGAAATGAAATGGAGTAGCCACGTCAAAACGGAATCTGACCGTACCGCAAGCGCAGATGACTGGAAAATCGCTGAGGCTTAAAGAAGTTAATGGGCAACTAGAAACAGTTCAAGACCAAAAAGACCGCTGATACGGAGTATCAGAGTAATTGAATATGACATGAAGACCCACTCTGTACTATCACAGCTGACATGGTAGTATTATCAAAAAGAACAGTTGGGCATGACGCAAAGCGCAAGTCAGATGGGAAACGAATTGGTAAAGCAGTCTAAAATGGAGATTATGTATCTAAAGTACTGCTTTTTCCCCGGAAGTACTACTCAATGCAAAAAGGTAGACTCGAAAAAGTCAAGCATTATGTTGCCATTTTCACCTACGCAGTTAAAAGAGCTCGGCATTTAGAGGTGGCAGCCAGCATATCGACAGCATATCCAGCTTCATACTTCCGAAAATTGTTGCAAGACGAGGATTACCAGGAGTCATTTATTCTTACAATGTCAGCACTTATAAGGAGGGAAAATAGATATTACCAAGGTACTAAGCATAATATTCAAGATACTGAAGATACTCACACCAGCGAGAAGATTCAGGATTATTCAAGTGTGCCACAGATTCACTTGAAAACTAGAACGGAAAGTACTCCGTGGGAGGGGGGGTGTTATACAATTGTGTCATGCAAGCCTCGCAACATCGGTACGAAAAACCATAGCGCAACGAACAGTAACTGAGAAGGAGCTGAAAACTACTGTGACCGAAGCGGAAGTAGCCCTGAAGAACCGGCCCATCCCCTACATTTACAACGAACCCAGGGAACCAGTTCCTTTAACTCCGGCGAATATAGCGGGAAGAAGACAACTCTTTGACAATGGCCTTTAGCATATGCGGCTCCAAAGCGTTCAATACGCATGAGAAAATTGATGTAAAATTCCTTGCCGAGTCTAGGGGAGTCGTCGATGCAAATACGGCGAAATTAAGGTGCGCTTACTTCGCGCAGCAATGAAATGGTGCGTCGTTCCACAAAGCACACCTACCCGCTTGAACAAAGTTTCAATAAATGCCGAGTGGGGTCGCCAGTGACCACTTTTGGCGGACGGGAATATGTTAATTCTAACTGAAGAAGAAGGTTACGATAAATACATCCAGTTGCCTGCCACGTACGATAATTTTTTTTGTCAATAAAGCCAAACTTAGGAAGCGAGCTCTCAGTCTCACTCTTTGCAACAAGTCTTGAACGACCAACTACGATAGGTATGCGGCCATGGCTAGCAATGGCACTTGTGCATACAGCCATACGTTTGTGTTTGTTATGTTGCGCGGCGTATTAATAACCAAACCTAGGCCCGCGATTACAAAAGAGATGTCCTCATAACACCAAAGCCACCTTCCGTATATTCAGAGTGTTTCTGCACCAACGGCTCAAACGCGGTGGTAAAGACAATCACGGGGCCGTACCCTTCAAAGGATCCGTACTTCCTCTTACAGCTCCAACTGAGGAAAAGCAATTGTTTTGCTACTGTTTCATATCCCAGATAGAATGCTCTTCTTGTAGTATTTTGCAGCTTCACCTCTAGGTCGGTAAAACTATTAGAATTTATAGCGGCTTGTATGCTTGCACCACTGCACCACCGCGAATGTTGGCTTAGTTATCGATCACCACAAGCATGGGCGAGTTAAGGGAGTTCGGGAGAGGGGGGGGGGGGGGGGAGGCGGGTGCAGATTACTGCACTGAGTTCCAGTACCGTCGCGAGCATCATATTTTCCGTTGCCCAGAAGTGTCTTCCAAACAAGGAGTAATGTTTTCGCTGCGGTAAAGCGTTTGAAAAAAGAAATGGTGGTAGGTACCAGCTGCAACTCGCAAGGCGATGTATTACCCGAAACAAAAAATTACCACACCGAGCACACTCGTAATCAATGAGAGCAGAATAGCCTACTCAACGAGCTTCTACTTCACTGGCTCGTGGCGCAAGGACCTTGAAGGTTACAGGCGACATTTTCATGGTGAATGAAAAACGAAGCGATGAATGTTTGACTGGACACTTATTAGATCCTTAACGCTGACTTCGACCTTTAACAAACAGCACCAATTTGCGCATTTAGGCTTCAAGGTCCTTTATATATCAAGCAACATTATGTCTGTCCAGCAAAAAATAATCTAAATCACTGCATACAACTATCAATCGGAAATCTCCATAGTCTACAGTACAAAAGCCCTAAACGCTACCCTCCGCATGGCAAGCTTTTCTTGACGGAATTCAACTATCGCTACTCCAGTCTACTTTAACTTTTAAGCCCAGTATTAGACAATCCATGCACTGGCGTAAATAACTAACAATTTTCATCTCAAAGCACAATTTATATAATCAGCATGATTCGTGTTTTTTCTGTGTTCATTTTCTTATACATTTCCAAATCAACTGCGTGAAAGGCGTGAAAGATCCATCAAGCTTGAACCCGAACACGAGTCTTCGTTAACTGGGGATGGACTCCCTCATGACTGTCGAGGTGAAGCAAACCATCGAGCGCGAGACTGACATCGCTCTGTCCATTCAAGAGACCAAACGGCTCAGCCTGAATGAATTAAAGAATATCGCCGAAGGCAGAGAACCCAGCGAATCGGCTTCTCGGGACACTGCGGCATGTCGGCACAACGGTGAGTGGCACAACCTGTCGTTTAAGGTCCATAGGCGGGATAGATTAGGGCACATTGTTATTCCTTTGCTATTAACAATATAGGAAGCGAAAGGGCAAGGAGATCACATCCGAGTTATCTTTACCTGCCGCATTAGCCTGTTTAAACTGAAAGCAATTTATTTCCACACTTAATTTATTGTGGTGAATTTTTATGCCGACGAATAACGCATAACACTGCTCCAAGTGCAAGATAATTACGGCCTGTTATTCCGGCGTGCATATTTTTCAGAGAGCACTTCCACTTGACTAAGAGGTTCCACATTAGCTTTCACGTCCGTAGAAAAAGAGTCGTGCGTTTCTTTGACTACCGCTATGTTCGCTCAGATGAGGAACTATAGAGGCTCTTTACGGATGGCATGCATTAAGAAATACAGAAACGTTGGTCGCAAAGTTTTTACTCTGGAATAACAGCGCGAAAGTGAGCCACATGAGGCAAAGGGCACAGACTACAGTGTCGCCTGCTGGATCTCAGCCATGCCGGCTCCAATCTGCGTCTTCGTGTTTCATTTATTTTCAGCACACACGCACGCAGCGCTGATTGCTGTACAATAGAATAGGTTTTTCCCGCGTCGATATCACTGCTCACAGACGGAAAAGGAGCGGCTGCCTGCCAGCGCAATACATGTGCCTGACCCTATAAATTATTAACTGGAACAGACCTCATGAAATCAGAATGCATCAAATAATAAATAAAGCACCTCGTCAACTGTGTGGTCCACCCGCTTCATAAAATGGACCGCCAAATTATCACTTTAATGTCGGCCGCCGCGGTTGCTCAGTGGTTATAGTGCTCGGCTGCTGACCCGAAAGACGCGGGTTCGATCCCGGCCGCGGCGGCTAGAATTTCTTTGGAGGAGAAATTCTAGAGGCCCGTGTACTGTGCGATGTCAGTGCACGTTAAAGAACCCCAGGTGGTCGAAATTTCCGGAGCCCTCCACTACGGCGTCTCTCATAGCCTTAGTCGCTTTGGGACGTTAAACCCCATAAACCAAACTTTAATGTCGCTTCACACGTGGCATTCTCGGAATCAGTTTCAGCGTGGCCTGTGCTGTCGCATATCTCATTAGGAACAAGCCAGGTATTGGCGACGCTAAAGGTTGTTCATTTAGCTACGAACTTAACGGTTGGGCGTCTTGTAATGTTCGCGTGTTTTGGGCTTTACAACACGAAGAATCGAACTGTTCACTGTGCGAAACGCGGTTCGATCAGTTGTGCTGCGTTGCAGGTTATAATAAGCGTAGTAATTCATAGTCGCAAGTTGAATGATTGGACACTTACGACGACGAGAAGAAAAATGTTTTTGTGCGCTCTTACGAAAATGCGCGCTTGTTCTAAAGGCACAGAAAATTTTTTTAAAAAATATGGGAGAACCACTGGCTGTGAAGCAACCCGTAGTGCATTAGCCGCCGCGGGCAGGCCTCTGATTTTTCTGGCCTTCCTAACGTATGCGGACTGAATTTGTTAATTGCTCAGATTTCTGGAAACAGTGCGCCCCTCCACGAGGGTATCCGGTACTTTAAAATAAAAAAAAGAGCCTACAATGTCAGTTCACGCTCAAGTTTTTTGTTGACACTCTGCTTCAAACAGATTGCATTTTTCATTCTGTTTTCATTTCAGATTTAGCGTTTTGCAGGAGGAAAACTCCAAACCTATTATTATTCAGAATTCATAAATTGTCACCGACATGAGGAGCCTCCACGATGCTTGTAGGCAGCTCAGTTTGTGCCGCCCTAGCACGAAAAAGTATGCAGGAAAGACAAGCTCACGCGGAGTATTATTTCCCTTCTTTTTTGCACAGATACAACGGTGCCGTCTGCCGTGCGCCGGCTAAGGCCGCTTGAAAATCTAGTTCCGGAGTGCACCTTGATTGAAATGAACCGGGCACATGGACCCCTCCCGTGTTCTTTGTGCACCCGATCCAAGGTCATACAAGGTCATCCAAGGAGCTGGCTCGACACCTTCCCCTGCGCGCCGCGGGAGCGCAGTGCACACGCGACACATCCGCGCACTCCGTCGAGAAGATCGCCACCACGTACTTGCGGGTGCGTCGATACTGATTTCGCCGAGGCTCGTTTTAATTAGCCGCTCTTACGTCAATGCTTATTTCGAGATGCCGTTGCGTATTTCGATGCAAAGCTATTTTTTTCACAGCCTGGTATACCCAGGCTGGAAGAAGAAATCATTAGATTCATTGGTTTTCCAACGCCAAATACGAGCACCTAATTTTTGCAGGTATGTGCGAAATTTGGTGCAAACTCTCACATTGGCTAGAAACATTAACATCTAAATTCCTGGATTTGCCAGAGAAACACCCGAGAATTCGTGCCATCATTTTCACTCTTGAACGTGCCCATGGCGGTACGAAGTCAGGAAAAAAAGTTTATAGATACCAGTGGCACAATCAACCTGTCAGAAAATGATCGGCTTCACTATTTGTGCAAGCAAGATAAACTGGGCTAGTCGGAGCAAATGCATCTTCGAAAAACGTAGCGCGAAAAACGAGACACAGGAAAGGTGAAGACAGGACACGAGCGCTTTCTCACGACTGAATCTTTATTGGAAAGGTTATCAGAATATATACTGTAGATATGGAAGAGGGGAAGGAGGACGGAAAAACAAAACAACAACACAAAAAAAAGAAGACGAGGAGATAAAAGGCCGGCGATGAAAGCAAGTATATAGCAACATAAAACACGCGCAGTGTTACTTAACCGATTCAAGGTACAGGTGCCGTCAAAAGTAAATGGAAGGCAGTATTAACGAAAAATTTTAATCACTGCCCGCTCAATTCATGCATCCTTGAATACATATGTGCAGACTAATTGTGATTGTGATTTGATTTGAAAAAAAAAAATTGTGCGAATCGCACTGTGCACCAACAAACATGGACCGTTATGCTTTAGATTTAAAGAAATTAATTTTTTTTTGGTAAAGTCACCTTCCATTTACTTTTGACGGCGACAGTACACAATCTCTCGTTTTGTGAAATCGATGGATGCGTCACTAACACTATTTGTAGGCTGCTAAATTTTGTTTATTGAAGTAAATGGTTACAAGATACAGCGCAATCTCAGAAAAAGTGTGATTGCGCTACGTACCCATTTCTTCGCATAACGACGCACAGAGCTATGGATCTCGTCACACGCGTGCTTGCAGGGATAAATATAGGTCATATAAGGCTCACACACGCAGTCAGAGAGTCTCTTTTCTTCAGGTTTCCCCTGTGGATATGGGCTTTGTAGTGGTGTGCAATCGCATATAGCACTTGACAAGAAATCTAAACCGAGCCTGCTTTCTTAGTTCGACGGAATAGTCACTCTTAAACCAGCGAAACTCTCCGACTATTCTGATGTGAAGCTCCGCATGGATTGCTGCGAAACGAATAACGTGCAGAACATTTCCACTCGCTATCTCTGGCGTCATACCAGCTTTTTTATGTTAAAGCATGCAAAGTTCAACATCCCGAAGTAAGACATGGGCGCTTTAAGTGAAGCCGTATACAGGAGGTCTCCGGATTAATTTATGAAAGCTGTGCTTCGTTAGGGTAAGCTATCAGGCGCATGGCATCAGGCCGCTTTTCTATGTCGTACCCACCGAAATGCGGCCGCCGTGGCCGCGATTCGATTCCGCGGCCTGAGGACCAGTAGACCAACACCAAAACTAAGCAACCTTGGTGAATCGATTTGCCGTTCTGATTGACACAATACGTTCCGAGTGTGAAGCCGCGATGGTGCTACACTTAGGCGGTCTTGTCTTCGCACCTCCTTTTGGATATTTCTAAGACTTGTATCGTCCTGAAATTTACTACAGCAATTTTTAATTGGGTGATGTCTTTCTTTCCTTTTTATAAAATACTAAATGTGCAACCCAGGGGTCCCTACCACCTGGTGAGGTACTCCTTCGGCGCCGCAGTTGCCTTCGAGATGGCAGTGCAGCTTCAGGCATCCGGAAAGATTGTGGGCGCCTCATCTTCTTGGACGCTGCTCCCCTCTACGTGACGACCGTTATGACTTCTGGTCGCGGAGTCCAGAAGGAATGCGACGGCGACGAAGACACCACACTACTGTGCGCGTATACCATGCAGTTTATCGACATAAATTTTTCCAAGGTTCGTAGGGAGCATAGATAGCGTGCTACTATAAAATTCCTTAATAACTGATTCCGTAACAAACACTATGGTGCGCTTGGACTTGATTTTGGCAACGCGTTCTCATCGTACATCCCTCTGACTCCAGCTGTAACCTTGTGTGGCCGTGCTAGCAGCTTTACGCGCTCTGTAGCTAGACAAGAAATGCAGGCGTAAAAAATATGCCTAAAAACTTGTTCCCACTGCAGACATTAATCCGAAGGTTTCTCGGCAACTGCCAGTTACCCTGAAAGGTAAATAAGAATATCCTTGAGAGGTGGAAGCACCGAATTTTCGGTCTGTGCATTCTTAATTTGAAACATTGCATATCGCTTCGGAAGCCCTGATACACGCTCCATGGTTTATATATGGGCGGTAATGGATGTATTATAACATTATTTATAATCACAAATTTCGGTTCCCGAGCTCTGAGGCTGTGCTTGTCCGTCAGAACCATGGAAGAGCAACAAGCTGGTTAAATGGGTCTCAAACGTTTTGGCGTACAGACTGCTGCGTCACCTGCTCTTGTACACATGCTGTATACATATTAGCGCTTTTTTAAATGCTCGACAACTTGGCGTGTGCAGCTATGTGCTGAGCGAGCGAGGCATGGCACCAAGTTATCAAACCGAGCGGACAATTTTGGACGATCACTGCCGACAGGACGCATGCGAACGCGGTTTCTGCGTACTATTCGCCTCTGTCACGCCGAGCCGCCTCTGTTTTGACGGCACTGCTGTTCACTGTGATCGTTCTAAAGTGAAAAATCATGCGGCGCCGTGAGGTATTCCGGGTTTTTATCTTACGACGCATGCCAATGCGTCCCGAACTACAAACCTTGCACTTGGCGCAGTGAAACGGTTCTGTGTGACCATTCCACGAATTCCGCGTGTTCTCTCTATTGCTTGCACGGATATGACATGGAGAGTTTGAATCTGCGAAGAATATGTGCACGCCACATAAGGAAAGGTATTAAAGATGCAATATAACTTCATGCAAGCGATGGGGAGTACAATGCGGAAAGCCTACGCATCTAAATATTTTCACATAACAAGGACTTCTAATTTCAGTAGTCCCGTATTGATGGTTCACAAGGAAACGTTGATGCACATTCGCGATGTCCATGTAGCAAGTGAGAACTCGCCCACTTGCACTCCTTGGGGTCGACGTTTCGCCTTCTTTCGCGATTACGAGCCGCGGCTGCTAGGTAAGTGCTCTTAGATGCCTGGTGAACAACTACAAGAGTGCACTTGTCTAAAACGTTCGAATGGCGCTCTCTGTTGAGCACTGAGGACAATTTCTGCTGCCTGCCAGGCCCAATGCAGCTAGATGAGGAGTTAAACTCCTCATCCCTGAGAATGGTCATACGCGATGACGTCAAGTTTATAGCCCTAGGACACTCATAAAGCGAACAAGTGCATCCTCCGGTGCGCCGTCCAAGAGCTTTAGACAGGTGTGTGGACGACTGCAAAAAACCTAGAGAGAAAAATGTACGGAAGTGGACACTTCATATTTGGCATTGGCTTGTGCTCTGCGACAAGCGTTTCTTTATTCGCAGCAATTTGCTAAAGCGAGGCTCAAAGAAATGATATTGTAATTTTAGCGCGAGCCTGATAAAAAACCTTCACTTACTGTGAATTTATTTCAGAAGTGAGAAATAATTACTTCCGGCTACACGGTGGCACGACGCGGTTCATACAGCGAGAAGCTCTCGAAGGGATCTAAGCTATGGCTGTTGTTGGGTTATTGCGTTATACGAGCATCGTGTATGCAGATAGTAAAAGCCCGGTCATTCCAGTAAGCAAGAGCCACTTTTCCTTTCTTCTTTTTTGGACAAATAATGACGTCTAACAGAACGAATAGTAAATGCAAGTGGCTTCTTTCTCTTTTTCCCTCTTTTTTATTCCTATTCTCCACCTCACGAAGCGACCTTGTACGCTGACGGTTATCCCGCGTGGTCTCACTTATAAAGCTTCTCGGTGTAAACGTATCTATTAAAGCGATCTAACCTGCACAGAGTGAGCACCTCCATGTGCTAATCTACCTCCGGGTCTAATCCATGTATTTTGCGCAGCATCAGTCAAGCCAAATGCGAAGTGTCCCCAGGCCGACATTTCCGCTATGGATGAAGCGCTCTTTGCAAACATCGTATAGAATATAGTGCTTCTTTGCTCTCAAGGTAATTTTGAAAACTCTGAGGCGTAGATAGCGTAGATATGGCAGCAAATCAGTAATTACGCAGCTTTAGCTGTGTTCATTATGGCTTGAAATGATCTGAAAACAAAGCTAACCACTTGATTGAACAGGTTCAGTCTTAAAGTTCATAAATGGTTTTTCGATCAGATGCCATTCCACAGCCAAGGATTCCATGGTCGTTTCGTTTTGTAGCATACGACTGTAGAGTGAGCAATGTTCCTCGTAAGTACTGTAAGTCGAATAGCAACTGTGGCTCCAGGGTGTCGCTTCATGCGGCAATACCCAACACGTTTTATTTATTTGTTTATTTATTTATTTATGCAAATACCTCACAGGTTCCACACTTGGAACATTGTGTGAGGGGAGGGGTTACAATATTTAGCAGAAAAAAGATGGTACAAAGTGCAAAAAACAAAAGTAAACAATATTAAATACATTGGATTGCAAACAATTATTACACCGTACTTGAAGAAAACCGTAATATATTGACACAGAGAAAAAAAACAGCAAACAAACAACGGCACTGCATGGATTTGACTACACATACGAACACAATTTATGTTACAATATCATGGATGCATGAAGGTGGTCAATTCGTTTTTGAACATTAATGGGTCACGTATGGTAGCAATGCAATCCGGAAGGCCATTCCAACACTTGATAGCACGTGGCAAAGCAGAAGAATTAAACGCGAGTGTTCGGCCGAATAGACGTTGGAAGCTAAGATTATTATGTAGGCGACGTGAAGTGCGCATTGGGCGTGTCAGTGGCAGTGTGGACGCGTGAGGACTGTATATCAGTTTCTGTAGTAAGCAAAGAAATGCGATATCCCTACGTGTCTGTAAACTTGTTAGCGATAAAGATAACTTGACGCTTGTTACGCTGGAATGACGGTTGTAGTCGTGAGAAATAAAACGCGCTGCACGGTTCTGAATTGCTTCGAGGGAATGAATTAAATAAGCCTGATGTGGTGACCAGATAGCTGATGCATATTCTAGTTGGGGACGGACAAATGTTAAGTATGCTAGCTTGCGGGTAGAAACAGGTGCGCTATGAAGATTTCTTTTCAGGTAGCCAAGCGTGCGCGATGCTTTGGCAATTATGTATTGAATATGTTCCGCTCAAGAAAGATTAGAAGTCAGATAAACGCCAAGGTATTTATAGGAAGACGTGCGGGATAGCGTGACACTGTTAAGGGAATAAGTGAATAGCGAGTTTGACTGCTTCCGGCTAACTGTCATGATTTTACATTTGTCAGTATTAAGTGTCATTTGCCAAGATGTGCACCAGTTAGTTACGCATTCAAAGTCCTGCTGAAGAATTGCATGGTCAGTGGTTGAGCGGATTTGGCGATAAATTATGCAGTCATCGGCGAACAGTAGGACTGATGATGTAAGATGCGATGGCAGGTCATTTATGAAAATTGAAAATAATAAGGGACCGAGAACACTTCCCTGAGGGACCCCAGAAGTGACGTCACTAAGGGGTGATGAAAAGTTGTTTGTTACCGTGAACTGCTTTCGAAAAGATATGAAGTTCCGGATCCAGGAGACAGTTAGCGAGTCTAAATTAAGCGACGATATTTTAGCTATAAGGCGACAATGGGCAACACGGTCAAACGCACTGGAAAAGTCAATGAATATGCAGTCAGTCTGGTAGTTTTCATCCATGTTCTTGAATAAATCACTAGTAAGTTCAATTAGTTGTGTATCACAGGAAAACCCTTTTCTGAATCCGTGCTGGCGTGGGAAAAAGAAATCGTTGTTCTCGAGATGGCTCGCGATGTTAGATGCAACGATGTGTTCAAGTAACTTACATGGAATACTCGTTAGTGATATGGGGCTGTGTCCATGAGCGTGTCCATGTGTCCGCAGGTCCATGAGCGCCTAAAGCAACACAAAAATTTAGAGGCAAAGAAGGATGCTGCAGTGAACATGCTCCTAGAATTGAACCCCGACATGCTGCCACGCAGAAAGGACATCACTACGGTCCTGAGCACCTTCCTCGAGCTACGCAAGGCAGCGATGAATTATCGCCCCAAAACTAAGTTCGACGGCGACATAACGCTCATCAAAGCATCCATGCCGCTTTTCTCCGCCACTCATCTGCCTCCTGACTACGGTGCTTCAGATGTAAGCGTTTAATTTTTCTGCTCAAGCATTATTACTTAACTGCGCAGAGACAAGCTGTTAAGAGAGAGCGCGTTGGCTAAAGTATACTCATACAGAAATTCGTTAGAAAGGTGTCGTTATTTTTTCGACCCAGTTGAACGTCCAGAAGAACGCCTTCATGTTTCCATGCGACGTCTGTTTTGTAATGGAAGTGTCACTCGATGCTTTAATTTTTCGAAAAAGAATAGCTCAAATGTCACCAATTGAGAACCTTTACTGTTCCGCAACGCCCAGTCGCAGAGCAAGATTTGCACTCTGAAAAAAAAAACTTGCCCTTAAACCGAGTTGAATAAACTACTATACCTTCACATCAAGAGGGTTGTATGTTTTTGCCGAGGGCAGCACGCTTAGCACAGGTGTTACATGAGATGTGTACCGCGATTCTTCCCCTCTGAAAGTTATATTCCTACCGAAATAAACGGTAAAAGTTATAACGTAAAGGGTCATAGACTTTTGGATTCAGGAGCTGCGATGGGCGCATTTCCAGTCTGCACATGCGAGCTGCACCCAGTATGCCGTCACCATTTTCGAGTAGAACCATAGAGCTCGAGTGCCCGGTGACGGCAACTTTGAAGATTGTGGGAATCCTGGCTTTCGCCGTCGCCTTTGCGCGGCTAGCCGGCCTCCCGCGTTGTTTCTCCTCTTTCCCTTGCTCCCGCCTCAGGCGGTGGAGAGGCGGCTGGGTGACTAATCACTGTCATTTAGCCACAGCTCCGCCCCGGCTCCCCAAGGGCCTTTGCCATTGGCGCCTTTTGGCGGGAATTCGGGACCCCGCTTTGGGCGGCCGCGCGCCGCGCGACCGTCCGAGCGGGGCCCAGAGAGAGAGATCCCTCCGAGACAGCGTAAGGTGCGTACGTTACTGTTTGTCCGTGCCGGCCCTTGGCCGCTCGGACCAGTGCTTACTCGAGCTCGCCCGCACGTGTCCTCTGACCTGCAGCGGCTCGAGCCTGTCCAGCGGGGTCCAGCGACCTCCGACAGGCGTACCTTGTGTTGATTGCCCACTCTCTCTCGCAACCGGCCCAACGGTCGACACGAGAGAGAGATCACAGCACTGCCGCGGGGACATTCTCCTGCAGCGGCGTGTTAGCGGCGCGCATTGCTCTAGTCGCTTCGTGCGCGCAGCGGAGCCTTGCTCCTCGCGCGCCCCCGGGACGGGTGACTATTGAGTGTTTGTGTACCTGCTGAAGGACGACGTGAATAAACGTCTCCTTTGTGAACTTGGAGGCCTATTTCTTTGCGGCGAATCGCTCTCCTCCCAGCGGAGGTTGAGTGCGCTGCATCGGTGTCCCAGTGGTGTGTGGTGACGGCTGATCGGGGCCCTTGGCTCGCGCGAAGCTCGAACCCGCGGTGGGTGGTGGCCTGTGTCCACTTAGGAACCCACAACTGGCGCCCAACGTGCTAAGTCATTGGCGCTTACGCCTTTGATGGCACATTAACCGAGCAGGTCGCCTTGACGATCACGCTTGCGCACCGTGTCTAACACCCCCAGCGGGGCACTCGGCAGCTACATGTCGGCTCCCTACGGAGTTGTAGCGTCGTTTTATCCGCTGGCTGCTGTTCCTTCGAATAGCTAGACACCGTGGTTGGCCGCGGCCCCCAGTGGGGTTCACGGCGAGACAACCCAAAATGTCGACCACACGGCTCCCATTGGAGCTGTATCGGAAGCACCCTGCGGTGCATCCGCTGGTCGCATGCCTCAGCTGTGCAAGCTTTCCGCCCAGTGCGAAAGCAGTTCGTGTCACGCTGCCGCAACCGGCAGTTTCGAACAGCAGCAGCCGTGCCCCGCGAGCAGTCAATTCTGCTCTGGGAACGGCGAGGCGCTGGCCCGGTTCCCTGTGGAAACCACGCCGCTCATCGAACTAGGAGCCTTGCCTCCCTCGTTCGTGCAGCCCACCCAAGCCTCCACTGAGGCAGGGGTGCAGTGCGCTTAGTTGGCTGATGCGGCTCCGCGAGCCTGCGGGTCGGCTGGCGCGCTGGGCTCTCCTGATACAGCATTACGACTTTTCCGTGCAGTGTCGAAAGGGGAGCACAAACGTGGTAGCTGACGCGCTATCCCGTGCCCCACTCGCCAGCGGCGCCTTGACGCCTGTAGGCGGAGGGGGCGAAACAGCGGACGAGCCGCCGGGCGGCAAGGAGGGGGAACCCGCAAACGGGTTAACCCATTCCGCTAACCAGGCGAGCAGCGCTTCGCAAAGCGGACGAGAGGCAAAGCTCTTCGTGAGCGCCTCGGAGGTGCCGACGCGAACGGAAATTTTGGCTGCAAACCTGAGTGGGGACGAGACCATGCTCCCCTCTGGGATGACTGGAATCGTTTTCAGCCGTAAGAGCTACTGAAAGCCCAGCAAAATGACCCCTTTTGTCGCGAGGTGAGCGACGGTCTCAGGGAGACGGAGCGCCGTGACGCTACTTGTATTGTAGCGGGCGCAGGGGGGCAGAAGCCAGCGTGTGTCGCGGCGAACCCCGGGGAGTCATATTTGCTGGACCATGACGGGCTCGTGCTGAAATAATAGCCACCGATGACGAGTCCATCGACCCGTTGAAGGTGGTTATCCCCAAAAGTCTAAGAGGCGCACTTTTGCGATTCTCTCATGACGAACCACTGGCCGGTCATCTGAGTGGCTGCAAAGTTTTTGCAAAACTGAGTCAATCGGTGACGTGGCCCGGCATGAAGCGTGACATTTTCCGCTATTGCCGTTCCTGCCATGTCTGTCAAGCGGTGAAGTCACGGGGCGGCAAGCCGCCTGGAATGATCAAACCGATTGACAGTGCGTCCGTGGCAGATGACCACCTGCGATTTGATGGGGCCTTTCCCCAGGAGCAAGCAGGGGTTCATAGACCTGAAGGCCTACGCGTCACGGTCTGACGAGCTTGCGCCGGTACCCATTGGTATCATAGGCAAGCGCAAAGGCACAACTGGTGCTGCGGAACGCAAGCGTACGGAGCACCGGTACAATCTGAGGCGACGGTCACCGGTGTGATTTATGCCGGACGGCGGACTTTTCCGCAACCGAAGGCACGCAGCCTCAGCTAGCTGGCGAGCTTTCTCGTCAGGCCCTACCCAGGTGAAGCACGGTGTGTTATTTTTTGTTGTTTTGGCAGCATGCTCAGTTCCAGCCTTGTGTGTTTATCTATTTATTTATTTGTTTTGTTTTAGTCAGTTTCTAGCCACTTTCGTTTCCCCGCTTGTTCGTCTGTTTTCGTTCTAACGTAACAGACTTGTACATCGGCAAACTTCAGCCAGCTCGTGCTTGCTCTTATCTTCAAGAAGAAAACGATGGGTGTCGTTTGTACAGCGCGCCTTTTCTCATTTCCGGCCCGACTGTGGGTGGTTGGCTCGTTAAGGAGCCGTGTGTCGCGGTGCGAGTTTTGTGCGGCCCGTATGGACGGGAAGTTGGCGGGGCGTTTGGGGCGATGGGTTGCGATGGGGGGCGGAAAGTGCACCCTTTGACCCTCGCCGCGGCGCCTCTGGACGCTTCTGATGAGGGGATCGTTGTCGCCGACCAGCGTCCGCGCACGTGCCGGTGTATGCGTGTTTGTGGCTGTGGCTGTGTGCGCGCGTAACCATGAGCCAAGGCGACGCCTGTGAGTTGTGCCGTTGTGTCCTTCTGCGTGAGCGCGAGGATGAGAAGGACCCCTCGCTGTGGACAAGGTTACACATCTGGACGCCGCCGAACGTCCTCGCCCGTTTCAGCCGGCGTGAAAGGGGTGCACTAACTTTCTTGTGCCCGAACGTGATGTCGTGTCCAAGGGCGCGAGGTCAGTGCTCTACCGCGGCCCCGTCGTCATCAACGCACCATACATCAACGGAAAGAAGACCGCCATCAGTCGTCGGCCCTCCCAACCCGTTCAACTTGAAGTCTGCGAGCGGTGAGTCGCCGACCGGCCCACAGGGCCGCGCCATCGAACTTTGAGGCTGGCATCCACCTGTAACATAGCTGTACAGTTGTATTCACATCTTCTTGTGTACCGTGTATATAATCTGCAAGCTGTTTTGATTTACTGAAGCGTATGTCAGTGTTTGCCTTGTTTTTTTCCCTTCGTTTTCTTACGTTGTTGTGGCTGGAACTGAAGTGTATCTAGTTTTTTTTGTGTATTGATTTCTTTATTTTGGAACTGAAGTGTATCTAGTTTTTTTTGTGTATTGATTTCTTTATTTTGGAACTGAAGTGTAGCTTATTTTTTTTTGTGTATTGATTTCTTTATTTTGGCCGCGTGCTTTGCCGATGGGTAGGAGGGCATTTAAGGAGAGGGGGATGTGGGAATCCTGGCTTTCGCCGTCGCCTTTGCGCGGCTAGCCGGCCTCCCGCGTTGTTTCTCCTCTTTCCCTTGCTCCCGCCTCAGGCGGTGGAGAGGCGGCTGGGTGACTAATCACTGTCATTTAGCCACAGCTCCGCCCCGGCTCCCCAAGGGCCTTTGCCATTGGCGCCTTTTGGCGGGAATTCGGGACCCCGCTTTGGGCGGCCGCGCGCCGCGCGACCGTCCGAGCGGGGCCCAGAGAGAGAGATCCCTCCGAGACAGCGTAAGGTGCGTACGTTACTGTTTGTCCGTGCCGGCCCTTGGCCGCTCGGACCAGTGCTTACTCGAGCTCGCCCGCACGTGTCCTCTGACCTGCAGCGGCTCGAGCCTGTCCAGCGGGGTCCAGCGACCTCCGACAGGCGTACCTTGTGTTGATTGCCCACTCTCTCTCGCAACCGGCCCAACGGTCGACACGAGAGAGAGATCACAGCACTGCCGCGGGGACATTCTCCTGCAGCGGCGTGTTAGCGGCGCGCATTGCTCTAGTCGCTTCGTGCGCGCAGCGGAGCCTTGCTCCTCGCGCGCCCCCGGGACGGGTGACTATTGAGTGTTTGTGTACCTGCTGAAGGACGACGTGAATAAACGTCTCCTTTGTGAACTTGGAGGCCTATTTCTTTGCGGCGAATCGCTCTCCTCCCAGCGGAGGTTGAGTGCGCTGCATCGGTGTCCCAGTGGTGTGTGGTGACGGCTGATCGGGGCCCTTGGCTCGCGCGAAGCTCGAACCCGCGGTGGGTGGTGGCCTTTGTCCACGTAGAAACCCACAAGATAGAATAAGTGCATCCGTTTATGTTTTCGCTCTGATGTAATGTTAGATCGAGTTTAGGCTTAATAATTTCGCTGATTTAGCCTGCAATTTAGAAAGTCTCCTGCAAGTACGCCACACGTGTTTGTAACGACCAAAAATATAGAACTCAAATTTAACCGTGAAGCGGCCCCATGTCCGGTTCGCGCATTGTAATGTTAACCTATAGATATACTTGAAGCATTTTCGTGCGTCTTGTCAGCTCGACTTACCAGACAACAGTGCACCGTGAAAGAGTTCAGAGGAGGCTTTTAAATGCACATCATTCTGCATGCGGATTTCAAAGCTTTGGCCCCATGTCTCTCTTTGCACGATTGACCTCTCAATTAGCCTTCTGCAGACCAAATGTGCTGACACTGCATTTTTCCGCAACCACCTTTCTTCTCTTTACATCACTACGTGCGCATCTGAACCGAAGCAATTACACTTGAGTTCGCGCTTTCATCTCATGGCATTTAAAAGATTACCCGTATTTTTTTTTCAGAAACTGACAAGCAGCTTGAGAGGGGAATAGAGTCAGTAAATTAGTATAGTGTTGTAGTTTGTAACTAAGCGTTTCCATTATATTGTTATGCGCCTTCCTTATTAGGCAAGAGTTCGTCCGTTGTGAAAGGAGGCAACATGTCTTGCTTTTTAGCTTTGAGCCCCGGCAAAGCTTGCTGTTGTGGCCAATGATGGTCGTTGAAGCGAGTCCAGTTGAAAGGATACGATGGTAACATACGCGTCTGGGCTAACGCTGCACCCGTGAATGTTGCCCATGCAGCTTGTTTATTCTTCAGGGAGACCAGCTCGGTAAATGAGTTTATTGGTGCGATACACAAAAGAAATTCCCGCTTCGCACTGCACATTATTTGTTATGCTGCAAAGGCGCACTCGGGTGAATGACTTTGATGAATGGTTCACCATTTTTATTGCGGCTTCACTGTGTGCCTTTCGTGTTGGCGCTTTGTATTAGTGTGTTATGTGCATAGCTCTTCGGTGTGCGTTTTCTGTTTCACTACTTTCAGCACTGCGAAGGGAAAGTTGACATCAAGGTCGTGGATGGGTCTCATGAAAGCTTTATCGTTGGACAAAGTTCGCAGGAATGCGCCTCTATCATCAGTAACCTGGTTCAGCGGTGGAATTAGTTGTGCCTGTGTGGGGTATTGTTAAGTTTAAATCTAGACTTCGGAAATAAAGAGTTCTCACTCCTTTCCAAGTCTTTTCTTTGCCTTTGCTTGCTCGTAGGAAACTCCTCTCTGACTGAGCTTCACATTCTCCCGTTTTACCATTGATTCTTGTCCATTTCCTAGCGACCGTTCCTTCGTGCATAGAGCGGTCCTGCCTGACACCAGAACAATATCACTTCTTAAGTTAGGACCATTGCCAGAATACGGGACAGTGCCCAGGCATTGGCACTTAGCTTAATGGCCTTTGACGTTCTGTACTGTTCTGCAGCCACTCGGTTACTCTTTTTATTACGCCACGGATGATGTCAACGGGATATTTGTTAATGTTGAAAGCACGCGCCACGTGATGTTAGCCACGGGAACTAGAAGTGGTTGTCAAGAATCTGGTAGTGATTACCGTAAGTCTTTTTTATAGCTTCATAAGATCACGTTAAAAATTATTTCTTTTTTCATACACGGATAAAAGTGAGGAACTTGAACTCTGGAAAACAAATGAATGCATTCACTAGTGAAAACAACCTGTTAGACACCGGGTGTATGTATGTAAGCGGTGTATGTAGTGGTATGTAATAATAATATTAAGAGAAAGGAGAATACATTATTTATTTATGTTATGTTATGTTATGTTAGGTTTAATGGCACATAGGCAGCTAAGGCCATCATGCGCCAAACACAAGGTATAATAATTTCTGTGCGATTTAATAAAAATGTGAAAAGGTGATCAGTGGTGTAAAGGGCCTAAAAATTTACCTATCTACTAATAACAGAGAAAAAGAGATTTAAGGATTGCTAAAGGTAAAAGCTTTAAAAAGGTCAGGTAGCCTCAGCAGCCATCCTTGGCTGGGCGAGGATGTCGAGGAACCCGACCAATCAAATAAAAGCCTCAGCCCTTTCTTCACGAGTGAGGAAATGGCTGAGGGACATCATGTGAAGCTGTGGGTCATGATTTATATTTTGTTGAGAAAACCTGCTTCAGTTAAAAACTTAAAAACACAAGATATGTCCACAATTGCATTATCGCCTATGAGTAGCGCTGGGTGGAAAGGAATGGTTTGCGTGTAAAACAGAGAAAAGCACTTTTTCCTTAGTTTTTCGAGTTTATAACATGAAAATAAAATGTGGTTAACTGTAAGTTCACCTCCACATGCACAAACTGGTTTATCTTGTTTCGTGAGCAGAAAGTTGTGTGTAAGGTGCGTGTGACCTATGGGATGAAAATGGGATATATGGGACCGCTGAAGCCAACAGAGGGTTTGTAGAGCAGTGCCTATATATTCTATAGTCTTGCTCTTGTTATCATGAGAAGCTTGCTATGCTTCAGATTGATCTTGCGAATGTGTTTAGTCGTGCGCACCATTTGTTGCTGCTTTCTATTCTAGATTACGCCAATGCTGGACCACCCGCACTAAGAAAAGCTGTTTGAACGCAGGAAAGGGTTTGGTGGATCGGGCTTAAAGGGCGGGAGGAACAAGATGACGGCGGTGGTTGTTTTTAAGGGTGACTTAATCTTTTATGACGCACATATATCACCTTCCATAAATAGCTTTCCTTCCGTCGTCCTGGAAATTACCGTTGGCCGGTTTCCTCGTAACAACGAAGAAAGCCCTTGCAAGGACTGCTGTTGAAAGTACGCTATGAAAAAGTCTGTGCTATTTGACGTAAGATTGAGCAAGAACTGCCCGAATTTCCGGTACTGCTAACAGGACCCTAATTCGGCGTGTAGAGCACTGACCGGGCCGGGGAAAACCGCAGACAGAAGTGACACGGCGAGTGAACCAAGGAGTTTTTAAAGCAAAATCTTTACTGGCCTAGTCAAGCCAAGGTCATGGGCGCCGCAATTCGACCTTCAAGTGGAGGAGCAGCGGAGGTGTGGCAGTCACGTGACACACCAGGTTACTGACCGCAGCTGCAACCGCGCGCTACCGCCGTGCCGACTGCTGCCCTGGCAGTTGTGGTCACGTGACTATAACCGCATGACTCAGTTTCCTAGAAAAAGGAGCCGCATTAGCTTTGCAGTTATAGCTATAGACGCAGCGAGTCGGCCAAAGCCGTCTACGTCGTCAGGACGATTTTACTAAACCACGCTTAGCTGAGCTAAACTGCAACCATTTTTTGTGACTTGTTTCTTAATGCGAACTTCTACAAGCGGTCACTGGCAGTGGTCGCTACAGACGCGGTAAGGCTCTCAAGCTCGACCGGTAGTTGTCGGTCTCATATGGCGACTTATTTCTTGATTTTTCTAGATTTCACTGTTTGTAGAGGCTACGCGCCACGCTGAACGCCGCTGCCACCACTGCTGCGGCGATTCCAATCTTCGTTGCTGCCGGAGCGACAACTTCGTGCACGATTTCCTCTGCGCTGGGTAAGCACGGAGGCATCTTTATGCCCAGCTTGGTGAGCAGCATGGCCACCCACTTTTGGCAGTTGTTCTTTGTGACGTGGTAAGGACCGAGGCCGCGGAGGTCGCGTATGGCGGCCGCCACTCTGTTTTCAGGAACACGGTGCTTCCCAAGTGGTATCTGGATTACCGTAAGGATAAAAGAAAACGGTAAGATAGAAAGATCATGCATGTATTCCACAGCGGCAAAGTTAGAGCTTGCCTGTTACGTACAACGCATATCATGGGTCCTCGGTATACTGACCATCGAGGGTTCTTTGGGGGCAGCCTAACAACCGACCTCTGCTTTCCCCCACTAGAGCTTTTATTGCGAAAGCAATAGTACTCGCACTTTCAAGCCTTCCCGGCCTTCAAGCCTTTCAAGCGTGACCCGGCCGCAGTTACATTTGACCTTTAGTGGGGCGAATATGGGCGACCAACTCGTTCCTTCAGATAGCCCAGCTGCAGTTACGCCGCGCCGCGCACCTGTGGCGCTACTGCCGCTGTGACGTCATACGAGCTGTAGATTATGGGCGACCAACTCGCTCCTTCAGAGAGCCCGGCTGCAGTTACGGTGTGTGTTTGCCGCGCTGCACACCTGGGGCGCTACTGCCGCTGTGACGTCATACCAGCTGTAGATTATGTTTTCTTTCAGTCGCAACAACATCAAAAACAAAATATAAAAAAATTACCGAAGACGCTTTCAGTCGTCGCGCAGCGGCGGCCGGTAGCCACGCGTGGCCTGTAGACGCGCCGCACTGCGTTCCTTCAGTTGGAGGCGCTGCGCTTTTGCTTTCGCAACCTACCAGGCTTAACCAAAGCTAAGCCCCGCCAATTTTTTGGGGTATAGCCTGAAACTTTTCACATGGCTCGCGCTTATAGAATCGTGCAAATATTTAGTCCACGTGTTACAAAAAAGTGTCAAAATACGTACACTTGCCAAAAATATTCCGTACATTTCATATATTCTACGCGTACGGTTTCCGTGAGAGGTCAATGATAAGATAGAGCCCGTATGTATTTAGACCTTACCAGGATGTGTTACGCGCACAGTGTATTGCACATCATACGAACTGCATATAATGCAAAGCATGCGGAATTAGGGAAACCGCTATGACCAACGTTTCTCCAAAGTTGTCAGTCGCAGTCACATCGAATAGGTCAAGGCACAGTGCTCCACACAAGGCATACTTCTGGAAATAAAGCAATAACTACGCCGATCCTCCTAATACTTCCAACATAGCCTTTAACGTCTTTCGGTTCCGAAGAGATATAGTGGACTGCAATGGGCAACCGCGAGATCACAGCGCCCCGTTGTTTGCAATGCCGGCCTCGTAATTGGGGCAGTAGGACGGTGGTTGCGCTCCTAAGGAAGAAGCGTATGGGTGACGGGAACAAAGACGACAGGGCTGAACAATCTGTATCTTGTCCAGGTCAAAAGTAATTGCCGTGGACCGTAGCCTCTCTACGATAACCCTGAAGTGGCACAGGTGAGTACACTGCACGATGTATAGTGTATAGTATAGTAAGATGCACTATACTGCTACTATGCGATGTGTAAATACGATGTATTGTATGTATGGGAACGCATGCTGCCATTCCTCATCTCCCAGAAAACGGTTCATTAGGCGCTGTCCGCTTCCCATAATCATCATTACCATCAGCCTGACTGCGCCCACGGCAGAGCAACGGCTTCTCTATATCTCTCCACTCAACTCTGTCCTTTGCCAGCTGCGGCCAACGTATCCCCGCATATTTCTTAATTTAAACCGCCTCTAACTTTCTGCCACCCCTGCTACGCTTGCCTTCTCTTGGAATCTACTCCGTTACTCTTAAGGACCAACGGTCATCTTGTCTTCGCATTGCATTTCTCGCACTGAGCCATATATTCCTTCTAATTTCCACTGGCATGTCATTAACCCGCGTTTGTTCCCTCACCCACTCTGTCCGCTTCCGGGTCCTTAACGTTACACCTATAATATTTTATTGCATAGCTCGCTGCGCTGTCCTTAACTCAAGCTGAACCCTTTTTGTTAGCCTCCACGTCTCTGCCCGATAGGTGGGTATCCGTAAGATACAGCAGTTGTATACCTTCCTCTTTAGGAGCATCGGTAAACTGCCATTCATGATCTCAGATAGCCCGCCATATACGCTCCACACTATTCTTATTCATGTGCGCTTCTCCCACTTCACTTCTCCCAAACGTACACCCCTAAAGGAAGCCGAGCGCCAGGCCGGGGGACGCTTGTACCCTTTTGACCGGTGGGTGCCCGGCGGTGGGTTGGTTTCGTTGCCCCTTTGGCTTGCCCTTAAGTTTCTGCAGCAATGCCTCGGTTACGGCAGCCAAGACGTGGTCAGGGATCCCTGCTTTACGCAGTCTGTTCACCTCGCCCTGGAAGCTCTCCCGCGTCATGTGAGAGCACGACTTGAGGAGTGCTGATTCCATAGAAAGGGTGGCGACAGCCCTCTTAACAGTTTTGGATTCAGCCGAATCATACGGTAAAAAATCTTTCTTGGCCCTGGGCAGGTAGCACCAGCAAACACTTCCGTCCCCAAGCTTAATATTAAGGTTCAAAA
The DNA here is from genome assembly GCF_055824585.1 of Amblyomma mixtum. Lineage (NCBI taxonomy): Eukaryota > Metazoa > Arthropoda > Arachnida > Ixodida > Ixodidae > Amblyomma > Amblyomma mixtum. Next base: position 207,784,583 of record NC_143013.1, read on the forward strand.
ACTGGAGGCGGTCCAGTTCAGGAAGCTCAAATGTGAAAGAGAGCCCCTTCCCATGTTGTGCGAACACGGTGTGCCACGGGAGTGGTCTACGAGATCCCCCTTACATGTGACAAGGTGTACGTCGGTCAGACTGGACGCTGCGTCACCGAGCGTGCCGGGGAACATAGAAGGCCTTTAGGGAACGCATCAGATTCGTTCGAAAACCTTCCCGCCCATTGCCGCTCTTGCATTGATGAAAATAAAAAAGCACTGTGCACCACGACTTGAACAGATTAAAATTCTAACCAGAAGTAAGGATAGATTAGCTCGCGAACTGGCAGAAGCCTTTTTTATCTAAAAGAGGGGTGGCATGTGCGTCAGCACCACTTCTATCTCCCTACGAGGAAGTGAGCACATATTGTTCAAAAATACGCGATTATGAGAAGTAATCGTCCGTGTGTGTGTGTGTTTTTTTCATGTGGGAAATGCGCATGCGTTCACCTTCTTCGGGCTTTATATATGCTACATGTGGCTTTCAATAAACTTAGTTGGAGTCAGCGCCCGTCCTGTTCGTCTTTCTGTGTGGTGTGTGTAAAATTTAGCGCTGTTTTTTTCTTTTCTGAACACAATGTCACACCAACTAGCCCAGCAAAAGGTACTGTTAAACAAAATACATAGCATCCATCAAAACTTCTTTTCGGGCTACTTGGCACATTTTGAATCTAAGAAGAATATCAGCGCTAAAGCATGCAACCATAGAATAAGAAGAAACAGTACACAAGCGCTGCTTCCTCTTGTGTCCTGTTCAGTCTTCATCTGTGGTTGCATGCTTCAGCACTGCTATTTTTCTTAGATACATTGTATTGAACATAAAAAACCCTCTGTGACAAGTAAAATCAAATTTCTGCTCGTCATGCTCGTCCATCTCAACCTGAAAATATCAGCGACTAGCATAGAGCATCGTAGACTACTTCGCTCCACCTAGATTACGCACTAAACAAGCAACGGTTGATAGAAAGTACGTAACCTCATTCAAACTGCGCTTGTCCACGCAAATCCTACACGTATCGTCTTTCTTTGGAACTAAGACTACACGGAAGACTCAGAGGCTGTTCGACCTCACAACAAAGCTCGTGTCGATAAGTTCGCCTAAGGCGCTTTCTTGTGTTTTTGTCGTAGCCAAGCAGACTGATCTAAAAATGCGTCAGCTGTGTCTGTCCTGTGCTTAACTTGAGTATTGAAGCCACGATGGTGCGTGAATGAAGCGTTGTATTCGTACAAGAACGATGCCAATCTTGCCTTTCCCCTCTCAGACACGCTGTTCATTTGCCACAATGGATTAGTTGCCCTTCCCTGCTCCGCAGAGCAGTTTTCTACCACTTCCCGGTGTCTGGCATCTCTCTCAGCCGCAATCATCAGATTGCATTCTACTTTCGGGTGGCGCGGGTGGCAGTTCACGCCATCCACCCGCTCGCGCCGTGTACGGAACCTGTATAGGCTACGATACCGCGGGCGCTTTCGCGAAAAGCTGCAACGTGTCTGTCGTACGCTCTCGATAGCCTCCAATGGTCATGTCCATCGCAATAGCTGTCCTAGCTAGAAAGTCTCATGCACGAACTACACCAAAGGATATATTGACGATGCATTGTCGCCTCACACGTCTTTCTCAGAGAACCACCATCCTAACTACACACACCACCTAACTGTGATGTGCCACTCGCGAGGCAAAAACTGGTATCGCACTCTCTGAAGCGAATTTTGTTTTCGCGACGCTGGCTTAACGCCTCGTCAAGAGGCAAAGAGGCGCTTCCTCCGGTAGCGAAACGATATAATATCTTTCTAGCTATTGTTAGTTCAATGAAATGCGCTATAATGTCAACGGAACTTCTAACGTGACATGCCAAAGGCGCAAGCAAAACTGGATGCTCTTGATACGTCGCACAGAATCGAAGGTCTATCACCGGTGGCTTCTGGGTTTCTCGACCATGTATGCTCCCGGTACGGAGTGCGGCCGCAGGCGCGGGCGAACTGCCCCGGTTGGTTGCACCGGTAGCAAAGGTTGCCCGGTCCAAGACGAGCGGGTCGCTGAGTTCTGCGTTCCGGTAGGAGATCTGGACCTCGCGGTGAGGACGGCGCAGATCGCATATGCTGCCTGGCGACGGCCTCGCTATCTGGCCGTGGTGTGCTTCGTTTTGCGTCAGCGTGTGTCGTTCACAACCTGTAGCTGAATTGGTCCAAAGCTGATAAGTTACCTCAGGAAAGGTTAAAACTGCTCAAAATACAAGAGCATTGGCAACGAGGAACTCTAAAAACACCCCGGGCTGCGTCCGGGGTGTGTCTTGTTGTGTTCCTTGTTCTTCGTTGCCCATGTCCTCGTCTTTTGCGCAGTTTTAACCTATCCAGAACTATGAACCAACCAGGCCGCAAGAACGTCTTAGAGTTAACTCCCAACCCTTTCAGACCTCCTGGTCATCAAACTGTGCCAACGCTTCAGCTCTAAACGGTCTTAGCCTGGAATTACATCTGTCATTCTACACATGCGTAAGTGAGCCTTGCGTGAAAGTGAAAGCGCATGCGTAAGTGTGCCGCCACTAGCTTTGGTCACGAAAGCGCAAGTTCATGGCTGGCAAAGCGCTTTTCCTTTTATTCATTTCTTCTTTCTTTTTCTTTCTTTCTATTTTCTTTTATTCCAAAGTGGGCTCGCCCTCCCTCACCCCTTCTTTGTAGTTTGGGTCTTCCTGAGCCTGATGAAAAATACAAGCCTTTCCGTGTCCTCACTCCAACTTCCAGCCCCTTAACGTTGCGATAACCTGTTCACATTGCTGACATTCGTGGGCGATAAACGAGTAATGCAATCCTGAGCGCTTCGCTTCGCCGAGACAATTTTGTATCTATCCTGTGAAGAATTCATAGTTTGATAATAGCGATGCGTATAGAAGTATAGGTGATCCTGACCCTATAGCCAGGTTCATACAAACATGTCTGTGCCTTGGGAAACTCTCGTGTCTACATAGATAAGGAGCCTAACTTTCGTGCGAAATGGCTCGTTTTATCTAGTGTTACCATTACCAGCTTGGGATGCCTTAACTGGAAGTTTCGTCAGGTCTTATCTGGCCTGGTGACGTCTCATACGGACTAGTGACGCCTTTCATACAGCCAATGGGCGCATTTCATGACCAACCACACATTTTGTCCCCATGGGGCTTCTAATGCTGTTGTATTAAAAAATCTCTTGTGTTGCGCGATATCAGTGCACCACGATGAACCCCAGGTTGTTAATCGGGACCCTTCAGAACGGCGTCTTTCACAGCCCACGCGCAGATGCGGCACGTTGAACCCCATAGTTCCCATACCGTAGCTCAGCTCCATACCACTTTTGCTCACCTTGTTCACGTGTATGGTTTCGAGCTTTTTGGCAGTCACCCAAGACGACCCGCCCACCAGTTCGCCTGAACTGGAGTCCCGGTTTGCGTCGCAGTAGAGCGCGTTCCCATCGTCGTAGATGAACGCCACTGCCCAGTGGCGGTACCAGGCAGAGTTCGACCGCGAGGAGACAGAGCCGGGCATTCGTGTGAGGAGCGAGTCCGCCACCGCCACACCGCTGTTCTCGATCGTTGGACAGATGAGGACCACGTCGCAGTCATCCGTGCAACTTCCCCGCCAGCTCTGGCACCGTCGGAAGACATTGAGAAACCTAAGCTGCGCAAAAGCACTGTCACACTCGTGTACGGCAGTAAACCAATAAAATATGGCCCCTCCCGCACCTATACAGTGTGTTTAGAGAATCTTGAGCACACTAAACGACTTCGTGAAGAGAATTGGAGAGTTTGGTATGCTGCGCAAGAATCGATCATAAATCATTGCTAATCGTTTACACAGCGTTTTGTCCCGACTCAGGCTGGTAATTTCTTTTTTTGTTTTTTGAAACGCAAGACTGATGCGGTCTCAGCGCTCCCATTATATTTTGAGCATGCCAAAAAAAAATCTTTCCCAGTGAAAAGCATTCCGCAAATCTCGGCATCGCTGAGTGCTACTTAAGTGAAATATAGTGCAGGGAAAATTTGCGCTAGATTACCAGCAAAGGCTAATAAAGGATAATTAAATACGCTTGAGCCATGCTGTGTAAGTAACAAAATTCAGAGTACGCTAGAGCAAACGTTGCCTTTCTTCTGAAATCTCTGCCTCTTTAATCCCTTCCTTAATACCTTCCTTAAAAGCACGGTCAGATTTTCACCGACGTTACGGGCATGCCGTGATCGCTCCCTTCCTTGTAGAATAGTTTACAGAACTATCAGATGCATGTTGCGACACTTCCACAGAAGTAGTTATGGTGCTCGGCTGCTGACCCAAAAGACGCTGGTTCGATCCCGGCCGCGGCGGCTAGAATTTCTTTGGAGGAGAAATTCTAGAGGCCCGTGTGGTGTGCGATCTCAGTGCACGTTAAAGAACCCCAGGTGGTCGAAATTTCCGGAGCCCTTCACTACGGCGTCTCTCATAGCCTAAGTCTCTTTGGGACGTTAAACCCCATAAACCAAACCCAACCAAACCAAACCAAATGTGTTAATGGCAACCTTTGTTGCATCATAGCGATAAGAAACGAAGACAAAGAAGACGAGGACAAGACAGACGCTATCTTTCAACTGAAGGTTTATTCACGCGGAAAAAAGAGATATGCACAAGCAGGAATACAGGAAAAAAGAAACGAAAGCAAGCTCACACAAGACTCTAATATTGGAATTCCGCTCTCATGTTGTGCGATAGAGGGAGTGCCAATCCACATGCCTCCGGCCTTATGAATGCAAAATGCCTCTGCTATCTCCCTGACTGTTCTGTTTATATGACGGAAGATGGGTTCACTTTTTTTCTAATATTGGATGACATTTGTGGTTTCTTGCAGTGCAAGCTGAGGTCGCTGGGTGGCTCCACCTGCTTTAGATCTCGCTTGTGTTCTAAGAGGCGCTTATTTAAACAACGGCCCGTTTGGCCGATATAGCTGCTACCACAGGAGATGGAAATCTTATAAACTGGGCTCATTGGGCATGGCACGATGAGCGACTAATGATTAATCGTGCAGTTCTTGTCATTTTTCGATTCTCCTCCCTGCTTGATGCGACGAACAGACTGGCGAATGGTGCCGAGCTTTCTTTAAGCCGAAATGACGACGTTGACGCCGTACTGGGTACCTGCTTTCTTGAGGCGATGCGAAATACAGTAAACATAAGGAATGGCTGCAAGATTTTTTCCTTTCCAACGCACCTGTCTGCTGATCAGGGCTATTTACACCTTTCTTGAGCTTCCCTCTCAACCTTTCGGATAGGCGTCCAATCGTGATATCGGGGTCCTATGCGAAACCACGCAAAGGACGCCTAAGTGAAAGGTTTTGTGTATGATGTTATGATGAGTATAATGAGGTTGTATGATGCTCACGTGCATGTCAGTAGCTTTTACCTCAGCGAATATCTTTTGTATTGCTTTATTTGCTATGACTTCAGACTGCTCTGAAGTCAAAATGGCGCAGAATAGTACTTCTCATCTACTACATGCCTTAGTTCTTTTTTTGTGCAATAGGGGTCCGCAGTGTGATAACTAAAAGGGGTCTTCATGTTCCTTTCTCACCCTAATTCTGCCATTCGAAGTGCTTCTCTTTCTCTCTCTTCGCCATACCTTCTCCCGTGTCCCTGTATTTGACCACGTCATACAGAACGTTGTCATATGGCTTTTACCGACTGTGTTTCGATCAAGCGCTCTCCGCAATGGCTCACTGCAGGCGGTGACAACTTTTTGGTGACGACGGGAAAGCTGTGCGAGCGGGGCGTCTCTAACTAGTGCTACTCCACCGAATAGTCCGACCTCCATGGCGTCAAGCGTAGGTTTGACTTCGATTTCCGTTTTTTACCACGATCAGGGGTATATACTTGGCACAGCACGTTTCGTTGAAAGAGCGGTTTCCAGTAATGCTGATATGAGCTTCATGCCACCTGCGCTGATGAGTTATAAAAAATTTCGAATGGGTTGTTAGCCGCGCACCCATCCCATTTAAACTCAGTGGTACTTGGTCCCGCTGCGACCCAGTATAATTAAAGAACTATAGGCACCTAATTCATGGATGGAATTGTTTTGTAATCGTTCGTAAGGCAATAGAATAAATCCAGCCTTCCTCAATACCTGGAATGATAACAAATGAGGAACAGCGATTATATTGCAGTTTTTGCATATCATGTGATCTAAACACCACTTTGACCTCACACAGGTGTCTAAACCGAAACCTAAATTGCATGAGAGCAAAATTACATTACAAATTATTTAGAGGTCGTAGGCGAATAGAGATTGGTGATCCACAAAGTGTCGTTCCGAGTTCGGCTCCAGAGAGACATTGCGTTCCTGTTCTAACCGGTTCGGAGCTCACCTTACCGGTTCTAACGGGTTCAGACAAAACAATTACGAAAGTACATCAGTTTTAGTCATCCTTATTATGCTGTTCACTTTTCTGTGTGGCATTGATATGTTAAATAAAAAATGCACTATAAGCTTACTGTTAGCTTAAGGTTAGGCGTGTTGAGTATCCCGGGCCGCGTCGGGTCCGCGTGACGCTGAGTAACGGCAGGATGAATGCGCAGCTGACAAAGGAAATAAATAAATGCCAGCTGACCCTGACTCAAAGCTCCTATTTAGGCGACCGAGTAGTGAGACATATTAGTAAGCCGGCCCGCTGCGAGCACCGCCTTGAAGCAAAAGTGATCTCAACGCGATACGCTCCATCTGCCGGCCGCAAAGGCAAAGACAATCGCAGACAGGCACCCGATCTTCCAGGTCGAAACGACTACTGACTCTCAATAGTTGAAGTCTAAGGCTACATTTACTTACAAAGCGCACCGACAATCGCTCGATCACTCAGTCGCACGTCCTCGATGCCACTCTTTTTACTGTTACAAGTTTAGGCCAGCCGTGCAGCTTGAGTTACTGATTTGCTTAAGCCAGCTCGAATGTGTGAAACTGTCATGCATATAGCATACGCGACCCAAGGCGGGCCTACTGCACGGTTTTGTCGTTTACAAACAAACGTGGGTGCCGATGGTGACCCTAGCCCCAAAGCGCTTCCGGTATTAACGACGCAGCGTTTGAAAAGTTTGGCGCCGGTGCTAACGAAGCGTGTCGAGCTGGATTTGCTAAGTCAGCGCGACATGCTAAGGATTCCGTGCAGTGTTTGATAAGGCGCCGGTGCAGGTGACGCGCCAGCTTTCTATGCTGCTCTTTTTCACTGCGGTAACTGCTTGCTTGAAAATCACGCCCTCTCCAAACAGGAAGTGTACTGGGGCTAAATAGCAATGTTGCTAGAGCAAAAAAACGTATGCATAGCATGCGTGGCCCAGCGAGAGCTGAGGTAGCCTCCAGCTGACTGAAACACATCTATGAAGCAGCTCAGCCCTTGCCCACTCTTCCGTGCCATACACCCTCTCGCAAATAACCAATGCCGGAGATACCTCCCTTTCCTCACGTTTCTGTTTTTGCGGCGACTTAGTAAAATTGAGAGTATCGGCATTCTTTGGCACGTTTTGCAACGTTTCTCTTTTTCTGGTTTTCGAATGTCTAATAGTTTATGGTTTTTCGGGGTTTAACGTCCCAAAGCGACTCAGGTTATGAGGGACGCCGTAGTGAAGGGCTCCGGAGATTTCGACCACCCGGGGGTTCTTTAACGTGCACTGGCATCGCACAGTACACGGGCCTCTAGAATTTTGTCTCCATCGAAATTCGACTGCCGCAGCCGGTATCTAAAACAACGTCTTCCGGGCCAGCAGACGAGCGTCATAAGCACTGAGCCACCGCGACGGCCATTGTCTAATGAAGCAACGCTTCATTAAAGGAAATGAAATGATATCTTTAAGGATCTTCTTGATATTTGATCATGTACATGTACGGCAAGAGTAAAATGAGCATGCTATTGCCTTTGAACATTTCTCACATGTTGCACAATTCGCATTGTTAAATGTGGTGGTATATTCTGGTAATGGACGTAAGTGCGCTTTCTCAAGGACAAACAATGTCTCTTCACTTCCTGTAAGTCAAGTGTCGAATTTTCCATTTCCAGTTTCGAATGAGAGAACCTGTACGCATTTTGACGCTTGTGCGTGTCTACAATCACTCACGGTGTACAACTTGCTACTTGCGCTAGCGCCAGGACCAGGTCTGTCGTTGAGCTCAGCTGGCCGAGCTGAGCTGAGCACATACAAAATTTAGGAATCAGTGGACGAGGGCCATGCCTTATACGTAGCCCTCTGCGTGTTATGCACTGATTGGTTTGGTTTGTTTTATGGGGTTTAACGTCCCAAAGCGACTAAGGCTATGAGAGACGCCGTAGTGGAGGGCTCCGGAAATTTCGACCACCTGGGGTTCTCTAACGTGCACTGACATTGCACAGTACACGGGCCTCTAGAATTTCTCCTCCAAAGAAATTCAGCCGCCGCGGCCGGAATCGAACCCGCGTCTTTCGGGTTGTCAAGCGCTTAGATGTGGCTCTTGTTTATTATATTTTGCTGTAAAGAGCAAAAGGTACTTTTCCTTTGAGCACAACATCACAATAGAGCAGTTAATACACTGATCTCGTGTTGCGACATCTGAAATCGAGATCAGTGTTGCGTCTTTTAACAAATACAGCTATAAGTGCCAAAGCAGCGCCTCACTTTTTCGCAACATTCCTCATTCAATATTCAGACAAGTAGCGATTGTTAGCAAAAATATTTTATTCGTAAGCGATTCGGTTCTAGCTAATCTATTCGCATTCGATTCGGATTGGATGAAGTACTGTTCGCAAACCCCTAGAATTTTGTAGCATAACTCACACAATATAACGAACAATCCTTAGGCCTTTCTTTATGCAAATAAAGCCTGGCTGAGAATTTGGCGGTAATGTGCGCGTTTCGAAACTAAATCAACTGTTCTAATTTTACTGCAAAGATATATTTTCTGTGAAGCCAGGGCAAGGCATTTTACATATTTCTCACTGGAGCAACAATGATGCTGGATGAACTTGGTGCCACCAGAGCTTCATCATCAGCGTGATAAAAAAAGTATAAATTTATATTATCCGAACCTGATCATTTAAATAATATTTAGATGTAAAGAGCTTGAAATTGATTCCCGAGTAGTCCAAAACAAGTTGCACTCGAAAGATATTCACAGCGTTTATTTTATCCAACTTCTGTTTTTGGCAAGAAAAATCGGAGAAGAATAAATGGTACGTTCCAAGAAATACCATAACTAAGAATTCCCTAATTTTTAACTACTGTTTTCAGCGGTGCGGGAATTTTTAGATTTAGCGAAAGACTGACGATATTGTGTGAGCGTCTATTTTGTTATTTACGATGTCAGTTACATTTTCTAGTAGGGCAAGAGGAAAGCCATGCTGCGCGTCAAGCAGGAGACCGTACTTCTCACGAAAAGCAATCGTATGTTTGCACAGCATTTCATCAAGTGCACATTTGATCCTCGTCATCATTATCATCACCATCAGCTTGCCCTGAGCAAAAACTAATACGTTTGGAATATACGGTGGGCAATTTAAATTGTATTTTAAACATATTTTGTATTCACGAATGCACTAGAAATATTTAGGAAATACGTTCCTGAAATTTCACGCTTGATATTCGAGATATATTCTTAAAACATGCCAAAATTACCTTACTTGAAGCATACTTCGAGCACTTTTCAAATATGGGGGAAAATATGTATGCAGTTTTGGCATCTTGTCAATGTATAAAAAGTGTACTTTCGTAAATATGAAATTAATCCATCCGAAGTACACTTCAATTCTAACAAACGGGCAGTCCTTTTAAACATATTTGTAGTACACTTCTAGCTGCTGTTGAACAGTCGAGGGCTCGAAATCGCGTTTCGGGTAATGGCATTTGCATGCTGTCAATGTATTTGAAGTGTACTTCCGTAAATGCGCAATTAATTCGTCCAAAGAGTACCTAAATTATAGCAAATTGGCAGTCCGCATTAGCATATTTCCAGCACACTTCAAGCTGCCGTTGAATAATCTAATGCTCAAAATCTAGTTTCGGGAAATCGCATTTTGGTGTTGGCAATGCATTTCTAGTGTACTTTCGTAAATACGTAATTAATCCGTCCAAAGTATATACTTAAATTCTAACAAATTGGCAGTCCGCGCAAACATATTTGCATTACACTTCAAGCTACCGTGGATTAATCTAGGGCTGGAAATGAAGTTTCGGGGAACAGTGAAAACTCTCCCTTTCCTGTCGTCCTGTCGTTCATGGTAACATCTAGCAGGAAGGTAATCACCACTTATTTACACTACGTGCGGAGAACGTGATAACATTATACCGGCAAAGGCGTCTTGGGTACTTCCTGTCCCGAATATGCCAGCGAAAAGGAGCACGACCGGCAAGGCCGACCCGCTCCCTTATACGCCCGTGTATCTGTTGGTTGACAGTTCGACTCCTGACCTACACCTGACGCAAGTTTCAACTAGCAATTCGATTCTAGATCGCTCCCAGATTCTAACGCGACCAGTGGGGCACTTGTGCGATAATTTGGGGGCCCACAGTGTTTGCGCAAAAAACGCCTCACCGGGCAAGGTAGTGCGTCGCTCTCGGTGGGTATATATAAGGCAAGCCAAGTATGGCAACCGGACAACTTCTTGCTTGCTGCGTGACTTTCGTCATGGTTTGGAGTGTGTAGGTATCTTTGCCGTTCCCATTCCGTCACGTGACCTTATAATCTGATACACCTCGTGATTGATGATAACTATGCGTGTACAGTTTTTAAGCCCAAGTAATTATATTTTCAATGTCGATTTTTCGCCTATTTCTAATGTATTTATTGTATATTTTTAGTATATATTTAATGCATTATAATTATGCTAAGCGCTCAAAAACGTACTTTTCACGTATTTTTACGAACGTTCAAAATATTATTCCTAGTATACTTAATAAGCATTCGTAGTGCAGCTTAAGCATAGGGACAAAAAATGCGGAATAAATATGAAGTTAATACAAAATGTTTGAAATGCATTTTTAGCAAATTCTCTTTTTCGCTAAGGGTGACTATGCCCACTGCAGGACAAAGGCCTCTGTCATATACCTTCAATTAACCCTCTCCAGTGCTAGCTGCGGCCAACTTATCGCCGCAAAACTCTCAATCTCATCCCCCCACCTTCCTCTGCTACGCTTGTCTTCTCTTGGAATCCACTCCGTTACTCTTAAGGACCATCGATTATCTTGCCTTCGCGTTGCATGCCCGGCCCAAGCCCATTTCAACCTCTTGATATCGAGTTGGGTGTCATTAACCCGCGTTTTAGAACGAACGCAGCTCTTAGGCGCCCGTTTCCGCGTTTCGCGGCGCCGCGCTCGCCGTTGCCGTGGCCGTGGCCGTTGTCCGTTGTAACCAGCAGTGGACACCCTTTAAGCTGTGAAAGCAACGGAGCGGGAACTTGGAAAAGAGAAAGTAAAAGCGCGACCTGCTCCCCTCCTTAGCAACCGGTACGCCAGCGGGGGCGCAGCTGTGCATAGCAACCGTGACTTCACACAGTAGCGGTAGAACGAGCGCGCGCGCGTCGGCGGTGGCAGCTACACCACCGCTCCTTCGCCAGACGTCTCGTTGTAGTCGACTGAGTGAGACGCATGGCTCCGAAGCCCACTGACTCCACGCCAAACGGTTCGGGGAATCGGAAATGGGTTGACAACAAGGGTTTCGCCCACTAGGATTTCCAGTTTCTTCGGTATTTTTTAAGGAAAGGAAATGCGCAGTATCTGTCTCACACATCTCGGTGGACACCTGAACCAGAGGGAAGGCGCATAACTGCCATCATGGTTCAGTGGACATCCCAATCGTGCTTTAATCTACTTGGCGGTAGTGACAGATGTGCGCTGCATGCTTTGACACTGACAAAGCTGTGCCAGAAGCCAGAAACGCTGCCACCTGCCAGGGTGGCAGGGTGGGTGGGGAATTTAATGCAGATATAAAGACAAGCGGGGATTTCTTACCACTTATGCGGGATAACATCCCGTTCCTCTCGCTCGTAACGGCTCCCGCAGCTGTGACAACCTCGCGAAATAGTTGCGCAGACCTCGTCTTTGAGAACCAGGCATTGGTGCAGCAAGTCGAGCATATATACATCTATTTCTCCGTCCACAAAGCTTCCTTCATGACAATCAAGAACTGTTAGTGAAGTGTTTCTTGAAGAAGGAATATGTGTGAAAAATAACGAGTTGTCTGTAATTGTACATACATGTCTTGCTCGAATTCTTTGCCTCAAACGATCGAAAAGCTGGAACAGCTGATGAGCTGCGCTGAAATTTCGCATTAGGAAGTAACGTAATCGTCCGCATTTTTTTTCTTCACCCACTCCGCCCGCTTCCAATCTCTTAATGTTACACCTATCATTTTTTTTCCATAGCTCGCTTCGTTGTCCTTAACTTAAGCTAAGCCCTCTTTGTTAGCCTCCAGGTTTCTGCCCCATAGGTGAGCCCTACCGGTAAGATACAGCTATTGTATACCTTTCTCTTGAGGGATATCTAGGGATATAGGGTAAACTGCCGTTCATGATCTGAGAGAACCTGCCATATGCGCTCCACCCCATTCTTAGTCTTCTAGTTATTTCCTTCTCGTTGTGCGGATCTGCCCTCGAGTCCCTGTTCTAAGTAGACATATTCCCTTACCACTTCCAGCGTCTCGCTACCAATCATAAACTGCTGCTACCTTATGAGACTGCTGAAAATTAGTTTTCTGCATTATAATATTTAGACGTACCGTTCAGCAAGTACATTTAAGACATGATAAATTAGTACTAAGTTTGCGAATGTTGTCGCGCTTTTTATTTCAATCTTTGTTTTTTCGTCTCTGAGACTCACTTTGCACGAGTTATGTCAGGAATAATAATATTCTTGTTATATCCGAAAGGAAAACTTTATCATAATAAAGTTAAAGGTTCATTTTTGGTTACAATTCATAAGATTTCTCACTGTAATATTCACTTAAGTAGGCGCGCCTCACACAAGAAAGCATGAAAGGACGTTCAATAGGTCTTCCTTTACGTCTGTAATGTATGCTGAATACACATTAGGAATGACTTTAGAGGCACGATCAGCCACGTGAAAACTATCATATCTTCCTTAACAGAAACAAAATATTCGTTAAACTCCTTAGTTTTCAAGCACAAGTTTTGTCGATCATCAAACGCAAGTTTTTTCGTCGTTTTTCACATTTCCCACATTCGTTCTTTCAAATCGAAATTCTATTGTTACCTTTTTTATCCCTGGTTTCTGGACGTTACTTATTTAATGATAACTTTCGGAAATTCTTGAAACGATATGTGAAATTAATACAGGTTGTTCATACACCTTCAGGTAGTTCTTTTTTTTTATTCGGGCAGTGTGCTATGAGGCATAAGTCAAGAAAGGGGGAATGAGATGCATAAGGTGGGTTAAGGAACTCCGGCTGTATTTACTGACCAAACTGTCTACGTTCTTATGATCAACAATAAAGTCAGTACCACAACAACTCGAAACATCGCTTCCAGTACAAGAAAAAGAGTTCAGGTAGAAAATAATGATCGGCACTTTTCACTCGGCGATACCGGCGATCTTCTTTCGACATCAAGTGCAGATCAGTAAATGATGAGTACAAGAACCTTTAAGTTTATTACTAAGATGCTCCTATCCGGTAATACCTCATATTTTATTTAGAATGCAAATGCGGAATTGGCACTCAGATAATCTAGTAGGCAGTCTCTATCCTGGAAGAAGAAATTATGATTAAGATCTCTTAATAATATAAGGTTTTATGTTCACCAAGTTGCACTGAAAAGTCCTCCAACATATCTTAAAAATGTGCATCTGTATGACTGGGGGAAATACACAGAAAAGATGGCAAAGCACATAGGACTTTCAATTGTAAGCAGGAGGTCTTCCACTCCAACCAGCAAGACCGATTTTCTGTTCCATAACCAAGGTGATGATGATGGATTTCAAAGGCGCAAGCGCAACTTGGCCGAATAGCGCTATGTCACAAGGTGTTTCAGTCTACTCAAGGTATGGTCTAAGAATTATTTTCAAGGCATTTCACTCCAGTAAAGCCGAGGACAAAGCTTGTTTTCTTTAGAAATCGGTGGGTACCTGATCGAACCTAGACCCTCCCGCGTACGAGACGAATGCTCAACCCACTACGCTATTGACGCGTCGACATAATCGGAATTACAATTCTAAATAGCGTTCATTGTTGCTTTCCTGCTAACGCGTCATAACTTAGGTTATTGCTCTCGCTGCATGTCAAAGTATGAGAGAAAAGTGTTACGCACCCTTTTTTGAAGAGCCCAGTGTCCCCGAACATTGCACTCAGTCAAGAGAACGGGCAACACACCTCGGACGGCAGGCGCCGAACGCAGTCTCTGCCGCGCCTGTGCATTCATGCGAGAATGCGGTTTTATGTTTCGCTGTGCCACGCTAACTGCCCCAGACTGCCAGCGTAAGCGCGCACACCTGAGCAGCGCTCTCTACTGCACTCCACTTACTGTGATTTTGCACACAGTCGCTCATTCCCGGGTAATGTAACACCGCGTACCATCGCTAAGCATGGGCTCGCCTTGGCCCATGCATGCAGCCTAGCAGCACCCTTTCTCCTCGGCCATATACTGAGAGATCAGATCATTTATTTATTTATTTATTTATTTATTTATTTATTTATTTATTTATTTATTTATTTATTTATTTATTTATTTATTTATTTATTTATTTGTGATACCCGCAGGGTGCAAAGTACATTTCAGAGGGGAAGGGCATTTGATAACAAGAAAAATAAACAAAGCACAATTCATAAAAAAAGTATAGAACAATATAGAACAACTGAGGCAAGATAAAAAGAAGTGAGCAAAATTAACTCGGAACAGATTAATAAAATAGTTTAAGAACAATACTAGTAGGTGGAGAACACAACACTGCAATAAAATACAAAAGCGATCATTATGTAATCAGAGTTGTAAGTATTCTTCTAAATCGAGTTGAATCAGTGATGCTAGTTAATGATGCAGGTAGGGAATTCCATTCTTTAGAGGTTAGCGGAAAATATGATTGCGCACATGTCCCTGTTTTACAATGAGGCTTCTTCTCACACATGTTAGGTGCAACTCGTTGCTGACTACGCACTTCTCTCGAACTGTGTAACTACCGCATAATCTGTCAAAAAAAATGCTTAAAATCCCGCATTCGGTGCCCAACTACGATTCAGTGCCCCATATTTTCTATATCGCGGTTTTGAGCACCTGTTTCCGGAATCATCGGGGAATTTTCAGGGCTGCGCTAATTTGTGGCTTTGGAGGTCAGTGCTTTACCTGTAGCGTGGACAGCAATACACGGCGGAGGCCGGAGATGCCGCAGCCGTAGGAGAGGGAAGTCACCGCTTCGCTAGCAGTGGCGAGAGAAGAAGGAAAATGGAGCTCCAATAGCAAAACAGATATCGGATACCACGGGTGAGGAGACGAGGAGGGACCGCCAGGACGTCCGCCTCATGAAACTGGACGCAGCTTTTGCGCTTCTTTGCGCAGCGAGTTATATGCTTCCCGCCGGTTGAATTTGACCGCACTTGCATGCACTTGTTTACCTGCTGCGCAGGACATTGAACCGCACTTCTCACACTTGTTTACCTGTAACACTGAAGATAGGCCGAACTCCGGCATGCAAGTTCTGCTGCGCAGTAGTCTGCTTGCTTTGGCGCCGCGGGATTAGAAAGCATACATTTCGTTGTCATTTCCTTCATCAAAACGTACCTTGGTAAACACAGCAACAGCTCTGCCATAAAAATCGAATTATTTCCTTCCTGAAACAAGCGCGCATCATCTGCGTGCCTTTGGGGGGACTAAAAACTGTAAGCCTACAGGATTTCTGCCACAGCTATGCTACCGCTCCCACAGAAGCGTGCAAGAAGGCATTTGCACGTGTCGAGTGATAGAGAAGTTACGTAATATAGTCGTTTCGCTCCTTGGCCTGCCTTCGCATCTTATTGTTTTTAAAGGGAAAGCTTTACTACTTGCGCTTTCAAGCCTTTGCCGTGACGCGGCGGTGCCACCATTGACCTTTCGCATGACCTCTGTGTGACGTCACGCCGAAAAGCTGGGCGACCATCTCGCGCCGTCTGGGAGTAGTGGCGGTGCCACCACCGGCGGCCTTAGATTAGATTGGATTAGATTAGATTAGATTAGATTAGATTACATTACATTACATTGGATTGGATTGGATTGGATTGGATTGGATTGTACCCGCGGTACTTTAGTGGAGCGGGCGAGGTTACTTTTAACCTCAATCTACTTTCTGTATAACCGATGTATCACCACAAGCACCACCACCAGCTACACTACCAGCTGAACCATGGCGTAGGTACGGATATTGCTTTCGCAATTACCGGCTTAACTAAGCTAAGCCACAGCGAATTTTTTGTGCTGGCATTCTATGCGCAGATAATGAACGGTCACAGCCGTGCAGCAGCCAAGCAAAGACTCTTCGCACTGTGCTATCAGCACAGTAATCTACTGCTGACGGCGAGAATTTGCTAGCAGCGACCCGAAGGAGAGACACGGTTGCAACAACAGCTTTTTGTTTTTTATTTTACTTTATTTGTAACATACTGCTGGCCTCTTTCGAGGCTGTTGCAGTAATAGGGACAGGTTGGTTTTCTTTTTTAGGTACGTCACAAAAAAAAAATCGCAAAGAAGGTTCCCCCAACTGAAATAACATGGTAAAAGGGATAATGACGCATTATTAAACAACACAAAATAAAGCGCAGTGTGCAAAAAGATTTCTTCAAAACAGCACGTGCAATGCTTGACTAAAAATTTTAGTTCAAGCAAACAATTATAACAGGTTACAAGGAAAACTGCTCAGAGATTCAGAGTTAACATTTCCAGGTAACAAATTCCATGCCCTAATCTCGCTTGCGGAAAAAATGAATAACGGAAGGTGCCAGTATTAAATTTATACTCTCTTAAATGTTGTGAGTGTTTCGTTCTGGTATTGCGTTTTGGTGAAGAAACTAAGTAGAGTTCAGAATTCGCCTTGTTTAAGAGTTCAGTTGGGAAGTAATTACGTTGACATTTCTTAAAAATAAACCTCACTGCTTTCCGCTGAACTCTCTCTAACTTATTTATGCATTTCTGTGTGTGCGGAAACCAACACAGGATGTTGTACTCGGGCACAGGAAGGATGAGAGAACAGTATACCAGTAGCTTGGTGTCTGGAGAGGCAGACGGTACTGATTGCTTAAGAGAAAAGAGTGCGGAGAGTGCTTTTGACGATATGTATGCTACATGTTTATCCCATTTAAGCTTAGAGGAGATGACAACACCGAGGTATTTGTATTTGTGCACTGATTTTAAAGGTTTATTTTCGACTTCATACGAGAACAAGAGCGGGTTCTTTTTTCTTGATACACTCATGCACTCTAATTCCTCGAGATTCAGGATCATCTGCCACTCTCAACACCATTTTCCTATTCGACCAACTGTATTCTTTAATATGATTTGATCGTCGGGCAAATTAATTTCTTTTTAAGTAATGCAATCGTCTGCGAACATTCGGACTGTTGCGGTAAGATTGAATGTTAGATCGTTGGTGTAAAGTGGACATAATATGGGTGCTAACGCCGTTCCTTCAGGTATACCAGACATTACTTTGACATGGTGCGATGCGTGGCCGTCATATTGCATGTACTGGCAGAGGTCTGAAAGATAATATTTTGTCCAGTTTGTAATTTTATTACAGCCAAGGATGAGTTGAAGGTAAAAAATTAATTTTGGGTGTTATACACGATCGAATGCTTTCGACAAATCAAGAAATAAGACATCAACCTGGCTGCGTTTGTCCAGTGCGGATGCGAGATCGTGGATTGTTTCCAGCAGTTGCGTTGTAGTCGATAGCCCTTTCCTAAAGCCGTGTTGACTAGAACACAGTAGATTATTTTCTTCAAGGAATCTTACTATGTGCTTAAGAATGATATGTTCAAATACCTTGGATGCAACACACGTGAGTGAAACAGGGCGGTAGTTACTTTTGTAGTGTCTCCAGATTTATGAACAGGAACAACCTTACCGATTTTCCAGTCTTTCGGCACTTCTGCGTTTTCTAGGCACGTCTAATAAACAACACGCAAATATTTCGATACCCACTCTGCGTATCTGTTGAGGAACGTATTCGGAATATTATCTGGGCCACTAGGTTTCTTCTAGTCAAGGTTGAAGGGAGGGTGAAATGGTTTTTTGACAATTCGAGGTTATTCGAGAATTCGAATTTATGAAGCTTCTTGGTAATGCGTGCTAAGTAGTTTTGCGCTAGCATTCAAAATGGCGACGCAATCACCGATTAAAACTATGACGATTTTCAGGCTTCTCCTCAATGCGTTGGAGAAGTGCGAGAAAACTCATGGTGACGGCATAACTGTCTACATTTCAGATGTCCACTGCCTTGGTCTACATCCTGCCACGCGTCTTCTGATGCCGCCAAACAATGCTTCATGAGCTTCACCTTTGACGGCATTCTTTTTCATCCTTAAAACAACCGCTTCTTCGCTGGAAACTTAGCGCCGCCGTACGTGACGTCATCACTGCGGCCTCTGCCTGTCGCTGTGCACTGCAGAGAAGCCTGAACACTGATATCCCTTTAGTCGGCGATTGCATCACCATTTCAGATCGTAGCTCAAAAAGATTTCGCATGCTTTACCTGCAAATTTCAAGAATTCGGCTCGGCTGAAATCACCGAATTCTAAAAACTCTAAAAGAGCAAAAATTCCTGATTCATTTATTGTTGGTTCGGGCAGGCCTATGCTAGTCACCTATTTGGGAATCTAGGCGAGGCACAGAATTGTCGTCAAGCATAAAAACCGATTGAAAATACTGATTGAAGTCATTATCTTTAAAGCCTCATGCGGAGGTACATGACTTTGTGTTTTCGATAGTTCAGATATCTCCAAAATTTTGGGGAGCGGTTTCGATAAGGTTGTGAGGGTAACATTTCTATATTTCTGTTTTGAAGTCCTAATTGTTTGCTTTAGATCATTTGAGAATTTGCGAATGTGTTCAGTGTAAGTTGTCGATGATTTACGTCGTTTAAGGTTCCTCAGTCGTGACAGGTTGCGCCTCATATGTATTATGTCCCGGGTTATCCAAGGATTAAACTTGCTTACAGTTTTTACACGTGTGGGAACATGAAGTGAGATGCAATGTTCCACTTTACGCTTAAACGTCAACCATAGGTCGTCACATGATACCGACGGATCGGCGTACATTGAGCAAAATCTGAATAAAAGTGATTAAAGACATCAGGAACGCCAACATCATCAGCATTTTTCCAGTCATATACTTGTGTTATTTTTTTCGCGCGTGCTGGGGCAATTAAGTACAACAAACAAATGGTGGCCCGGTGGTCAGACATACCATCAGGTATCTCATATGAATAGGCACCCTTAGTGAAACAGTTGTTTATAAAAGTTAAATCAAGAACACAGTGGCTTGTGTCTGTGACACGGGTAGGTTCCTGCAGAATTTGTTTGAGGCCGAAAGCATATGCGGCGTCAAGAAGCGCTGCGGCACTGGTTGATAATGGATCCTCTATCCAGAGTTTCCCATGCTATGTCTCGAAGATTAAACTCCCCTGTAAGAATAATATTTCTGAATTGGTTAAGGTGGCGCTGCGTGTATTCTGATAAAGACTGTATGGTATCTGCACTGCTATTTGGTGGACGATACATTCTCCTAATATAAATCGCTGCTTAATTTACAAGGATCTTACACCAAAGTGCCTCTGCGCTATCGACGTCCGATAAGGGCGTAGCGTATATGGCCTCCCTAATCAAAATCATGACGACACCGCCACGAGAATGCCTGTCTTTGCGCAAAATAAGATAGCCCGGTGGGAAGATATTGTGACGAAGACGACGAAGCTGGCAGTGGCGCGGTCCCTAGTGCCTAGAATACTGGCTAGTGTCTCGAGCGGAGGGGTCTCCGCATGGGAGGAGGTGGCAGCGCCAGCGCTGCCTTCCAATTTTCGCCGCCAGAGGGCGCTTCCTGTCGTAAAGGTGCTAGATTGCTGCAGTTGCCCAGCCAAGCCTTGTGTTGTGCACTGTGCTTAGCTTGCGTCTGCGCGTTTCTTTGGTTTTGTTTGCGCAGTGATTTGAGCAAATGAACTGAAAGTTGCAGCGACTAATTGTGCTTAAGTTGCTTCAGTTCAGTTGCCTTGCCAAAACTTGGTTGCCCCGAACACGAGGCAGCAACCAGGCTGTGGATTGTTGTTTTATGTTTTGCTAAGAATTACGTTTTATGTTAAAGGGCTAAACCAAGACAGAGAGGCACAAAGACAACGAAAAAAATTGTTGAAGTTCAGACACTGCAACTAGTTTGCTAATATCAATACAGTGTTTTCCTTTCTGTATATGTAAAGTACCTTGCTTAAATGGTATGGCTGTGTATTGTTTCTAGGCGCTTCTCTTTATAACTGTTGATGAACGGTCTCTCCAGCGACCAACTTCAGATATTTTGTTCAGTTAATAAATAATTCAGTGCCTTGCTTACTTTGTACAAACTTTTAGCAGTGACCAGTTACTTTTACCTGTTTATTAAGGCTGCGCTTTACAGTTCGCAGTATATTGTAGCCCTCTGTAGAAGAGAATCACTGATAGGATCACTTTTTTTGTTTTCGTTCTTGCCTTTTTTTCCCTTAAAAGATGGAACGAAAATTCGCAGACACCTGCATAAGAACTACTTCTGTATAAAGCGAGTTCTAACTTCCAAATGAAATGCAACGAGTCCTCTTCAGGCTGCATGTGTTCATTACATACGATCATCGCAAACAGATGCAATGTTGGGAAAGAGCCCCTGCGATTTTTTTTGCACATACACGACGGTATTAAATATTGTCTGACTGATATATCAAAATTCCAGTACGCGCGGTTGAACTGCAAAAAACATCGGCATAACATGTCCAGAAGTGTAGCACTGGACTGTAGAACTGAAATCCCTTGCAAAAGCTATGGATGCTATTTCCTAATACCAGTGTCACACGGACGCTTCCGATCGCTATCGATCCGTTTGGGGTGAAAATTTTTTTATCGCGATTTAAGAATGGTCGCCGCTGCGAGGTCCAGCCACCTGAATACTGCTGGTTGAGCATGACAGTGCGCGCAACAGCCTACGGTCGCGGTTGAGATGCGCGGATCGCAGTCGACTGAATTCGAATCGAGTAAAATCGTGATCGAAAGTTCCTATGTATCAGCAACGAATCCGGATCGGAGAGTTTTCGGGGATACTGTGGCCGCAGCTGTCAGCCTTCGGTGTTTGTTTCAAGTTGGTAAGCTGGGCCTCTCGCTGGATATTCGGCATTTAATTTACCTTTCTTTTTCACTTCAGGGGTTCTGTACAGTGACGCTGTACAGTGTACGGTGGAAAGAATAAAAATTTTACGGATTGGATCTGGTAGTAAATCGGTACAACCATAGTACGAGGGTAATCCCAAAAGTAAGGTCTCCAAAGGGCTGCGGCCGCAGGGAAACTATTTGCGTGGCTGCTCGCCATGCTGCTGTGTTCATTGTTCCCCGTCTTCCAAACCAGCCATGACTCAGCGCGAAAGGGATTGTCAGTCTTGGCACGGCAGCTATTTAAAATGGAGCTCCCGCTGGTCGCTACCACCAGGTGCGAAGTTCGCGCAGTGATTCGATTTCTGAACGCAAAAGGCATTACAGCAATCGAAATTTTTCGCCACCTGACGGAAGTGTATGGACAGTCGTGCGTGCGTGTTAAAAACGTCCGCAAGTGGTGTAGGGAGTTCGCAGCCGGTCGTACTGAAATTCACGAGGGAGAAAGAAGCGAGAGACCGTCAATTTCTGAAGAGACAGTCGCGGAGATCGAAGAAATGATGCGACAAGATCGCAGGATCACACTCGACGAACTCTGCATTTTAGTTCTTGGCGTTTCTAGAAGCACTATTCATAGGATTTTGAAAGCAAAGTTGAAATATCGGAAGGCGTGCGCAAGATGGGCTCCGCGAATGCCCACAGACGACCATCAACGGCAACGCGTTGGCTCCTCCCGCGAATTTCTTTGGTCTTATGGAGATGAAAAGGAGACCTTTTTGGATTTAGTTTTCACGGGAGACGAAATCTGGGCGTTGCACTCCACACCTGAGACCAAACAAGAATCACGTGAGTAGCGGCACTCCTCTTCGCCCAAGGCAAAGTCAGTCTGCCGGTCAGACGCTTCCTCAACGGCATGGCGGCGAGCTGGTATGACACAGGCACACAAAAACTGCCCCAGCATCTGCAAAAATGCATAGACCGCAACGAAGATTATGTAGAAAAGTAGAAGAATGGTCTGCCTTTTAAGTTATTTGTAAATTGCTTAAAACAAACATTTCTTTCGATTTATAAAAGAAGTGGAGACCTTAATTTTGGGACGACCCTCGTACTTGTACAACGCATCGTCGGTCTCGCGGCGCTATCTCGGTTGATGATTTTCTACGGACAGTGTTAGGCCATTGAGTTTATCTTCCGTCGAGAAAGGTTTTGAACAAAAGTGCTCTCAAAGCACGGAGAAAGATGGGCCGCGTAGCGAAAAGCGCCTGCCGTGGACGTCGGCCGTGAGTGCCTGGTCCGCACGCCCGGCCATGCCCCAGCCCGCCCGACCTGAACCGACCTCGCCGCACACCCCAGCCCCGTCCCCCGCCCGGACCACAAGACGCGACGACCCAAGACCCGACCGACCCGAGACCCGACCGACCCAAGACCCACACGTGAAGACACCGCCCCCCCCCCCCCCATCCCCCCTTCCCCTGCCGTCCGGTGCGTCCACGGACCTCGGCCGTCAGCTCCTGGCACCCTCCGGCCTGGATGCTTCGTGGACCGGGACTCATCCTTCGATCATCTCATCCACTGTGGCGGCCAGCACTTCACCACTTTCTCCTTTCCGTCCCAACATCCTCTGAAGCTCATCACCATTTTGAGCCTCTGTCACCGATCGGGACGATCGCTCGGTGGCCCCGGGAAATGTGACGAAGACGACGAAGCTGGCAGTGGCGCGGGACGGAGCCCTCGCGCTAGGCCAGCAGCCATTAAATCATCTCTTATCCATGGTTCATCACGCCTCATCCTTCGGCTGGCCACCACGTTACAATATTATTAAATATGTACGAGGACAGCCACGTATCAGTGATGGTTACTACATCTGGACGGCATTCAAGAAGAAATGTTTCTAGCTCTACTAATTTATTTACGGCATTCCTAGCGTTTAAGTTTGCTATGACTAGTCGTCAGAATCGATCCTTCCTCGGATGCTGCTGTGATCGAGAGTGTTTTTTGCTACGACTACTTTTTCTTCTTTCGTCGCATCCCACAACAGGTGACCATTAATTTTAGTTTTGCCGCACACGAGAAAAACTTTATCGTGCTTGTCTCGATTAGTGCTGCAGCTATCCCACAGCTTTTTTCTTATGTTGTGTACTCGCTGGGAAAAGCTTTCGCTGACCAAAACAAGAACCCTTTAGCTGTTACTCAATATCTTTGCTTTATCTCTGGAGGCGGGTAGTTTGAAGATGACAGGACGCGTTTTATTTTTCCTTCTTGCTCCCAAGCGATGTATTCTTTCAATCCCAGAGGTTGTCACGCCAACTTTGCCTTGAAGGATGCTATCAGTTATTTTTCTTCTTCTTCTTCTTCTTCACCTCTTTATAATGGCACATACCCACGTGGGGGGATTGGCCAAGGCTTTCGGTTGTCTCATCTTCATCTTCAGTTAAGCCATAAATGATTAAGTTCGACCGGCCGCTTCTGTTTTCAGAATCATCTACTTTACATTCCAGACTAATCAAGCTGTTTTGAAGGTGTGTCATTTTTTCCTCAGCATCCCTATCCCTCACCTCGAGATGCGCAAGTGTATCCAGTTTGTCATAGATGGCCTCCAAAAATTCATCCTTCTCTTTCGCTCTTGATATCTTTTATGTCAACAGCCATGCTTCGAATGTCAGTAAGGACCTCCTGCATGTTAGGGCCAGGGTTTCTTTTTACTTCTCCAGCAAGTAACAAAAGACGTTTCAAAGAAACCGCGTAGATCTCAAGAGTTAAACACTCCCGCAATGGGCACAGCAGCAACAGCAGAAACAAGTCGTTACTTCGGAAGCATTTGCCAAATCGTTTGCTCGCCTGGAGCAGAAAGACGAAAGGGTTGGTGACGCCCATGTTTGCTTCAGTGCCGCAAAGCCCCAATCAATCGAATTCCCCATACCACCTCTCACAGCAAGAAAGCACCTAAGAGCAGTAAAAGAAGTTCCCTGAGTTTCCGCCAAATCCCAGAGAAATCACTGACACCAATTTGTTGAACGCTGTTGCAAACATCAATTTATTTATTTATTTATTTGTTTGTTTGTTTGTTTGTTTGTTTGTTTGTTTGTTTGTTTGTTTGTTTGTTTGTTTGTTTGTTCAGAAAATACAGCAGGCTCTCGCAATGAGGTCGAGCAGGAGGCGGCTGAAAGAACAATGTTCAAAAAAAGCAGTGCATGAAAAAGCGAAACAAAATATCATGCACAACTTTATAGAACCGTCTCAAGTTACAGGCCCATCAAAATGCTAGGTAATTCTAAATTTACAGAATAAGAGAAAACAATCAAGAAAAATACAAAGTACAAGAATACAAACAGACGTCGATGAAAACAAAAGCGGCCATGATAGAATTATCTCAAAACAACAAATGCTGCTCAGTAGAGGGTCACAACTTTCTGAACTGATCTAAAGTCCGGGCAAAATTAGTATTTAAATGCGTTAATTATAGCTTATGAAAAAGAAGACGCCAAGCACTTCAAGAATTACAGACCGATCAGCCTACTGTCCGTTGCCTACAAGGTATTTACTAAGGTAATCGCTAACACAGTAATGACATCGATAGACTTCAATAAACCCAATTATCAGGCAGGCTATCGTAAAGGATACCCGACAATAAACCATATTCACACTATCAGCCAGGTGATGCAGAAATGCGCAGAACCTAACCAACCCCTATATATAACCTTCGTTAGATACGATAAAGCATTTGACTCAGTGGAAACCTCCGTAGTCATGCTGACGTTGCGGAAACAGGGTGCAGAACAGACTTATGTGAGAATACAGGAAGATATCTATAACAACTGCACAGCTACAATAGTCCTGAATAAAGCCAGCAATAAAACTCCAATAAGGAATGATGACAGGCAGGGGACCCGATCTCGCCAATGCTATTCATCTCCTGTTTGCAGGAGGTACCCCGAGGCCTGGATTGGAAACATTTGGTGATAAGAGTTAATGGAGACTACCTAAGGAATTTACGATTCGCTGATGCCATTGCCTTGCCAAGACAATCAGGTCATGAGCTGCAAAGCATGATCAGCGAGTTAGACAGGCAGAGCAGAGTGGTGGAGCTAAAGAATAACATGCAGAAAACCAAAGTAATGTTTAACAGTCTCGCAAGCAGGGTGTCGAACCGGAACCGAACCTGAACCCGAAACCGGAACCGAACCCGAATTTTTGCCCGGAACTGGAACCGAACCGAACCCAAATTTTTTTCGCCATCTTGGAACTGAACCCGAACCGGAACGATTCAAAGGAACCGTTCCGAACCGGTTCGGGACTCGGTTCAGCCGCACATTTTGTGCAACAGGGCATACTTTTTCTTTTTTTTTTAGACCAAATGGCATATGCCAGCGCGTAGATTTACCCAGCGAAAGCTGTCGGAGCTATGGAGGGCGAATATGGCATCCAGTCGAAATGGCATTCAGGTCAACAACAAAACTGAAAGATGTCTTTTGTGTAGGAAGAAAGCTAATTGGCGTTTCCGCAATGCGCTTTTGGTAATTCTGAAGTGTTTTACGCCAGATTAACGTGACATGTTGGATTTTATAGTATCCCCCTTTCACACGCTTACGTACAGCTTTAATCGAATTGTTAGCACTGCTTTAATTCGTAAAGCACTGAGTGAGAATGGTTTCCTTTTCTTTGTGTCGAGTACCATAAATACATGAAGCATAGGCGCAATGACCCAATCACGTTGTGAAACATTTGCTTTTTGAGGCATTCCTTGTCTCAGATAGGAGATAATGAATAAGACCCCTCACTATGGCTCAGTGGCTGTGCTGCTTGGCTGCTAATGCCAAGGTCGCGGGTTTGATACCGGTGGCGAGGTCGAATTTTGATAGCGACGAAATGCAAAAATGCGTATGTGTTGTGCGATGTGAGTGCACTCTGAGTAACCCCAGCTGGTCTACGCTAATCTGGAGTCCTCCACTACAGCGTTCCTGATAGACTCTGCGCCGCTTTGACGCGTTAGAACAGACATAATGCTATTATTACAAAACAAAGAAATATACATATGTGTTTTCTTTTTAAAGAATCCGAGCATTCTTTGTTGCACGCGACGGAAATAAGCAATGAAAGGCGGGAATGTAGCAGCGGTACGATACTTAGAAAAAAAAATAGTGATTCCACAAAGAGGCAATGCGGAAATACATGCGCCCGCTGAGATGTGAAAAACACATAGAAAGGTGCTACTGAAATAAAATGTTACTGCGATGAAGCGATTTTCTATTATGTCGATGCATTGAAATTGTTCTGCTTATATATAAAAAAAATGCCAATCGCTAGCGGGCGGCTTCGTCACGCTGTTCTCAGATTGCTGTATGTTGAATTCTCTGACGGGCGGCTTATATCTGCTTCTCTGCCGCACATGAGGGAAGCCAACAATAACCGAAACCAAGGAGCATAGGGGATGTACTTTTTTAAAAGCAATTTGTGTTGTTCATCAATAAGAGTTTAAAGAGTAATTATTTTTAACGATAATTGATTAAACTGAAAAAAAAAACATGCCGCCAATAGGATCCGAACCCTCGACCTCCGAATTTTGTTTTCAGTGCTCTACCAACTGAGCTACGGCGACGATTTTTTTCTTTATTGCATGGAAATAGTGCCGAAAAGGAAAATCGGAGTAAGTCCATACCTCAAAACACCATGCTGTGTAATAAGAGCCCACCATACCCCTGAAAATCCTCACCTCCCTAAACATCAGAAGTCTGAGAGGCACACCCATGCGTCTAGATACGGGAGCCAGCAAGGCGGCCCTTTCAGGGCAACATATTCTCCCCTCACGAAAGTGCACTGCTCACGGAACAAAGATTTCGATGACCGCGGTTATTCGGCGGCGGTCCATCATACGGCTTTTGAGACTAAACAGTCACAGCAACATATATATATATATATATATATATATATATATATATATATATATATATATATATAAATAGGTCACACGACATAACACAGTTTTTCTCCACTGGCAAAAAACGGGTACTAATCCGTGTGATTTCAATGTCCTTCTCAAGTGCACGTTCGCCGTAATTATGTCCCAGAAGAGCGTAGCATCATTGCACAGAATAAAACAATGGTCAGTGGTCCTTGGCGCATTGCGCAGGCGTCAATTTACCGTCCATGACACAAACACCTCCTCAGCATGAAGTAATGCCTTAAAAGGCAGCGTCGGTGTATGAAGTTCAGAGAAGAACGTTTTTGCAGCAGAAGAAATAAACGTACATTCGCTTAACAAGTTTTAAAGCACTGGTGTTAAGGAACTCCAGAAAAAGTTGCCGATACAACAGTACAGGAAACAAATACCCTGTAAGCATCTGAGTCGTCTGCCTTCTGGAGAGGCTATACAGGTAGTCTAAAGAAAAGCGCACAGTGAGGAAATTTAAGGTGTCCGCTATTTCCGCGCTGCGGCGACGACTGTCTAATCTTTTTGGCTTTCAGGGGTCCATTTATGTGTATTGCAACCAAACCATAAGAGTGTTCCCCAGCTCCACCCTCGTCAATAGTAGTGAACGTAATGTGTCTTCTTTTACCGAGAGTGCCAGGCGGAAGCTGTGCAAGAACCCTCGCTTCGGGTTGTTTGTGTCTGAGACGAGAGGCTTAAGGTTGGTTCACATGCAAGCGAATGGGCTACTGAGTGGCGCGTCCCAGCGAAAATTTCCAATTTTTCTAACCTCGCAGCTCACCACCGCGACAACTCAAAAACAAGTCTTTGCATCGCGGCGTCATGATTCGCTAGCGTTTTCGCGTTCTTTTGTCGAACGCTTTGCGACAGCACACGAGCAGCATTCACAGCATTCCACCTCAGGTAGATCGGCTGCAGATAGATGGGGCATTTTAGACCGCAGCTATTATGCGTCGTAGTCGGGGTAGCCGGCGTAACCGGTTGTCCAAGTAGCAGAGCGAATTAACGCCACCTGGAAGGTGGCTGCCACGGGAAGACCCCAAGAGTGGCTAGCTGCATAATACGCCACATGCCAGGTAGCGTGTGAAGAGTTGCGCTTAAACTTCTCATTACCGACAATTCCAACCGTCTGTCAATTTTTTGCAAGTGAGTGTGCCTGGATGTGCGCCGACCGAATTGTGCACGCGTGTGCATACACATGCTTAAGCGCACGCATGCATCGGCGCGCGCGCGCACGCATGCACGCACGCACACACCACGTAATTTTTTGAATTTTTGAGAAAGGAGACTAAACTGCTAACGCAGTAAAGAAACCAACTACAATACTCTAACCCTGAGTGGGAATCGAGCCAGTGGCGGCGGGCGCAACAGAGAAGCTTCGTTTACTGATGCCTTAGGCTACTGGGCCATCTTCGAGGATTCTTTTGATTGTTGCCGCATGGAATATCAGGAACCTCCCTGACCTCGTCTTGCCTTACTTGATTGGGTCGAATTCCGCGACCTCGGCATACGGCCTCATGCCACTTATGGGGGTTATTCTTGCAATAACGCTCAAAGGGCTAGAAGCAGTTGTCGCTCTCTAGCACCAGCGTGCCAGCCCTAGCAGTCAGAGCTGTGACCCCCAACCCGCGGTGCGGTAAGTCGCAACCACGGCGGGTTCGGGCCAGAGGGGACAAACACGAGTATGCTACTCGGAGGAGCGTTTATTGCTCCCGAGCAATACAATGCAGCAGCAACAATACAACCGCCGTAACGAGGGCGAGTGTTCCACTCGCGTACGGGGGTGAAAAACACAAAGGGCAGAACGCACGCAAAAATGTGGGGGAAGAAGGTTCCGCTCACCTCGCGTGGTTCCTCGCTCACGGCCCGCGGCGGTCAAGTCACACACGGTGGCCGGGCGATAAGGGCAGCGGTCTCCGTGGCAGATCTCTGATCCGTGCGTGTGCACGGCTCCCGCCAGAAGACGAGCGAGCCTCGGGAGAATCGCGTCTCCTCCCGGGCTGTGGAGAGGAGGTCTCTCCGTTGTAAGAGGGGAAAGAGGGAAAGTCTCCGCGGCGGGGAGCGAAAGGAAGCGGTGTTGTGAAGGTAAAGGATGCGCAATCAAAGGACGAACCACGAAGAAAGACACAGGGACACACACAAGCGCGGTTCGTCCTTTGATTGCGCATCCTTTACCTTCACAACATCATGTACCAACTAGGCCCTACCCAAGTTTTGTTGAAAGGAAGCGGGGGTGGCGAGAGTGCCCTCCCTCGCAAAACCTCCCGAACGGCGCGCGCATAGCATCGCGTGATAATTACGCGCGGCCGTTACAATGGGGCAGGGGATTCATGTGTATGCCCACATCCCCCTTCTCCTTAAAACTGCCCTACGGCCAAGAAGAGACCGCGTTCACCGAAGGGGTGTACCGAGTGGGGCCGGCGAAACGCCGTTTAACTTTAAAGACCAATAAAGAAAAGATTGAGCTCACAGCCAGCAGTGCCGTCGTCGAAAGCCGTGGACACCAGGGCAGGAAGGCAGTGTAGAAGACCGCCATGGACGACCGTGGAGCCCAGGGTTGAAGGGGGTCGATGACCGCAGGTCCCGTGAGTCGGCCAGGGCAGCTTTGCCGGGACGCGCGGGCGGCAGGCAGGCTCAGGGCAATTACGCACCGTGTCGTAGCGTACGGCAAGCTGGATGAACCGCTTGCTCTTGGCTCGCCCTCTTTTCCTCTCGTTGGGGGGTGACAAAGGCGCGCCGACCCATTTTCCCTCTGCCGCAGAGGACTTGCGAGGCGGGCCCAGCGGGGCACCAAGCTTTTCTTGCGGGCGAAGCCGCTGCCGCGGGGACAGGGGGACTCCAAGGCGGCCTTTCTGCTGCAGTTTTCGCCATGGTAGACACAGGCCCCAGTTTCTCCGAATTCTCGTTCGCTCGTCCCGCGGCCGACCGGAAGCTGTTCTTCTTCTGCGCAACTTGGTGGCGACAGCGGGCTCTTAACTCCGGAATGCGGCCGCCTTCCAAACGGCCTGGCCCTCGGTGTTCGAAGCAGCAACGGTCGTTGCGGCGTCCGCTGGCTCTCCTCCGGGCACGCTGTGAAGGCTGGCCTGCGGCTGCAAGGCTATCTTTTCTTTTTAGTTACATTACCAATTTACACATTTTTTTTGAGCTAGTCTAACCCCGCTCGGTCTTTTCCGACGAGAAAGCGTGTGCTTGCTCCGGAAGCCGTGCTGCGAAATATGGAAGGGGTGTTCCGTCCATATTAAGCAGGAGAAATTACTCCCTGCGCGTTGGTCAGAGTTGTTTCTGCCGTGGGCGCAAGTTGTAACGAGGCGCCGGGCTCTGTTGTCGAGCCTTGCGTCTCGGTGCGGCTGCCTGCTGGCGGGGGAGGGTGTTCTCCACAGGCCACTCGCTCCCTCTGTCAAAGTAGGGTTTGAGATCACAGACATGCACTGGCCCGCCGGTCGGTCTTAGCGTCAAGTCCGCCAGCCTGTAGACGAGAGAGGAAAGTTTCTCCCGAACTACATATGGTCCCGTCCATTTCGGCGCCAGAGAAGCAGAAAACCGCTTACTGGCATCGCTCAGAACGTGACTGCGCCTCAACACCAGGTCACCCGGTTTGTAGTGAACTTCCCGGTGAGAGCGGTCATACTGCGCTTTCTGCTGGGCCCGAGCAGTGCTCAGATTCCGGCGTGCTTTGTCCAAAGCCTCCGTCATCCTCGCGCGCAGCCCGGTCGCATAGTCAGCGCGTGCCGACCAAGCAATCGGGGTGTTGCTGCGAACCTGTAGAGTAAGTTCTAACGGGTTCGGCAGCTCCCTGCCAAGGTTGAGAGCGGCAGGTGTATGCCCAGTCGAGCGGTTCACGGTCGACCTGAGAGCAAACCCAATCTCGGGGAGACAGGTGTCCCAGTCGATGTGCGTCTCCGCAAATGCAACGAGCATGTGCTTGATGTTGCGGTTCACGCGTTCCGTGGGATTCGCCTGGGCGTGGTACGTGGTTGTTCTCCTGTGCTTAATGCCAAGGGCCGCACAGGAGTCCACGAAAAGTTTGGCAGTGAAGTACGATGCATTGTCCGTTATCAACTGCCCGGGGTAGCCGAATCGTGTGAACACCTCGATCAGCTTCCCCATGATTACGCGTGCCGTCAGCTTTCGAAGTGGGAACAGTTCCACCCATTTGCTGAAATGGTCTGTGACAACGAGCAGATATTGGTTTCCACTCGGAGTCCTGGGGTAAGGTCCCATGACGTCACAAGCCGCAATTTGCCAAGGACCCTGGCTATTGATCGGCTGCATGAGCCCAGGTGGGCGTCCACCACGTGGCTTGACCCTTTGGCACACGTCGCACGAGCGGGCGTAGCGTATCGCATCCCGCTTCATGCCAGGCCAGGTAGCGAAGCGGCACAACTTGAGGTAAGTCTTAGGGCCACTCGCATGCCCAGCGATGCACGTGTCATGAAAGTAGCGTAAAAGTGCTCCTCTCAACGTGCGTGGAATCACCACCTTGAAGGACTCGTGTGTATCCTTCTCGGAGGGGATATATCTCAGCAGGATGCCATCGGAGTCGAGCAGATAGGAATCCATCGCGCTCACAGCATTACCAGCTGCGTTCGAGCGCCCCGCACGGACAACAATACCAGTTGCCTCCATGTGCGCCGCGGCCGCGCCGCCCGGCTCCCTGAGCCCGTCGAACACTTTTCGACAAAATGGATCCTCCCGCTGTGCCTCCAACAGCTCCCTTCTGCTGAAAACGCTCACCACTGAACTGAGGCCTTCAAAGTGGTTTACGCTTTGGCCCTGGGAAGGCGGGGTGTCCCTTCCCTCGGGGCGTTGTGTGAGCTGCGCGGCAGTCGCGCTGCTCTGGCTGTCGGGCGCGGCGGAATGGGCAGTGTTGTTACTTCCCAAGCCGTCAACGGGCGCGCGCGAAAGTGCGTCCGCCACCACGTTGTTCTTGCCCCTCCTGTAGCGCACGGTAAAGTCGTAACGCTGGAGGAGTAGCGCCCATCGCGCTAGGTGTCCGGACGGCTCGCCTAGGCGTCTCAGCCAAGTGAGTGCCATGTGATCAGTCTCAATCACGAAAGCGACTCCATCGACATAGTAGTCGAACTTCCGCAGAGCGAAGATAATCGCGAGACATTCTTTTTCTGTCACGGAATAGTTTCTCTCTGCGGGAGTTAATGAGCGGCTGGCGAACGCCACCGGTCTCAGGCTACCTCCGTGCTCTTGAAGCAGGACTGCTCCTAAGCCCAGGTCACAAGCGTCCGTGTGGATCACAAATTCCCTGTTCAGGTCAGGCAGCCTTAGCTCTGTGGTTTCCGCGAGCGCGCAAGTGAGATGGCGTAGTGCCGCCTCTTGCTCGGGTCCCCAATGCCACTTCACACCTTTCCTTAACAGCGCTGTTAAGGGGGCTTGCAGAGCTGCGCAATCTGGGATAAACTGTCGATAAAAGTTCGCCAGCCCCAGAAAGCGTCTCAGTCCGCCTATATCTGCCGGCGACGGGAACTGCAAAATAGCCCGCAGCTTGTCTTCGCACGGCAGAAGGCGTCCTTTGTCTAGCGTAAACCCCAACAGTGTTATTCGGGTCGCCGCTATCTGGGTCTTGTTCGGGTTCAGAGTGATTCCCGCAGACCTCAGCCTTTCCAGTACATCCCTGAGATGGCGTTAGTGCTCATCAAAGGTTTCCGAATACACGACAATGTCATCCAGGTAAGCAAGAGCGTGGTGCCACCTTGCATCGCCTAGGACACGGTCCATCAGACGCTGGTACGTCGCGGGCGCGCCGACCAGGCCGAACGGCATTCGGGTAAACTGGAAAAGTCCCCTGTGACAAGTGAAGGCAGTTTTCTCTCGATCACTGGGGGTCATCTCCACCTGAAAGTATCCTCTGCTAGCATCGAGCGTAGTGAAGTACTTCGCTCCACCAACATTGGACACTATCGAGGGAATGCTCGGAAGTGGGTATGCGTCCTTCCGTGTCACCTCGTTCAGGCGTCGATAGTCCACACAAAGGCGGGTTGTTCCATCCTTTTTGGGCACCAGCACCACTGGAAACCCCCAGGGGCTGTTTGATCGTTCCACAACGCCTGTATCGAGAAGCTCGTCCAGTGCGTTATCGAGCGCTTTCCTCTTAGCCAAGCTGACTGGCCGAGGATTGCACTTCCATGGAACAGCGTCGCCTGTCTCAATTTTGTGCCTAACCAGCGTAGTGCAGCCAGGCCGCTCCGTGAATACGGCGTCGTACTCGTTTAGGAGCAGAGACAAACGCGCTGTTTCCTCCCCCGACAAGCTGTCTGAGTTGTCCAGCAGCGGGTGGGGAGGCCTGCATGCCGCCGCGGCACAGAGTGCAACCGCAGGGGGGACAGGGGGTCGCGCGGGAGGGGAGGGGTTCCCTTCCGCGCTTTTCCTCTCGACGCGGTCGACAGGCTGGTAGTTCAGCCGGGCCGAAGGCGTTTCGAGGCTCTTTTTCGGGCGATCGTTGCGTACGTCTGCGCGCGAAGCATCGGAAAGCGAATGTGCTTTCGACGCTTTTTGGGGTTGAACGAAAGGTTTCAGGGTGCCACATGCTCGCTCCCTATATCCTCCGTTGCAGACGTCAATAACAATGCCCGTCTTGGCGAGGAAGTCTCTACCAAGAATAATTGGAACCGATAGGCCGGGGAGGTGAGCGAAGCGCTGGCGCCTCACTCTTTTCTCCCACCGCACCACAAGCCGCGCGGCACCGCTCGCGTGTGCAATGCCGCTGGCTAATCGGAACGTGAGGTTGCTCGCTCGCAGTCGGAGTCCGTTCCGACGGAGATGCTCACATACCTCGTCGCCAAACAGGGATGCGCTCGCTCCTGTGTCTAGCAATGCCATGAACTTACGTTGTGCCACTGTAAGCTCAATAAGCGGTACTGGCGTGTCGCTGGGTGGTTCCAAACGACAAGCCAGCGGGGCTAGGAGTTCGTGTGACTCACTGAGCACCGCTGTTGACGCCGCCGGCTGCGAAGCGTTGCTTACCGGCGGCTGCGTTCGTTTCCCGAAAGCGCGTGCTCTCGGTTCACGGGGCGTCTGCACTCCCAGGCGTAGTGCCCTCGTTGGTTGCACCGGTAGCAGAGGGTATTCGGCCATTGCCGGGCGGGGCAGTTGTCGCCTCGCGCCGGCTGACCGTTCCTCCCTGCCGGGCGAACCGTCGCAGATGCCCTTTGGTCTAGCGTCCTCGGGTCGGCATGTCGGTCCCGATTCTGCATACCTTGGCCACGCGCAGCGTGTGCTGACCGCATAGCATACGTGTACGGGTCGAGAGCTCGGTCTGACAGTTCCCAACCGTTTCTCAATTGCCCGTCACTGAATGCAACCATTTCGGCTCCCCGGGAACGGTTTCGAAAAGTGTCTCCGTTCCAGGCGCATCGCGGCTCAAGTGCCTGCGACGCTGGCGGGGGTGGCCGATACGCGCGGGAGGCGAGTATGTCCGCCTGTATGCGCTTGGCTGCCGAGGCGAGTTCGTCCAAGTCCCTGAACGGTACGCCTCGTAGGTAGGCTGCGAAGGTAGGGTGCGCTTGTCGCGTAACACGCTCTACCTTCTCGCCGTTTGAAGCTGAGGGGTCTGCGAAACGATAGAGTTCGTCCATCGCCCTCACGTACTCAAGCAACGATTCGTCCGGATGCTGAGTACGCAGCTCCAACTCGCGCCGCAGACGACGGTCATAATCTGCGGGCAAGAACTCCTCGCGAAACCTCGCTCGGAACTCCTCCATTGTGCGAGACCGATAGCCAGTAAGGCGGAACCAACGGGCAGCCTGATCAGTCAGTGAGATTGGCACGACACGCGCCAGAATCTCGCCATCGGAAAGCCCTGTCGCCTGCTGGTAGGTCAGCATGCGCTCAAGGTACTCGTTGGCACTGACAAGATCGTGATAGCCGCCGTAGCTGGGAAGGTCCACCCTTAGCCTCGGACTCGCCGCTGGAGCGGGTGTTTGCAGGTTGTTCTGCACGATACCCGTGAGGCTCTCTATGAGGCGCAAGGCGTTGCGCAACACAGCCTCTTGGGCCTGGCCAGGTAGTTCTGGCTGAGGGCCCAGGTGGGATGAGCAAGATTGCACGTGTCGCGCCATGCTCTCCCTACCTGGCGGCATAGCGCTTGGCGAGAAGTGCCTAGCGTCGCCGCTCGGCTCAAACGATATAAGATCACAGGGGCTAGCGTCAGCCTCTGGGAACACACCTGCAGTAGTTGTTACTGCCGTGCCAAGATGTTGCTGCTGTGAAGCCGTATTGGACAACCACAGCAGGGACTGGATGTCAATCCCGCTCGCCGCCATGGCTAGTCTGTGTGTCGGCAGTCGCTCACACAGACACTCGGTTTGTCACACCTCTGGCCCCACGTTGGGCGCCAAGAATATGGGGGTTATTCTTGCAATAACGCTCAAAGGGCTAGAAGCAGTTGTCGCTCTCTAGCACCAGCGTGCCAGCCCTAGCAGTCAGAGCTGTGACCCCCAACCCGCGGTGCGGTAAGTCGCAACCACGGCGGGTTCGGGCCAGAGGGTACAAACACAAGTATGCTACTCGGAGGAGCGTTTATTGCTCCCGAGCAATACAATGCAGCAGCAACAATACAACCGCCGTAACGAGGGCGAGTGTTCCACTCGCGTACGGGGGTGAAAAACACAAAGGGCAGAACGCACGCAAAAATGTGGGGGAAGAAGGTTCCGCTCACCTCGCGTGGTTCCTCGCTCACGGCCCGCGGCGGTCAAGTCACACACGGTGGCCGGGCGATAAGGGCAGCGGTCTCCGTGGCAGATCTCTGATCCGTGCGTGTGCACGGCTCCCGCCAGAAGACGAGCGAGCCTCGGGAGAATCGCGTCTCCTCCCGGGCTGTGGAGAGGAGGTCTCTCCGTTGTAAGAGGGGAAAGAGGGAAAGTCTCCGCGGCGGGGAGCGAAAGGAAGCGGGGGTGGCGAGAGTGCCCTCCCTCGCAAAACCTCCCGAACGGCGCGCGCATAGCATCGCGTGATAATTACGCGCGGCCGTTACAATGGGGCAGGGGATTCATGTGTATCCCCACACACTATCACTCCCTTGCTCTGCCCGCACACAAAAATTCCTGAGGGCGCACACGTCAAGAAAGGGCGATCAGTCAGGAGGTTGAACTTTCGCAGCATATACGTTCTGAGCTAAAATGAACTGTTCTCTGAACAGTGACCTCACCGAAAGTGGCGATTGTTCGTGTTTATCAAGCATACAACTTCTTCACACGCTAAGCAGTCTTATTAACAGGAAAAGTTCACACGGAATTCCGGTGTCCTTCATTACTGGCATAAATCTTATAGCGTAAGGCATGACCTCAATGTCCTTTTTAAGAGACTGCTGAAGTGAGCTATGTCTCAAGCGAACGTAGCGTCACAAATAATTTCGTTGTTCAATAGTTCCTCCTTGCTTGCAGATGTAGCAATTCACTGATCATGGCGCAAACGTCCGTTTGGCTCGATGGCATGTCCTAACACGTAAGGTCGACGTTTGAAGTCTAAGAAAGGTTTTTGGGGCCTATTGAATGTACATCCTCTGAACTCGCCTTAATATAAGGTCGTCAAGAAAGGTTAGGTAAGGCTGCACGTAGAGGAAGTAATGACCGATCAGAACCTTTGTCAGCTGCCTTCTGGAGAAGCCGTACAGGTATTCTAAGGAAATGCGAATATTTAGGAAATCGAGTGCGTCACCACAAAATTCCTTCACGACTATGTACATAAAAGACAGATGAGCATTTAGTGACCTATTAAGCACAGCTGCCAGGAAGCGGTGGTTTTCGGTTTCAAAAAATAAAATTCATGAAACAGGTTACTGTGCAAAAACAGCACGAAAAATTAACCATACTGTATCAAGGTAGCATGAAATTCTGTCCACGCATGGGCTCCCTTTAAAAGCGCCCCAGAAAATTCACAAAAATTCTATGTAACGAATTTACGATCGTCCTGTTGCAATGCACCAATTTCAAAATTTTCACAGCTCAACGTCGCATCGAAGACGTCTGAAGTCTGTGTCCGTACAGACACGAAGTGCCCCCAACCAATGCAAGCCTGATTTTTTATGTCATTAGAGCAAGAGACGGAGACGACATCAGCATAGGCAAAAATCTTAATTTTACACTGTACTAGCGAGAAGCCATGATTAGCTGTGTTTTTGAAGAAACTGAGCTATAGGTGGTCGAGATATATAATGCGAGCTACAAAGGCGATGTAGAGCAGATGATGAAAATAAAATATTTTTGGTAAACTCTCTAGATGTATGCTGCAGGTGTGCCAGAGGAGGGGGGGGGGGGGGTGACTGGCAAGCCGCTTTTGGGGTGACAGAAAAATGTCTTGGCTGTATATACCTGCAAATACAAGGCAACTTCCGCTCAATGTGGGCGCATGCAGCGGTCCTGACGGCGCCCGCTTAAGCATTTTGCGCCGGAGGAATTCCTGATTGACACGAGCTTCAAGAGAGACCTATTACTAGCCTGACGGGGGCTCCGAAACTGCTGAAGCTAAAAGGTTTTGTAGATGAAAAATCCATGAGCTTTTCTTTTTATGTATCTCATCAGATACATAGCCTGTATACACTAATTCTGAGTTCATTTGATTTCGCGGCTCTTGCGTAAGTTTAAATCTTTATGCCGTGAACAGTGAAACATCTCGCATTGAGCAAATTTTGCAGTGCTGTTTTATATGCTGATATCACAAGAAGGAAAAGTAAACAGCAAAACAAGGTTGAATAAAAACTTACGTTCAGAATTTTTTACAGTCTGAACCCGTTTGAACCCGTTTGAACCGGTTCGACGCTATCCGGAGCGGTTCGAACCGGAACGGAATGTCGCTCTGGAGCCGAACCCAGAACTGAACCCGAAAGGCATGAACCCGAACCTGAACCGAACCCGAAAAAATTCCGGTTCGACACCCTGCTCGCAAGGGAACAGCAGTTCCCATTTGGTAGTGTGGTGCAGGAAGTGGCAAGGAAGTACGTCTACTTAGAGCAGGTAGTTGCCGCTGACCCGGAGCATGACAGGGAAATAACTAGAAGAATAAAAATGGGGTGGAGCGCATATGGCAGGTTCTCTGAGATCATGAATGGCAGTTTACCAATATCCCTCAAGAGAAACGCATATGACAGGTGTATCTTATCAGTACTCGCCTATTGAGTAGAAACGTGGAGGCTAACGGAAAGGGTTCAGCTAAATTTAAGGAAAAACTAAGCGAGCTATTGAAAGAAAAATTATAGGCGTAATGTTAAGAGACCGGAAGAGGGCAGTGGATTCTAAGAGAATAAGTCAAGCGTAGCAGGTGGTGGTAGAAAATAAAGGGGGCGGATAAGATAAAAAAGTTTGCGGGATACGGTGGCCGCAGCTGACAAAGGATAGGGTTAATTGGATAGGGGTGGGAGGGGCTTCCCAGTAGTGGGCGTAGTCAGGCTGATGATGATGATGGTGTTGGTGATAATAGAATTAAGCATTGAGAAGGATGATTTATTATTTGAAATGACGTAAGGGGCTTAAGGAAGGGATTTGAACTTATGGACAGCTAACGGTATTTTAGCAAGAAAAGCTGTTCTAATCCTTAAATATTTTTGCGAAGCCACTTTCTCTGAATCCCACCTACTTTCATGAGCTTAGTTGACACGTGAGTTAAACGAAACCTTACCTTGAAAAAATAATGCGTTCGTCTTTGCATTGTATCATCTTAGTGCTTCAATACCGAGTTTTAGAAAAGGCATGCGTTCGGAGTTAGGGGGTAAGGGAACAACGGGCCACCAGTGTGCCGGCGCAAAACAGTAACGCCCCTCTGGTTATTGTTCTGCGCATGCGCACGAGTATCCCCTATTGTCTTATCCCCCAAACCGCTATGATTCCCCTATTCTAAAGCTCTGTAACGGTTTGTTCACATTTACGATTCCATACAGTGCATGCGTACAATCTGGTGTTGGTTTTGCATAAAAATTCACCTAATGCTTTCGGTTCTGCATTCCAGTTTAAGTCCAAGGAAGCGTAGTTTGCGAAACGCTGGCGAAATTATGTTTGATATGTGTCTTCTCCCATTTCCCTCTCCGCCAGTACAGCCAGTGCTTGGACCTCAGGATGGAACTGAGGTCGCATGTTTTTGTGGATCCGCACTCTCGGTCCCAAGTTTCACTTCGTCGCCTCCAGAATAATATCCTGAATGCGGATAATGTAACAGAATAATATGATCTTGTGCTAGGAGGAAAACGCAGAACATTTAGCTTATGGTATGCTATGAAAGCGCGATTTGCATCGGACTAAATGTCTTGAGTAAATCCCTGTGATTACCAAACCGAGACCAAGCAGTTCTCTTCATCCAGGAGGTGAACCAGCTCAGCTCTGCTACATGAGTTATGGCGTGAACGCATTTCGGTGGGCTAAACACTGCTGCCAGTTGTAGCGCAGCAAGTGGCGTAGAATTCTTTCTGCAGCGTGGTCGTATTCATGTGACCGATAAGGTGGGGATGAGCCGCAATGCTTGGCCTCACTATCAGTGCTCTCAATGCACTAGCTCACTTCCCGTTCCAGGCCGCTACTGGCTGAGTGCGCGGGACACACTTTGGACGCCGACCGCGTGTTCCGGTCACGCTTCACTGTATTTTGCATCGCCTCAAGGAGTCTAACATTTTTAGACTTCCTGTCATGTGACGCTGCAACTACCTGCAATGGACTATTGGTCATCCTGAAATGTGCAACGGGTTCGCTTCAATGCGCTTGCTCACGCCTATCCTCGACGATGAAAAAGACTGAGAATTTTTCTTAATTATGATGATGGTCATTAAATCATTTTTACCTTAACTTAAAATTGACTGTCAGTCTCCCTATTCCGGAAGTGATATTGCAGCCACTGTTTCCCTTTCGGTCAGTTCCCGACAGGTGACGCTGATTGCTTGGACATAGGCCACCGCATGGGCAGCGGAGGAAAAAGAGAAAGATCGCAGTCCCGCTGCGGACCCCAAAGCGCGAGCGCAACAATACCGGCATTCGGTTTCTCGGACCCGCTCTGCTCAGACGTACTCTTCAGCCGCTCAGGCAGCTCCTTCCGCCTCGGGACCTTCCTTTAGAGGATCGACTTCTCCTTCAGGCCTTGGTGAGAGCCCGCTTTTCATTCACAACGTTTTCACGCAGGTTTAGCCTCGATAACGCTAGGGGATCGCGTTAGGGTTACGCTAACAGTTCTTGAAACGCAGCCTGGCGTACTTTAGCGCGAACGTGGAAAGAATTCATCGCATCATGTCGCTCCTTTGATGCATTTAGCGAGCTCTCCTCTTCGTAAAAGCTAGCGACTATCGCCGATATTTCAGTCTGGTTTAATCGACCCGACTTGCGTCATGTGGCATTGAGATGTGAGAGCCCAGGAGGCTTACGCAGGTCGGCTTTCGAAACAGTTCTTCCATTCAGCGGGAAATAATGTCGCACAGAGACCAACGATTCTGGATCTTACCGCAGCGAGTAAATTCTACGAATGACTACCTCAATCAGTTCACGCAACGACGTTAAGTCGGATATCAGTAGCCGTTTGTAGCTCCTGTGAAAGCCTCGGCCGTAGCTTAAAGCTGCGCAACAGCAAAGGATACTTTAACAGATAAAAGTGAGAGATGTTTTCAGTGGTGAAAATTGCCGCAACGTTTCCAATATTTATTTCTTCAGTCATATGCATTCACCTTTGAGCTATGATTACAGCAGTGTCATTCATAACACATGCGGACTACAGCGTTGATTTGAAAAACCTTGGCCCGTTTGTTAAGAATGTGTGAGCACTACTGTTAGCGTTTTGAAGCCCCTGGAATACTGGTACGTAGAGTGAGTGCAACGGAAGTAAAAAAGATACATGCGCCACTATTCACATCATATTGGCGTTGACGTCGTCATAACACGAGTCTGGCAGCAGTCCTGCCATGAAATGGAAGCTGGCAGTTAACATATTTCATGGCTGCTGCATGTCACCATATTTGAGCCAGTATAGACTACACAGGAATCGGTTGTTCTAAAATACCATGTTGCGGAAACCATCTTAATGGCCTTTCTCGCGAATATTACCAATAGTTGTACCTGTCAGCGCTCCCCAAACCCTTCACCCCCTGCCTCCTTTACGGGTCAAACTCCAAGGCCCATGGGGACGTCTTTTTGATAGCGCCTCCCTACTGTCCATCATGCCAACATTCTCGCTGATAGATACTGAACGCGTAAGAATGCGGCGTATTTCAACCTCAGCGCTAACACTTTTATACAAGGGAAGCCCCTTGAGCAGGTGTGAAGCCATACCTTAGGCGGTGAAAAGGAAACGTTCCAGAGCACTGAAGCGACACGCACTAAATAAATGTAAAAGCATGTGCTGCTGCAAAGATTAAGCGCCTCTTTTGTGCGCCTAGTGCTTCTTTGTCAGTCTTCCGTCACCTTGCCACTTGACTTTGGGATGAAGTCATCACTTTCACTTCTCACGTGACTTCAAAATTTTTTGCGCCATCCTGTAATATGCCTTTGGTATGATGTCATGACTGGTCGTCATCACCACATCCACCATCGCTGTCATCCTAAATCTCATTTGCCTTAATTCATTCTTCTTACTTCACATTAATTATCATGATTAGCATTCCTAATTAACGACATGACGTAATCAAACTTCATCACGGCACATTACATCACTAATTTATTACTCAATTATATTGCACTCACACAGAAGCGACTCAGGCTACGGCGTCCCTCATAGCCTGAGTCGCTTTGGGTGTTAAACCCCTATGCACCAAACCAACTACACATCCAAGTTTGACGTCATAGCGCAGACGCATTTTGTCCACTCACTGTGCCGGCACGTTTTGTCAACATGGCCTTGAGATTGGGCAATCTAATGTTTTCGCGTTAATAAAAGTACCCCGTCTGCACCGCCAACGAGGTGCTAAGTTAGGAGTAACTTACAATGGCATAGTCACCTCTCAGAAGTGCCGAACGGGAGAACTGTAATCGTACGATCATACGTCTGGTGCTAGTTATGCGGGCGTAAACACGGTACACTCCTTCTCATGAATACTCACGGCTCGTTTTGCGTTTTCGCAGACTCAAATCTCTAACAGCAAATACCATGGTTCCGACTCAAGGGTAAGTATACAGTTCCAACTGTCTGTTTTCTGACGCTGCACAAAAGTGAGGTCATTAGTTTGGTCGTTCTAAGGATGAAATAGCAATTTTTTAAAGAAAAGGACGGGGCAGCTGCTTCTGCCACATGGCAGATTTTATTGCGACAGCAGTAGAAGCTTCGTCGGCAAAAATGCGGTGATTGTCTTCGGTCACTTTATTCTTAATTCCTTAGATGGTTGTGACGACACGCACCACGTGAACAGCGGAGGCCCGCTGATCACGTGGTGCGTAAGTTCGTAAGGAATTACGTAAGTTCGGCAATTTTGTTGGTGGATATTTTCGACACCAGAGGGCGATTGTCTTCCATGAAAAGTGTTTTGCGCCCTTTAACCAAAAATTGCCATAACATTGCCGATTTTGTAGGTTTTTGGGAAATTAAGTTGGTGGTTAAAGGATTATAAACGGGTCTGGTCGGTGCAGCCTTAATGGTTCGCTGTCGCGGCAATCACATCCTTGATTCAGCTTATAAGGAACATTGCGTGTTTTGCTTTCCAGTCCGGCGCCACCTGGGCCAGGCTTCAAAGAGGAGTACGTATATCTAAATTGCATTTCTAAACTTTTCAAAACCTTCCGTCACCCTGGTATAGCGGTTAGTGGCTGTGACCCTCCACATCGCTCGGAAGCCACAGGTTCGGGACGACATGCGTACTGAGGGAAGAGAGAAGGATATGGCGTTTGCGCCGTCAAGATTGCGTCTGCCTACTCCCCAGCTTAGGTCTAGACAGCCAGCATACGCGACACGCCTGGAAAAGAAGAGCGCTCAGCGCCGCTTCAAGTTTCGTGATGTATATTCGCCGTTGTCCCTGTTCCAATCATCGCTGCAGCGCGACTATCGTGTGAGCAGAGCTGCCGCTGCAATCGTCGAAGCAAGCGAAGGTTGAGAGTTTATGGGGGTTTAACGTCCCAAAGGGACTGAGGCCATGAGGGACGCCGCAGAGGAGGCTCCCGGGCAATTTCAACCGCCTGGGGTTCTTTACGCGCATTGACATCGCACAGTACACCACCCTCTAGCATTTCGCCTCCACTGAAATGTCACCGAAGCGGCCGGCATCGAACCTGCATCTTTCGGGTCAGCAGCCGAGCACCAAAACCACTTACCCACAGCACAGGCTTCATTTGGGAAAGTGTTGAATCCATTTCATGGATGTTACGGGACACACAGCCAGCGACAAAAGTTTTCCCGAGCTTATTTCTCTCTCTCAAGTTTTCCCGCTTTCATCTGAGCTTCCCAGCCGAAGACATGGTGCCGCTGTTAAGCACGAGCTGACTGTTACACAATGAAGCTCATCTACTGCCCGAAAGATGACATAGGACACCGGAGCGATGCGATGGACGCGCATAGTTTTAAGCATGAAATGCTTTTAGCTCCCGTTGTCGGCAGTGTGGTGACGTCACGCCGAGACCGAGAGCCATCATCCGGGCACTGAATTCCAGTCATCCGGGCACTGAAATCCACTCATCCGGGCACTGAATTCCAGTGATCCGGGCACTGAATTCCAGTCATCCGGGCTCTGAAACGAGAACATCCGGGCACCGTACGAGACTTAACGAGATTTAACGAGACTCTCTAAGCCCTCCTACGCGACCGGCATGCAAGCGCCGGTTGGTCTCCAAATGAGACAAAAAATAACTGCTGCCAGTGCCTTCTCAATGTTTATCAAGATATCAATGGAGCTGTGGGTTTGATAATGCACGGAATTATAATTTCCGATTTCTAATAACGCGTGCAAAAAGCACATAAATGCCACGTTACACTTCGTTGTCATACGTGATCCGGGGGAGAAGCGCTGCGTTCAAAGGGCAAGGCATCGCGCCGAACGGGTGGTGGCGTTCCTCCCTTCCTTTACGGTGCGGTTCGGGTGTCCACCGAGATGGCAGAGAATTACTGCGCCATTTCCTTTCCTCAAAAAACCTTGCGTTCAAATGACAAG
The DNA here is from genome assembly GCF_055824585.1 of Amblyomma mixtum. Taxonomy (NCBI): domain Eukaryota; kingdom Metazoa; phylum Arthropoda; class Arachnida; order Ixodida; family Ixodidae; genus Amblyomma; species Amblyomma mixtum. Next base: position 207,828,880 of record NC_143013.1, read on the forward strand.
GCATCGCGCTGAACGGGTGGTGGCGTTCCTAGCCTATCGAATATACCAAAATTGCATACGGGATACGGACCCCGCACACCGTCACCTCATATGGGCCCCTGCTCATCAGGGGTTGGCAGGAAACGAGGCAGCAGACGCAGCCGCCCGCGCGCTCTCTCACCGGGCTGTTTTCTCCTCCCCACCTGATCAGGAACCCGATTTTAATCCGGTTTATACGTTCAAAAATATCGCAACCTACTTTCAAGATAGCCATCGCCTTTACCCTAGCCCATGTAAAGGCCTCAAGAAGGCGGATGAGCGGCTTCTTCTCCGCCTCTTCACCAATACATTGCTGTGCCCGGCAGCACTAAAACATTTTGACCCCTCCTTTAGCGGCAGCTGCCCGCACTGTGGTGCGGTGTCTTCGGACACCTATCACATGGTGTGGGCCTGCCCCTCCAACCCGGCCATTCCCCCTATCCCCAACCCAACCCGGGAGGACTGGGAGGCGACCCTGCTCGGCTGCCACGACTTACAGGCCCAACAAGCCTTGGTCGGGCGCGCCCGGGCGGCGGCTACCGCCACTGGGGTCCCAAACTAGGGACCTCCACCTAGTGTTTGTGAGGATCGGTCCCTTACGGGCCGATCCAAACACCTCCTGTTCTGAATAAATGTTTTCACCACCACCACCTCCCTTCCTGTACGGTGCGGTTCGGGTGTCCACCGAGATGACATTAGGCCCGTAAACATTTCATGCTTACTCTACTCTCGGTTACGGGAGGCGCAGAGATTTTTGGTTATAGTTAAGGTGTACAGCTGGCGTGGGCAGCACTTGCTTTCAAGTTCCTGTCGCGTCCCCTTTTTGAACTCCATGGTGGGTGGCTTGCACCATGACCGAAAAACTAAATTTTTTTTGAAACACTGGTTTAGTTTATCATGTACGGGTGTTTATATAGCGTCCCAAAGGAACTCAGGCTATGAGGGATGCCGTAGTGAAGGTCTCCGGAAATTTCGACCACCTAGGGTTCTTTAACGTGCACTGACATCGCACAGTACACGGGCCTCTAGTATTTCGTCTCCATCAAAATCCGACCACCGAATCGAGCGAAGGATTGTGTGCTACTTTACGAGCCAACTGTCTTCGGGAGGGAGCTGTCCTAAATTGAGATATTCTTTTCCTGCCATGCCTTTCACGCCTGCGCCCACTCTCAACTACGTGACAGCTTACAATTTTTCCCGTTCAGACTCATCAAAACCTAGGTGGCAGCGGGACCGGCCGCAAAACCTGGTGCTCGGTACAATAATAGCATTGCCGCCCACCCTCAACGGTGGTATTGCCGCAGCGCAATCTTTGCCACAATATTTTCCTTAAAAACCAAAGCAGACGAAAATCGGGCCTGTGTACCTGTCCACCCTCGCAACGGTCCAGCCGCCGAGGGTGTCGAAGTCCACGCAACTTAGTGTTTGTCAGTAGCCTGCGAATGACCTGAAGTACGCCACCAACACAGAGCCAAAATCTAATTCCAATGTGGCCCTGCCAGTGCCGTGCCCGTCGATCCTGCAGTTGCACGGCGCACAGTGGTGCTGAACCAGCAGCGGTTGCCCAGCGGCTTTGGGGGTCGGCTGCTCTTAAAGTCGTAGGTTCGATCCCGGCCGCAAGAACATATTTCGATGGCGAAGTACAAAAACGGCCATGTGCTGCGTGATGTCAGCGCTCGTTCAAGAGCCCCAGGTGATCTGAATTGATCTCGAGCCCTTCACTACGTCGTCCCTCGCATAGCCCATGTGTCGTTTCTCAATGGTAAACCTGCAGCCAACAATTTACAGTTTTTACACCGGTGCCGATAAAAATTGACAACTTTCCGTACAGCAACCGCACTGTCGTGAGAAAGATGGCCACTAATAAAAAAATTGGCAGCGGCTTAGCTGTGGTTAAGCCTGGATATCCAAGCGAAAAGATTCAGTTACGCTTGGTTTGACGTCATGGCAGTCGCAGTTCGCGCACAATGCACTGGGAGTACCACGATAACGGTGGAGGCGTTCGGCCGTCCACACACTGCCTGTACGGAGGAGGAGGAGACGTGCGTGTACTGAATACGGTGCTGTCTTAGAAGGTTGCTTTGGAGACATGTACTGTGGTGTCCGTTCCTTTCGGGTGTACACCAAGATATGAGAGACAGGCATTTCCTTTCCTTATAACCAATTTTCATTTCATTTCATTTTCCTTAAGGCTCTTACGGTGCGGTTCGAGTATCCACCGAGATATGAGAGAGACAGGCGTCGTTTCCGTTCCTTAAAACCAATTTTCTTTTCATTGTCCTTCCCTTACGGCGCGGTTCGGGTGTCCACCGAGATATGAGAGTTTCCGGGCGCACTGTATGTCTTTAATTTATTTTTTTATATCTCATATTTTATTTCTTTCATTTCTTTTTTATTCTCGTTTCTGTGCTTCTTTTTATTATTTTTTATTACGGAGACGGCGTCCACCTGCGCTGCGCGTGACGTCGCTCGGTTTCGCGCATGCGCAGAAGTGGCAAATGTGGCCTCCGGCTCACGCGAAGCGCGGTGTAGACTAGCCTAGTGAAGGTTTTCGCTTCAAAACCCTTGAGCAGTACTGACACAATGTAGGCTGCAGTCATTGCCCAGTGGTTTAGGCAACGTTTGGTTACTGCATTTGGAAGGTCAGTGGTTGTACAAACCAGAATACACAACTAAACAATGGTGGCTCAATGGTTTTGGTGTCCGGCTGCTGACTCGAAAGACGCGGGTTCGATGCCGGCCGTGGTTGTCCCATTTCGATGGATACACGGGCCTCCAGCATTTCACCTCCATGGAAATGCTAGAGGCCCATGCCCTATGCGATCTCAGTGCGCGTTAAAGAACTCCAGGTGGTCGAAATTGTCCCAAGACCGTCACTACGGCGTCTCTCATATCTTGAGTGGCTTTGGGTCGTCAAACCTCATAAGACAACAAAGAACCACCGACAATACCAATACCCGTACACGTGCGCACAACCTTATATCGCTTAGATGACCCTCCTGTTAGTCTTAGTAAACAATAAATCTACGTCAATGCACGTTAAAGAACCCCAGGAGGTCGAAATTTCCGGAGCCCTTCATTATGGCGTCTCTCATAGCCTCAGTCGCTTTGGGACGTTAAACCCCACAAACCATAAACCATAAACCAATAAATCTACGGTCATTAAGAACCGTCTTCTAAATGGAGTGACTGCTCTAGAAAAACAAACACAGAAGTGCACGGGACGTGCGCAGTTACCCCATTTTCAATACGAACATCCAACAACTAGCCCAGTTTGCCGCTGTAATACCTCAAGATCCAACAATATTCAGCTGAAAATTTCCTGAACCTGATTCAGCTTAAAGCGTCTGTCTCTCTTCTCTTCCTCTTTCGTATGCGCTGCACCGATATTGATAATTTTGCTCTCCCACGCGGCGAATGGCTGACAGCTGGGCCGGCGTTAAAGCGGTGCGCCAAAGAGACGAAATCCGGAGCTCTCTATTAATTAGGACGGCGAACTAGGCTAGTTGATACAGATGCATACTCAAGTTAAACCAGACCAAGTATTTTTCGCCCTGATTTAACTTTAGCATGACGTTTGTACTTGCCGCTTCTAGTGTCCTGCGGTCTCAGTTGTCAGTGCTATCTGTTGCATAACAAGGTTTAAAAAAAATTGCGCCGCATTAAATGCTGTAAACTTAAACAGTAAACAGTGTAAACAGTCTGAATTGAGTTCACACTCTTCAAACTACACGCCCCGACAAAGCGGATAATTCCACTGCATATCGCAATTTGTCCGCCGCAATCATATCTTACTTTCATTCGCGATGCATTGGGGGACAAAATTTATCTGCCGATAAGTCATTTGGAAGGTTGCGTGCCTGCCGCTCCTCGAACAAGTTATATTCCAATTCTAGTCGTTCCGACTTGTGAGGCAAACTCCGGCAATCGTTTCCCCGCAAAACATCTAGCCAACTTCTGCGGCCAACTGCCAGCCGGCAGGGTCCGCTACCAAGAACATGTTGGCCACTGCCGTTTTTGCAGCCGCAACATATGCCTATCGACTCGTGGCCAATCCGTTGCGAGCTGTCAGCCGTGGCTGCTTGCAAAGCTCAGTTTTTTAAGGCGTAAGCCTTTCTTGGTTCATGGGTGGTGTCGACGGAAGCTGTAGACGCAAGTTTATGTACGGAAGTTTGTTACGGAAGTTTGTGGACGGAAGTTGCCCGCGAATAGATGTCAATCATAAGTTGTATGGTACATAAAATGTTAAAGTTGATTAAACAACAGTTGATAAGCAACATATATGTAACGAGAAACAATAAGCAAAAACTAAAAAAATCAAGACCACCAAAAAAAATTAAAAAATAATGAACACTAGAAAAAGAAAAACTAAGAAAAATGGAGGTAGACAGAGTTGATAGGAAAGGCTTTCGCACTCCCGCTCTCAAGCAGACTTCAGCGCAATTCTGTAATGTTTTGTTGTCCTTTGTCGCAAGGACTCACATAGATGCACTGCTCTATATTTGCATGCACAGAAATGTACCTATTGTTAGTCTACTGCACGCTCTGGTTTCGAAACATTTCTTTTCGTGGCATCTGTGTTTCGGAAGAATCTGCAGCCGTAATGGTGGTGCGGCCGGGAGCTCTCCTTATGAGTGTGTTGTGGCGTAGCGTAAATTGGGCACTCAGTACGGCAGAGGTGTGGACGGCCTCTTGTAATTTGTTGAACACCGGCTCTTGCAGCAAGGGAAGACCAGGAGCCGTTGCACCGGCAGGGGGACACCTGTAAGTTCCATCTTCATCACCGTATCTTCATAAATAATTATCGAAAATTAACTTATATTCTCGTTTGAGAGCATACAATTATATTCCGAAATTGAAGGCCTTCAACATTGAAGGCAAGCCCACTTTTTTAAGTTTTATGAATCAGCACTGCGGTTAGAAATACTGAAATATATTTAGAAACAAAAGATACGCTTTTGTAAACGTGTTGAGTTGGCTAACGTACTCTTGGAAAATTACGACGCTGTGCCTGGTTTGTTCGCGAAAGTCACATCAACTGCTTCTAAACCTGAAAGTACACAATACTGCGTGCGTATTTGGTGCATCAAAAATGGAAGCGGCACCATTTTGTTAATGTACACTGCAGGAAACCGATCCCAGCGAGCTTACACAAGCATATTTTTGATACTCGATATTTCGTCCCACAATATCGATTAAAAAAATTAGGAACATGGTCTCGCTTTCTATGTAGAAATCCTTCAGTTTTAAAAGTAATTTTGTCCTAAAACCAAATAATAAAAAGTTGTTTTTTTTTTTGTTTAGCATTCGTCTTCTAGTCGAGGTATATAAAGTACATAATGTCCGCCTTGCTCTAAAATCCAACTGTACAGAGTACACCGATGGATATTTCAGTGTTTTTCGAACACAGATCCGTAAACGTTAACAAAAGATCATCCGGTATACTTGAACACCGGCGAAATTGCGACCTCTAGAAAAAAGTTCCCGAACCATTATACACATGACGTCTCTACAGAGGTTTTAACAGCTTACAGTTTGCTTGAGCGCATCAGGACAACCTTACACTTCAATCAACCAAATGATCAGGCAGACTTTCGTAAAGGATACTCGACAATACACCATATTCACACCACCAATCAGGTGATAAAGATATGCGCAGAATATAACCAGCCCCTATATATAGCGTTCATTGATTACGAGAAAGCATTCTACTCAGTAGAAACCTCAGCACTAATGCAGGCATTGCAGAATCAGGGTGCAGAATAGTGCTATGTGAAAATATTGGAAGATATTCATAACGATTGCACAGCTACCATAGTTCTCCATGAAGTCAGCAATAAAACTGCAATAAGATAAGGTATGAGGCAGGGAGACACGATCTCGCCTATGCTGTTCATCACCGGTTTACAGGACGTATTCCGGGGCCTGAAATGGGAAAAGTTGGGGATAAGAGTTAATGGAAAATACCTAAGTAATGTGAGATTCGCTAATGACATTGCCTTGCTAAGTCAGTCAGGACATGAACTGCAAAGCATGATGAGTGGGTTAGACAGGCAGAGCAGAACGGTGAGGCTAAATATTAATATGCAGAAAACCAAAGTAATATTCAACAGTTTAGCAAGAGAGCAGCAGTTCGCAATTGGTGGCATGGTGCCAGATGTAGTAAGAGAATGTGTCTATGTAGGGCAGGTAGTGACAGCTGATACGGATTACGAGAGGGAAATATCTAGAAAAATCAGAATGGGGTAAAGCGCATATGGCAGGTTCTCTCAGGTCATGAATGGCAGTTTACCAATATCCCTCAAGAGCAAAGTATGCAACAGATGTATCTTATCGGTACTTACCTGTGGAACAGAAATCTGGAGGCTAACGAAAACGGTTCAGATTAAGTTAAGGAAACGCAGCGAGCCATGGAATGAAAAAAATGACGGGTGTAACGTTAAGAGATCGGAAGCGGGCGGAGTGGTTGAGGGAACAAACGCGGGTTATTGATAACCTAGACGAAATCAAGAGGAAGAAATGGGCTTGGGCAGGGCATGTAATGCGAAGGCAATGTAAACGCTGGTCCTTAAGGGTAACGGAGTGGATTCTAAGAGAAAGCGGAGCAGGGGGCGGCAAAAAGTTAGGCGGGCGGATGAGGTTAAGAAGTTTGCGGGGATACGGTGGCCACAACTGGCGAATGACAGGGTTAATTGGAGAGCTTTGCCCTGCAGTCGGCGTAGTCAGACTGATGGTTATGATGATGTGCCGGGTATGCTCACCAGTAAGCTGCCTCTGTAAAACGAGCCATTCAAAACGCCGCTCAGGCCATACAACGCAGTGTCAGTATGACTGCGCCGAGTTGGCTCGATTTCAAAAGTTTTATTTAACACAGTAATTGGAATATTGACGATAAAAAGTAGACACTGTGTACTGATTTGTGTAGTGCATGTCTTCGTCCACTCTGCTCTTTTATTTTCTCGCTCGTGTTGTAAGAAGAATAGGTAAGCATTTGTTGGATGAAAAAACTGACAAACGATAGTCGGAAGCTCAAAATTTGAGCGCAGCTCTTCATATGCCACCTTTCACCGTTGGCAGGTTCTCCGGTTGTCCATTCCTCCATTGTCGCCTTGGCAGGTGGCGTTTCGCTCTGCGACTGTCGGGACACCTGTCACGCGCAGTAAAACGCCACCTGTTAGGTGGCGTGTTACGTCGACTACGACGCCGAACGCAGGAACGGGAGCCTAAGAGCTGCGCTCTGAAATTTGCTTACTGTCCCTGGATCTTCGGGTTTGTTCTGAACCTTGAAGTTCTTATTTAACACAACTCAGAGTATCTCGAGGCTATGGACCCAAAGGTCACTCTGGAAGCCGAACGGAAAGATCATTTTTATTGATTGCTCAAAACATTGCGACACTAACAAATTCTTGATATTTTTTTAAGTTTGGGTAATTAGCTAGCGTAATAGGGCAGAAATGATTATGTTGCTTTCACTCCTCCAAGATGTAGGCAGTAAAGGATTAACAATAATGAGAGTAATCAGAACTCGGCGGAATCGACGTCCAGCGACGCACAAATTATGAATGCTGGGCACTGTAGTCGTGTCTGCAATCAGCTAGGCTATTCTGTAGTATACAGCCAACTCGAATAAAAGCTGAGCAGCGTCTACATCGGATTTCATGCTTTATCGAAATGTTACCTACGGATGTAGAAACACTGATTAGTTACCCCAGTGCCCCTATATTTCCAAGGGGACAGCAGTCTACGCTTCACTCTGTCTATGACCACACACGTATTCAGGTTCACTGTACCGAGTTCCCCGTTTGCCTTACCCCCTCCCCCCTGACTCTTGTGCACCACCACAGCGAGCCGGTGGCCCAACCGGACAGCTTTCTCAACACATGCGTCACCATCGTGGCAGTCCTGATCGTCATCACCCTTATCGTCATGGTCGTCATCCTGCTCAAGTGCTTCTCCGGCCGCGAGGGTGAGCGGTACATCGCGTCCTTTCTTATCAACGTTTTTATATAGGGGCACCTGGAAAACAGCCGCGGTGCTCCACAGAGCGCCAAGGATCCACGCGATCGCCGCCTAGGCGATGGCGTTACGATCGCTTTAAGATGGGCGCGTCGTCTGCTACTCCCTGCTTGTGGAGCGCAGCGGACGGTGGCTCGCTTGCTTAAAAAAATGTATTTAATAAATACAAATGCCGTATTCGCATTTTTGTCTTTAATATTATGGAAACAAGACGGTTTAGTAGCATTTTTAGCCATAACAGCTACTATAGTTCTCCATAAAGTCAGCAATAAAATTCCAATACGGAAAGGTGTCAGGCAGGGAGACACGATCTCGCCAATGCTCTTCACTGCCTGCTTACAGGAGGTATTCCGGGGACTTAAAGGGGAACAGTTGGGGATAAGAGTTAATGGAGAATACCTGAGTAATTTGCTATTCGCCGATGACATTGCCTTGCTAAGCCACTCAGGACAAGAACTGCAAAGCATGATCAATCAGTTAGACATTGAATAGGTTGGGGCAACCGAAAAGGAAATAAAAATAATAGGCCCCTGCCTGCACCGCTTACACACAACAGGCTTAACCCAATTGTAAAATAAAAGAGGCGGCCCGTAGGCAAGTTGTATTTTGACCACCCGAGGGTGGAAAAATAAAATATTAGGGAAAATGCTACATTAGCGACCCACAGCCGAGAGAGCGGGCCCGGGGAGGCTCCCCTGACCTCCCCTGGGAAGTAGCGGAAAGGGAAATGGGACGTGGGAAGGGAATGGGGAAAGCGAGGTTTTTTGCTCTGATCCTTCAATTATCTCGACTCCATTACTGGCCCGCCTGGCCAGGGCAGGGAGAGCATCGAGATTGCCCAATGGTGCGGCCCCACTCACGGGATGCCCGACCACCCACCATACGCAACGGGCTCCGACCGTCGGAGACAGGAAAACCTAACACGGGGTCAGTAGCTACCTGGGGCTCCTCTTGCTCACTAGAGGGCTTTTTCCACCTGCCGGCTACTAGCCGTCGAAGGTTTTTCGCGGTTTTTCGGACTCCGGAAGTATGTGTGATAGTCCCGGCCAGTGGAGGTCCAGAACGTCAACGGCCTCGCGGCCTCAGAACTGGTCAGACTCCGGGGGGTCCATCTGTGCTTCCTCCAACCATCCATGCACTTATTTCCTCTCCTAGCTTACTCTTCTCCTACTGAGGAGAGAGTGTTCAAGGCTGGGCGACCGGGCCACTAACCAAGAACGTGGCTTAGGATGAGATGACCCGGGCCTACTCCACCGGTACTCCACACGTCTTCGGTTTTCGCCAGACTCTTACGAGGCTGTACTAAGCCCTCATCCCCCGGCATCCCGCAGGCGGTTAAGCCTGCGGCCGGCCGTAAGGCCGCTTCCCCGAGGCGGCGGTCCTCAGAGCCTGGCCACTATGAACCCCCGCGCGGACCTGGTTTCTCCGCAACCAGAAACCGACGCGTCGGTAGCCAGACTTGCACGCCCCCGCGCGCAGAGGAAGGTAGCATGTATTTGAAAACCTTTTGGCGTTTTGACATGCCTTCCGGGCCGGATTTCGTGGGTCCAACCTGAGTATAAACCCAGGCCTGCCTCCGCTCAGGCATCGGACCTCACGTGCACGACTGGCCCTCACAGTCGTCTGGGAGTCGCTGCCACTCCCATTGGGGGTTTGCATCCCCAGAGGATGGGTCCCGGCCATCCCATCCCCACTGCTGGCATTGCACCGAAACAAAGCCTAGTAGCCGAAACTACACCGGCCCGTATTCGGTGGCGGGGGGGGGGGGGGGGGGGGGGGCACGAGCAGGCTGCACAGTCAGATTAGACAGGCAGAGCAGAACAGGTGGGGCTAAGAATTAGCATGCAGAAAACCAAAGTAATGTTCAACAGCCTAGCAAGGGAACAGCAGTTCGCAATTGGTAGCGAGGTGCTGGAAGTAGTAATAGAATATGTCTACTTAGGGCAGGTAGTGACCGCAGATCCGGATCATGAGAGGGAAATAACTAGAAGAATAAGAATGGGGTGGAGCGCATATGGCAGGTTCTCTCAGATCATGAATGGTAGCTTACCAATATCCCTGAAGAGAAAAGTATACAACAGCTGTATCCTACCGGTACTCACCTATGGGGCAGAAACGTGGAGGCTAACAGAGGGTTCAGCTTAAGTTAAGAACAACGCAGCGAGCTATGGAAAGGGAAATGATAGGTGTAACGTTAAGAGATCGGAAGAGGGCGGAGTGGGTGAGGGAACAAACGCGGGTTAATGACATGTTAGTTGAAATCAAGAGGAAGAAATGGGCTTGGGCAGGGCATGTGACGCGAAGGCAAGATAACCGCTGGTCCTTAAAGGTAACGGAGTGGATCCCAAGAGAAAGCAAACGTAGCAGGGGACGGCAGAAAGTTAGCTGGGCGGATGAGATTAAGAAGTTTGCGGGGATACAGTGGCGGTAACTGACAAAGGACAGGGTTAATTGGAGAGTCATGGGAGAGGCCTTTGCCCTGCAGTGGGTGTAGTCAGGCTGGTGATGATGATGATGATGATGATGATGATGATGATGAACAGTCTAGACACAATGGTTGCGACTCTGCCGTTTTATGAAAAGAAGGGTGGTGCATTTCATGCGTGCGCACCCTATCAGTCTTGTCTCGAATACTCGGAGATGATCTTCACAAAAAAGTAACTCTTGGCTGCAGGGGCTGATTTCTGAAGCAGTGACGTTGATGAAACTTAGTTTCACGAGCAGTCCTCCCCATTCGGATGTGCCAACACCGTATCGTCGAACCCCAATTGATATTGGGTTCGGAAGCTCATTATGTACAGCGCAGCAACGACTATTTTCCTTCTTTTTTCACCCCTTCCCCCAGGCGAAATTCTTGAGGCCCGTGTCCTGTGCGTTGTCAGTGCACGTTAAAGAATCCCAGGTGGTCGAAATTTCCGGAGACCTTCACTATACGGCGTCCCTCATAGCCTGAGTCGTTTTGGGACGTTAAACCCCCATAAACCTAAACCTAAGCCTTTGTATAAATCACGCGGATATTATCAACACAGACGGCCTACCGGTATACATTACTAAAGAGAACGAAGCAAGTCTTTCACATTACCCCTGAACCATACGCTCGCTTTTTACTGTAATAGTGAGGTCTGTCACACAAATTTTAACGCGAGAGCATTAAGCCTCCCGTTCCGCGGAAAATGCGGCGCCGTCGTCGGCGTTGGAAGCGAGAAATCCCCGGACAAGCAACCTAGGCGGGACACCTAGGTCACGTAATCTTGTGACGTCATCACAACCGGCCCGCCGGATTGTGAGAAAACTGAGCACCGTGGGAAGTGACAGTCAAATTAATGATTGATCGCTTGGGAAAAGCCACACGGGACGCACAAGCCCGACCTGTGCCAGCACCTACCATCGCAGGGCAGTAGCGCATCGCTTAACAGCGGCAGCACTGTGCCACGAGGGGTCTGAGACCAATTCCGCACACATGTGCATTGACCCATTTAGGCTATCGCGTCACACCTTTAAGGCGGAGCTTGAGTGTCTCCTCCAGTATCTGTTTTCAAGCTGGATGAATATGCCACTGTCAGCGGGGGTGCTTGACCTCCTTCACATTGTAGCCACTGTATTTCTGGAGGAAAGCATTTTTGAGCGGGAAACTGCTGTTGAGCGCAATTTTTTCATATAATTTAAGATATCACTATAACGATCAACATATCCACAGACCACCCGACGGCAATCTTGCTACTTTTTTTTCTGTAAAGTTTTTGCTATTGCCTCTTTCCAACTTTCTTCTTTCATTCCCACCTCCCTCCTTTCCCTTATGGCGCGGTTCAGATGTCCGCCGAGATATGATAGACAGATAGTGCGCCATTTTCTTTCCTCAGAAACCAAGTTACAATTTACAAAAGCGTTCCCCATTGGTTTTCTATGGCAGTCTCAACTGTTCGATTAGGCCGATGGAAACAGGAAACACTTTTCAAGCAGGATATTGCTACATATAAGAAGAATGGACCGTTACCTGCAATATTTCCATTATAGCATCTTACAGTTTTGCAATTTTCAAATTTTTTGTCCGAGAATCTTGGACATCTGCGTACCACTTGCGCCTTGTAATGCTGGCCTTGGTTAATTTCCGCACTATAGGATCCTAACTATAGGATCCTGACATTAACAACATCTCCTCTTGGTGCAAAGCATGGCAAAGGACGCTAAACGTTAACAAGTGTAAATTCCTGCGCGTATCAAGGTCATCTAGCAACTCACCTACGTATCACCTTAACAATGTAGCTCTCGAATCAGTAGCGTCATACAAGTACCTAGGCATTCATATCGCTTCTAACCTTAGCTGGAACAGTCATGTCGAATTCATTGTCAACAAAGCTAACCGCATGCTAGGCTACTTAAAACGGAACTTTCGCTCGGCCCCTTCTAGTACCAAGCTTCTCTTTTACAAAACGTTAGTTCGTTCGCAACTTGAATACGCATCTTCAGTTTGGGACCCGGGCACTACTGATCTCATTAACCATCTAGAAATGATTCAAAATAATGCAGCTCGTTCCATCTTCTCTAATTATCATCGCACCGCTAGTGTATCCTCAATGAAATCTAATCTCAATCTGCTACCCCTCACATTTCGTCGAATGCATGCACGGTTATCCCTCTTTCATAAGATATTTTACCATGATGACTTACACGATAAATTGCTCATTCCGCCTTCATATGTATCATCACGCGTTGACCACGCTTACAAGGTTGGCATAAATTCATGAAACACTAAATGTTTCTCCGATTAATTCATACCCCGCACATCTGAAGACTGGAACCGCCTTCCCTCTTCCGTTGCAACAATCGATAAATTTTGGTTATTTCAGTCTGCCGTGTGCAATATAGACCATGCGAGTTTTTCTTAACATTGTATAAAACCTACCTCTCTTCTTGTGTGTTCATATATTATTTAATTTCACCACTGTGTACACTCAAACGTTATCGCGAATTTCATTGTGTTATATTAATTAAGTGTTATGGGACTTTGTTTAGATCATTTCTTAACCAAACTTAACTGCCACTTACAGTATTACTTGTATGTTCTTGTTGTTGTGCACATTTTTTGTTTGTTTATTGATTAAAACCCACTCCCCTCTGTAATGTTTTTACCCTGAGGGTAATAATAAATAAAATAAATAAAAAACGAGTTGCGAGTTCTCTACGTGTATTAACTCTGTTCCACTGACGCCCTCCTGCTCGCAGAGTGCCCGCGTGCTGAGGGACCCTACAACCCGTACAGCAACGTGTCGCTCACGTGCGAGTCCGAAGACTGTAGGGACTACGGTAAGGGCATCCGCGACACCCTAACTCCACTTTACCTCACGTAAAGAAGATAACAAATCTCTGCTAACGTTGAACATCATTTTTTTTTTTGATGCTACAAGGAGGAGGAAACCAGTTTGAAAACAGCAAAAAGAGTGCTTGTCACGCATACTTACAAAGCAATCCTCGAATGAAGGCTCAAACATTGTTGTCTTTCATGCCATTACGTATTCTCTGAACTGTGACTAAAGTTTGATACGGCAAGCTGTATCTGCTCGGCAAGCGTGGGGCTGCATATGCAGGCTGAAATACGAGGTCGCACACATTATGACTTGAAGCGTGCGAGCCATTGCCGAGGCTCACTTGATGGGGCGGTACCGCGGCTGTGGCTACCAGTGTTGCAGAAGCCAAAACCCAAAAAGGATAGTGCGCTCTTTAAGTGTTCCCAAAAACGAGATGCTGGTTGTTACAGGCAATTACACTGCACTTAAACGCAATGGCCAAGCAGCTGGTGCGCTGGAGGTCTCATTCGATGCGTGTGAACATTTGCGCACCGGTGTCTTGAATAGTTCCTGGCCTCAGCCGCACGCTGTAAGCAATAGCAGACCTGTATTCAGACAATGTCTTATGTGATGCCGAATGACGCCGTAATTCAGAGCGTGCTTCCAACGAATCCAACGCTCCTATTTTTTTCCTCGCTCGCTTCTCTCATGCGGTAAATAATTGAGCAGCATTTTCTTAGAGACTAGTTGGTTCATGTTTTCAAGGCGGAATTCTTTTTAGCGCTACACGTAAAGCGGACAAGACGGGCGCTGATACAACTGTTTATTCAGAAAGTACGCGCGCACGTATAAACACCCACGACTGCATTCGTCCTATCAAATTCGCCAAGAAATAGTTGTTTCATTTCAAGCAGATTGAAGTGTCACTGATACACGTAACCTTTTTTTTTCTGGTAAAAAAACGGCTGGGGTTCAACATGGCTTGAACCTAGTTATAGGAGCGGAAGCTCTGTTAAGCGTGGTGTCTCCACTGTCTCAAATCAAATTCCAAGGTCAAGGGTCAGAGTCAAGGCCTGGTATCCAGTGGTCATATAGTCATGATCACGAGGTGCCACTACCATAGCTTGGGCCATACCATCACGCAGTTAAGTTCGGTTTGACCCTGTGAGGCATTGAAGGTCACTGCCTCATCCACATCGAAATCGGAAGTTGCACTCCGAGGAGTAAAGCTCTGGCTCTAAAGCGCTTCATCATCATCATTTATTGAACCCTTAAAAATCCCGTCTGGGACATTACATAAAGCGGGGGGGGGGGGGGGGGGGGGGGGAGACAGTGGTGTGAAACGGTCATACAAAGGCATGAAAACATAAAGCATAACAAAAACAACAAGAATAACAAGTTTGACGTGAAATTAGCGTCAGGTAATTCAAATAGTACAGAATATATAAGGCAAAGCAGTAGTATATAAAATTAAACATTAAAATGTACGGAAATTAAATAAGTGGGAAAACGCTTCCAGTAGTTCGCATGCCACAGTGTCACAACTTCTACGTATAATCTATATGCTGGCAAAGTTTGCCTTTTATCCTTGATGTGTTACGTTAAAAACAATTCTGCCTTGAAAAGTAAAATAATTCAAAATTCAACGTTTTTGTTAACCACGTCCTCTCAGTATTGCGCAGTCTTGCGATGTTGAGGCTTCAAAAGTCTGAAGTGGTGCGTTGACCAAGTCTCGGCGCGCAGGCTCCATGATGCGCTCCAGCCTGATCTCGTTCATGGAGCCATGCGAGGACTTCTACGAGTTCACCTGCGGCGGCTGGATGAAGGCGGCGCGGGTGCCCCACGAGGAGGTGGTGCACAGCACCCTCTCCGAGGTGCACCGACGCGTCGAGAACGAGATCAGTGGTGAGCGCGTGCGCCTGCATTTCTAGCTCGGTTATATTCTGGACAAGCGCACTTCCTCCATGCGTCCACGTCATTTCTCAGGATAGAGCACCAAGTAGTCGCTTAGCGTGTTCGTGACAGTCAGCACATTTTCGTGCAGGAAAGCAGAAGTTTGGGCTACTCGGTGAATATTCATGATGAAAAAAGAGAGCAAACTAGACGCGTTCAGCAATAGCTGAACGCGTCTTCCCGTAACTTTCAGAACAATGTTAAAATGTACCTTCTGTCCTGTCTCCCCGATGTCCAGTTTCAAGTTTTTTTCTGTTTTTTTTTACTCGCTTGGTGTATGTACAGGTTAGCTATTTTTGGTTTTGTTGTTCTAAAGACGTAGGAGGTATGCGATGCGGATTTCATTGTTTTTGGTTTGCGTGCTATTTCTCCCCTTGCCTGTATGTTAATTCTGTGTATCTCATTGTTTGCTATTTCAATTTTTTTGTTTTGTCCTATAGACATTTTAGCTATGCGCTGTTGTTTGCTTCATTTTCCATTGCATCTGTGTTAATTATGTGTTACTCATTGATCGTTACATATAATTCATGTAGTACGTGTGCGATGTTATTACTTTTCTTGTTTTGCTTTGTGTACTTTGCTCTGTAATTTGCCACCCCCTGAGCAATGTAACGGGTGACGGGGCCACTTCAGGCAAAAAATGAATTGCCTTTTGTCCCGTGACCTCTGACAAATCGATGTCAAAAATAAACTTCGCTTCACTTCACTAGCACCTAATCAGTTGCTTGAGCCTGACGGTGTCGAAATAAAAAAGCAGGTATTTAAAATTTACGACATCTCCGCGATATAACGTCAGCGCAAAGTTGAAGGGTGAGCTACTTCGTGCGTATTACAGTTGTCACAGCGAATTCCATGGTGATAGGTGGTCGTGCTGTAAGGAGCTTTATTGTCTGTTGCAGACATTCTGAACAACACGGTGATATCGTACCGGGACCAGACTGCGACCCAGAAGGCATCGGCCCTCTACCAGGGCTGCATCAACATCGGTGAGGTCTTCCCCACCCTGCACGCCACTCTACTCGAGCTCGTTCTCAGTCAGTTCTAGTTTCGGCCTAATATCCCTCGGAGGCGCATTCGGCGTTCCACTGTTTTATCTCTTGCTCAATACTTCGAGTGGCATAGACATAGAAAAAAAATAATCAGTCGTAAAAAAAATCACATGCATATGAATCAACAAACATCTTTCAGTGAAACATTATTACAGGAGCAGCTTATTAAACTATACAAGTAATTTTTTGAACGAAACATCGAGCACCTCATACATCTACTCAAATTCCTTAACCACCGGGCTCCGCATTTCTGCCCTTGTTTTATACTCCAGCTAAGTGCTCCAGCCAATTTCTCAGCAGTATTCCGTACGGCAAATTAAAACATTCAGCGAGCTCCCAATTCGAATGTCATCTCGTTCACCCGGCGCAGACCTCCGCAACAGCAAGGGAACCAAGCCCGTGGAAGACCTGCTCCAGTTTTTCGAGCTCGCGCAGTGGCCCATGCTCAACCGTACGGCGCAGTTCCGCACCTTCCTCATCCTGGGCAACATCATCCGGGAGCTAGGCCTGGACGCCATCATCTCCGTCCGTGTTGGAGTGGACTACCACAACAGCGACAGATACCTGATCTATGTGGGTACACTGACACCTCTTGCTTTGCGTGCATTTGTCCGTATAACATGTACGCGGGTGAACAGGTGCAGGTGCAGCTCAGTGCAAGTGCACAAAGCGACGGCACTGTGCACTCTCAAACAATAGGACGGTCAACTCGGTTAAGTGGTAGCGGCCCATGGAAGTGGTAGCACCAAAGTAACGACGAACGAAAAGCAAAGACGGGAGAAGTGACGACGGCCAAATGTCTTTTATTGCGAAAGCAATACTACTCCCAAGAACGGCGTTTCCCAAGAACGGCCTTTCGCCACGTTTGACCTTTAGAATAACCCCTGACGTCCTACCATGGCTAGTGACGTCACAGCGTGACGTCATACCAGGAGTGAGAGACGGGCTACCAACTCGGCTCGTCGAGTAACGGCGGCCGCTTGGCACGGCGCGCTGCGCTCTTCCCACTAGAAGCGCTGCATATGCAGTATAAAATACCTGCTTTCGCAACCTACCAGGCTTAACCAAATCTAAGCCCCCGCCAATTTTTTTTTACTGAAAACAACACTTACATTTTACCCTTCGTAAGTTGCGCTCATGACCGCTGCTCAAGTAACAAGCCCCTAAATGCTTTGATCAATTCAATCCTTGTGGTTACCGTGCATGTTATGGCATTGTTATGTGAAAGATAAGGCGTCAATGCACACTTGGAAGTGATGGCGTGCTGTGACCGCCTTTCGATGGAGTAGAAACTTCTCCCATATTTCACTCCTTTTTCCGGAATCGCCGCAGCCACAGCCAGTGTGGGAGTAGTTCTACTCGTTTTGGTACGTAACTTGTGGAGAAAAAAAAAACCATCCGCCGAGCGGAACTTTCAGTTGGGAGAAGAGTGCTAGCGTTCAGCCGCCGCTGAAGCCATCGTTACCGCATTTAAATAAGTATACGCGGTTCGCTCTGAAACGCTGCTGCTGTTCTGCATATTTTTTTCCGAGCTTCAGGGAAAAACACAGCCAGTAATTCGAATATCGCTGCCCTGTTACAGTTCCCACAGCTCAGTAAACGTTGAAACAAGCCAAGCCATAGCTGCACACCGCAGGATTCTTAATGCAAAAGCAATTTTATGACGTAAGGTATGTTAGCGGTCGGCTCTTCGTTTACGAAGGGAACTGATTGATTTGATTTGATATGATTTCATTTATTGGGGTTTAACGTCCCAAAGCGACTCAGGCTATGAGGGATGCCGTAGTGAAGGGCTCCGGAAATTTCGACCACCTGGGGTTCCTTAACGTGCACTGGCATCGCACAGTACACGGGCCTCTAGAATTTCGCCTCCATCGAAATTCAGCCGCCGCGGCCGGGACCGAACCAGCGTCTTTCGGGCCAGGAGCCGAGTGCCGTAACCAGAAGATAACTGGCGTGCTCTTAGATATTTTATTCAAATAAAAAGCGGGTGTAGCTTAAATTTCACGTTGATCATTCAAACCATACTATAACTGCAACATGACTTACTCACGGTGTCGTTTCGCAGCGAATTGGAGAGATTCGAGGCAATTTAGGGGTAATGTTTTCCTTCATCTGTATCATCGGACGTTTCTGCGAAGTGTTTTTTCTCAGGGGAACGCTATTGTGGAACGAAGGTATGAATATTAATGCCACACCCGAAAGAGCATATACTTTTTTTTCTCTTGACGTTAGAGCTGTATTCTTTTCTCAGAAACTTGTACAGTTACGAGGCAGGCCGCGCTCACATACGTAATCCGGCTCATGCCATCGATGAATCCGACTTATTGCAAAACAGTGCTCAACCATGACTGCTTTTTCCAGCAGCTAAAACGAGATCACCTTTTTCATTCAGTGTATTCGGCGGTGGTAGTGTTTTCCAGGAGATTCAGATCACAAAGGCAAAAATAATGTGCCTATTTTACAACTTCTTTTGCCAGCAGATGGAGCGAGAAGGGAGTTCTTCTCTCCTACTCTGTGGTAAAGGAAGCATTCCACTCCTTGGGCAATTAGGGCAGAGTAAGCAGCTGCCAAAGAGAGCAGAGTAGCAAGTTCACTCTTTTTGATAGTGCGGCAGTTCTTAGGGTGTAAGCAGGAGTTATTATAGTGGTCAGCGATTTCCCTGTTATGTTGTTTGCAGAAGAAAACGCCTACGTAGGCGGCGTCAACTTCTGTCAAATTCGCGCCCGTGCACGTTAAGTGTCTTGAAGCTTACCTCCGCAGTGAGTTAGATTACGAAAAATCTTGTTATGGTGCGTTAGCAGGCAGCGTAATGAGGCTATCTAATACGAAAGCCTACAAGACGAGCAGCCGCTGAAACACGCAACTGTGTCCGGTGCCAGTGGCTTGATTCCAGGCTGTGCGCATTGATGGAGCGCTTGCTGTTTGGTTTCGACACCATCCAGGCAAAATAATATGTTGCCCTTTGTCAACCGTCATGTTCATGCCGTGGGATTTGTTGCCTAAAACACTGGCAAGCGAATCAAGAAGTAGAACCGTTAAGGACTAGAACTGTAGCTGCAGTATAGAAACCTGTTGCGGAGCCAAATGAAACTGAGCGGTACTTGACATCGCAGAATTACCAACTGAAAGCACTAAACCTGTGAAACGTTCGGTAAAAGGTCGTCTGGTGCCGCATAGATATAGAATACCAATGACTGCCGTGTTCAACAAAGTTTGGGTGCAGTAAATCACATACCATTGCAAATATTGGTGCGCATTAATCGTGCAAAAATGATATTCATAGCGCTCTCGAACACTCTTGGAATAATCGGAATCCCAGAATCTCACAGATTACTTCTTCCAAAGGGCCCCTTCACGGTTGAGAAGCCTGAGATTTTACTGCGTCGTGTTGTCAATAACTACCACTTCCAATCCGTCCACATAATAGCTGTCTTTTTGTCAAAACAGACGCATGCCTCGGTATTTCCAACATTGCATGCTATTTAAGCGCCTCTTTTCAACATGACTGCACGCGCGACCCACACCCTTGTGCATCTAGGCCTAGCTGCTAACAAGCTTCATTTTCTTTCCTCCTTGCGCCTCGATGCAGATCGGACAGCCGTCGTTCGGCGTGGAGCCGATGGTGCTGAGGGGCCGTTTCCGGTCTCCGTTCTTCCGCATCCTGCACCGATATAAGATCTACATCTACCGATGCGCACTGCTCATGGGCGCCAACGTGCAGGCGGCCGATGTCGTCAACGAGATCGTCGCCTTCGAGGCCAAGCTGGCCGCTGTGAGGAGGCATTTATTGCAGCCGATGACCTTTCACTTCTCCGAGCTATAGTTGCTGTTCGTGCGTGAACAACGCCTTTCGTTGTTCCCATGCCAGTCTTCATGCATACTGAGGTTTTTTAATGCGACAGTATTCGAGCTGTCACACCAAGAACTCAAAAGATGTTCGCTGTCAAGAAATTCGCCGATGGGTCGAGAGAGATTGCGTGACGCTGTGACGTCCTCACAACCTGGTGTCCAGGTTGCAACCTGGACACCAAGTTTTTAGCAACCTGCCCACCGTGGCAGCTGTCAATTAAATTAAAAGTTGATCTAGAGTGGCCACCTCACATCCTGACGTCATCACAACCCGCCTGACGAGTTGCCTGGAACCTAGACATAAAATCAATATCAAAAATCGGACAAAATGCGATATTACGATGTATGCAAATGTTGGCACCATCACAGCAAAGGAGATACCTGGTAAAGCAGAAAGCGAAATCAATATGGCGGCTGATGAACAAAGAACCCGACGCAAACGCACGCAGAAGTTCTCTGTCCCTGTCCCTGTGGTGCCACACCAGTATGAAGTTTCAACAGAAGCTGTAACAAATCTTAAATCTATTCCTATCGCACTCCACTCTTAGGGTGGCTTAAGCGTCTCCGTAGTTTTTCTACTGCACTAACAGTCATGATCAACAACACTGCGCGAGAATGAAACCCACAATGCTGCGTGCTCAGTGTCTGTGAAACGGAGGTGATGGGGGACGGATAAATTATTTTGCGCCCGCCTGTGGTTCCCTTTGCCAGGTGACTGCTATTCGTTGTCCGTCTGCAGCAGCAGAAGGTGGGACTGCGAACCGCATGAAAGTTTGCATCGAACTCCTACTTAACAATGAGGACCGTATGCTCCCGCGAGCCCTATTCCGGCTGCAGAGGCAGAAACTGGGTCCTGGTTGGGCATGTAAGGATCCGGCTCGCAATGCGGCGAATATGAAAATGTTCTTAAATACACGCTGTGCAGTCTCCCTCCTGGCGCAAGGGGAGTGCCTCCTAGCTGCCGAGCGTCGCTTTCTATTCCGGGGACTTCGGTGAACCGCGTAGGTGCTGACAGATGGCTTTTTAGCCTGACACCTCGTGGAAATGGTCTCAGATCAGCCGCGTGGTCTAAGCGCCGGTCATGGTACTTCAAGGAAGGGTAGATGCTGAAAGCTTAAAATGTCCCGATATTGTTTAGTACTGCCTAATAAGCCCGGGCCATCTCATCAATGCCCACTTCTCACATGAGCCCCTATAGCTCAGACCAGAACACTTCCACCTAGCAGATGCATAGAGATCGGGGGGGACTTGACATGGGTAATCCACCGCCGGTCCGTCCTGAGTAAGGACACCGCCAAAGAGACTTCCGGTGGCAGGAACTTCGGAAAGGAATATCTGGATGGTACGAGTATCAGCAGTAACCGCCGAAAACTGCTTGTGGAGTCAGGGGTACCGACTGGTCTCTGTCTGGTACAGGCCAACGAACCGGGGACTCGGGAGAGGCCGCCTGCACCATATACGGATTCCCGGACACGTCCGTGGTGAATGAGCGTCCTCAAATTTGCAACCTTCTCTGTTAATCTATTAACAGCATCCCATTTCCCCTTTTCTACAACGTATTATATTCTGTTCTCGCGGTTTCACCTTGTACAGTCAGTATTCTATAAAAATGGGCTTCTAGAGTTAGAAGCGTGCTTTCTTCTGCGTAGCCCTGTCAGTAGGGTGTGGATCAGCATACAGCTGGAACGTGGGAGCAGGCAGGCAGATTAACTTCACCTTCTTTGCCGTTAAGACGTGGTCATACGTCCAAAAAGCCAACATAAAATTACCTTCAGTGCCCCGCTGTGTCATACAAATATGGTTTGCGCCACGTCATTCAGTCATTGATGAACAGAAGCTAGCCTAGACATCCAAACCACTCTACGAAAATCGATTTTTAAGCTCTCTGGCATCCTCCACCAGAAGGACAATGAGTGTAAATGGTATCAACCCCACAGCACTGGCTGTTTCTTTCCAGCTTCCGAACTCCACGCGAACCACTTCAATATGTGCCTGTAACATGTTCTCAGAGTGAGAGGCGATGGCGATTGTAGATAAGGTGCTGTTTTGTCTACGGGCAGTAACTTGGCCTCAGCAATAGAACGCTCTAGCACTGTCATACGGAATATGTGGAAAAGGATAACCACATCTCCAAACGGAAGTAAACGGAAATTGTTACTGCCCGTGACGAATTCGCATGCATCCGCTTGCGAACCATAAAAATGGCGGGCCTGGCTATAATATTAAAATAGTTGCTTGTTCAGTTTTCAGATTTATAATGTTCTGGCATCCAGGTTGAGGAGCATTTGGTAAACACGAATAACTCCAACCATGTGTGCACTTTCCGTAATCGGTGATAATTGCTGTGGGCGTTTTTCGAATGCCACAATCAGCAATGTTGAATGACGCTTCTTGCCAGTGTTGATAACGCGACATCAACTCGATTCCACGCCCTATATATTGGGCGTAATTTTTCTGGTTAGATCCCAACGAATTTCTCTGGCAATTCTGTTGAGGGCGTTCGACGGTTTTCTCCCTGGGCCAGATTCAAGATAAGACGTGATCAAAGACACTTTCAGTTATTCTTCTGCACAAATGCTATTATTACCTGTATTTGTGTGGTGTGTAAACAAAACAGTCATGTTTTCTATATGTAGCCTTAACATTGGCAGTCCAATGTTCACATTCAGGAAAAGAACCGCCATTTTTATTACAGATAATAGAGCCACCGGACGCCATCCAAAACCCGAAACGTGTCTACAACCTGATGAGCCTGAGGACGCTCGAGGGAGCCATACCAGAGGTACTGCAGCAGGGCTAAGTGCTCGGAGTCCACGATCTAGGAAGATCAACAACCTTTCGCTGATTTTACCAGTGACGGGCATTCTAGTTGAACCATAGTTGTAATGTTTAACGTAAAGCGCCAAAATTTTGTCCAATATGCCAGGATGATTGGCTGTTTCATGCGTGCAAGAATCACATGAAATTCACACACATCACTCCGCATGTTGGTGTCATAATCACATTCGTAGGTAAGAGCGAAGATACATGTGCAGCAAGACATGTAAAACACATTGAAAGCGCGCTTGGACATATTCCCCTATGCGGAAAAGCCAAACGTTCAAAACAGACGGTCCAGTGGGTGCTTGACCATGAAGAGTGTTTCTTGAGTGTGTGGTCAATTGGCATCCCTCATTAACTGTTCACCAGGCGTTCAGCTTTTAATGTAGATCTGCATATGAATGACGGCACTACAAAAGTTTGTAAGCGGTTCATTGCAATCATTGTCGAATTAAACACCGCAGCTGCAGGTAACTCCGCCAAAGTTCATACCGCTGTCATTTGCGCCTGAATACCAAAATATGCGCGGCTGCCTAGAGAAAATTCATCATTGTTCTCTGGACGTTCCGCCGCAGATCCCGTGGTCTTACTTTATCAATGTCATCGTGCGTGACGTGGGCGTCTCCATGGACCTCACCGATCACGTGGTGGTGCTCAACCCGCTCTACCTCAAGAGGCTCTCGCGGCTTCTTAAGGAGGTCCCCAGGTGAGACGTCTCCCGTCGCAAGCAGCACGTCCGAGGCAGTGTTAGCGGCTGCCTTGGAAGGAAGCATTCAAGTTCAGAGGTTCACTGTTTTTTTTAATGTGTAGGACAACCATTAGAATGTTATCGACTTTAAGTGAGGTTGAAATCACGGCCCTTAGGCTCGGGCTCGTGTGACTTCAGACTTGGTTTCACTACAAAGCTGAGTAGGAGGAGGTTGGGCTTTTCACTGCATAGGTTTCATGTGTCCTGCTTGTCGCCTTAATCTCAGTCTCTGGATCAAACTTCCCGGATGTAGGTCCATCTCATTTTAAATACGGTACGCACTGTAGTGCAGTGTGGCTGAATATGGCAGATGGGCCATCTGTCAAGAGTGTTCTTACTCGCCACGTGCTGCTCCGTTTGGTCTTTAGGTGGCGGCATGTTCGATTTATTTATTACTTGAAATTCAGTGCCCCTGGCCCTGAAAAAGGGTTACAGGGCGTTATATTTAACAGTGTGAGAAATCAAAACCAAGTGAAATGAAATAAAAATGTTAAGAAAGCGTAACAAGCATCTCTTAAGGCGAAAGTCGGAGCCCTATCAAGAACAATAATACGCTAAAACGTTAAAGAAATAGACGCTGACGGCTATTCTAAATCATAACGTTCCTCCTGGAGTGTGATGGATGGAGGAAGGCGGTTCCGTTCTTCATTACTCTTAGGCGAAAAGTAACTCAAAATGACACTGCTTGGACAGCATACAATGAAAGCTTAATGGCGGTCATCTATACGGGATGATAATAATGAGGGTTGAGCCTTATGTTCGCGTTTCAAGGACGCATTATGGAAACATCTGAAAAACTATTGTTGTGCGCTACGCATGTTTAAAGCAGTTTGTAAAAAACGCATGTTCCTGCATCCTAGCATGCCAACAAATACAACTGCATTTAGTAACCACTACAACCAGAAGACATGTAGTTCGTCGACCGCCAAAGAACGCGGCCAAACATATGTTCACAATGACCCGGCCGCGGTGGCGCAGTGGTTACGGCGCTCGGCTACTGACCCGAAAGACGCGGGTTCGATCCCGGCCACGGCGGCCGAATTTCGATGGAGTCGAAATGCTAGAGCCCCGTGTACTGTGCATTGTCAGTGCACGTTAAAGAACCCCAGCTGGTCGAAATTTCCGGAGCCCTTCACTACGGCGTCTCTCATAGCCTGAGTCGCCGTGCGACGTTGAACCCCTATAAACCAAACCAATATGTTCACAATGTTTTTCAGAAAAAATATTCCTGATGCAAAGAGAGGCGTTTAAAGGTGTTATCGTTATTACCTAGTGCAGAGAACACGCTTTATATAAATTTAACGCTAAATGGCACAAAGCTGTTCGGGCCCTTCAGTAATTGAGCGGGCTGTGTGCGCAGTTCCGCGGTGGCCAACTACCTGGGCTGGCGCATGGTGCAAGTGATGGGCGAGTACGCCACCGAGCGGTTCCGGCGGGCGCGGTTCCGCTTCGACCGCTACCGCTACCTGCTCCAGGACGCCGGCGAGGTGCCGCGCGAGTGTGTCCGCCTCACGTCGCGGCTGCTCCACTTCGCCGTGGCCAGGCTCTACTTCGACCGGCACATCTCGCGACCCGCCGAACGCTACAGGAAGGTCAGGACACGCACTCTTCAGGTGGCATTCTTCATACGCTAGTTGCTCGGCGTGCTTCCAGAATGCGTGATAACTAGGACAGTTTAAAAAATTCGCAGTGGCTTAGCTGTGGTTAAGCCTCGATATACAAGCGAAAAGGTTCAGTTGTGCATGGTTTGACGTCATGGCTGTCGCAGTTCGCGCACAATGCACTGGGAGCACCACGATAACGGTGGAGGCGTTCGGCCGTCCACACACTGCCTGTACGAAGGCGGAGGAGGAGACGCGCGTGTAGTGCATGCGGTGCTGTCTTAGAAGGTTGCTTTAGAGACATGTCCTGTGGTGTCCATTCCTCTCGGGTGTACACCAAGATATGAGAGAGAAGCATTTGCTTTCCTTAAACCAATTTTCATTTCATTTTCCTTAAGGCCCTTACGGCGCGGTTCGGGCATCCACAGAGATATGAGAGAGACAGGCGTCGTTTACTCTCCTTAAAAGCGATTTTCTTTTCATTTTCCTTCCCATACGGCGCGGTTCGGGTGTCCACCGAGATATGAGTGTTTCCTGGCGAACTGTCTCTCTTTTATTTTTTTATTTCCTATATTTATTTCTTTCATTTTTTTATTCTAGTTTATGTGCTTATTTTTATTATTTTTTTTTATTACGGAGTCGGCAACCACCTGCGCTGCGCGTGACATCGCTCATCTTCGCGCATGCGCAGAAGTGGCAAATCTGGCCTCCGGCTCACGCGAAGCGCGGTGTTGACGAGCCTATAGTGAAGCTTTTCGCTGCAAAAGTTCGAGCCGATTAAGCCAGAGCGAAGACGGCGTGCTGCCCTGTGTACCTGATGAAGAGAAAAGGTTTAAGAAGTTTATCAAAATCCTCACAGCCAGATAAGCTCACACACATAGCAAGCTTAGAGCGTAAATGGAAGCAACGAAGACAGCAGAACGCTTTTGCATACAGAAAAGCTGTGTTTAGATTTCGCTTTGCTTCTCGTCACACCCCTTCAGCACTGCAGACAAGCCTTCTCACGACCAGCATTAAAGCAATAAACGACTGAAATTTCGCATTTTCTTTCTGTCCGGTTCAGCGCGAACTGGTTGGCTTAAGTTTATCCAAAATGAACATAAAGAGTTTTAGCGGTTCGGTTGTTCTATCCATTATTATCTGCTACTTTGCGATGGCCATTCGAATTGCGATTCAGAAAAATTCTTATGCTGCGGGGATAACTCTTGAAGTACTTCCAGTTCTTTCCGGGTCCCTTCACACGAAGCAGAGAAAACGTTTCGGACATTTTCGCAAAGGGCTATGCGAATTCAGCACTTCATTACGTGTTGACGGGAGAAAGGTTCAAGCTTTAGCAATTTTACGGCGCCGAACGATACAAGCCACCCGAGATGCCGCAAAATGCTACAGGGCCTGTTGTGATCCACAAAGAATCACCGCAGTATTCAAACTTAATCGGTTTTCGTTGTAAACTTGAAATTTTTCTTATACTTATTTGTATTTAGAGCATCAGCACGCGCGCCTACCGGCACCTTCTACACAGACTACAACTATAGCAAGAACTCTCTTTATTCTCTAATTGCAGCGCCTTTTTCTAGGTCTTTACAGTAGCTGTTCAGGACTCACAGGAACAACAGTGCGACAGAGTGAATGATACGCGGATTGGCAGAGATCAAAAAATAGGATACACACATGCCAAATGTACGACGTGGAGAAAAGAAGTGCCAAAAATTTACGCCACATTTGCTTCAGTCAAACCCAGGGCAGACATAGTCACCACTTGGCGCTGCTGCGTTGCAATGGACTTGTTATGCGGAACACCAACATTCTCTACGGGGGCTTTTTTAGCTGGGCTTGAATGCACTGTTCAAGCGGGTCTGTCTCTCACGCAGCTCTACGACATGGCCGAGGAGCTGCGGGATGCCTTCGCCGTCCTGATCGATCTGAACACCTGGATGGACGCTGACACCAAGGAGAGGGCGAGGCAGAAGGTAAGCGAACACGCAGGCATGTTGTCTGTTCGATATTTAGGGGCTCCATGCTCACCGTTGTCACAGTGACCGCGTCATTTCAAAAATAAATGATCGATTTACAATGATCAAAATAAGGGACCATTTCGAAAATGGGCGTCCACGATCGACTAGGTCATACGCGGGTAAACGATTCGTATCGCGAGAACTAAGAGCCGACGACCCGTATAGAGAAGCGAACCAGAAGTTCGATAAGGTTCGATATCGAGACTTATCAGCAAACAACGAATGCATACATCTTGGCTAGACCAAAGCACCTGCATTTTACAGTTTATCACAACATCTGAAATCTCTGGAGCTCTCCACTGCGGCGACTTTCACTCTTTCCCATTTTTACCCCTTACTTAATTCCTGGCCTCAAGATGCTGTTCAGGTGTTCACCTTGAGTGAGACTTTGTGACAAACAAGCGCGAAAGAGCCAAAAAGCAGAGGCAGACGAAGACGGCGCTCACTCAACACCTGAAATCTGTTGGGTCAGGGCCGCTTTCATCTTCCTCCGTTTTGTTAATTGCCTGCGCTTTTTTCAGACACGGGATTAAACTCATACAAGTATCCGAGCTTTCGATGCGTCCTCATAACTACTTCGCATACTTTGTTATACGTTCTTTCACGATTGTCCAGGCAAGCTTTTTTCTTTCTGCGACGTCGGCAGCCGCGGTTCCAGCCTGGACTCTGCAGTTCCGCGGATGTGCACCACCTGCTCTCAGAGTCGTCAAGCTCTTTGTGAAACGATGTGTAGCTGTAGCCTCAATGGGAAGGGAGGCTTATAGGTGGGAATTATCGGCCGTGCTCAGAATCACTGATCAAGCTAAAGCCATGCTTTTGCTTTCGTTGCAGCTTCACCACCTTCAGATGAACATCGGCTCCCCGCCCTGGATCAAGAGCGACCGGGACCTGGACGAGTACTACAAGGACGTGAGTGTGGACGCAGCACGCCCTTTACTGCTAAGTCTCTCGCTGAATGTCCCCAATCCACGCTGTTTAATTGCCTTCATTCGCGTATTAATGGCGGTCGCCACCTGTCTGCATCACAGGACATATGACGACGTTTGGTCACAGTGCCTGTTTCTGCTAACCGAAGCTGAAGCTAGAACACAGGCACTGACAGCAGACAATGCTCGGTATGTGTCGAGCTGAATTTGGGACGTGGGCTCAATGTCATTTATATGCTTTCATTCACGGCAAGCGATGATACCTGCGACCTTTGGTGTAGGAGCAATAATGGCAGCCCTCTTTAACACCCTCCGACTTCGACCGCTCTTTTAAATGCACAATTTTTTGCCGCCCCTGGACGAATGAAAACCCCTGGCAGCAGCAGGTACGCCACGAAGCCACTGCTTTTCGAGAACGGGACAGACTTATCTGCACACTCGCAAGGCAACATGATTATTATGCATCATTTAGCTTTGTCGGAGGAGCCAATTGCCTATAAAGGATATTGTCGTAAAAAAAAAAATACGAGGGCACAAGAAACACTTTCCGTAGCCAGAAAAAAGCTACAGCGAAGATATTCAAGTGTATTGATTTCAGCGCACACAAGCTTGCGTTTGTAGGTGTTTCAAGCATCGGCCTGCTCCTTAGGCCGATGCAGGCCGCATCAGCTCTTAACAAAAAAAGCAGTATGGCTGTCGAAGTTTACACTGGGTAAAAGTTTTCTATATCTTCAACCGTACTGCACGCACGAAACCTAACTCACCTCTCACGAGCCTAGCAATTTGCCTGCCTAAAAGGGAAGCCATTTGCATGACCGCTCCTGCCAAGTGCTACGGTTCCGTAGATGTGTTTGAGAGAAGTTGGGGACTACGGCAGCCTCTCTCCGCCTTCATACATACCCTCTTGACCCGGACTAGGTAACACGGCCGCTCCTCGGCTTCCTTCACCTTCCCATGCCTACAGGTGCCGGACCTGCGCAAGGAGGAGTTCTTCGTGAGTCTCCTGCGCACGCTCAAGGTCCACAACCGCATCATGTTCGCCCACCTGCGACGCTTCAAGAAGGCAGAGGACTTCGGGTGCGCTACGGCGGCTTCGGCCCTGCGTGCGCGCGCTGCGGTGTAGGGCGTAGGGAACAAAATCGAACTTTAGTGCGGGCCCCTGCCAATACCGGTAATTGTCTCGCCGTGTCGCAGCCGGCCCATCGAATTAATCACCTGTGCGTCGTCTCGCGGCTCCCTGGCTCCTTGCTGAGGTCCCTATAAATATACATATGTAGATAGTCTAATGCAGGCCCATTAGTATCTCAGGAAACGGAAGGCGCTGGTAGCCACTGACGAGAAGAAAATGTATTTTCAGGTGCACTGTGAAAAAGTTCAAGTTCGCATATATCACCAGATTACCGAGTTTTGATCATAAAGAGGCTACTTTTTTAGGCTCCTTTCGCGGTATAGAAACTTGCAAAACATGAACAGTGCTGCCACCTCCAGTGCCGTTTTCCCAACTACAAATTTCTCATTGAGAACAAGCCTTTCGCTGCCTAATGTCAACATAAGCACAACAATCCATACATTAGAATCCTACTGAGACCAAAAACCGCCTGCAGTTTAATGCAACGAAGGAAGAGAGGAAAACCGCAATGGAGAAATATAAGGCGCAACGAAGACCTCTATGTCCTTTTAGCAGAGACCGAAAGCGGATTTCGTGTATCTCTAGCTGGCAACGATATCGTGGAAAATAATCACTGTTCCACTGAACAATTTGTATTTGTAGATGGCTGCGTTATCTATAGGGAAATAGATTTATTTTGTGCAGCAGTGTCGTCCATACCGACCTTGGCAAAGTAACAAGCTCTTATGAACACTGCGACATGAGTGTACGTATCAATAAATATTGCCGTAATGTCCCCGTTTCAAACTAAGCATTAGTCTAGCACCTTATGTACCGATAAGCGGGCCCTTTTCAGAGGTAATTCTGATTGTAAATACTGTGGTGTTGCAAAATACCTAAATTGCACACGTAGATTGAGCCCACAGTATTTAGTGCTCAATTTGCTCGACATGATCAATTTCCGTCGCAGCTACTTCAAATAAGCGACGAAAGGTAGAAAAAAAATTCAGACCCATTCATATTACGGGCGCATTCGTTTCTACCGTATGATAACTGGGATATTGAAAATTCTCCAAAGTTAGCCTTCGCGGTTTGTTCCTGAAAATGATAATCGATTTGCAGACGTCTTTTTGGTGAAAGCCATGCTGCAATAGCAAACATTATGCGTCAAAAAACACAAGCCTATTTCTTTTATTTTTTTATTCAAAGAGCCATTCAGTGGCGTGCTATCGGTTGGCGCTTACTTATTTTCAACAAGCTAATAACTCCTAAAATGACCAGCTCTGCCAACTAGCTATTAACTCCTAATAGCTAATGTTTAAAAAAAATTTTGGCCACTATTTTATTTTCAAAACTGTCAGTACTGAATGTACCACCTGAAAGCTCAGTTTATTGAAAGCGAATTTATTTATTTATTTATTCATTTGTTTATTTATTTTTAAAACATCCACAATGGGGCGCTATTTGACAGGAAATATGATGAGCAGAATCTTATTATAAACTACATTAGGAAATGTACAAAGCTCTGTAGGAACACGTGCGGGGTAGAACCATGAGAAGGACGCATAAGGAACCACAATAAGGAACCACGAAGGCGAAGAAAAAGGCACATTAATAAATACTGTTCATTTGAGAACAGCAAACACAGCCAACATTTTTAGCAGGATGTTGGGTTCCTTTCATGGCCATGTTTATTTTCACTCTGATTCAGCAGTGTTGTAAGCATGGTTGGTATTTTTGTTTGTCTTTTTTGTGTTAGTGTGTGTGCGCATATTACTGTCCTTTTAAATTACTTTCTGGGATTATGCCCTTTAGATGACGTAAGCACTTCGTATATAAGTGACACAAATAACAAAACAAATTCGCATCATCGTACGCCTATATGGCTGACTTCTGCTGGCGCTAATAACGCATCGTGGTACGCATATATGGCTTTCTTCTGCTGGAACATATAATTAACTTCAAAGTTCAAAACTTTAGACTGTTCATGTCTAAAAGTTAATCCACTTTTGTCTTCTTAAGCGGTTGTTAAATCTGGTAACTGCCGCTCTCTATACCCCGTAACTAGCCGCTCGTGAGCTTTGCATGTACGCAGTTTACGTTGGTCAAGGAAGGCTCTGGCTTAGGCACGTGTGGCTCAATCATGAAATTCTGTCCTTTTTTTCGCCAGGTGGATTCCACAATTCCCGGCGACCGTGATGCACTACAGTCTACTGGGAAACTATATGCGTACGTTTCACCTCTTCACTTCAAAAGTGAACTCGCTTTCCGAGCCAAGAATTAGGCGCTTTCTGTTCTGCATACCAAACGTACGGATCTTCCTGCTCATGTTCTTTTCCTGTGCTCTTCAGTTCTCCCAGTCGACTACATCCAGTTCCCGTTTTTCATACTGGACATGCCACCGTAAGTTCCACCGTGCAATATTCTCGATATCCTTATGCACACTCATCTGTAGAATCGGAAGAAATTTGTTTTTCAAAACCCTACAATAAAACTGCTCTTACATCTGTATTTTGCTCACAATTTAAGTCAGGTAAAGCTCAGGCATAACATAGAGGCGCCCTGAATTCCTCTGAGCAGAGATATTGAGCGGATTGACTGCGCATTCTTGAAGTGCATCCAGAGCCAAGTTACATAGTCCTAAGCGGCCCTTAGCGCACGAAAACGTACTGCCAAAGTAAAGTATAACGTATCTCAACTTTCTCACTACTGCTCTATCACGTAATACTGCACGTGATGTTACGCAGACATTACGTCAGCGCCCCGCGTTAACCTCCACAAACACTCTACGTAGTCACGGTGCCCGATCGCTATCGCAAAGGCCTTGGCTGTGGTCTAAGTGGGCTGGGTGATGCCTACGGAGCCGCAAGTGGAAGGAAATGGGAGCTCGCATCAGTGTTGAAGGGGACAAGAAGGAAAGGCTACAAATGTATTATCGGGGACAAAAGTGGTATACTCCACGCGACCGGAGCCGGAGCAACGGAAAACTGCGTTGAAACGCCATCTGAAGGCGGCATCTCGGACCCAGACAGCCAATCTGTGACCTTTATTATCAGCAGGCATGTCGCTTGACTCGTTACAACGTTTCGTGCTTTTGGTCGCCAAAATGCCGAGCGGCGCAGCAGCAGTAGCAATCTAGTGGCCCTCTTTTCATTCTGTATCTTCTTTTTTTCAACACGCGTTCGAGATACGGCTTGAGCGCCGGCGCACGCACCGTCATGATGCGATCAAATGCCCGCGCGCGCGTGGCTAACTTGTCGTGGAAGCAGCGCATTTTTGAATCATTAAAACGAGCCAAGCGACATGCCTAATGATAATAAAGGTCACAGATTGGCTATCTGGGTCCGAGATGGCGCCTGTAGATGGCGTTTCAACGCAGTTTTCCGTTGCTCCGGTTCCCACCGCGTGGAGTATACCACTTTTGTCCCCGATAGTACATTAAGACTTAACCTTGCTTCTCCTCGATGAGAGAACTTTTTCGAGAATACATGGTTTTTAACCATCTTTACATTCCCCAAAGCCCCTCTTTTATCGTCAAGAGGGGCTGAGGGGCCCCTAAAACCACTTCAAGGGCTTCTTGTAGACAGTATTAACTTTTGCGTTAGAATTAGCAGTATTAACTTTTGTGTTGAAGGGTACATCCTTTGCAACAAAAACTGGGCTGTCGCTGATCAAATAAATAGCAGCGCAAGGAGACGAGGACTAGACGAGACAACAAGGACGGCGCTGATCTCGTCTCTCGGCGCTGTCTCGTCTAGTCCTCGTCTCCTTGCGCTGCTATTTATTTGTTCAAGACATGTACCAACACGCCCAATTTTCCACGTTTGTCGCTGATAGTTCCTTGCGTGCCGGAGCAATTAGAGTGGTGACCGAGGGAAACAGTCCGCGCCTTGATTCTCGTTCACAATGTTCCTCCCTCAACAGACCCATCAATTTCGGCGCCTTGGGAACCATAATGGGCCAGCAGCTGACGTACGGCTTCGGAGAGCAAGGTGAGGCCACTGCATTGCAAAGGACAAGAGGACGCTCATAAGCTGAATCTTGTTTTGTTTGAGCCAGGATCTTTTCTTTGATTTTGGTTTCTTCCGGTCATGCGTTCCATCTTTGGTCTCATATTTTGATCACTGATGCACATGAAAATGAAGGAAAAATTTTAACTCAGGAACATAATGGTTTGATGAAACAGCGCAAGGGACGTAGACAGGAGAGGACATAAACAACGCTGTGTCCGTCCTCTTCTGTCTACGTCCTCGTCCCTTGCGTCAACCAACTAGCCCGGACATCACATCTAATATTGCAGTATTTTCCCACTTGCACATCATCATCATCATCATCAGCCTGACTACACCCACTGCAGGGCAAAGGCCTCTCCCATGTCTCTCCAATTAACCCTGTCCTTTGTCAGTTGCCGCCACTGTATCCCCGCAAACTTCTTAATCTCATCCGCCCACCTAACTTTCTGCCGTCCCCTGCTACGTTTGCTTTCTCTTGGAATCCACTCCGTTACCCTTAATAAGGACCAGCGGTTATCTTGCCTTCGCATTACATGCCCTGCCCAAGCCCATTTCTTCCTCTTGATTTCAACTAAGATGTCATTAACCCGCGTTTGTTCCCTCACCCACTCCGCCCGCTTTCGATCTCTTAACGTTACACCTATCATTTTCCTTTCCATAGCTCACTGCGTTGTTCTTAACTTAAGCTGAACCCTCTTTGTTAGCCTCCACGTTTCTGCCCCATAGGTGAGTACCGGTAGGATACAGCTGTTGTATACTTTTCTCTTCAGGGATATTGGTAAGCTACCATTCATGATCTGAGAGAACCTGCCATATGCGCTCCACCCCATTCTTATTCTTCTAGTTATTTCCCTCTCATGATCCGGATCAGCGGTCACTACCTGCCCTAAGTAGGCATATTATCTTACTACTTCCAGTACCTCGCTACCAATGGCGAACTGCTGTTCCCTTGCTAGGCTGTTGAACATCACTTTGGTTTACTGCATGTTAATTCTTAGCCCCACCGTTCTGCTCTGCCTGTCTAACTGATTGATCATGCTTTGCAGTTCTTGTCCTGAGTGGCTTAGCAAGGCAATGTCATCAGCGAATCGCAAATTACTCAGGTATTCTCCATTAACTCTTATCCCCAACTGTTCCCATTCCAGTCCCCGGAATACCTCCTGTAAGCAGGCAGTGAAGAGCATTGGCGAGATCGTCTCTCCCTGCCTGACACCTTTCCGTATTGGAATTTTATTGCTGACTTTATGGAGAACTATAGTAGCTGTGCAATCGTTATAAATATCTTCCAATATTTTCACATAGCACTCTTCTACACCCACTTGCACAACCACTGATGAAAGAAATTATCATGTGGCAGAGATTTACGCCGTATCGATGGGGTTAGAAAAATTTTCTTGTATAGGCTGGCTTCGATTGGCCCCGAAAACCGATGGGAGACTCCTTGTCTTTCAGTGGACTTACAAAAGGCAGGTGTTGGTAACGCCTAGGTTTATTGCGTTTTCACCTTAAAAACCTGTCCTGCTCAGATCCGGGGTCTAAACTTCACTCATGAATTGTGTCGCTCAAAGCGCGGTTAACCCGCCAAGAATGCGACTACCATTGCAACTTCATTACTCGCCGCAGTCGCGGAGCTGCTGTATTGTTACTGAGAATCGGATTACAGGCTCGACGCCTTTACAAAGCGCTTCATTCCCATCCGATGGAAATGCATAAACGCTTCACTGATCAAATTATGGTGCTGGCGACGGCAGTCCTAACCCGGTTATACAAAAAAATTCGGGGGCACTTTGCTCTTACTAAAGTGCGATGAGGCGAAAGCCACTTCCGCCTCTGTTGCTGCCCCTGTTACCGTGGTTAATACGTCATAGGCGACGTCACCCGCATGCGCCGGAAGCTGCCAGGGTGGAGTCGGAACGGCGGTCGGCGCTCCAATATAGACTGCGGTGAAGACGTCATAGGCGAGGTCACGTGCATGCGTATTACATTTCCGGTTACTACATAATAGACCATATGATGACGTCATCAGTTTCTTGGTTAAATATTTCTATTAATTTTATGAAATGTTTCATCAAATATTGTCAGTTAATTAATTTCGCGTTAAGACA
Source organism: Amblyomma mixtum (assembly GCF_055824585.1). NCBI lineage: Eukaryota > Metazoa > Arthropoda > Arachnida > Ixodida > Ixodidae > Amblyomma > Amblyomma mixtum. The sequence continues at coordinate 207,864,389 of NC_143013.1, forward strand.
CTACACAATGTCGATGACGTCATCAGTTTTTATTAATTATTTTTATTGTTTATTCTGAATAATTTTTTATTCATTAATTTGAATTACATAATTTCCTGTTACCACATGATACGCCTTGTTAATTACGCCATCAGTTTTAATTGACAGCTAAAGTGTGACAGTGATTTTGTGTTACAACATACTACGCCATGTTGATACATCATTAGTTTGGTTGACAGCCAGGGTGGAACAACTTCTGCGCACACATACGGCGGCGAGTCATCAGACTATATACAGGCTATCGCCTTAGAATCTGGACGTCCCTCTCACCACTATTGCTCAACGCCAGTGGCACGGTTGCCTTGGGGCGTAAAATTTTGTCTAATGAAACATTCTCAATGCCTTGTGAAAAGTAGAAACGGTGACTGCACATATCTAGACTAATCAAACGCTTGCTTGCTTGCTTTGCTTGCTTTGCTTGCTTTGCTTGCTTTGCTTGCTTTGCTTGCTTTCTTTGCTTGCTTGCTTGCTTGCTTGCTTGCTTGCTTGCTTGCTTGCTTGCTTTGCTTGCTTTGCTTGCTTTGCTTGCTTTGCTTGCTTTGCTTGCTTTGCTTGCTTGCTTTCTTGCTTTTCACTCGCTGGCCTGAAAAGCTCGAGTCGGCAGTACTTAAATCTTTACCAGCTACATCATCAGTTGCGGCCACGGTGGAACTCACTTCCTGTTTGTTGGGTAAAAAAAATGCTCAACATAAGCACGCTCACCAGCGAGAAAGACAGGACAACGCACCGTTGTCTGCGGCCGAGAACCGAAGCCCGAAAGCCAAAATAACATTTACGCGGACCTCGGCTCCGGCTGAAAGATATCCGAGCCTGGCACTGTATGCTTTCTGAAGTAACTCCCCTTATCAAAATGGTCTATAGACTGTTCATAGGCTTCTATAGAGTCTATTGCCTTCCTTAAGATATTTACTTTCGTCTATTCGTATTCTATACGCTTTCAAATGACAAAATTCCACTCTGTGTACCCATAAATCTAAATATTTTCTATAGACTGTCTATAGAATTCGTATTGCCTATCGACTAGCCTATGAGATTGTCTATAAAAAATCTATGAACTTATTGACAAAAGTTCATAGACCGCCTATAGGCTGCCAAAATAATTTTTGTTAGGGCCAACTGGCGCAAGTCGTACGTTAACTGAATTTGAGCCGGACATGAATAGCCAATGTTTTGACAAACCACACGTTATTGTTATGAATTTTTGTAACCTAAATATGAGATCAACTACCATGCGAGAATTTAAAGAACTGCACTTCAGCGCCTGCAGTTCTTTCATGAAAGCGGCTAGTGCATGCGAGAACCTCTTCATCACGTAATACGAGATTCAGAAATGACGCTTTAAAATACGGCAACTCGGTGAATTCTACTGCACTAACCGGCACGAAAAAAAAAACAAGGCAATTTGCCTATACCGAAAATCCACCAAGAAAGACTAACAGGGATGTGTGATCAATATGTTTCCAGATTCTACAGAGAAATTAAGTCATAAACGAAACTCTCCTACGCTTAAGGCTCCTGGATCAGTAGTCGAACGCCCCATTTCTCTACATGGTATTCTCTGGAGTAAGAACCTGGCGCACCTTTTTCACAGGCGCACTCTACGACGAGCGTGGCAAACTGGTGGAGTGGTGGTCGCGTGAGACCCACCGCAAGTTCGTCACTGGCGCCCGCTGCCTCTCCGAGCAGTACGACCAGTTCAACAACCCCATCACAGGCACCAAGGCAAGCAGAGAGCATGAGATGATTTCTGTGCAGGAATCGCCCAAATGCGCACCCAGTACCACACCGACATGCATACTAAGGGAAATCATTAAGCCGCTGCTCGCTCAGGCTCGTCTCAAAGGCTTGGCTTCCTGAACAGTTCTAACGTCTCGACCACGTGGTCTCGACAGAAGCGCTTTCTTTCCATACCAAACAATTCCGGACACAAGCATCTTAGAGCGGTAAACAGTTTATGAACGCACTTTTTTCATATGATGTAAGATATCACTGTAACAATCATTATATCCGCAGATTACCCGACGGCACTCTTGTATTTTTCTTCTATTAGCGTTTTTTCTATCGTGGAAAATTCACCATTGGTTTTCTATGGCAGTCTTAACTGTTCGATGCGATCGATGAAACACTTCAACTGAAAAAGTTTGCTACAGATCAGAAGAATGGATCCTTACCTTTCAAAGGAAAATTTTGCTACAGATCAGAAGCATGGATCATTACCTTCAATATTTCTACAACAGTGCCGCAGAATTTTCAATTTTCAAAATTTTTGTCCAAGAGTGCTGAACATCGCTACGTCAGAAACGTCCCTCTCCTCTTAGCGAAACAATCTCTCGCGGCTGTAGAAATGTTGTCTGTAGTGACGTAAGAAATGTCGCTCTTGTTCTGCGCCGGCAGAAGCGTCAGAAGTGCTGCCTTCGAAATATACATGTAATGCGGCACTAGCGAGCGAGCTTATCCCCGTGACGCATGCGCACGGGATGATCACGAATGCTCTGGTGCCACGGTAAAGCTACCATTTTCACTACGCTCATTAGCGTGCACGTCGCCGCAGTAGCAGACCGCGTTGGTTCTATTGATTCCTGCCACTCAAGTAACTGTGGTTGAGATCGGTCTAGTTACAGTCGGCAGCAATGTTCTCATTCATAACTTTGCAGGAAATTAGTGGCTGAGCATAATGCGGTAAAAAAAACTGATGTTTTGAGAAAGTGTCATTTTAAATTTCTGTTGTATAAATGCAAAATACCTAATCACTTGGGCAGTGGAGTCCAAAGAGATATCAAATGATACTTCATAGGCATTACTAGAGATGAAGTTACGAAGCGATGGCTTTCATCAGCCATGTTAATCTCAGCAGGACAATGAATGCAATACAGTACAAATTTATTCTACGAGAGGTCCAGGTATTAACTCAGCCTACGGAAGCGTAGAATGCTTGTGGGGTGGGTTTCTTGTTTTGCGGTGCAGTTGTTGGCACTAATAGGAAGGGGTGACGAATTGCAGGTGACAGTGGTGTGTTCTCCAAAACGCAATACTGGTTGTTGGGCGAGTTGATGTTCACGGTGATCCATAACAGCGCGACAGACTGGTCTTGTCTCTTCTTCTCTCTCCTGTCTGTCGCGCTGTTGTTATGGATCATCATAAACGCAGATGTAGAATCGAAGAAAATGTTCTTAAAGACACAACTGACAACAATGAAGTCGTAGGGATGCATAATAGCTCACCAGAAAAAGAATACGTGTCAGCTTGGGAAGCACCTAATCTAATTTCGGGGGAGAAAGTAAAAGGTAACAACTGAAGTGCCGGAATGGGAGCACAGGAACACTGAATTGAGTGCGATAGGTTCTTATTTCATTTGGGAAGGACTAGGACACACCATCATTTCTAAGCAACTAGAGTCTCAGCTAGTGTAATGAACAGCACAGTACGCAGTACAAAGGTCAAGGCAAGTACGAAAAGGTGACAAAGCTGCAGTAAATAGAATTTAGTGACAGAGGACACAGTAAAGGTCTATACTCCGCATCTATATTTGTTTGATGTCTGATACTATTTGTTTGATGTCCTATTCCGCCGCCGTCAATGCTGCACTGTAAGAGGAAGCCAGGACCTCTCAAGCTGTCTATACAGCTTTTTCCCTGGCTGTCCTCGCAACACCTAGTTGCGGAAATAAACCTTCAAACCTTCTATATGGGTTATGGGCTCAAGCCTTTCATTTTCTTCGCTGAAAGCCGGCCAAGACAATGTGATCGGATCACTCAGCCCTGTCAGCGGGTACCTCGTAACCATAATGGTGCAAAGTGGAACGAGAACTATTAACAGTTTTAAGAAAATTACCTCAAGGGCATGAAAGTATCAACCGATTACCAAGTTCTCAGTTGAATCCGTAGCATGTGTTAAGATAACCACTGATATCATTTGGACAACGTCAGCTTTCGGTCAGCCAAGAGAAGAGGGTTTTGAAAGTATGAAAGTATGGCAGCACTGATAAGTTTGTTACCTAGCCTAAGTATGCAAAAGTGTCATCTGATTCCTGGAAGGCCACTACTACTCCCGCGTATTACATGTCCTGGCAGCTAAATATATTTAGAGACCCACGTGGGAGCGCCCTTTCATTTCTTTGAAAGCAATTTTCATCGGTTACGGTCTGCTCCGTAGAGCGGCGAAAGCAGACTAGACAGATGCTGTCAAGATGACTTTGTTGAACGGCGGCAGATGCTCAGGTATCACGTTTTAGGGATCAACAGATTGGAGTAACCGCTGCGCCCGGAGAGAGAGAGAGAAACAACTTTATTGCCGTTGAGTCTCGGGATTATTTAGGGCAGGTGGGCTTGGCGTGGCCCTCAGGTGGGGGCGACTTCCTGGGCCCACGAAATGAGTGTCAGTTGGATGGTCTTGTCTAGCCTTCTAAAGAGTTGGTCTTCGGTCCTTCCGTTTGATCTTCGGTTCTTCGGTTCTTCGGTTCGATCACGTTCTCGACACACTACACGAACTCCAGAGGTTTTTGGTTTTATGGGAGTTTAACGTCTCAAAGCGACTAAGGCTCCAGCAGTGATGGTTAAAACATTTATAGGGTTATCAAGGGACAGGCGGTATGCTTGGATCAGCCCATAAGGGTTTTCGGGTGGAGTCGAAGCCGGACAGGCCAGGACAATACGAGTCACGTTTGCCGTCTGTGTATTGCGACGAACCGGATCAAACCGAAGTTGACGTCGGCTAGGCCATTCAGATACTGGAGTGGAAGCTGTTGTCAAATGCGCCTTTTAAATTGAGTGCTGAAATGGCCCTGGCTTGAGGTTTTGGAGGTTTCTCGGGAAGGGCTTTATATACGAGGGGGTACCCAAAAGAAACCGGACTTATTTTTGTTTGAACTTATTTGTTCCCATTTTAAGCACAGACCTTCAATCTCCTTCAAAGTATTCCCTACTTGCAATGATACGCTTGTCGAATCTTTCATTCCATTTTTCAAAACATTGTTTAAATTCATCTTTTGTGATGCTTGACAGTGCCTCCGTCGTTTTTTTCTTCACCTGAGCAACATCAGCGAAACGCTTTCCATACACCTATTTTTTCTTTCTAGGAAACAAAGAACGTAGCATGGGGCAAGGTCGGGAGAGTATGAGGGTTGAGGAATAGGGGTCATGCCATTTTTGGTCCAAAATTGTCGTAGAAACAGGGCAGTGTGAGCAGGGGCATTGCTATGATGGAAAAACCAGTCACCCGACCGCCACAAATCTGGCCGCTTCCACCGCACACTGTTGCCCAATCTTTTCAAAACATCCAAGTAGAAAGCCTGGCTAACTGTCTGACCCTGCGGAACAAATTCTCAATGGACGACTCCTCTAGTAGGTCTGGTGGTGATGACCCTCCCGAAGAGTTTGCCCGAGCATGAGGTTAGCGAAATTGGGCGCAGGTTTTCTAACAGCCAGGGTTAGTTCGGTATTGGTATGAATCGCATGTAAGCCGGCTTCCAGCACGATGGCACTTTTTTCGTATCCCATTGCTTCTCGTTAAAATAATTGACTGATGAAGTAATCTGGTCGTCGGGGAGGTTCTATAGGAGCCGGATGGTCACCTTGTCTGGACCGGGTGCGGTGTTTTTTTCTCATGGAAGCGATTTACACCCTGTCTTCCTCCACCGTGAACGGGGCATCAGGGCCTCGTTGGGCAGACCATCGTACTCGAGATGGGGTATCTGTGGGCTTACGCATAAGTACCTGTCGTGCAAATGCTTTAGTATTTCCTCGTTGGTTCCCGGGGTGGAGTAAACGATCTTGTTCCTCCGATCACAGGTTTGGGATTTGCTCTGGCTGGGGTCGATGAGGGATCTTAATAAGTGCCCATTTTAGACACTCCGAGAGTGCCTTGGAGACTGTCGCATAGCGAATGCCAAATCTGTCGGGGAGGGGCACATGCGTACTTTTTAGCTTGGGTGTTGCGCTGAATGCGAAGTCGTAACTTGTGATTATGTCGCGGCTTTCTCCATCTCTTAGTGAGAGAGCGCCGCGCCTTCCACAAATGTAGGAGATGTGGGTCGATCGCGCGACAATCATCGGTCGTCTGGGCCTCTTTTATGAATACATTTAGGCTGTTCGTGATGTCTCGAGACAGGAAAGCTAGAGTAAAATAATAAAAATAGAGCTGCCCCAGTGGAGGGCTCCGAAATAATCTCGACCACCTGGTGATCTTTAACGTGCACTGACATCGCACAGCATACGGGCGCCTTTTGCGTTTCGCCTGCAACGAAACGCGGCCGCGGCTGTCAGGGTCGAACCCGAGTACTCCGGCTCAGTAGACGAGTGCTTTAACCACTGAGCCACCGCGGCGGGTAACAGGTAAAAATGAAAATTGGTTTTTTGAGGAAAGGAAATGGCGCAGTAATTGTCGCAAATCTCGGTGAGCATCCGATCCATGCCGCAAGGAAAAGGAGGAAGGTAGGAGCGAAAGAAGAAAGAAAGAGGTGCCGTGGTGGAAGGCTTCGGAAATCGACAACCTGTGGATTTAAGGTCCATTGACATTACACAGCACACGAGCACCTTTTATGTTTCCTTACGACTTAAATGCGTTGGTTAGTTGGCAATAACTTTATTAGGCCAACTTCAGTTGATCAGGTGAGGGTGGGTGAAGGGGAGGGGTTTATGGCTCAGGGAATTTAACGTCCCAATGAGACTCAGGATATGAGGGACGCCGTAGTGAAGGGCTCCGGAAATTTCTACCACCTGGGGTTCTTAAGCGTGCATTGACATCGCACAGTACACGGGCCTCTAGAATTTCGCCTCCATCGAAATTCGACCGCCTTGGCCGGGATCGAACCGCGTCTTTCGGGTCAAGTGGTGGTGATGGAAACATTTATTGCTAAGCAATGCAAAGGGGCAAACCCTGCCCCCGCCCCTTACGTGGCACTAGGCAACCCTTAGGGGCTGCCCTTGGAGTGCTATCCGCTTCAAGGCGTCGGTAATTACCCGGCGCTGGTCAGCAGCAGTAGAGCTGGCCAGGAGAGTCTCCCAGTATGACTCCGCCGCGGTTGGGGATGGAGGGTGTGGGAAGGTAGGGCATAGGAGGAGGACGTGAATAAAGTATCCCGGTTCCCCACAGAGCGCACCGGAGGAGAGGAACTGATCGGGGTAGCGGGCATGAAGAAGAATAGGGTTGAGAATAGGGGTCTGGAGTCGGCGCCAGTGGGAGGCCTGGGTTAGGATTAGCGAGGGAGCCGGCGGTGAGTAAATGCGCCGGGTGTCTCGGTAGTGGGTAAGGATATCTCTTAAGGTAAGCAGACGCTCTTGGGATGGGGGAGGGGCCCAACTCCAGCCCGGAAAGCGAGACCTAGGGCGAGGGAGTGGACCTCCTTGTTACGCGGGAGGCCTGCGTGTGCGAGGGTCCAGATAACGGTCAGGAGCTGAGCGCTATAACCCCTGAGCCACAGCGGCGAAGGGGAAGGGTGTTGAGCAGGACGGCGACGGACCCTCGGGCCGCTCTACATGACCGGGCGCTGTTGGAGTGATGTTCAACAGCCTTGGAAGGGAGCGGCAGTTTACGACTGGTAACGAGGCGCCCGAAGTGGTAATGAAATACGTGTACTTAAGGCAGGTAGTGTCCGCAGATCCGGATGCAGCAAGGAATGAAAAGGAAAATTATACGTTTGACGTTAAGAGTCAGGAAAAGGGCCCAGAGCGTCAAGAAACAAACGGATATTGATGACATCGTAGCCGAAGTCAAGAAGAAATGAGCTTGGGCAGGGTATGTATTGTGAAGGCAAGACATCGATGGTCGTTAAGGATAACAGACTGGATACCAAGAGAAGGCGAGCGTAACAAACGGCAGCAGAACGTTATGTGAACGGATGAAATTAGGAAGTTTGCGGTGATAAGGTGGCCACCGCTGGCACAGGACAGGGTTACTTGAAGAATATGAGAGAGGTCGCTGTCCTGCATTGAGCGTAGTCAGGCTAATGCTGCTAATGATGATTACGTGTGCGATGGGAAGTGTGAAAGCGAGGCATTCGGACTCGCTCACGCTATATCAACTGGATCAAGGCGGCATTAAATCTTAAGCGGTGACTGTCTTTTAACATTGCGGAGGTTGTGTGGGTCAATTGGATTATTTGAGGCACCATGTAGAGGATATCTGGCATTCGCAGTGCTTTTTAGAGCGATATGTGACCATACAGCGGTCAGAATACCTGCCGCAATTGCACATAACATTACACAAAACGTATATTGTGGATGAGAGAAGCCAACAGCCACATAAACCAAGCGGCACAGGGGATTTTTTTAATTAATTTATTTATTCTGTGGTGTTAATCAATTTATAATATTACTGAATATGTTATCGCTTAAAGCTGATTAATTAGAAAAGCAGAAGAAAAGCAACCACATGCCGCCGGTGGGATCCGAACCCACGACCTCCGAATTACGCGTCCGGTGCTCTACCGCTGAGCTACGGCGACGGCTGTCAAATCTTCTGCTTTCGCGGGTATTTATGTTTACAAATAACCTAACCTTGGGAGTGTTCACCAGCGCACAGAACCGAGGCCCTCGCTAAGCAATTAAGCAAACAAGGGAAGGGGAATGAGGGGCTCGTTATAAATGAGAGAAGCCAACAGCCACATAAACCAAGGGGCACAGGGGATTTTTTTAATTAATTTATTTATTCTGTGGTGTTGATCAATTTATAATATTACTGAATATGTTATCGCTTAAAGCTGATTAATTAGAAAAGCCGAAGAAAAAACAACCACATGCCGCCGGTGGGATCCGAACCCACGACCTCCGAATTACGCGTCCGGTGCTCTACCGCTGAGCTACGGCGACGGCTGTCAAATCTTCTGCTTTCGCGGGTATTTATGTTTACAAATAACCTAACCTTGGGAGTGTTCACCAGCGCCACCCACGTTCTTAAGCGGCGGACGTAGCACGTCCTTAGTTACCGCTGATGTGACGTACAACGTCATCGAACGGCGAGGGTGGAAGCTGTGTGAGAACCCTCTTATGCTTCCTATGGCGTCAAGGCTGTCAGAACCATATATGGCGTCAAGGCTGCCAGCGATAACATATTCAGTAATATTATAAATTGATCAACACCACAGAACAAATAAATTAATTTAAAAAAATACCCTGTGCCCCTTGGTTTATGTGGCTGTTGGCTTCTCTCATATTTATAACAAGCCCCTCTACCCCTTCCCTTGTTTGCTCAACTGCTTTGCGAGGGCCTCGGTTCTGGCAGCCTTGACGCCATAGGAAGCATAAGAGGGTTCTCACACAGCCTCCACCCTCGCCGTTCGATGACGTTCTACGTCACATCAGCGGTAACTCAGGACGTGCTACGTACGCCGCTTAAGAACGTGGTGGCGCTGGTGAACACTCCCAGGGTTAGGTATTTATGTAAACATAAATACCCGCGAAAGCAGATTTGACAGCCGTCGCCGTAGCTCAGCGGTAGAGCACCGGACGCGTAATTCGGAGGTCGTGGGTTCGGATCCCACCGGCGGCATGCGGTTGTTTTTTCTTCTGCTTTTCTAATTAATAGCATTAAGCGATAACATATTGTCACAGAAGCAGGTAGGCAGGTTTGTATTTGCCACAACGTCCAAGCGCCAGCGGAAACGGCCCGGCCGGCTAACCGACTAGCGAGCGAGCTCACGGGCGAAGAAGAGCGCGCGCCAGCCTCCTGAGCGCGACTACTAGGCGGCGCCAGTAATGCGTTGCGGCATTGCCCCTCCCGGTGGAAAAAGCATCGTCCCGATGCTGCGTGGCGAGGTCAAGCAGAACCGTAGGCTTGACCTAGCGGGCGTGGAAGGGCTTCATCCTGGCAACGTGTACGACTTCCGATTGTGTTTGTCGTCGGGACGTACGAACAGTTCCTTGCGGAATCACTTTGTAGGTGACGTCGCTGAGTTTGCGCAGCACTTCGTACGGGCCGAAGTAGCGGCGCAGAAGCTTCTCGGTGCGACCCCGCTGGCGAACAGGAACCCACACCCAGACTTTATCGCCAGAGTTGTAAATTACCTCCCTGTGACGAAGGTTATAGCGTTGAGCGTCTTTAACCTGCTGCGTCCGGAGTCTCGTTCGAGCAAGCGGACGGGCGGCCTCAGCGTGCTGGACGAATTGGTCAGCGCCGGCAACTGATGGAAGGGCGACATCGGGCAGTAACATTCTCATCCAGCATGGTAACGGCATCGCGACCGTACACCAAACGAAACGGGGTGAAGCGGGTCGTTTCCTGGACTGCGGTATTATACGCAAATGTTGCATACGGTAGTACCTGGTCCCAGTTCTTATGGTCTTCGTCGACGTACATTGAAAGCATATCGGCGATGGTCTTATTCAGTCGCTCAGTAAGGCCATTCGTCTGAGGATGGTAAGCTGTTGTTCTGCGATGACAAGTGCCACTGAGCCGCATAACTTCCTGGGTGAGAGCTGAAGTAAATGCAGTGCCTCTGTCAGTTAAAACGACCGCAGGGGCACCATGACGGAGGACTAGGTTAAAGATGAAAAAGTTCGCAATATCAGTAGAGGTGCCGCTGGGAAGAGCTTTGGTTTCACAATAACGGGTGAGGTAATCAGTGGCGACTATAATGTAGCGGTTGCCCAAAGATGACGTAGGAAACGGCCCGAGCAAGTCCATACCGACTTGTTGAAAGGGTACTCGAGGAGGACCAATAGGCTGCAGCAGACCGGCCGGCTTGACAGGCGGCGTCTTCCGACGTTGGCAATCACGGCACGTCTTAACATAGCGCTGGACAATAGCAGCAAGCTTGGGCCAGTAGTATTTTTGTCGTACGCGAGCCAAGGTCCGTGAGAAACCGAGATGGCCGGCAGAAAGCTCGTCGTGGCATGCCTGCAAAACGTCGGGACGCAGCGGCGTTGGGGCCACCAGCAGGTACTGAGTGTCTGTGGAAGCGTAGTTTTTCTTGTAAAGGACGCCGTCCCGCAAGCAGAACGACGACAGGCCACGCGTAAAAAGGCGAGGTGGCGATGAGGCGGCTCCCTCGAGGTAATCGATGAGGGGCCGCAGTTCGGTGTCATCTCGCTGTTGTTGAGCGAGATCAGGCGTCGTGAGAGCGCCGAGAAAAACGGAGTCATCTGTTTCAGGTGAAGAACACGGGATAGGGGCTCGGGATAGACAGTCAGCGTCACTGTGTTTCTTGCCGGACTTGTACACAATAGTGACGTCGAACTCCTGCAAGCGGAGACTCCAGCGGGCTAAGCGGCCAGAAGGATCTTTAAGGTTGGCTAGCCAGCAGAGAGAGTGGTGATCACTGACCACTCTAAACAGCGGACCATACAAATACGGCCGAAATTTTGTCACCGCCCAGACAATTGCAAGGCACTCCTTTTCGGTAGTAGCATAATTCGCTTCGGCACGAGAGAGGGTGCGACTGGCGTAAGCAATGACCCGCTCAGCGCCATCTTGCCACTGAACGAGAACTGCTCCGAGGCCAACGTTACTGGCGTCGGTATGCAATGCTGTATCCGCTTCCTCGTCGAAGTGGCCAAGTATGGGCGTTGTTTGGAGGCGTGTGCGAAGCTCCTCGAAAGCCCTTTGCTGCTCGTCGGCCCAGATGAAAGGTTGGTCGTCCTTTGTTAGACGAGTCAGTGGTTCGGCTATCCGGGAGACGTCATGGACAAAGCGTCTGTAATAGGCACAGAGGCCCAAAAACCGTCGAACAGAACTTTTATCAGTAGGAGTCGGGAAAGCAGCTACGGCAGCCGTCTTCTCAGTATCAGGGCTAATACCCTCAGCGCTGACGACATGGCCCAGAAACTTCAGCTGTTGGAATGCAAAGTGGCATTTTTCCGGTTTTAGTGAGAGGCCGGCCGCGCGGATGGCATTTAGGACGGCCGTCAAGCGCTTGAGATGCTCGTCGTAAGTCGCAGAGAAAATGACGACGTCGTCAAGGTAGACGGGGCACGTCTGCCATTTGAGGCCGGCTAGGACAGTGTCCATCATTCTTTGGAAGGTCGCGGGGGCGGAGCACAAACCAAAGGGAAGCACCTTAAATTCGTAGAGGCCGTCAGGAGTAATGAACGCCGTCTTTTCACGATCACGTTCATCGACTTCGATCTGCCAATAGCCACTGCGTAGGTCGAGCGATGAAAAGTATCGGGCATGGCGGAGTCGGTCGAACGAGTCGTCGATTCGAGGCAGTGGATAGAGGTATTTTTTTGTAATTTTGTTGAGCCTCCTGTAGTCGACGCAGAATCTGAGTGTTCCATCCTTTTTAGCGACCAGCACAACAGGTGAGGCCCATGGGCTTGTGGACGGTTGGATCACATCATCGCGAAGCATTTCATCAACTTGCGCCCGAATAGCCTCGCGTTCCTTAGTCGACACTCGGTAGGGGTGTTGGCGAATAGGGCGTTCGGTGGGGTCAACTATAATGCGATGCTTTGCTACTGACGTCTGTCCCACCTTGGACGTGATAGCAAAGCAGTCATGGTAAGAGTCAAGAATTGCTTGAAGGCGGCGTTTCCGGTCAAAAGGCAAAGCAGGATTCACGTCAGTTCGAACTGTATGGGCAGTGCTCTCGGGAGGGTTCTTGTTGAGCAACGATAGGGCGCAGTGGGCTGATGGCTCGCCGACTTCATCAAAGTAGGCGATGGCTGCCTCTTGCGGTAAATGGCGGTATTCGGCGCTAAAGTTCGTTAAAAGCAGTTAAGTTCGGTTATTACTCAAGGAAAAGACCCCACGAGCGACGCAGACTTGTAGGCTCAACAATAAATTCACATTAATTTCCGCGAGGCCTTGAAGGGCGGGAGGGTTGTCGCAGTGCACTGTAACAAACATGCTGGTGCGTGGAGGTAGTGTGACATGGTCATCGCATACCCGGAAAACTGGTCTTTCTGCTGTGTAGTCGTCTGAAACTGCGCGCTGGGTCGAAAAAGTCACCATGAGGTCACGGAGGTCAATGATTGCGCCGTTTTTGCGAAGAAAATCAAGACCGAGGATCAGGTCCTTGGAGCACTCCGCCAGCACAGCAAAGCAACAAGAGAAAGTTACGTGGCGAATCTCGACTCGGGCAGAGCACACTCCTAGCGGCGTCAGCACATGCCCTCCGGCTGTCCTTATCGGCGCGCCGTGCCAAGGAGTCAAGACTTTGCGTAGGATTGTAGCAAGGCCACGACTCATAACGCAAAAATCAGCGCCCGTATCTACAAGGGCAGTCGTATGGTGGTTGTCAACGGCGATCGGTATCTCAGCGGAAAGAAGCTCACCGTCGACGAAGTGCGCCGTATCACGGATCGTCGGACTGACGGGTCGTTCAGTGCGTCGAAGTGCGGCGTCGAAGGTAAGCTTCTGTGATCGTCGGGAGGTCGTCGGACTCGTTGGTCGTTCGGTGCGTCGATTGGGGGCGTCGGAGGTCGGAATGTTTGATCGAATCGGCGAATGGAGCATCTTGGTCGTAGTGCTCATCGACGGCGGCTCTACCTCCGAGAGTCGCCGTCCTCAGTTTTCCCAGCGCGGACTTGGGGACTGCCTGAAGGAAGTACGCCGGTTGGGGGAAAACTGTCGCGGCGATGGCGACCTGGACTGGCGTCGCGGTGGGGACGCAGGTGGGACGTTGGCGCTGAGGTACTGGTCGATGTCCCGAGGTCGTTCACCATAGCGCGGCCGAGGGGCATCCGGTGAGAATCCGCGCAAGCCCATCTGACGGTATGGACAGTGGCGCAGTACGTGTCCGGCTTCGCCGCAGTGGAAGCACAGCGGTAGATTGTTCGCCGTACGCCACACGTGTGCTTTGCGAACGGGCGGTCGAGTGTCGGGCGCATCAGCCGGAGCTGGATGTCGGGGTGCAGGACGGACGAGAGGAGCGGGCCTGTAGGGTGCCGGCGGTGCTGGCGCTGGGTACATCCCATGTCCGAAGAGCTTTTGGGTGCCTTCGAAGCCCAGCTACACACCGTGGACACACCTGTGCACAAGGCCAGCCGCCGCTTGAGAGGCTTAGCTCCCGAGTGTGGTCCCCTTCTTTCCTTACCGCGAACCATGACGACTACAGATGCAAGCCAGCCCGTTCACCTTCCAGTAAGTGCCCAGCCGCTGTTCTTCCATGCTCCGCGTATGCCCACGCCGTTCCATGGCGACAAATTTGAGGATGTTGAGGACTGGTTGACCAACTACGACCGGGTCGCTGCGTTTAATGCGTGGGACGAGGAGCGAAAGTTGCGGAACATTTATTTTTTCACTTGAAGACGCCGCCAAGATGTGGTTCGAAAACCACGAGGCTACCATCACCACCTGGCAAGATTGCCGGCAAAAGCTGCTCAGCACATTTGGCAACGACGCAAGAAAAGAGATGGCTGAACTGGCTCTACAGTCCCGAGCGCAGCGGCCCAATGAGAGCGTCGCCATGTTTGTAGAAGAAATGACTCGGCTTTTCAACCACGCGGATCCGTCCATGTCGGAGGCAAAGAAGGTGCGCCATCTTATGCGTGGCGTTAAAGAACAGATCTTTGTCGGCCTTGTACGTGACCCTCCATGTACTGTGGCTGATTTTAAGAAGGAGGCGACAAGTATGGAGCGTGCCCTACAACAGCGATTTGTGCAATTTGATCGTTCTGCGAACATCACTGCTGTGGACTTCCGCTTGCCGATGAACGGCAACGAGAGTGGCGCCCTTCGCGAGCTTGTCCGAAGCATCGTACGTGAAGAACTGCAAAAGATGCCCTTTCTCGAGCAACACCCGCGTGTTGGCGGCATCTCGGATGTTATACGTGAAGAGCTCCGGCAAGCAGTGCCATCAATGCCATCCCCCCAGCCGCCTGCGCCGCACGTCATGTCCTACAGCGACGCGTTGCGTACCCCAGCACCTCCACCAAAATGTCACAGAAGCAGGTAGGCAGGTTTGTATTTGCCACAACGTCCAAGCGCCAGCGGAAACGGCCCGGCCGGCTAACCGACTAGCGAGCGAGCTCACGGGCGAAGAAGAGCGCGCGCCAGCCTCCTGAGCGCGACTACTAGGCGGCGCCAGTAATGCGTTGCGGCAATATTCAGTAATATTATAAATTGATCAACACCACAGAATAAATAAATTAATTTTAAAAAAATCCCCTCTGCCCCTTGGTTTATGTGGCTGTTTGCTTCTCTGATATTTATAACGAACCCCTCATTCTCCTTCCCTTGTTTGTATGTTGTGGATGTTACTCTTGTCGCGTGAAGTTTCAACTAGCGAGATGCTTTTGCGCACGATGATCCAAATTATCTTTCTTGTTATCATACTTTATGTGCTGTTAGATGATGATATTTTGCATTTTGGTTTAAGCTCTCTATTCCCTTCCGCACCCGCAGCTGAGTGTCAACAGTACCCTGGATATGAGCATCGCCGACAACGCGGGCCTCCGCCTCGCCTTTAAGGTAACCACGGCGTCACTCGCCTCAACCTGTCGGGGTGCTTCGGTGCCCAATGCCTCTATTTTGAACGAGGGACACGCCACCACTTCGATTTTAAAACCGTTGTGTTGGCGACGCCAGAAGCAAAAGGTTTTCTAGAAAGCTTCTTGGCTGCATGATACCTTATTCTATCGGGTAACCGATTAACGCAATATAAAAAACTTCAAGAGAGATACGCACAGGACAGCACACAGCGCCTTCTCCTTCCTTGTTACTTCTTGGTCCGCAGCACAGGTCCCTCCCAAAAACATTTCCGAATCGAACCGGCGTTTCCCAGTTCATTACTTTCCTTGACCTCTAAATAGATTCCTCGAGGAATCGAGCTCCATCATCATCATCGAGGCATTTTAAAGGTGCACTAAAGAGGAATCTGAACTCGTCTTTTTACCGCGGGAACTCGATCTACATGTTGGAAACATTCTTAGAAACTTCGAATTATTGTCCTGTGTGGCCGATTTCCATAATTTAAATCTGATTAAACGTCCCGGCTCCAACCTTTTCTAGAACTCACTGCAGACGGTAGGACGAGTCAACCAACCCTTCATCCAGTCCCGTGGCGGCTTGCCGCTCTGCCATCGGTGGAGTGATACGTAGCGATCAGCGAAAACAAACAGTCCACGCGTATTTCTATCTCCGTGGGCCTAATTTGCGGCTATGTAGCCTCTTACTGGATGTATTTATTGACATAAACCTAAAAAAAAATAAAAGCGGAAGCGGAAGCGAAGCCGCCACGCGACTGCCTGGAAAGCACTCCACACGTTCATTGACTACTCCTACCGTCTGCAGCAAGTTTTTTTAAAAAAAGCGGCAGCCGGAAGTCGGCCACATAGGACAATAATTCGAAGTTTCTAAGAATGCTCGGCACGTTTAGATCCAGTTCCCGCGGTAAAAAGACGAGGTCAGATTCCTCTTCAGTGTACCTTTAAGTGCACTTTTCCTCAACACATTATGCTGCGAAAGCGCGTCCACACTACCTGTGCGAGTCTCCACATTACACCACTAATTTAGATATACCTGTGTTGTGCGCCGTTGCGAACTCACACAGGCCTTCCGGGTGTACATGACTAAGTACGAGGAGCGCTACGGCATGTACTCCATACCCGGCATGGAGCCCTGGACCATGGAGCAGGTCTTCTTCATCGCCTACGCCCTGGTGAGGAAATCATGCGTGATGCTTTCCTAGCACGCTTTCTATGCCTTTTGTGCCTTCTTCCTTCGTCGTGTCGTTGTTTCCTTAAAAGAGACAGGAAAGGGGATTTCGATTAGAACTCCATGCCCAAGAAGAGCTGAATAAGGCATTATAGGTGTGTTGCTGGGCGAGTTGGTTGGGGTACATCTTGAGAAAAAACAGCGCTTGCAGACAAAGGACCAGAACAAGGACACTTGTGGACAGTTGTGTGTCCTTCTTGTTCTGGTCCTTTGTCTGCAAGCGCTGTTTTTTCTCAAAAAGGCATTATAGGCCTTTTCGTCTATGCTGCTCAGCTTTCTTTCTATGTGTACAAAAGGCTTGAATTATGGTCACCCGCTTGTTGTTATATCGGCGCTCTAGGTGCATTCCGGGCGCAAAATACTAACAAATGGCTTCATACAACGCTATGTAGTCCCGGGTATGCTGCCTTAAGAGTTGAAGAGTCTAGTGGCACCAACATAGCCAAGACAGCCAACCAACGTGATCCACAAGTAACTATCCACTAAGACCTTGTAAACGTACCTCCACGCCGATGGAACGCGTGAAGCGCGAAGTTCCAAGTGTTTTTCATGGGTTATCCACGATACTACCTCACTTATAGAATATTGCTACATATTATCAAACATGTATGTACATGCATTTTGCTCAAAACACTGGATATTTTTTGAGAAGAAATACTGTAAAATCCAAGCAATCATGGCGCTTCGCTGAGCACTTTAGCACCACGTATTAAAAGGGTTTTGCGATCAGCACGTGGAATGGCCCAGCCTGATGGCTCTGTCATTCAGCAAGGACTGTGCGATTTCAGCGCATGCTATAAAACCAGAGATAGGTGTAATTAATCGGGAACCCTCCACTAGCGCACCTTTTTCAGCCTCCTATCATTCCCTTCATACATTCCTTCGCGGATCAGTAAGAGTGTCCACAATGAGGTGGGACAAACGCGGCCCCCTTCCGTTCCTCACGGTGCGTCGGCATCTTTCATATGTAATAGTGTACGCTAGCCATACTCTGTTTACTTCACGCCGGTTTTCTTACATTTCTTCTCATTACCAGTCGCGATGCGAGGTCTCGAGGAAGCGCTCCATGTACTTCTACCTGCGCCCCCGAGACCAGATACCAAACCGCTTCAGGTAAGTCCCCATTCGTGGCGGATGTATTTTCTTCACTGGGCACTGCATAATGCTAATCCTGTCGCTCACCCCATTGGTATTCACTGATCAGCGCAGCCGCCAAATGGCGTCACAGCGGGTTTGTGCACCTTCAGGCCCGTCACCCCGCTCTTGTGTGCACGCTACAATGTTGATAAAGATACGTCTATGCCGAGGTCGGCAGCCTAATCTTGCAGTTTCTAGAAGGTTGAGGATGGATCCGCTCTCTTCACAGGTAAAAAACGGAAATCATGAAACTTGGAAAATTAATGTCCCGTTTGTAGTGTTTTCTCTGTCTCAACGTACCTCATTCACAATGGATGTCTAATCATGAATATTGCAAGACCTACAACAAATCACATAACAGAGATGATGGCTCCTGCTTTCGTCCAGTTGGAAAAGACTCACTACAAACCGCTTGTTGCTAAGGGATATGTTTATGCTCGTTGTATGAACACGTCAGCTGTAAAGCTGTCGCATCAGACTCAGTGCACTTTTAGTTGAAGCAGGATACTTAGTAATAACAATGCACTCGTCGATTCATTCGGATACAATACTCTCTGCCACACGAGCAAATTCTGAGTCGCATTCAACGAGCGACATTCCCCTTAGTGTCATTCGCGCTGTGTCGCACAATGCACTTCGCGACACCTGTTGCACTATACGCAGATGGCTCGAAGCGAATACAACGAACCCCTCACCTTGAACACACTGCACATTGTTCATGCGCGCACTGAGCCTGCCTAAGGGCCAAATCCCTGCACAATGTCTGTGCGGCCTCCCCCCTTCCTGGGAAAATGGCTGGCAGAGGTGGCGGCGCTTAGAAGCATAAGCGCGTGCTACATGCGGCCGCATCAGCCACGCAGTGCCCTGTCAGTGCTGCACTTAATCCGCTTAATCCTCGACTCACGACCGCTCGTAAATCATAACGCGTCTCCTGTCTTGGGGCAGGTGAGTGCGAGGTGCGCAGCTTGAAGGACTTGGAACATTATAGAACTGCACCTAATATATCGTCAAGCAGGAGTCGCGTCGTTGGTCGAGGAAACGCCGGTCATGAGCAAGCAGTTGCAGTGGCTCCGCCTTACGTAAATGGCAGACGAGGAGGGCGGATGAAGGTTCATTCCGAATAACACTCTTGCTCCCGATATAAGCAGCGTGCCATGCGAAGTGCACACGCCGTGACACTAAGTTTGCCCGTCTCAGAAGATTATAAGTATCTGCTGAACCTTGTTTCTAGCTCAGCAGCTTTCGCTTTATGCAACCAAACGTCCTTATAAACTCATGCTGTATTCCATCTAACCGCCTTCACACAGCACGATGGCTGATCCTACAACCCTGCCGAACTCTTTTGTAATGAGAGTCGTGAACCTCTCCCTTAACAACGTTTTCATACGCGGCCCCCTTAATTGGTAGTGTGAAATTCAAATATTGTCTCCCTATGCCATCACACTTCTTGCGATCCTCATAAATCGGATTCAGAAGAAAAGGAAGACCTGCAAGGTGCCAGTAAGACTTGCAAGGTGCCAGTAAGGGTACAGTGCCGAGCTTACAGGAGGCAGCTACTCACCTCCGAAAACTGGTACCGTGAATCTTTCGATTTAAGAGACCGGAGTTTCGTATAACTGGGACAACTGAAGAGCTCAGCGCCTCGCGGTCGCCAGCACACCACACTGCGCTCTGGTGGCAGTTGGTTAGTGTGCTAGTATTAGCTTTGTTTGTTCTGGAAAAGCATATAATAATGTAATCAGTATGCATGACTGTCAACTTCTATATTAAATATCTCATGTCTGCAATGTTACTAATGCAAAATCAAACCAACCCTGCGTTAATTACGCACCCCCTTCTCCAGGGCCACCTTCGAAGTCAACCGCTTAGCCACCAGATGTGCCACGCCGGAGACAATAGTGGAAATTTCATATCACTTTATCTTTCAAAAGGTCCCTTTAGAGGTATCAAAACTTCAGGCCCTTAGAATGTTCTCAGGTCCTCTCGTCATCCGTGCCCGAAAACGTGTCCCCTTTCTGCGGAGCGCTGTCATCAAAGGGCACCGTGCTTGCAGAAGATTTCCGCCCACCCCGTCTGGTTTCGGTCAAGCGAAGTCAAGGCTAGAATTGCTCTTTTTACGAGTAGTCGTCCGTACTGCAAGAAGAACACTTCTTGCCTGCAGTTAGGGTGTATTTCCTCCTAGCTGCGCACAATAACGTTTTTGTGTATTTTCCCCCTCCACATTTTTTTCGCAGGACCATCATCCCGCTGATGAACTTTGAGCGGTTCGCAGCCATCTTCGGCTGCAAGACGGGCAGCATCATGAACCCGGACCAGAAGTGCATCGTCTGGTAGCCGCCGCCAGCCGTCCATCCTCTCCGCGCATCAGCCGAGAAACGAGTGTAGAGAGGAACAAAGCGAGGCTGTTCCGACGGCCTTAAGCACTGCCCATTTAAAAGTGCGCCATAAAGTTCTGATGTCGCGTTTGTCGTTCGGCATTTGTGGCCTGCATATGCACCGCAAAGTCTAACCACTTTCTGATCGTCTGAATTTCTACCTCAGCAGGCATTGGTTTATTTATACATTTACTAATACCAGTTTACACGTTGCAAGAGGGGCATTAGGCAAGGGGGCTACGGATGGTACTAGAACACAATAGATTACATAGGTGACAGATGGGAAAAACCTATGAGCAGCCGCAGACTAGTCTACAAATAATGCTGAAGACAACAGCACTGCGAAGTAAATTTCAAAACCCAAGAGGCAACAGAAACATCGAAATACATAGCGACGATTATACTTCTCACTAATTCAGTTTTTGAGCGCAGCTGCTGCAGTACCTAAACCGTACGAGACTGCATACGGAACACTCGGTGCCTCACGGAGGCGGCTCAGGGTTTCGTGCACAGCCATCCGCCGCCGCTGAGGCTCGCTTCGGGCGAATGGACTGCGGCGCGCGGTACTCCATCTCTGATAACCGCCGCGCAACCATTCTGGCTGTCGCCGTCTCATCCTCCGCTGTGCTCCCCGTCAGTTAGGTTACGCCGAGGGACGACGGCAACGCCGCTCAACGCAGGAACGGCCACTTGAGAGTTGCGCACTAAAATCTCACCAAATAAGAGTATTGTTTCGCCAACGCAGCGTAAAATGCGACGGAATAAAATAACGAACACGCATGGTTGGGAGTGCTGTTTCCATGCCACGTTCGCGCTAGCTCTTATAGCACTTTCCCTTCTTCACCTTCGGCCACACGTGACTTGAGCGGAACTGTGAAATAGTAGTGTGATCAACTTGCTCCCACCAGTGTGTGCCACCGATGTCCCGAAGCCGAAATACTCTGAAATCCGGGTATTGAAAGATACGCCAGTGGCGACATTGCTTTAAGTTTATTTTTTTGTGTGCTCTGATCTGTCTACTTTTTTCAGTCAATGAAATAACAGGAGCCTGCAAAATTCGGCTTTTACTACGTCTTTCTTCGAGAGCAACCCTATCGTGTGCAACTTGGGTTATCCGTGGCTAGTGCCACGACCGAGGCAGCACGCAGCCGCAGGAGGAGGCAGCGAGTTTGTCTTGGTGGGGTATGGTGCAAAGTGTTTGCACCACACAGACTGTAAGCGCAGCTCGAAGTAATGTACAGGCGCCACTACATGTGGTCACAGCCTTGCTGTCGCGCGTAGGTAGAATGTGCCGCGGCTTTAACCTACACGCGCTAGAAAATAGCCCCCACCCTCACCCAAGGCCAGGAACCTCCTCGCGAAAGACTGGCACGAA
The DNA here is from genome assembly GCF_055824585.1 of Amblyomma mixtum. Classification (NCBI taxonomy): domain Eukaryota; kingdom Metazoa; phylum Arthropoda; class Arachnida; order Ixodida; family Ixodidae; genus Amblyomma; species Amblyomma mixtum. The sequence goes on from NC_143013.1 coordinate 207,885,905, forward strand.
AAGTGCCCCGAGTGAAGGAGTAGACCTCCCTCTTTAAAAGATACCGAAGCCGCTAGCTGGAAGACTAACATTCAAAAGCACAGCTGCCGTAGTCCACCGGGGAGTAAATGTCGATGGGCTATCATTTCGGGCCTCAAATTCAACACGAGCGGAGGAAGTTGCGATAGCTCTCACTGCCGCTGATCCAAAATCAACAACGGTATCAGACTCTCGCCGGGCATGTGAACACTATCCTTCAGGGGAAATATCATCTCTTGCCTCCCTAATTCAAAGACGGGCTCCCGCCGTTCCAACTCGCACAAACTTAATCTGGGGCTCCTGCCCACCAGGTTATATGAGGTAATGAGGCTGCCGATGCGGCCGCCCGAGCGCTCACCCACCGGGCTCCTCATCCTAGCTCTCGTGGCTCAGAAGCTCAAACCGCTTCTGCGGTTCCGCGAAATCTTAATTCATTACTGCCACAGCCACCGCCTATACCCGGCACCAGGCAAGAGCCTAAGGTGGAGGAAGGAACTCTGTGGCGCCTGCAGACAAGAACTCTTCTCTGTCATCCCATTGCCAAACACTTCGATGCGAACATAAATGGGTGCTGCCCGCACTGTGAAGAGATCTGCGATATCTCACTTTATAATACACCCATTTCCGCGCAAGGCTACACAGCATGGTCCCAACAGCTGCTGGCACACCTTTCCTCGCATGAAACACACATCCAGCTCTCAGAGGCGGTCACGGACGTGGATAACCACCTTCTACACCTCTGGGAAGCCCGTCGCAGCCTCGTCCGCCGTTGGCGACGCCAGAAACACAATAGAAAGCTTAAAGCTCGAATTGCCGAGCTTACCCAGAAAGCGGCAGAGTACGCGGCCCAACTCGCCGACTCCAACTGGGTAGATAGATGCAACACGGCCGCGCGACAAATGTCCAGCCGAAACACGTGGCGTCTCTTTCGAGCCCTAATCGACCCAACCCAAACACGAACCGAAACACAAAAACATTTGCAGCGAGCCCTGGACGCTTTTCCTGGCAACACGACTCAACTGGCACAGAAACTTCGGGACCAGTATTTGTGTACAGCCCAAGACCCCCGTGGATCTGCGTACTCTTATGCAGGCAGAGAGAACACGGAGCTGGATCAACCTTTCCAGCTCCATGATCTGCGGGCGGCTCTCGCCAAAATGAAACGGGGCACTGCGCCAGGACGGGATAAGGTCACCGTCAAGCTTTTGACGTACCTGGCCGACTTGGCATACCAGTCCCTCCTGGAATAAGTCAATGCGATTTGGTGCGGGGACACCACCCTGCCAATTGAATGGAAAACGGCTTTGGTCACTTTTATTCCTAAAGCTGGCAAACCAATTGACACAGATAACCTCCGCCCCATCTCTCTCACCTAATGTGTGGGCAAACTAATGGAGACGATGGTGCGGGATCGGTTATCTACATATCTTGAACACAAACAACTCTTTGCGAGCACCATGTTCGGATTCCGCCCACACAGATCCGCACAGGATGTCCTCCTGCAACTCAATCGGGAAGTCCTAGACCCCCTCTAATGCCCCCATAATGACCGGGTAGTACTCGCCTTGGATCTTAAAGGGGCATTTGACAATGTAACACATGACATCATACTCACTAACCTAAGTCACACCGACTGTGGCCTCAACACATTCCAATACATAAGCCAATTTTTAATGGATCGTCAATCCTACATTCGAATTCAAGATAGAGACCATGGTCCTTACCTACTCGGCACGCGGGGAACCCCTCAAGGCGCGGTACTTTCCCCGCTGCTCTTCAATCTGGCCATGATGCACCTGCCGGCCCAGCTTAGTGGGGTCGCCGGCGTGCAGCACGCCCTGTACGCCGATGACATCACTCTGTGGGCCACGCAGGGCAGCACAGGAGACATTGAAACCAGCCTGCAAACAGCGGCGACGATAGTAGACCGCTACGCCCGCCGCTGCGGTCTTCAATGTTCCCCTCAAAAATCGGAATTTGTGCACCTCCGCCCCTCACAGAAGTGCACAACTAAAATATCTCTCTCTCTTGAGAGTGGTCCCATACGCGAAAGTGATGAGATACGGGTACTCGGACTCTACATCCACAAACACAGGCGGCCAGACACTACATTGGCCAAACTCCGTAAGGTGGGGGACCAGGTGGGCCGCATGGTCCGCCGGGTTTCCAACAAACGCGGAGGGTTACGAAGTAAGGATGCCTTGCGGCTGGCAAACGCCTTCGTAACTAGTCGAATTCTCTATTCGACTCCTTATCTCCACCTACGGAAACAAGAGGAGGACGCCCTTGAGGTCATCCTTCGCAAAATTATTAAACGTGCCCTTGACCTCCCTATCACTACTTCAAACAGCCGGCTTATGGCTCTTGGGGTGGTGAATACTTTCCGGGAGCTCCGGGAGGCGCACCTTACAAACCAGTACACGCGCTTGTCGCTAACGGAGTCGGGTCGCCGCCTTCTTGCTCGACTCCATATTCAACACACCCCTCCAATGGAAGACAGGTTTCGCATCCCGGAACTGTGGAGACGTGCCCTCCACGTGCGGCCTCTTCCAGCAAACATGTCACATGAAGACCATAATGGTCGGCGCCTGGCACGAGCGGAAGCGCTAGCCCGATATTATGGCAACAAAACAGGTGTATACTACGTGGACGCCTCCGGCCCTCACCACGGGGGATGGAACACGGCCGCGGTAGTTCACAACAGCAACACAGTTAACGGCCTAACTTTCAGAGCCCGCAGTGCAACACAAGCAGAAGAGGTCGCGATTGCTCTCGCGGCCTCACATTCCAATTCAAAATACATAATTACCGACTCGCGAGGGGCCTGTCGGAACGTCGAACAAGGCTGCACTCCCTTCCTAGCCTATCGAATATACCAAAATTGCATACGGGATACGGACCCCGCACACCGTTATCTCATATGGGTCCCTGCTCATCAGGGGTTGGCAGGAAACGAGGCAGCAGACGCAGCCGCCCGCGCGCAATCTCACCGGGCTGTTTTCTCCTCCCCATCCGATCAGGAACCCGATTTTAATCCGGTCTATACATTCAAAGATATTACAACATATTATCAAAATTGTCACCGCCTTTACCCTAGCCCATGTAAAGGTCTGAAGAAGGCGGATGAGCGGCTCCTTCTCCGCCTTCTCACCAATACTTTGCTGTGCCCGGCAGCGCTAAAACATTTTGACCCCTCCTTTAGCAGCAGCTGCCCACACTGTAGTGCAGTGTCTTCTGACACCTATCACATGGTGTGGGCCTGCCCTTCCAACCCCGCTATCCCCCCCCATCCCCAACCCAACCCGGGAGGACTGGGAGGCAACCCTGCTCGGCTGCCACGACTTACAGGCCCAACAAGCTTTAGTCGGGCGCGCCCGGGCGGCGGCAACCGCCACTGGGGTCCCATACTAGGGACCTCCACCTAGTGTTTGTAAGGATCGGTCCCTTACGGGCTGATCCAAACATACCTCCAGTTCATTCGTAATAAATGTTTTCACCACCACCACCTGCGATATCTTTCACATGGCATGGGCGTGTACTGAGAATCATCACCTTCCCCCACCCCCACCCGAGGGGCATGGGAGACTGCCCTCCTCAACTGCTCCACACTGGAGTCCGAAAGGGTTCTAGTAAAGCGGGCGCGAGACTGGGCCTCGTCGTGCGGTCTCCCGCACTAAGGATACCGACCATGTAGCGGGGTCTGCTGACCCCTAAACACTCCCTGAGCATTAAAAAAAAATTCAGGGGCACTTTGACTGTCTAAGTGCGTACAGGCGAAAGCGTTTTCCGCATCACTTTGCCTCTGTGGCACTGGTGGCGCCACCACTGGATGACGTCAAACAAAATTAAGTACTAATTACTAAGTAATGACAGATTACTAATGAATGGCTAATTACTGATTAATGACTAAATACTAACTAACTGCTAATTAAATGGCGCTTAAGCTTCGCCTTTAGGAGTGGAACGCGACAGCGTGTTGTAGCGCTGCCAGGCAGTGCACGGAACGCCACCAACCGTTCGGCGCGATGCGTTCCCCTTTGAACGCAACGCTTTTTGAGGAAAGGAAATGACGCAGTAATTCTCTGTCATCTCGGTGGACACCCGAACAGCACCGTATTGGAAGGGAAGAGGTGGGAGGGAAAGAAGAAAGAAGGGCCGTAATGAAGAAACTGAAAATTGTATTTGAGGAAAGGAAGTTACGCAGTAACTGTCTCGCATATCTCGGTGGACACCCGTCAAAACGCGGACACATCTGCCGACACATCTGCCGACGCGGCTGTGGTGGTGTTGAAAACATTAAAAAGGGACAGGAGGTATGTTTGGATTAAGGGACTTATCCTTACAAACACTAGGTGGAGGTCCCTAGTATGGGACCCCAGTGGCGGTGGCCGCTGCCCGGGCGCGCCCGACTAAGGCTTGTTGGGCCTGTAAGTCGTGGCAGCCGAGCAGGGTTGCCTCCCAGTCCTCCCGGGATGGGTTGGGAATGGGGGGAATAGCCGGGTTGGAGGGGCAGGCCCACACCATGTGATAGGTGTCAGAAGACACGGCACTACAGTGCGGGCAGCTGCCGTTAAAGGAGGGGTCAAAATGTTTTAGTGCTGCCGGGCACAGAAATGTATTGGTGAGAAGCCGGAGAAGGAGCCGCTCATCCGCCTTCTTCAGGCCTTTACATGGGCGAGGGTAAAGGCGATGCCTGTCTTGATAATAGGTTGTAATATCTTTGAAGGTATAGATCGGATTAGGATCTGGTTCCTGATCGGAGGAGGAGAAAACAGCCCGGTGAGAGCGCGCGGGCGGCTGCGTCTGCTGCCTCGTTTCCTGCCAACCCCTGATGAGCAGGGGCTCATATAAGGTGACGGTGTGCGGGTTCCGTATCCAGTATGCAATTTTGATAGATTCGAAAGGCTAGGAAGCCTTGTTCGACGTTCTGGAACGTGAGGCCGCGAGAGCAATCGCGACCTCTTCTGCTTGTGTTGCACTACGGGCTCTGAAGGGGAGGCCGTTAACTGTGTTGCTGTTGTGAACTACCGCGACCGTGTACCATCCCCCATGGTGAGGACCGGAGGTCGACACGGCTGCTGACACGGTTGCTAACGACAGTATGAGGCATTAAAGGTTTGGTTTAGGTTTATGGGGTTTAACGTCCCAAAGCGACTAAGACTATGAGCGACGCCGTAGTGAAGGGCTCCGGAAATTTCGACCACCTGGGGTTCTTTAACGTGCACTGACACTGCACAGTACACGGGCCTCTAGAATTTCTTCTGCAAAGAAATTCAACCGCCGCGGCCGGGATCGAACCCGCGTCTTTCGGGTCAGCAGCCGAGCACCTTAACCACTGAGCCACCGCGGCGGCTGAGGGAGGCATTAAAGGCTTTTGCAAAAGTTTTTCACCACGACCACCATCGAGGGCAGCAGGGCGTCCCAGTCCTCCGAGGTCTTGATGTTCTCGAGGCCCCGACGGGGACGGTCCGCTGGGCAAAGGGAAAGAAAGAGGGGCAAACAATAGCGCTAGCTTTGAGAGCATCGCAACTGTTGTAAGACTAGAAAATTCAGGGGGGCACTTTGTTGACCTAAAGTGTGGTGAGGCGGAAGCCTTAAGCGCAGTGTTGCTGCTTGTGTCACTGATGTGTGGTTGACTTTAAGCCGCGCCTCGACGTGGAACGCGACAGTGTCTTGCAACTGCCAGGGAGTCCACAGAACACCATCACCCATTCGGCTCTATGCCTTGCTCGACGGTAAATTGGTTTTTGATAAAAGGAAATGTATCTCTCTTGCATATCTCGGTGGACACCTGAACCTCGCCGTAAGGGAAGGGAGGAAGATGGGAGTGAACGAAGGCGCCATATTAGCTAGACGCGCCTTTGTTCATTCCAAACCATCGAGATGGATAAAAGTACCACAGAAGAGGTTCCCACGGAGGAGGAGGGCTTTACGGCTGACTCTAGACTGTTACACAATGCGAGCCTCCTTCGGAGGTGGAGGAAACAAAGGCATAATGGTGTCCTCCGTAGGAAGACGGCCGAGCTAGAACGAAAAATCGAAACCTACACATTGGAGATGTCGCCAAGTATAAGGACAAGGACGCATTTGCAATTGCGGTGGTGGACGGGCGGGGACGCTTGATCACCTCTGGATCAGTCAAACCCCGCTCCCCAGAAACTACAGAGGAAGCGGCGATAGCACTAGCTATAACTAGTAGTAATGCTGACCTTATGTTCAGCGATTCAAAAACAGCCATCTCAAATTTGGCGAGGGGCAGAATATCTGTCACAGCGGCGCGATTGCTGAATCGGGCCACGGGGCGAGGAACTACAAAGGCGGAAATTGTCTGGGTACCTGCACACTCTGGGAACCCTGGGAACGAGACGGCTCACATGAATGCTCGAGGTTTCATCATCCGAGTAGGTGAGTCGGACGTCCCGGGAAGGTCCACGAGAGATGGGCTGGTATCCTTTCATGAGAGAGAGAGAAAACTTTATTTACAAAGGAATTCGGGGCACGCCCCAGGGTCCCCGCACGACCCCACTGCACTCAAGTGTTTATGTTCCTGAGGTCCATAACACTGGCAGCACGGCCGGTGGCGATGGTCTGCACGGCCGGGTCCTCCGAGTGCAGCAGGGTCTCCCAGTCCTCCCAGGTCTTGAGGTTCTCTAGGTCCCGCGGGGGAGGGTCCGCCGGGCAGAGGGAAAGGATGTGGAGGGAAGAAGCGAAGGGTTCTGGGCATAGGGCGCAAGCAGGAGTGGGGAAGGAGGGATGATAGTGGGTTAGGGTAAGGGGCGAGGGGAGAGTATGTGTTTGTAATCTGCGCCAGAGTGTTGCGTGTCTGTTATCTAGGGAGGGGTGGGGCGGGGGGCTGACCGACAGGCCCAATACATCAGGCTCACAAAAACTTCCAGAGGTCGGTATATCCTGGACTCCCTGGGAATCAAAATACCGGCCAACGACCCAACCCTTCTCGCCATCCCACGATCCCTTCACCGAGAGCTTCTCATCAGGCCGCTCCCGAGGAATATGCACCCGTCCCACCATGAGCAGCGCCGCAGAGCCCGTGCGAAGGCACTCCATCGAGCGTACGGCCCCCAGCCGGACGCCGTATGGGTGGACGCTGCCTGCACGGGTGATGAAGCGACAGCAGCTGCGGTGGACTCCTCTTCATCCACCCTCCTCACACTACCTCTCCCTCCAGATACGTCCCCAGAGGCTGCAGAGGAAGCCGCCATTGCACTTGCTATAACCCGCACGGAAGCCCGGTATATTTTAACTGACTCTAAAACTGCGATTCTAAATTTTGCTCGAGGCCGAGTTCATGTCCCTGCTTTTGGCATACTGGACTCGCCCGATGCACCCCCGCCCCGCCAAGTGGAGCTGATATGGATGCCTGCGCACTCCGGGAATCCCGGAAACGAGGCCGCCAACCTTTTAGCCCGAGGTTCTTTAAACCGGGCTCAGGTGGCCTCGGATCGGGGATTCACGAAGGATCGCATGCACTGATTCAGTGAGCTGACCCAGGCATACAGAGCCTCTAGCCAGCTCCTTTCATGACATTAGTAACCATTTCAGACTTGAGCGGAGGATTGACCCACCCCCGGACAAGCAATTGGTGAAGGCGCAGGAATGCGTCTGGCGACGATTGCAGACTATATGTTTCTTCAACCCTTACGTGTTGAGCAAAATTACCCGGACATTCAGCCGGAGTGCAAATGGTGTCAGGAATTGGCAACCTATGACCACATATTATGGAGCTGCAGCATAGCACCGACACCGGCGGATGTTATGCGTGATCCTTCCCTCGAGCAGTGGGAGGCCGTGTTGGCCAGCTCAGACCCGGTCGTCCACACCAGGGCCGTGGAGTGGGCCACCCAGGTCGCCGTCAGCCATGGGTTGATGGTCATCTAACACGGAATCGTCCACACATGCTCTCTGACGAAAATAATGTTTTTTCATCCATCCATGGCATGGCGGAGTGGTTGGCGTGCTCGTCTCGCACTCCGGAGACCCTGGTTCGATTCCCCAACTCGACCAATTTCCGACTCGGTTTTATTTATTTATGTGGTCTGACTAGAAAGGTCAGTTAGGCTAACTGGCCTTTACCATTGTTCTAATGTCATCCATCATGTCCTGTCACTCACCTGCTTATGGAACTTAACGCTAATAAGTGCAAAATTATGCTAATATTAAGAAGTGCCAACACTCCGCCTGTGTACTAACTAAATAACGTTCCCTTAGAAGCGCTTACTTTATATAAATACCTGGGTGCTCATATTTCTGCTGACCTTACCTGGACGCGCCATATTGAGTACAGTACTAGCAAACCTCAAGCTCTCCGGACTTGCATAGGATTGCTGAAATGTGCCTCTACGGCCGCATCTGTACTCATCGCACAGAAGCATCCAATCCCTACCTACTTAACAGTTGACGCACTGAGGACACATTTCCGGCACATCTCCAGGGTTCCCTCTCACCATCTTGCCAGTCTTCCTATTACCAGACCGCGCCCATCGTTTACAGACATCATTGACGCACATCGCGCCATTCTGCCATCCCAGTTTACACCCGCCTCTAGACCGTCCTCGCCTCTTTGAAGTCTGCACAATCCCCGTGTGCTTCTTTCGATACCTGGCATAAGGAAGAAGATGGACTTATCGCCGACAGAACTACAACAAGTCACTCTTGAATATTTTCATGAGCACCATGCAAACCTGGTGCACGTTTACACCGACGGCTCAGTGAACCCTATCACTTCTTCTGGCTCCGTGGTCATACCCGCAAGCACTACAGAAATTAGAATTAGGATAGGTCACCCCACTTCTTCGACGGGTGCAGAACTCACCGCTCTTCGTGTCGCCATTGAATACATCAGTCAGCAGCGCCCTCAGCGGTGGTCTATTTTCACCTATTCTAAAGCTGCCCTCCAAGGCTTACAAGCTGCTCTTCGCCGTGGAGCCCATGAACAACTGGTCGCAGAAATTCGACTACTACATCACTCTGCCATAAACAAACAACATGACATTATCTACCAATGGCTACCGGGGCACAGCGGCATAACAGGCAATCACCGCGCGGATGAGGTCGCGCGAACTGCTCACGACGAGGGCGATTTTGTGTCGATCCCCATTTCGAGATCAGACGCAGCGAGCAGGCTTCGCGCACTTGCGCGGGACATCACGCTTGCCGCGTGGAATTCCGGCCAATTTTGCAATTCCCGTTTAAAATACTTGGACCCAGACCTGAAGCTCCGGCTACCATCTGGCCTACCAGGACGAGAAGAAACTTCGCTGTGTCGCCTCTGGCTTGGTGTAGCACTCACCAACCATTACTCTTTCTTAATTGGTATGGCTGATAGCCCTGCATGTGCCATCTGCGGGTATGATGAAACTATAACCCACATTCTTTGTGACTGCCCTGCCTAAACCACCGAAAGGCAGTCTCTCAGCCGTGTGCTGGAGCGCCTAGATCCACGCCCACTCACGGAAATGAAGATTCTCAGCCACTGGCCGCGGTGGTGGTGGTGGTGGTGAAAAACTTTAATTTGCAAAGAGAGTTTGAGGGTCAAGAGAGAGAGAGAGGGAAAGGCAGGGATGTTAACCAGAAAGGATTCCGGTTGGCTACCCTGCACAGGGGAAGGGAATGAGGGGAATTAAAGAGGAAAGAGAGAAGTAACGGGAAATAATCACAGTCTGTCAACCCTGCTACATGGTCTGTATCCTTAGTCCGGGACACCGCACGACGAGGCCCCGTCTCGCGCCCGCTTTACTAGAGCCCTTTGAGACTCCAGCGTGGAGCAGTTGAGGAGGGCAGTCTCCCATGCCTCTCGGGTGGGGGTGGGGGAAGGGGGAAGGTGAGGATTCCGAGTACATGCCCACACCATGTGAAAGATATCGCAGATCTCTCCACAGTGCGGGCAGCGCCCATCTGTGTTCGGATCGAAGTGTTTTGCGATGGCAGGACAGAGAAGAGTTCCTGTCTGCAGGCGCCGCAGAGTTCGCTCCTCCGCCTTACTCGGCCCCTTGGCAGGTACTGGGTAGAGACGGTGGCTGTCGCAATAATTAATTAGGATTTCGCGGAAGCGCAGAAGCGGTTTGTGAGCTTCTGAGCCAGGAGAGCTAGGATGAGGAGCCCGGTGTGTGAGCGCTCGGGCGGCCGCATCAGCGGCCTCATTGCCTCGTAGACCCTGGTGGCCAGGAGCCCAGATCACTTTTGTGCGAGTTGGATCGGCGGGAGCGCGTCTTAGAATTTGGGAGGCAAGAGGGGATATTTCGCCTGCAAGATAATGTTCACAGGCCCGGCGAGAGTCCGTGATAACTGTTCTCGAGTTTGGATCGGCGGCAGCGAGAGCTATGGCGACTTCCTCCGCTCGCGTTGAAAAGATAGAAGATAGATTTGGGGCCCGAAAAGATAGGCCATCGATTCATTTTTGAAACAGCGCAACAAAGACGGGACGTGGAAACTGAGGGGTAAAGACAAACAGGCGCTGACTAACAACTGGGTTTATTGAAAAAAAAACACACAAATATATAGACAGAGTTAGGAGGAGAGTTAGGATCTATATATTTGTGTGTTTTTTTTTCAATAAACCCAGTTGTTAGTCTGCGCCTGTTTGTCTTTACCCCTCAGTTTCCACGTCCCGTCTTTGTTGCGCTGTTTCAAAAATGAATACGTACAAACTTGCCCAAATTTCTGCTTTACTCAATAGGCCATCGACATTCATTCCCCGGTGGACTGCGGCAGCCGTGAAGAATCCCGTGGGCGACGGCCCTGTGATGTCCACGTAGTAGACGCCCTCTATATATCCATACTGCCTCTCAAGCGTGCGAACCCGCGCTTGTCGTCTGCCTTCATGTGAAGCCATGTCCATGTTACGAGGGAGCGGAGCGACCAAGAGCATGTGGCGCCACAGCACCGGAATGTTCTCCGTCCCCTCTGGTATGCATGTGTGTTGGATGTGTAAGCGGTTTAGCAGGCGGCGCCCAGGAACCGTCTGCGATAGCCGCGTGTACTGGTTCACGAGGCGGGCCTCCCGCAACTCCTGATAGGAGTTTACCACTCCCAACGCCTTCAGTTTGGCGTTGGAGGTAGCCACCGGGAGGTCCAATGCTCGCTTTGTTGCCTTCCTGATGATGGCGTCAATGCGCTCGTCTTGTTGTTTGGTGATGCGTACGTACGGCACGGCGTAGAGGATCCGGCTGGTCACGAAGGCATGGGCGAGCCGTAGCGCGTCCCTGCCCCGTAGACCACCCCGCTTGTTGGAAACACGGTGGATCATGCGCCCTACCTGTTCACCTATGCTCTTGAGTTTTGCTATAGTAGAGTCCGGCTTAAGTTTGTTATTGATGAAAAGACCCAGGATCCGGAGCTCTGACACTTCTCTGATGGGACCGCCCGACAGAGATATGTGTAGAGACGTGTTGTCCTTGTGGTTTGTCCTGACGTGTAGAAGCTCTGATTTGGCGGGAGCACATTGGAGACCACAGTCGGCAGCATATGCATCGACTATGGAGGCGGCCTGCTGAAGGCGGTCCTCCATCTCCCCAAGGCTCCTCTCGGTGGTCCAGATTGTAATATCGTCTGCGTAGAGTGCGTGTTTTATGCCCTCCACCTGAGCCAGTCGGCCGGGCAGGTGCATCATGGCGATGTTGAAAAGGAGCGGTGATAACACCGCCCCCTGTGGTGTACCTCGTGTAGTGTACCTCGTGTACCCATAGAGTACGGGCCGTATTCCTCGTCCTCGATCCGGAGGAGTGCCTGACGCGCAGAGAGGAAGTCTCTGACATAGGCGAAGGCCTTCGCCCCGCAGTTAGTGGTGTTAAGTTAGAGAGTATGGTGGCATGTTTAACATTGTCAAACGCCCCCTTAAGATCGAGGGCGAGAATGGCCTTGTCGTTTTGTTGCATGGCTGTGGGTCGTATTATGTCCCTGTGTAGTTGGAGTAGGACATCCTGTGCAGACATGTGCGGGTGGAACCCGAACATAGTGTCTGCAAAGAGGCCCTTACCCTCCATGTATGGAGAGAGGCGATCCCGAGCCATCGTCTCCATGAGTTTTCCCACACACGAGGTCAATGAGATGGGTCTCAAGTTGTCCGTAGTCACGGCTCTACCTGCTTTGGGGATGAACGTTACAAGCGATGTTTTCCATTCGAGTGGGAGTGGACACCCATCCCAGATCTGATTTATGTATTGTAGCAAGTGGAGGTATGCAGAGTCGGAGAGGTTCGCCAACAGTTTCACTGTTATGCGATCCCGACCCGGTGCCCCACCTCGACGCATTTTAGCCAGGGCCGCCTTAAGGTCATGAAACTCAAAAGGGGCGTCTAAATCTTGATTTGGCTTGTCGGAGTACGTGTACTCGGGCCCAACCGGGTCATTTGTGCGGCAGAGATACCTGTCGCACAAAGTGTCCGCAAGTTGCGCCGTCGTACCTTGGTACCCGTGCAGAGCCCGCCGGAGCTGTTTTTGCGTCTCCCCTTTCGTTTGAGAAGGGTCGATGAGGCTGCGTAAGAGACGCCAAGTCCAGTTCGAGCTCATCTGACGCGCTGCCGAGTTGCAGCGTTCTATCTAATTGGTGTCGTCCAATAGTCGTCGGCGGAGAAGGCCTCCAAGGCACTGCTCCGCTTCTTGAGAACTTCTGGCCTGCACGATAGGCTGTGACTTCAACGATCAGTGACGTTTTAGAGTGACTCCAATTTTCTGTTACTCTCCTTTCTCTTTCTTCTTTTTATCCCCTCACTCCTCTCCTCCCGTGTAGGGTAGTAAACCGATTATTCTTTCGGTTAACCTCCCTGCCTTTCCTCTTCTACATCCTCCTCCTCCTAACCGCGTGTTTGGCTACGTGCGCCATAACTTTTCCAAAACTCCGTCTTCCTTGAAATTATTGCTTTATAAAACACTAATACGTCCTAATCTGGAATACGCCGCCGCCATATGGGATCCCCATCATGAAAAACTGATAACTTCGCTTGAGCTAGTTCAATATAACGCTGCTCATTTTATCCTGTCCAACTTTAACCGTACCGCAAGTGTAACAAGCATCAAAGCTAATCTTTCTTTGCCTCCTTTAGCATCCCGCCGGCAGACAATTCGTTTGAGCCTGTTTCATAAACTATACTATCATCCCATCCTACATGATGCCCTCATTTCGTCCCCCAGATACGTGTCAAACCACATTAGTCATCGTCATAAAGTTGGCATTGAAACGTGTAACACTGTAGCTCCATTTCAGTCTTTCTTGCCTCGTACATCACGCGAATGGAACCGCCTTCCCGCAGGTATCGTCGACATAAGTGATAACCACCATTTTCGTTCTGCACTAGCTAACATTGTATAGCAGGAATATGATAATACTTTGTTTTGTATCATGCATTGCATCTTTTTATGTATTTTCTTGTTTTGTAACCACTCCCCTCTTTAATGCCTTTTGACTTGAGGGTTCAATAAATTAAATGACAGCGATAGAACCCCCTAGAATGTTCGACAAAATGTGTATGAAACGAATAGAAACGTTTCACTATTAATGATGGTTAATGAGAGTTAAGCATGACTTGCACATTTCGGGTTACTAGTTAATGTATGGTTAGTGATAGCAAACGTGACCATAACTACTACACTGATTAATTAGTTTTAGCTAAGGTACAGGCGTATTGCACAGTCCCACATGCCACTTCTTAACTACTGCTCCTTACCAATTAGTCATTTAGTCATTAAGTACCATGATATAATCATTAAATCCCTTTATATCATGTTCCGATGTCTTTCGATTGCACCCGATTAAGAATCAATTGGCTATTGAATGGCGTACGCCCATATAAGGCATGCATCGGAAACGCGGACACATTTGCAAACACGTCTTGGTCACGACAGTATGAGGCATTAAAGGCTTTCGCCTTAATATAAGACCACATCCCGGTCTCGGGCGAACTAACGGGTGCCGCTATCAAACCGGGAGTGTTGCATTGTCGAAGCTGCCCTCCATCTCGCAGCCTGAAGCCATGGCCTTCTCGAGCCCACAGCCATGCCCTCTCAGTGAGCCAATTCCTTATTCTCTCACCACGCTTAATACAAGTGCAAAACGCCTCCTGAAAAAAGTGGTGCGATTCAATCCATCTACCCCTAACATTGGTACCTGAACGTGATGTATAAAAACTAGCGTCAGAGCTCCGGCTAAGCTTGCCATTCCTGCCCTCAAAAATTACCCCACATTTCATCCAGCGGCAGTAAGTTGCGCCCCTAGAATTTCAGTCCTCTCAACACGCAATAATGTTAGATGCCCCTCGGTGGAAGAAGTCAGGACGGAACTCGTTTCCGTGAGAAAAAATTGGCGGGGGCTTAGCTTTGGTTAAGCCTGGTAGGTTGCGAGAGCGAGTGCAGCGCCTCTAACGGAAGGAACGCGGCCCGCCGCGTCTAAAAGGAACGCAGTGCGCCGCGTCTACAGGTCACGCGTGGCTACCGGCCGCCGCTGCGCGACGACTCGACTTGGTAGCCCATCTCTCACCCTGGTATGACGTCACGCTATGACGTCACTAGGCATGGCGTGACGTCAGTAGCCATTCTAAATGTCACGCGTGGCTACCGGCCGACCCGCCGCGGTGGCTCAGTGGTAAGGCGCTCGTCTACCGAGCCGGAGTACCCGGGTTCGAACCCGACCACGGCGGCCGCGTTTCGATGCAGGCGAAACGCAGGAGGCACCCGTGTGCTGTGCGATTTCAGTGCACGTTAAAGATCCCCAGGTGGTCCAAATTATTCCGGAGACCTCAACTACGGCACCTATTTCTCTCTTTCTTCTTTCACTCCTACCTTCTTCCCTTCCCTTACGGCGCGGTTCAGGTGTCCACCGATATATGTGAGACCGATACTGCGCCATTTCCTTTCCTCAAAAACCAATTTACCAATTTACCAATTTTACCGGCCGCTGCTGCGCGACGACTCTGATCTTTTAACTCTCCTCTATCTGCACGTGGCAGCGGTTGGGGCTCGGCTGGAGCCAGTTGGCAGGCCCGTGCACTTTCCTTTTCATTCTTCTCTCAGTCGCAACAACACGAATTGATAGCCCATCTCTCACCCTTGTATGACGTCACGCTATGACGTCACTAGGCATGGTATGACCTCATAGGTCATTCTAAATGTCACGCGGGGCTACCGGCCGCCGCTGCACGACGGCTAGACTTGGTAGCCCATTTCTCACCTTGGTATTACGTCAGAGGTCATTCTAAAGGTCAAATGTGGCTACCTGCCGCCGCTACACGAAAGGCCGTTCATGAGCGTAGTTTCCTTCGCAATAAAAAATTGCCGACCATTACGTTACTTCCTAATGCGAAAGTTGAGTGCAGCTCATCAGCTGTTTCAGCTGTTTATAGAGTGAGGCAAGCAATTCGAGCAAGACATGTATGTACAATTACAGAAAACTTAATTTTCACACATATTCCTTCTTCAAGACACTCCACTAACAGTTCTTGATTGCCATGAAGAAAGGTTTGTGGTCAAAGACATAGATGGATATAGGCTCGACTTTCTGCGCCAATTCTAGTTCCTTAAAGACGAGGTCTAGGCAAGTATTTCGCGAGGTTGTCACAGCCGTAGGAGGCGTTACGAGCGAGAGGAACGGGTTGTTCTCCCGCATAAGTGGTAAGAAGTTCCTGTTTTTCTTCATATATATATATATATATATATATATATATATATATATATATATATATATATATATATATATATATATATCAAAGTCCCCATCCACCCTGCCACTCTGGCAAGTTGCAGTTAATGGTTCGCTTACAGTAGGCAGTGCTAACGCATGTAGCCCACATCTCTCTCTCATCACCCCACGTACCTATACTCGCGATTCAGGCATCCGCTGACCCAGGGAGCCAGTTATGCGCGCTTCCTTTCCTTAAAATGATGGGAGTATAAAACGTCAGTGCCAACGCCAGTGAACACAATGAGCGCCGACGGCCTATTGCTTCAGCGCCGCGTTTCTGGCATAACGTTGTCAATTCCTGAGCCAACATCTCTCTCATCACCCCACGTACCTATAACCGCGATTGAGGTGACAACTGACCCATGGAGCCAGTTATGCGCACTTCCTCTCCTTAAAATGATCGGAGTGTAAAACGTTGCCAACGCCAATGAACACAATGAACGCCGACGGCCTGTTGCTTCAGCGCCGCGTTTCTGGCACAATGTTGTCAACGACTACAGCACATATCTCTCATCACCCCATGTACCTACAACCGCGATTGAGGCGTCCATTGATCCAGGGAGCCAGTTTGGCGCACTTCGTTTCTTAAAATTGCACTACGTTGACAACGCCAATGCATCCAGCACACACCCGTCACTACCGCCAGTCAGATTAAAGCATGATTGAGGCACCTTATGTTCCAAGAGGGAAGTTATGCGCCTTTCCTTTGCTTTCCAAGCTACCGCTTCATTGGTTTCGCAGCTTAAAGTGCGAGTGAGGTGTCCACTGCTGGTTACAACAGACAACGGCGACGGTGGTGGTGAAAACATTTATTCAGAACGGACAGGAGGTGTTTGGATCAGCCCGTAAGGGACCGATCCTTACAAACACTAGGTGGAGGTCCCTAGTTTGGGACCCCAGTGGCGGTAGCCGCCGCCCGGGCGCGACCGACTAAGGCTTGCTGGGCCTGTAAGTCGTGGCAGCCGAGCAGGGTCGCCTCCCAGTCCTCCCGGGTTGGGTTGGGGATGGGGGGAATGGCCCGGTTGCGTATTCGCCAACTGCAGCCTGTACAGCCACATGGCTTGAAACCACGGTGAATTGATCACGGTGACTGAAGATTGTCACAACGGCTTACCTAAAAGGGATAATGAATCCTCTTAAACGGCGTTATATGCCACTAAGCATCACGATTTGCGACCTAAAAGGTAAAAATTGAAAAGAAATGAAATTAAAAAACAATAAAATTACAGTACAGAGAGCGGAGTCGAACGGCCGACCTTCCATACGCAACACGTGCCTCTAATCCACTGCGCCATAGCGGCGATGTCAAGCCGTCGTTCTGAATGAATATTTATAACCAGCCTTAATGTGGCTGCTACCTGCCGGTGGGCGGCGCTGTCATCGCTGGCTGTACCGGCTGCATTTGGCGAACACGCGGCCCGGTTGGAGGGGCAGGCCCACACCATGTGATAGGTGTCAGAAGACACCGCACTACAGTGCGGGCAGTTGCCGCTAAAGGAGGGGTCGAAATGTTTCGATGCCGTGAAACAGAAACGAGCGCCAAAGAGCTGCGCTCTGGGGCCGTATTACGGAACTGTCAAATCAAAAACTTGTCAAAAACGCGTCAAAAACTCGTCAAAAAGCCCCGCCGTAGTCGCGCTCCTATTGGTCGGCTGTGTCCGGCGGCCATGTTGCTTTCTTGCGTCATGGGTGGCTGGCGTTTACGTCACGGACATGACAGAAGTGGTGACGTTGCACGCCTAATTATGCAGGCGCATTTTGACGATTTTTTTTTGACGGCTTCGAGGCGGTCAAAATTGGACCGTTCCGTTTTAGAAAATGGCGGCGGCGGCGTCGTATGACGCGAGGAACGGCAAAGGAGGGCGCACGAAGACGCGTTTGACTTGCCGGACGAGCTGTTCCGACGCCTTTTTCGACTGGAGAGGCAGACTGCGGTGTGGCTATGCGACGAACTCGCCGATCAATTTGGATGTTTGCGTGCGAATGCGCTGTCGGTGCAGCGGCGGGTGCTGTGTGCACAGCGGTTATTTGCGACCGGCGGCTTTCATGCAAGCTTCGGCAGCCGACGACACCTCTGTGCCACAGCTACATACAAATAAAACATGCTTATGCTGGCAAAGAACTTTATTTTCACCTGCATGCAAATCGCACTTCGTGGCCGTCTTCTGTTTACCGGTCGAGGAAAAAGAAACAGACGACCACACATCACATACAACGCTTCACGCTTTGACACTTTTTTCATCGATCGTAAGAGCCGAACAACACAGACCTTAACAAGTTGGCTTCGTCGATTTTTCCGCACTTAGAACAACCGCCCAGTACCTTGATTTTCGTCGCCACGTAAGAAAACAGTATCTAGGCGTGGAACAGCTGTTCACGTGCAAAGCGGCTTGTTGACGTTTTACCGCCGTCTGCGCACCCCCGCGGCAGCAAAAGTTACCCACCAGGAAATTTAATAGCCTAACTTCTTGCGCTTCTTGTTTTTTTTTAATATTTTTTAGCTTTAAACATCATTTTTTGGCAAAATAAAATAATAATTATTTTTATCGCTGTGCATTTCTTTACTCTTTTAGCAAAAATTTAGCAGACGGTCCCTCGTCGTGCAGGCAAATGTTTCGGGGCGCCGCTCTGCTGTAATTGGCTGATTCCTCGTTGCGTCAATTTTGCGTCAGGCGTCGACGTCACATCGTTTCGTCATTTTGACGTCACTGTCAATAACTTTTGACAGATTTTTGACAAAGTTCCGTAATACGGGCCCTGTCCAGGCAAGGTGACCGTCCGGCTTCTATACAATCTCCCTGACGACCAGATTACATCATTAGTCAATTATTCGAACGAGAAGCAGTGGGATACGGGGCAACTGCCACCCTTCTGGAAGTTGGCTGACATGCAATTCTGCGGTTCCACGAAATCTTAATTCATTAATGCGACAGCCACCGTCTCCTACCCGCCATCTGTCAAGGGACTCAGTAAGCGGAGGAGCGAACTCTGAGGCGCCTGCAGACAAAACTCTTCTCTGTTCTGCCATCGCCGAACACTTTGTTCCGAGCATAGATGGGCGCTGCTAGCACTGTGGAGAGATGTGCAATATATTTCACATGGTGTGGGCACGTACTCAGAATCCTCCCCTCGCCCCCCCCCCCCCAAGGTATGAGAGACTGCCCTCCTCAACTGTTCTACACGAGTCCCAGAGGGCTCTAGTAAGGCGCGCGAGAGAAGGGGCATTGTCGTGCGGTGTCCTGGACTAAGGATACCGACCATGCAGCGGGGTCTTCTGACCCCCAAACTCTCTTTGGTTATTAAAAAGAGTTTTTCACCGCCACCACCACTATATACAATTCATACCAAAGCCGAACAAACCTTTGCTGTTAGAAAACCTTCGTTGAATTTCACTAACACCATGCTTGGGCAAACTTAATGAAGGCTTTAGATGACCGTCAGCAGATTGACATTATATGTGTAGATTTCGCGAAAGCCTTTGCTAAGGTGCCGCACAATGACTTGCTTCTTAAACTGCATGAAATAGGCATTAATTATGAGGTTCTGAAATGGATTGAGGCCTACCTGTCTGGCCTACGGCCAGACAGGTAGGCCTCAATCTAGAATCACAGTGTGATTCTGGATTATTGGATATTGGACATATTGGATATTGGATTATTAGACAGGTAATCTAGAATCACAGTGTGATTCTGGATTATTGATATGTACTCGGGCGTACCACAAGGGTCCGTGCTCGGTCCATTGCTTTTTCTCGTATATATAAGTGACATTGTGGCTGCTGTTGAATTACCTGTAAAAATTAAACTTTTAGCTGATAATTGTTTAATTTATGGAGCAGCATCTTCTGTGGAAGACCAGATTAAAATTAACCAATGCCTCGATGCTTTCAATGACTGGTGTCAAAAATGAAAAATGCAAGTTAATTACGGTAAAACAACTTTCACACATATTACTAGGAAGAAAAATCCACTTACTTTCCAGTACTCTAAAGGTAACAATTACTTGACAGATGTGTCTAGCTTTAAACATTTGGGTATAACGATTGCACATGATTTAAATTGGCGCATTCATGTTGAAGCGATTTCAAGGCTGCTTTTAAAAAGCTATGTTTTTTGAGAGCAAAGTTTTCGAGGGCAACAAAGGATGTGAAGTTATTTTCCTATAAGACATTCATTCGACCAGTGCTTGAGTATGCTTCAGCAGCCTGGAATCCTCACCAAAAGGTACTGCAAGATAATCTGGAGAAAATACAACGACTTGCGGCACACTTTATCTGTGGCAGATATAGGAGGACTGATTCGGTCACTGAAATGTTGCACTCCTGCAACCTCGAGCCGTTAGAAACGCGAAGAATAAAGCAAAGGTTGACTGTACTGCACCGAATACTGCATGACGATTTAAAGATAAATAAGGAAATGTACTTCCACCCACCTGCTAGGCATAGCGCCAGGTTGAATCATGATGCAACCATATGGCCGTACTTCGCTCGCGCTAACGTATTCTGCTTTTCTTTTTTTTCCTGACGCGATAGAGCTGTGGAATAAATTGCCTACTCATGTTTTACAAAGTACCAGTAAAACGGCATTCTAGAAAAGTCTCGATCAATACTTTAATGAACGCTAGTCCTATTACTTTGTATGTGCTTTTTCGCTTTCTGTGTCATTTGTTCTAGCTCAGCAGCTTTCTGAGATGATGTTTGTATAATTGTAACTCAAAATGTTTGTTACTGTGTTCTGTCATATGAAATTTTGGATGTGTTATTGATTTTATCTGTATTGTTGATTCCCTCCCTGTCATGACCCTCAGTAAGGGTTAACAGTATGAATAGATAGATAAATAAATAAATAAATAAATAAATACGGCCGTAATGTCCGTGTAACGTTCGAGCCGTGACTGTTTCTGGGATCATCCCAGTGCGGACTTCATACGGATGTCCATAGGGACATAGGGACGTCCTGTTCCTTCATAGGGACGTCCTGTTAGGGATGTGGGACGTGCGTACACTTTTGGGACGTCCTACGGATATTTGGTGTTGTCTGGGCGTATTGCTAGTAATTGCACCGAAATTTTAGCCGTAACAACGACCACATGTATAAACGAGTAGTTCTGCAAAATATTGCCACGTATCATTGTAGTGCCCGTTTGTTCGCGCTCAAGGCCGCAGGAAAGGAGTGTTATCATTTTTGCTTGTGACGCGAGAAGCGACCGGACTAATCTCGATTGATCACAGCCATGAAGAGCTGCATCTACGTTTTTCTAGGTTACTGTAGATGATCCTGACCTGTTATCTCGAATCCTTGCTGACTTTCAAATGAGCGATGCCGCGAGCGGCGGGCAATTCCTAGTTCGACGACTGACGGGCACGTTTGTTGCTTACGCCGCCGCCGAGTGATCAGTTCTTTTGCGGGCGCAAGTCAGCCCAAATAAAGAGTTCTGTTTCCAAGTCGTGTTGGTGTCTTCCTGACCGCTGGACTGCCGTCACT
Organism: Amblyomma mixtum; assembly: GCF_055824585.1. Lineage (NCBI taxonomy): Eukaryota > Metazoa > Arthropoda > Arachnida > Ixodida > Ixodidae > Amblyomma > Amblyomma mixtum. The sequence goes on from NC_143013.1 coordinate 207,907,093, forward strand.
ACAACGTGACAATATGCTTTCGAGGTGCGAAGATAAAATGCAGTATTAGAAATGCGAAGATACAACTTGATAAAGGACAAAAAAGTGTCAATGGAAACAAAGTCACTGTATTGTAACGTACTTGCTGACGAAGGGGGGCTTTATTAGCAGGCACGAAAGGGAAGGCCAGGCAAGCTGGGGCAACAACAGCGACAGACTCCACACGGCGCGAGCCCTACTTCGTCGTCGTCGCCCTACTTCGTATGCGCCACCTGGCAAGACTAGGTGGCATTATTCCCCCCTTATGAAAAAAAAAAGAGCGCTGTCGCTGTCGACGTAAGGGTGAAACAAAAAATAAACAAATAAAAACAAGCAAACTGCCGCAACTGAAGCGCGCGAAAACATCAGCACGGTTGCGTCACCGTGTATAGTACGGCTTAAGCCGCACAACGTGCACAATGTCAGAGTCGGGCTGTCGGCGTCGCGGTTGCGCAGCACCGTCCGGAACCACTTCATAGTTAACCTCACTCACACGCCGTACCACTCTGTAAGGGCCAAAATAGCGGGAGAGCAGTTTCTCACACAAGCCGTGGCGACGAACAGGAGTCCACACCCAGACTTGGTCACCGGGTTTGTAGTCAACCTGTCGGTGGCGAAGGTTGTAACGGCGCGCATCCGAGCTCTGCTGTTGCCCGATGTGCACGCGGGCCAGCTGACGGGCTTCTTCAGCACGTTGGGCAAACTGTTGGGCGTCTGGGGCGAGTTGGTCATCCTCTGGGCACGGGAGCATGGCATCAAGCATGCTCTGGACTTTGCGTCCGTACACAAGGCGAAACGGGGAGAAGCGCGTAGTTTCCTGCAGGGCGGTGTTGTAGGCAAAGGTGACATACGGCAGGACCTCATCCCAAGTTTTATGTTGGACATCTACGTACATGGACAACATGTCCGCAAGGGTCCTGTTCAATCGTTCGGTCAAGCCATTGCTCTGCGGATGGTAGGCCGTGGTCTTGTGGTGTGTTGTGCAGCTGAGCCGAAAGATGTGGTCGATTAGTTGCGCTGTAAACGCTGTCCCTCTGTCTGTAATCACGTGCGAAGGAGCGCCATGTCGCAGGACGATGTTGTGCATGAAAAACTCTGCGACTTCTGAAGCTGTGCCACGAGGGATCGCCTTGGTCTCGGCGTAGCGAGTCAAATAGTCGGTAGCAACTATGATCCACTTATTGCCGCCCTACGACAAGGGGAAAGGGCCGAGGAGGTCCATGCCGACCTGGTCGAACGGAGCGCAAGGGGCAGTAACGGGCTTGAGAAAACCCGCCGGCTTAAGTGGGGGCGTTTTCCTGCGCTGGCATTCTCGGCAGCTTCTAACGTAGCGTTTGACAGCAGCAGAAAGTCCAGGCCAGTAATACATGTTCCGCACTCTGGCGAGCGTACGTGAAAAGCCCAAGTGGCCAGACGTGGGCTCATCGTGGCAGGCGAAAAGAACGTCAGACCGGAGGTCGGCTGGAATGACGAGAAGGTAAGGTCTATCGTTGCCTCTCGAGTTCTTCTTGTACAAGAGACCTTGCCGCAAACAGAAGGAGCCAAGACGTCGAGAGAAGTGGCGAGGTATAGCCGTATCACTACCTTCAAGGGCGTCAATGAGAGGGCGAAGGTCCGAGTCCGCCCTCTGCCGTGTCAGTAGGTCGGAGGCGGTGAGAGTACCAAGGAAGCCACTGTCGTCATCGGGCGCTGCGTCGGCAGCATCAACTGGTGCACGCGACAGTGTGTCGGCGTCTTCGTGTCTGCGGCCGGACTTGTAGACAATAGTAATGTCAAATTCCTGGAGCCGTAAGCTCCAGCGTGCCAGGCGTCCAGATGGGTCTCGCAAATTTGCCAGCCAGCATAGGCAGTGGTGATCGGTGACCACTTTGAATGGGCGGCCGTAAAGATAAGGGCGAAACTTCATGGTGGCCCACACGACCGCAAGACATTCTTTTTCAGACGTGGAGTAATTGCTCTCGGCGCGGGAGAGAGTACGGCTAGCATAGGCGATAACCCTCTCAAGGCCCTCTTCGTGTTGAACAAGGACCGCGCCAAGACCGATGTTACTGGCGTCGGTGTGGACCTCGGTATCGGCATCTTCGTCGAAGTGCGCAAGAACGGGAGGTGTTTGAAGGCGCTGGCGGAGCGTAGAGAAAGCGGTCTGTTGCTCAGTGGTCCAGACAAAGGAGGTGGTATTCCTGGTGAGGCGCGTCAACGGCTCAGCAATCGTGGAAAAGTACGCAATAAAGCGCCGATAATACGCACAGAGACCCAGGAAGCGCTGGACAGCTTTCTTGTCGGTCGGAACGGGAAAACGTGCGACGGCGGCAGTCTTTTCGGGGTCCGGCCGCACTCCCTCAGCGCTCACAACGTGACCAAGAAATTTGAGCTCTTCGTAACCGAAATGACACTTCTGGGGCTTGTGGGTTTCTAAGTGGACACAGGCCACCACCCACCGCGGGTTCGAGCTTCGCGCGAGCCAAGGGCCCCGATCAGCCGTCACCACACACACTGGGACACCGCTGCAGCGCACTCAACCTCCGCTGGGAGGAGAGCGATTCGCCGCAAAGAAATAAGCCTCCAAGTTCACAAAGGAGACGTTTATTCACGTCGTCCTTCAGCAGGTACACACGCACTCAATAGTCACCCCGTCCCGGGGGCGCGCGAGGAGCAAGGCTGCGCTGCGCGCACGAAGCGACTCGAGCAATGTGCGCCGCTAGCACGCCGCTGCAGGAGAATGTCCCCGCGGCAGTGCTGTGATCTCTCTCTCGTGTCGACCGTTGGGCCGGTTGCGAGAGAGAGTGGGCATTCAACGCAAGGTACGCCTGTCAGAGGTCGCTGGACCCCGCTGGACAGGCTCGAGCCGCTGCAGGTCAGAGGACACGTGCGGGCGAGCTCGAGTAAGCACTGGTCCGAGCGGCAAAGCCGGCACGGACAAACAGTAGCGTACGCACCTTACGCTGTCTCGGAGGGATCTCCCTCTCTCTGGGCCCCGCTCGGACGGTCGCGCCGTGCGCGGCCGCCCGTAGCGGGTCCCGATTTCCCGCCAAAAGGCGCCAATGGCAAAGGCCGTTGGGGAGCCGGAGCGGAGCTGTGGCCAAATGACAGTGATTAGTCACCTAGCCGCCTCTCCACCGCCTGAGGCGGGAGCAAGGGAAAGAGGAGAAACAACGCAGGAAGCCGGCAAAGCCGCGCAAAGGCAACGGCGGAAAGCCAGGATTCCCACATCCCCCTCTCCTTAAATGCCCTCCTACCCATCGGCAAAGCACGCGGCCAAAATAAAGAAATCAATACACAAAAAAAATAATCTACACTTCAGTTCCAAAATAAAGAAATGAATACACAAAAAAAAACTAGCCACACTTCAGTTTCAGCCAGAACAACGTAAAAAACAACGCACAGACAAAGAAAAAACAAGGCAAACAACACTTGCATACGCTTCAGTAAATCAAAACAGCTTGCATATTATATACACGGTACACAAGAAGATGTGAATAAAACTGTACAGCTATGTGACAGGTGGATGTCAGCCTCAAAGTTCGATGGCGCGGCCCAATGGGCCGGTCGGCGACTCACCGCTCGCAGACTTCAAGTTGAACGGGTTGGGAGGGCCGACGACTGATGGCGGTCTTCTTTCCGTTGATGTAGGGTGCGTTGATGACGACGGGGCCGCGGCAGAGCACTGACCTCGCGCCCTTGGACACGACATCACGTTCGGGCACAAGAAAGTTAGTGCACCCCTTTCACGCCGGCTGAAACGGGCGAGGACGTTCGGCGGCGTCCAGATGTGTAACCTTGTCCACAGCGAGGGGTCCTTCTCATCCTCGCGCTCACGCAGAAGGACACAACGGCACAACTCACAGGCGTCGCCTTGGCTCATGGTTACGCGCGCACACAGCCACAGCCACAAACACGCATACACCGGCACATGCGCGGACGCTGGTCGGCGACAACGACCCCCCCCCCCCCCCATCAGAAGCGTCCAGAGGCGCCGCGGCGAGGGTCAAAGGGTGCACTTTCCGCCCCCCATCGCCCCAAACGCCCCGCCAACTTCCCCTCCATACGGGCCGCACAAAACTCGCACCGCGACACACGGCTCCTTAACGAGCCCACCACCCACAGTCGGGCCGGAAATGAGAAAAGGCTCGCTGTACAAACGACACCTAATCCAATCTATTCCTTCTAGAAGATAAGAGCAAGCACGAGCGGGCTGAAGTTTGCCTATGTACATCTGGGTACGTTAGAACAAAAACAGACGAGCAAGCGGGTAAACGAAAGTGGCTAGAAACTGACTCAAACAAAACAAATAAGTAAACTGATAAACACACAAGGCTGGAACTGATCATGCTGCCAAAACAACAACAAAAAATAACACACCGTGCTTCGCCTGGGTAGAGCCTGACGAGAAAGCTCGCCAGCTAGCTGAGGCTGCGTGCCTTCGGTTGCGGAAAAGTCCGCCGTCCGGCACCAATCACACCGGTGACCGTCGCCTCAGATTGTACCGGTGCTCCGTACGCTTGCGTTCCGCAGCACCAGTTGTGCCTTTGCGCTTACCTTTGATACCAATGGGTACCGGCGCAAGCTCGTCAGACCGTGACGCGTAGGCCTTCAGGTCTATGAACCCCTGCTTGCTCCTGGGGAAAGGCCCCATCAAATCGCAGGTGGCCATCTGCCACGGACGCACACTGTCAATCGGTTTCATCATTCCAGGCGGCTTGCCGCCCCGTGACTTCACCGCTTGACAGACATGGCAGGAACGGCAATAGCGGAAAATGTCACGCTTCATGCCGGGCCACGTCACCGAATGACTCAGTTTTGCGAAAACTTTGGAGCCACTCAGATGACCGGCCAGTGGCTCGTCATTAGAGAATCGCAAAAGTGCGCCTCATAGACTTTTGGGGATAACCACCTAGAACGGGTCGATGGACTCGTCATCGGTGGCTATGTACTTCAGCACGAGCCCGTCATTGTCCAGCAAATATGAATCCCCGGGGTTCGCCGCGACACACGCTGGCTTCTGCCCCCCTGCGCCCGCTACAATACAAGTAGCGTCACGGCGCTCCATCTCCCTGAGACCGTCGCTCATCTCGCGACAAAACGGGTCATTTTGCTGGGCTTTCAGTAGCTCTTTAGGGCTGAAAACGATTGCAGTCATCCCAGAGGGGAGCCTGGTCTCGTCCCCACTCAGGTTTGCAGCCAAAATTTCCGTTCGCGTCGGCACCTCTGAGGCGCTCACGAAGAGCTTTGCCTCTCGTCCGCTTTGCGAAGCGCTGCTTGCCTGGTTAGCGGAATGGGTTAACCCGTTTGCGGGCTCCCCCTCCTTGCCGCCCGGCGGCTCGTCCGCTGTTTCGCCCCCTCCGCCTACAGGCGTCAAGGCGCCGCTGGCGAGTGGGGCACGGGATAGCGCGTCAGCTACCACGTTCGTGCTCCCCTTTCGATACTGCACGGAAAAGTCGTAATGCTGTATCAGGAGAGCCCAGCGCGCCAGCCGACCCGCAGGCTCGCGGAGCCGCATCAGCCAACTGAGCGCACTGTGGTCTGTCTGCACCACGAATTGCGTTCCATCAAGGTAGACGTCAAATTTGCGCAGTGCAAACACGATGGCGAGGCACTCCTTCTCGGTCACGGAATAATTCCTCTCCGAGGGCAGCAAGGAGCGGCTGGCAAAGGCCAGCGGTTGCAGCACGCCATCGAATTCCTGTAGGAGAACTGCTCCTATACCCAGATCGCTCGCGTCAGTCTGGACTACGAACTGTCTGGTCAGGTCGGGTAGCCTGAGCTGCGCTGTCTCGGCAATGGCACTAGACAGGAGGCGAAAGGATCGCTCTTGCTCGGGCCCCCATCGCCACGCGGCAGTCTTTCCCAAGAGCTCGGTCAAGGGTGCCTGCACGCGGGCACAGGACGATAATAGTTGGCCATTCCCACACAACGGCGCAGGCCGCGTACGTCCTTGGGCGCGGGAAATTCGAGTATGACTCGAAGTTTCTCCGCATCTGGCTCAATGGAGCCCCGGCCTCAGCGTCTGCACCCCTGCCTCAGTGGAGGCTTGGGCGGGCTGCACGAACGAGGGAGGCAAGGCTCCTAGTTCGATGAGCGGCGTGGTTTCCACAGGGAACCGGGCCAGCGCCTCGCCGTTCCCAGAGCAGAATTGACTGCTCGCGGGGCACGGCTGCTGCTGTTCGAAACTGCCGGTTGCGGCAGCGTGACACGAACTGCTTTCGCACTGGGCGGAAAGCGTGCACAGCTGAGGCATGTGACCAGCGGATGCACCGCAGGGTGCTCCGGGTACAGCTCCAATGGGAGCCGCGTGGTCGACATTTTGGGTTGTGTCGCCGTAAACCCCAATGGGGGCCGCGGCCAACCACGGTGTCTAGCTATTCGTAGGAACAGCAGCCAGCGGATAAAACGACGCTACAACTCCGTAGGGAGCCGACATGTAGCTGCCGAATGCCCCGCTGGGGGTGTTAGACATGGTGCGCAAGCGTGATCGTCAAGGCGACCTGCTCGGCTAATGTGCCATCAAAGGCGTAAGCGCCAATGACTTAGCACGTTGGGCGCCAGTTGTGGGTTTCTAAGTGGACACAGGCCACCACCCACCGCGGGTTCGAGCTTCGCGCGAGCCAAGGGCCCCGATCAGCCGTCACCACACACACACACACACACTGGGACACCGCTGCAGCGCACTCAACCTCCGCCGGGAGGAGAGCGATTCGCCGCAAAGAAATAAGCCTCCAAGTTCACAAAGGAGACGTTTATTCACGTCGTCCTTCAGCAGGTACACACGCACTCAATAGTCACCCCGTCCCGGGGGCGCGCGAGGAGCAAGGCTGCGCTGCGCGCACGAAGCGACTCGAGCAATGTGCGCCGCTAGCATGCCGCTGCAGGAGAATGTCCCCGCGGCAGTGCTGTGATTTCTCTCTCGTGTCGACCGTTGGGCCGGTTGCGAGAGAGAGTGGGCATTCAACGCAAGGTACGCCTGTCAGAGGTCGCTGGACCCCGCTGGACAGGCTCGAGCCGCTGCAGGTCAGAGGACACGTGCGGGCGAGCTCGAGTAAGCACTGGTCCGAGCGGCAAAGCCGGCACGGACAAACAGTAGCGTACGCACCTTACGCTGTCTCGAAGGGATCTCCCTCTCTCTGGGCCCCGCTCGGACGGTCGCGCCGTGCGCGGCCGCCCGTAGCGGGTCCCGATTTCCCGCCAAAAGGCGCCAATGGCAAAGGCCGTTGGGGAGTCGGGGCGGAGCTGTGGCCAAATGACAGTGATTAGTCACCTAGCCGCCTCTCCACCGCCTGAGGCGGGAGCAAGGGAAAGAGGAGAAACAACGCAGGAAGCCGGCACAGCCGCGCAAAGGCAACGGCGGAAAGCCAGGATTCGCACAGGCTTCAGGGTAAGGTCTGCCGAGCGGAGGGCTTCGAGGACAGCCCGCAGGCGCTGGAGATGTTGGTCAAATGTTTCCGAAAAAACTACCACGTCGTCCAAGTAAACAAGACAGCTTTGCCACTTGAGGCCTGTGAGGACGGTGTCCATCATCCGTTGGAACGTAGCCGGGGCGGAGCACAAACCGAAAGGAAGCACTTTAAATTCATAGAGGCCATCTGGAGTCACAAAGGCGATTTTTTCGCGGTCCCGTTCGTCTACTTCAATTTGCCAATAACCGCTGTTTAATTCAATGGATGAGAAGTACTTAGCGCGCCGTAACCTATCCAGCGAGTCGTCAATGCGCGGCAACGAGTAGACGTCCTTTTTAGTCACACTGTTCAGTTTGCGATAGTCGACACAAAACCAGAGAGTGCCGTCCTTCTTCTTAACAAGGACTACAGGGGAAGACCACGGGCTTTGGGAAGGTTGAACAACGCCATCTTCAAGCATTTCCTGAACCTGAGTTTGGATAACCGCCCGTTCTTTAGCAGAAACACGATAAGGCTGCTGTCGTATAGGGCGAGCGTCGTCATAGGTGATGATGCGGGGCTGCGTGATGGGTGTTTGACGAACCTTCGAGGAGGAAGCGAAGCACGACTTGTATTCCTTCAGCAGCTGTTCCAAAGCCAGGCGTTGCTCCCGAGACAGGTGGCAGTTTATGTCGACGTTTTCAAGGGAAGGTTCGTCAGTGCCGGCTGCCGCGGACGCAAAACAAACGGGAATATCGGTAACAGGTTCGGCAGAAGCGATAGCAGTACCTGCAAAAAGGTGCCGGTACGCATTAGAAAAATTAGTGACCAGGACCGCAGACCGGCCACCACGAAGCGTCAGTAGACTGCGAGCGGCGCAGATGCCTTGAGTAAGCAGGAGTGGACGGTTAGCCTCGGCGACTGCTTCTGCGTCATGCAAGTCGTTGCAAGTGACTTCAACCAAAACACTGCTCCGTGGCGGCAACGTGACACTGTCTGCAGAAACACGAAGGGCGGCACTGCGGTGGCAAGTTTCGGCGAGGTGGGTCGCTTTACTGGTCGAAAAGGTGATGATTCGTTGGCGGAGGTCGATGACAGCACCATACTCCCGCAGAAAGTCAATGCCGATAATGAGATCGCGGGAGCAATTGCACAGAACTACACAACTGAAGACGAACGTAGATCCCTGAATCTGAACGCGAGCCGTGCAAATATCCTTTGGAGTAACGAGATGACCACCGGCAGTACGGAGATGCACTACAGAACAAGGCGTAAGCACTTTTTTTAGAAGAGTCGCCAATTTATCACTCATAATTGAATAGTCGGCCCCGGTGTCCACTAATGCACTGACTCTGTGACCGTCGAGAAGAACAGGTATGTCCAAGGAAACGCAGCTGTCTCGGTCAGATGACGGTGCTAGCTGTTCACGGTCGGAGCGTAGCGGCGGCGGCGGGAGGTCTTCAGCGCAGCGACTCCCAGCGACCTCGCCCCCGAAGGTCGCTGGTCTCAGTTTTCCCGGCGAGGGCTCGGCGAGCGACCCTGTACTGCTCGCGAGGAGCTGTGCGGGTTCGGGGAAGAGCGTCTCGGAGAAGATGAGCGCGGCTGATGCGGCGCACGGGCTGAAAGTCGCTGTTCCGCGAGGAAGTCTTCAATGGCTGGAGGCCGGTGGCCAAACCGGGGTCTGGGCGAATCGGCTCGAAATCCCTGCAGACCAAGGCGTCGATAAGAGCAATTGCGGTAGAGATGGCCTGGTTCTCCGCAGTGAAAACAGAGTGGCCGGTTGTCAGATGTGCGCCAGACATCGGCCTTCCGCAAGTGCGCTCGGCGATCGTCGAAATACGGGACTGGTGGAACTGGGGACAGCGGTGCAGGAGGCGTTACTGGAATCGGCGGTGGCGAAGCTGCAGCCGGGCGTCTCGCAACTTCGGCATAGGTGGGGCGGCTGTAGTCTCCCGGCAGAGGTGGTGTTACGACGGTAGGACCCCTGAACGCCTGTTGCACCTCCTCGCGAACAAGAGCGGAAATCGAGCCAAGTGCAGACTGCGAAGGGCTGCAAAACTTGAGGACCTCTTCACGCACGATGGTGCGAATCAGTTCGCGCAAATCGTCAGGGTGGCTCCCGGCGGTGGCAAACGATTCGGTGACTGCAGCAGCATGCACGGGCCGGTTGTAAGTCGCAGAACGTTGTTGAAGAACCTTTTCCATCGTCGCTGCCTCGGCAAGGAATGCAGCGACGGTCGATGGTGGGCTGCGCACGAGGCCTGCAAAGAGCTGTTCTTTGACTCCACGCATCAAATGCCGGACTTTCTTTTCTTCTGGCATGGCCGGATCAGCTCTTCTAAACAGGCGCGTCATGTCCTCGACGTAGTACCCAGGTAGCACACGACGGCAGGCCAATATTGGAAATCCACTGGCAAAGCGTGGCCCTAACTAGGCCCAGATTTGCCAGTGAGCATCCGATATTGGTTGTGCCACTCCTTAGCACATCCAACAATGGCCCTGGTTGTCCGTCGCTTTACCAGTATTGGCTGAGCCCTCATTAGATCCTGGCTATCATGGGCCAGGTTAGCCAGGATTGCCCCACTGTTTGCCATTGCTGGCTGTGCCATCATCGAATCATGGCTATCATGGGCCATGTTAGCCAGTGTTGTTCCACTCTTTGCCAGAATTGGCTATGCCATCTCCGGGAGCTGGCTATATTGGCCTAGGATTACCACCGCTTATCCAGTGTTCAAAGTATACTGGCAAACGTTGGTAAACATTGTGTCATCCATTAAAATGGGTTCAAAATTAATTTTATTGTCGAGTACCATATCGGCAGTTCATAATTTTCGAACGCGCTAAAACATGCGAGTTCAAAGATTTGGTTTTATTTATTATTATATTTTAACCGAACACTTTTGCAGTTTGTGAGCAAAGCTACCCATGATTCCGTTGGAAAAACTGCACTCTGGTTGCGCAGTGAGCAGCAATAATACTTTTAGAATTGCGATCGAAGTCCTGTTGATCAGAATTAACGTTCTGATTACACCCGAGACGCCTTCAACAAAAATTGTGAACAGGTGCCTTCAACAAAAATCAAATAAGTTTCATTTGATTAAATTTTTGGAATAAAAAAATCACTTTTTTTTATTCGCTCTACAAATTCACTGCCGCAGTGCGCAGCTGGTGTCTGCTTCAGGGAGATCGCGATACAAACGTAATAGATTAGCGCAAGTGCATTCGCTAAACCGAAATTGTGCTCAGTTTTGGCAACGTCCAGAAACGAAGCAGTCGCCTCGTAATTTCGAATTATGCGTTGCGCTCGTGAAATATTAGGCGGGTGCTTCATAAACGCACGCGGACACGTGCTAAGCGATTCCTACGCTTCCCTACGTCGTGCCCTGTGATTGCGCCTTTCCCGTGTTTTCTGATTTGCTATTTCCTTCCTTTTCTGCAAATCGTTGTGTTGGAAATTGTTGTTTTTGACCATTTTATTCTTCTGTTGCGTAATTTGCATTGGGGGCAATATAGCTCTTGCTCACGTCCTTGCATATTTACTCGCAAGTTTTTTGTTTTTTTTCGAACATGACCTTTATTGATGAAAACCGTCGAAAGTAGTTGCGAACCACAATTCAACATGCCTTTGTTTGTTTTTGCTTTTTTTGCGCGAAACTTCCACACCAACAAACAATTTGAGGATTCTTCGACGACCACTGAATAAATGGACTGACAACTGGCGTTAGACGCATGTTAACCTAGCTTGTTTGGCGCATGTACGGTACATGAAACTATGAAAGAGCGCGCATTCTGCTTGGATATTTTTTTTGCTTTATATTTTTGTTATTATGCGGTAACATTTTAAGCTATCTTGAACTAACAGAAGCCACATCATACGGCCCCACAAAATACGCGAGTGTCTCAAGTCGTTTTGGCGAAATGCATCTTGAAGCTCCAAGTTTTTCACTTCAAAATTTTCAGGCTTTTGCTGCAGCTTTGTAGCAATACTTTCACGCTTCCGTGTTTCCCATCCACTTCTCTCTTGTAGATATTCCTTTCTGTACTGCCTGTGGCCATGTGGTGGTGGTGGTGGTGGTGGTAGTGGTTTATTTAAAAAATAAAAGTGAAGCAAACGAGTGTTGCCGGCCGCGGCAATTGCTATCTAATATCTTAAGCACCCTAGCTGCAGCCGGCGGAAACGAAAGGGAAAGGGAGAGGATAGTAAGGAGAAGTATAGAGGGGAGCGACAGCGAGAAAGGACAGGGTAGAGCTCATTCTCCAAAAATTCCAAACCCTTTTCACGTGTTTTGGCCTCTTTCCCTTTCTCTTTCAAGCCTTCAAGTCCAATATCTCCCCACCTGTTCTCCCGGCCGTGCCCTTTTCCAGGTTGCGGGCTAACCCCCCACCCCGCGAAGCGCTATTTTTTCTTTTTGGTTGTCACTTTCTCAAACCTGTTTTCCCTCGCGCGCAGCTACGCGCTTCGCTGTTCCTCCACCTCCCTGTCTCCACCTTTCAGCTCGAGGACTTTTCTCGGAATCACAAAACCTGTGTAAAGGAAAATTCTTCTCTCCCCTCCAGCCAACCCCCCCCCCCCCCCCCCCCCCCACATCATCGACTCCACTGCTCGTCTTGGAACCGCGCGACTCATCACAATAAGACATTCTTGACTGCACGGCGGAGCTCAACCACGTGCAAACCAACGCGACGAAAATGCATGCACACTCGAGCTAGCACCGTTCATAGTCTGCGCACGCGACAAGCCACACTCATATATTAGGAGAGCTCCGACGCTGTTCGTACCGCCTGCAAGATCTTTTGTAAGTACTAAAACTCTTTTATCTTGATATACGTCTGGAAGTTAAAGTGGTTTTTGTAGTAAATGTTGCTTTGACTACATGCGCCTTTATTTTTTCGGCAGGAGAAGAGAGCGAGCCAAAAAGCACGAGGACGACTTCTGTGTACCCACTCTCATTGCGAAATGGCTTGCTTGACGTCGTGCGCAGTGGAATTGTGGCCGAATGGTGAGAATTTAATTTTTCGTCTTTGGTGAGATGAACTCACTGAAGATTCACTACTTTGGCTAACAGCGGGTTTGAACTCATATGAATTGAGATAGGATGCATTCGGGAATATGTCCTTTACCGCTTATGCACGACGGAAATCAGAACCGCTTAATTAATTTTCCACTGCAGACTAGTTGGTAAGGATATGTGTAATACTTCCGTAGTGTTTCTTTTTGCCTTCTACTCTTGCAGACTCAATAGAAAATCCGCAATTACTGGTTAAAGCTTTTGCCCAAGTTCTCTCGCAATGAAAAAGGGCATTACTCTGGACTATCAGACTAGTATTTTTGTGTGGTTTTCAAGTTGCAGTTTCGAATCCAACTATAGCATGCATGCGAAGCAACTAAGGTAAAACAAAGGTGCCCTGAGTTCCTTGCGTTCAGCGTATTTCGTCAAAAGTCGTAAGCCGCATTTTTGACCCCATTAAATAAAACTAATCAAAAATGTTGTTTTGACGTCCATGTGGAAGAGACGCTACAACCTGTGCATATTTACTGGAATAAAAAATTACCTCGCAATTTAGAGATACAAGTTATGATATTAAAACAAAATAATACATTAATCTGTTTTCAATATCACATTAATTTCCTTATCTCGCATTGAATATATTTACTGGGAGTGCGACACGACGCATTAAACTAAATTAAACCATTTGGTGTAAGGGAAGTTTAGTAAATTAAATTCCACTTTGTGCAACTAATGTGGGGCTGGTTCTTAAGAATAAATTAAAAATTATCCTGTAAAATATGTTGCTAGTGTCTTCACGATGACTGTGTTTCACAAAATTCGGTGTTATTTTTGTTATGTTTGTTTTTGTTCTGTGATGGCCATAATTCAACTTACCATGACATCATGCATCTCTTTGCAGGCTTGGCACTTCGTGAGGCTATCGTGCAAGAACTGGACGAGGAATTTGTTTGAATGCAGTCCAGCAGCCCCCTTGCAAGTGGAGTGCAACGATTACTTCGGATATGACTGATCAGTTCACTGGAGGACAGCTCCGTTGAGCGCTTTATGGATGCCTTAGCCGTGCCGCAGCAGCTTGCCGGGATGCTTTGTCCAACCTGATCGGCACTCACCAAACTTGAAAATAAATTGTTTTCCCACAGCCTCTTCCACCATGCTCTTGGGCCCCTTTTCTTTACTCCCCAGGGTGGCTGGTGGTAGCGCAAACCATCCTGTGTGCGCTAGAAGCGTGATTCTTGTAACTCAAAGCAATAAACGGGTCTTTTTTCTGGAATTCTTTCGCACCCTCATTTATGAATATTTGCTAGGTAGAATGTTATGTATGTACATCTATCCACAGTGCCGGTCATTGGCGAGTGGGTTAATTGCATGTGCCAGCGTTCGAAAGCTGGATGCCATTATTCGAAAGCTGGAAACCATTATTCGAAAGCTGGATGCCAATATTCGAGAGCTGGATGCCAATATTCGAGAGCTGGAAACCATTATTCGAAAGCTGGCTACCAATGTTTGAAAGTTGGCTACCAATGTTTGAAAGTTGGATGCCAGTATGAGACCTTTGCTGGTCCATGCTGCAGAACGAACATCGGGACTGCGTTGGCCGCTTGATCGGCCGAGCGTTGGCCCAAAACTGGCATGAAAGTAAGGCCAATGTGTAAAGTGGTAGCGCTCGGCCCAAATGCCAGTGTAGGACCGATGTTCGTGCCAAGTTTTGCCAACACTTGCGCGACGTTCGGCCAATGTTGTTGTGCTGCCTGGGTACATCTGAACGCTTTCGTTCGGCAGCTGGATGCGGGATTGTAGCGCACGCTCAGCTCGTTCGCGACGATCAGCGCTTGTGTAGGCCTCCAGCAGCCGACGACGGAACTCATGCCACGAGATTAGAACGTCCTCTCGGTTCTCAAACCAGGTGCGAGCACTATCCTCGAGGCTGAAGTAAACGTTCCGGAGTTTGACTGCGTCGTCCCATTGGTGAAGGAGCCAGTCCTCCACATCCCAAGTGAAGGAGCCAGTCCTCCACATCCTCAAAAAGTTCCCCACGGAACGTCTTGGGAATCCGCGGAGTCTGCAAGGTGTAGTGGGATGGCGCGGCAACAGCGGTTTGCAGAGGAGGAAGAGCGGCTGTCGCCATGGCGCCGCTCTCTAATGGTCCAACCTCCGAGGGCAGTCCCTGGATCCTCCGGCTGAAGCGATGTACCGGGGTGTCAAGCGGTACAGGGCTGGCTCGACGGCTGCCTGGAGGGGTCTCTTGCATGGGCTCACGGGTACCCAGCACCTCCACCAGACTGTAACGTACTTGCTGACGAAGGGGGGCTTTATTAGCAGGCACGAAAGGGAAGGCCAGGCAAGCTGGGGCAACAACAGCGACAGACTCCACACGGCGCGAGCCCTACTTCGTCGTCGTCGCCCTACTTCGTATGCGCCACCTGGCAAGACTAGGTGGCAGTATGTATACACAAAACCTCGCAACAAGATATTTAAATGCACGTATGTCTCCATTAAATCTACGTATCTAAGCAAAGGTCACTCTATATAATGCGTCAAACAAGGCAAATAAACATCTTGCGCAATCACAGATAGTAAAAACACACGTGAAGACAGACGATCCAGGCAAGAACAAAACTATGATAGCTGAAGTCGTGATATGCACTTGGGCCATGCAGTGGTCGCGACAGCGCCATATGGACAACGCCCTGGACGAGGGGTCTTATTTTACTGATTTAGAACTTCATAAGTGACATACCGTCTCTGCTACAGGACTGAGAAGCAAAGCATGCAGC